>NC_136067.1:1704474917-1705137957 GCF_964261635.1 Lissotriton helveticus
ATATAACTAATACATTCTAGGTGTGAGTATGGATTAATTGTGAAAAATGTATAAGAAATGAATCAAATTATACACTGCAACTGTAGAAAAATATTTTCATTTTATTAGTCTTGTAGTTTTTTATATATAAATTCATTGATCATTGATTGAAACTTTTTTTGAATCTTTCTTAATAGGTTTTTATAGAATACATGGACACAGATATAGGTTCATATATATGCACACTTAAAATTTGTAACAAATTCAATTATATAATTTTCAAATGAGATTTATACCATAATATCCTTTGATCTATATTGGTTTATCTGAAAATTGATGATTTGATGATGGCAAGCGGCAGGGTTGAAAACTACGTGCGTTTCGGCACTGCTGCCTTCATCAGGAACGCCGTCTATGTATATACACAAAATAAAAAAGAATTTATAATCATTATTTCCAACTATCACCTAAATTTACACACCTAGAGTGACTATACTATACACTTAATTTAAAACATGCATTTACAAGTAGCTATAACACGGCAACACATCGGAACAGTTGTGCTCAATTTGAAAATGAACTACTCAACATATGATTTGGACATTCACATCATTTGTAACATCATTATCTTGATGCATGATTTAAGAAAGCATTCAAAGTTATAATTTCATTATTAGTTTATCTACATATCTCTATATACTAAGAAAACATTTTTTGTACTTTTTAAAAATAAATTCCTTAATGAGGAGTGGTACATACGATTGACGAAAAGTTAAAAAATTAAATGAAATAATGCATGTGTATACACCATCACAGTTTAGAAAGGAGAGAAAAAAGTTATATATATATATATATATATATATATATATATATATATATATATACACAGAGAAAACTTTAAATCTATAGCCCTTATGATCATAAAACCACAAATGTGGCACATGTAAAAGCTGTCCGCTGGCCACAGAGATAAATGAATTGAAGTTCAATGGTCAGACAATCAAATCAAAAGGTATGACAAATTGTAAATCCAAAAACGTAATATACCTTTTGACCTGCCCTTGTCATAAGGGCTAAGTGGGGGAAACCTCATGTACCTTTAATGTCAGACTCACTGTACATAGGTCGGCAATAAGGACAAAAAGAGTGGCCTCACCTATGGTTTCCCATTACTTAGAAAAAGGTCACACAGAAGATGAAATACGGTGGTTCATATTAGAAAAGATTTCATCTAAAGGAGGACAGAGCCAGGACAATATAAGAAAAAAACGTGAGGTGTTCTGGATCTTATTGGACACCGTAAATAAAGGATTGAATTTAGACATACCGTGGGAAAATGTAATTATTTAAACATATATGAGCTATTAGACCCTATCTGAATAGACGTTATCGCTGTAACTATATTAATGGTAACTATTTTTCTATCTCTCTGTTTAAATATGACCCATATATTTTTTGTTATCCCTATAGGTAGAAATTTCAATCTGGGTCTGGTGATCCAGGTTATCATATGGTTGCTCAATCGTAAAGTACACTAAATAATAAGAACACCTATGTATTTCGTAGGTAATCCGTTTATTGATGCCATATTGCCTGCTAAGTCGTGTAACATGCTGTGAAAGACCGATATACTGTAACCACCGTAAAGATGTGTTCTATTATGACATTTAGAACCTATAGTTGTGGGTTGTCGTCAGCATTTTATACTTATTTCTGAAATCTGTACATCTAACTCTTGCTTGAGCTAAGTCGCGGTTACCATGCAACTATACATTATGTATCTTACCCTGTCTCTTTTGAAAGTTATAGATCTGGCACATCCTATATCTGAGATCATTGATAAATGGATATATCTTGTCTGTTTCAATAATGTAACAGGCTTTAAGTATCAAATTATAGACATTACAATATGGCTCTCGCTTCACTTTCTACATCTATGTCCTCTATTGCCATCCAATTGGATATTCAAGTTTCGTGCGATCTTTAAATCAAGCGCCTAAACGTCTTAGACGCTTTGACGACCATGTGTGGTTTTTAAAAAAAGATATAGATCTGGTACATCTTATATCTGAGATCGTTAATACATTTATATATCCTGTCTGTTTCAATCATGTAACAGGCTTTAAGTACCACATTTAAGATGTGACAAATTGGGGCTCGTCGGATATAGACCAAGTCCGCTTTTATTTTCTACATCCATGCCATCCACTGGATACCCAAATCGTGTGTGGTCTTTAAATAGAGCGCCCAAACGTATTAGACGTTTTGACGACGGTCGATACGCGACCACACACAAACCCTCACCGCAGAAGTCGGAGTTATGCCGAGCGATATTACTTTAATGGTAAGAGTCATATTTACAAGATCGTATGCAATATATTTTGAGTGCATCCGTTCAACAAAGTTAGCTAATGCAGGATTTTCTACTCAATTTTATATATATATATATATTTATATATATATATATATATATATACATCCTCTACCTCGTGCGTGCGTGCACCCATATAGAGGCTGGCGTAATGCCGAGTGAGACTATATAAACGGTAAGCATGGCATTAGTTATATCGTATGCTCTGTAACTGCAGCATATCTTTAAATCGAGCCAGCTAATGTAGAACTCTCTTTTGTATTAATTGTAGTTATTTACCGAGACACTTTCCTCCTCGTTTGCTGGGCACATCGTTTCATCGCCACGGGTACCGGTTTTGATCTAGGAACAACACGCATTAGGTAACCGATTATTTTATAAACAGTGCGCATCTGTACTATGACTAATTGCGTATCGTGTTACTATACAGTAAACAACAAATAGTGTTATTTATGTTACAGAAATCCAAATCTTGATGCCGGTTTTATTCACTTGGATTAACATCCATAATCCCTGTATGGAAATCATTGATGTAGATATAAGGAATTGTTATCAGGTAATTTTACATAATGATATATAGGGGCCAACAGAACTTGTGTTGATTCTGCATATTTAATAAAATGGCAGAACACAATATAATATATTCACCTATAATTTCATTATAGTGATTTACATCTTGACTCCACCCTTTTTATCAAACTGGAGGAATATTGACTACTGGCCTGACAGTTCGGTCAAACAGACAGAGAGTGTGGAACATATACCTTGTTCAATAAAGTAAGCATACTAAACTAGCATTCCTCGCTCGTTCATTATACGGTTTTGATGCATACGATATAAATTGACTCTAATTATGAATCATGAAGATATCAATATTGACAACTTAGTCCAAGATGTGGGTTCTCAAACAAGTATGGAACTGTTAAAGTAAATACTAATTAAAAAACGTAGTCTATTATATTATCTCGATTACTGTTCTTTTAGGTGTTCCCCTGTATTTTTCATTGAGATTGATCCATCCTAAAAAGCTTCAGTACCTCTATTGAGTACACATCATTCAAGTAAGTACTAGTCACTTGGGTAAACACACATATGAGAAAGTAACTACCATGTTAATATAACGTCAGTAAAAATAGGAGAGGGACAATTTGTACGCCAACTAGCCAAATGCTAATA
Organism: Lissotriton helveticus; assembly: GCF_964261635.1. Lineage (NCBI taxonomy): Eukaryota > Metazoa > Chordata > Amphibia > Caudata > Salamandridae > Lissotriton > Lissotriton helveticus. The sequence goes on from NC_136067.1 coordinate 1,704,478,444, forward strand.
GATAGACTATGGGTTTAAAATTCAGTGGTTTCCCAATGATCAATATAGTTAATTTTATCATTGATTATGTTATTTAGAGATCAGTGTAAATGGAATGTGACGGCTCTTAATACTGTCATACAGCAGCTTTAAAAACGATTGTGGTTTCATGATCATAAGGGCTATAGATTTAAAGTTTCCTCTGTGTTTATATATATATATATATATATATATATAACTTTTTTCTCTCCGTTCTACACTGTGATGGTGTATACACATGCTTTATTTCATTTAATTTTTTTACTTTTCGTCAATCGTTTGTACCACTCCTCATTAAGGAATTTATTTTAAAAAAGTACAAAAAATGTTTTCTTAGTATATATAGATTTGCAGATAAACTAATAATGAAATTATAACTTTGAATGCTTTCTTAAATAATGTATCAAGATAATGATGTTACAAATGATGTGAATATCCAAATCATATGTTGAGTAGTTCATTTTCAAATTGAGAAAACTGTTCTGATGTTTTGCCGTGTTTATAGGTACTTGTAAATTGATGTTTTAAATTAAGTGTATAGTGTATAGTAGTCACTCTAGGTGTGTACATTTAGGTGATAGTTGGAAATAATGATTATAAATTATTTTTATTTAGTGCATATACATAGACGGTGTTCCTGATGAAGGCAGCAGTGCCGAAACACGCGTATTTTTCAACCCTGCCGCTTGCCATAATCAATTTTCAGATAAACCAATATAGATCAAAGGATATTATTGTATAAATCTCAATAGAAAATGATATAATTGAATTTGTTACGAATTTTAAGTGTGCATATATATGAACCTATATCTGTGTCCATGTATTCTAGAAAAACCTATGAAGAAAGATACAAAAAAAGTTTCAATCAATGAGTTCATATATAAAAAACTACAAGACTAATAAAATGAATAAAATGTTTTGTATTTAGAAGCTTGCTATAGTTTTCTTTACATAAAAGTTTAATTTCCCTGTGTATGACAAGTACATCTAATTTGTAGGGGTCCCCGTATTTTTCTAAATAAGATTCTGTTGAAGTGCCACCTCATGCAGATCTCTAGATCTCCACTGAGAATGCCTCGCACAAGTCTCAGTCATGCCAGCGTACGTTCCAAGTGGCAATGTGCGCTGAACTGCTGCACCTTGTGAGGGAGGCAGAGAACATGTGCCTCAAAGAGGATACCTACATTGTGCAACTCTTCATGGAGCGAGGCAGGAGGTTTTGGGATCTGGCCATGAGGGTCTACTTGGGAACGATCAATGGGCTCCAGCGGTCCATCCAAACTCCAGGGCCTGGGATCTATGAAGGAAAGCTCAGTTGTGCGACCAAGTACCTGTACAGGTGCCTGGGGATGTGGTGGGCAGAGGGCTCCTAGGAGGACCTGTGTAGTCAGAGACCAAGTGCCTATATGGAGCTACTCGAGAGACGATGAATATGTTGAGATGATGTACTGACATGTGTACACACAATGTCTTATCCAGTGAGCATCTCTGTACTAAAAGAAAATAATGAATTATTTAAGCAGACACAGATCTGACAAGCACCTTTATTCCTCCTCACAGCATCTGCATGGTAACCTTGACAGCAGGAGATGAAATCTCTCTCAAAGAAAATAGATCAATAGGGAAACCTACCTTTTATTCTGTTATGGAAAATAGATACATTGAATCAGTATTTAAGAATGATTCTTTATAAATGATTCAGAAGAAACTAAGGATGCATTCCTGACATAAAAATAGGGATTATCAGTTGGTGTTCTATATGATAGATTTATTTCACATATAGTTTTATATAATATTGGTTAACTGCCTGTTTTTGTAAGCCAAAAATAACTTGATAAGTGTCATACATCTAAAAATTTAACTAGTTTAAATTTAGGGAATAGGCCTCACAGAAGACAATAGATATATAAAGATATTAACCAAGATAAACAGAAAGGAATTATAGCATGCAGCGCTCAAACCCGCATACACACAGGTTCATATTGCAGTGAACCATTGTATCAGTTGAGTATATTTGAGGGGCAGTAGTGCTCTTACATTTAGAAGAAACAGCTGTGAGAATAGATTAAAAAACGATGCCCTTTAGGTTACAATTCCTGATTGTGAGGCCATCATCAGGGTGGGTATTAATCAGAATAACAGTTGAATCACACAGTAGGGAGATTTTTGGTATAATACAATCTGGGCGCTATTCCACGATACTAGTGATTTACTGGATATCTATAAGTGTAATAATATGTTACATATAACCACAGATCCCAGCATTTGGTTGCCTAGGTTACATTGTCCAAGTTTCTTGGTTTATTTGCAATGTTGCTGTCAGAAATGCAACAAAAGACACCGATCAGAATACTACTGTATACTATACAGTAAACTATGCCTCTTATACCAGGGGTATCTTTACAAAACTTCTGACTATATAATGATTAGGCCCTCAGTACAACTTGCCCATTAATTTTGATGGGGTCACTAACAGCACTTACCAGCCTCAACAGAATGATCAGATCTGGGGGAACAGTGTGAATCCGGACCAAAATGCAGAATTAGTGGGGAATCTGGTCGATTATTACAGATTCCCTTGGAAAGTCCTAATTTCTTAGTGGACAGGCAGGGCCCAACCCGTAATGAGATGTTCCTGCTTCCATAGTTACCCATATCCCTGGTAGCAGTATCAATTGGGGGTAGATCTGCCAGCCCATTTTTCTGGCTACTTGTAATGTGGCCCTTAGTAGTTGACCATAGTAACAACAAGCTACAATTTAATTGTTTGGGAGCTATGTATCTATAATTGAGAGGGTCTACTCAAGCAGGAGTAAGCATCCAGGTCATTACCTCTTTGCCGCTAAAGATAAGGGAAGGGTCAGATGTCCATTGGCTAGAGCCGGATCCTATTTTGCCTTTATGGGGTGGTACTCCCTTCAATTTTACTCCATGGAATGGCACTTACTCCTGCCTGTCAAAGAGTTAACTTGCATGAATTTCTAAAGAGAAACTCGATTGTGCAAAATGGTTGTGAGCCTCCACAATATTAGATGCTTATTAGTATACAGTGTTTTTGCTCCTTTATCTCTAATATCCTAGACCTGCTGACTTTACCGCTCTAGCACGTAAGAGTTCAGAAAAACCAACATGCTGACAACATTTCCTTATGCTTAAGTGCAATGATAAAAGAAAAACTCCACCATCCTCTGCCTTATTTAACCCCATTGCTGCTGGCGATGTCCAACGGACGTCGCGTGCACTACCTCTGTAGTGCTGGGCACGTCCGTTGGACATTGCGGCCCCGCCCGCGCAATAGAACGTTCCGCACTAGCGCGGAACGTTCAGCGCAGGTAACGGGTTAATATACGGAATTGACTTTTGCACTATGACTATGACTTTTGCAAATCACTTTTTGGGGTCTCCTAAGTGGAGCTTACGCGTGCAAAATCTTTTGTGTCAGCTTTATTGGAAAGAAGTAATACAGGTCATGTAGGAGGTAATAGATCAGGAGATATCTTGCCAGCCTAAATGGCATATCACCTGTGTGTCGGGCGATGAGAAATAGCCAAAATACTCCAAGATATGGCTCATGATAGCGGGCATAGTAGCATAACGTAATATAGCAAGGGAGTGGGGTGCGAGTCAACCACAGAGTGTTGTGAAATGAAATGAAGACCTAGAGTGGTTTTGCAATGCCGAAAAGGTGGTGTTTCAGTGTAGGCTACGAGCTGCCCAAAGAAATGGGACCAAATATGGGGGATACAGGAGCGTAACACAGGCCCCCGCAGCCCAAGCGGTGCGGGGGGGCCCCTAGCTCCAAGGGGCCCCCTCGGCACTGAACTCTGGCCGGGAGAGCTCCTGTTTGAGCCTGGAGGGGGCCCCCCTAAGTACTGTGCAGGGAGGCCCCCTCACTTTTAATTATGCCAGTGGGGGGATATGGACAAAATATAGAGGACTCTGAGTTATTGGTTAATGAAATGGGTAAAGAAACAGTGGGGTAAATATATACTGTATCACATTACACTGTGTTAAGACAGGCATTCGTATTACGATTCTATACGGTATACAGCAAGATACATGGATGTAAAGACAATAGCAATGCAAATGTATGGAAATGTTTGTTGATCGACGCTCCGCCAGGTGCTGGTAACTTACCTAATAAAAAGAGTTCACAAAAAAAGTTATTTTGTGAATCAGGCTATTTGTGTGTTATTTGTTTTGTAATTTTTTAAAACATGTATATTTAAATATGAATTTGCACTCATAGTGTGCCCTCGTTGTCTTTGCTTGCAGTGGATGGCTGTATACACAGAGCTGCTGGGCCGTGTCTGGTTGCTGAATGTCGCAGCCTCATTGGCTGCTCGACAGGAGAAGCTAAGATCACGTGCGGCTACGACCTGCCAGCAAAATGTAAGTGAATGTCATTTTTATTCTCCGAACTCAAATGCAGCATTGTTTTGGTTCTCTTAGCCTGGCATCATGTGAGGGATGATCTGTAATAAAATGTGCCACCGCTCCTTGAACAATATGCCCTCTGTGATTGGCAAGAGCCTTGGAAACAGTTGTCGGGGGAATGCCCCGCTTTTCTCTATTTTCCATGCAGATTTCGGGATAGTGGATGAATTCAGACCACAGGGAGATGAAAGTGATGCATTGTGTTTTCAGCTGCTGGGCATAGGCTGAATGCCAATTACTGTGAAGGCATCTGTCACTCTTTGGCTTTCAGTGAAAGGCAGGGGAATGCAGTTGTTGGGCCTGGAATGTGTCTGCTCTCTCAGAATAGATTTGCTAAAAGGTTTCCAGTGCATTGCCAGAGCAGAAAAGCAGTCGGTTGAACTCTTTACTTGTGCTTCTCGCAACATAAGTGGAACGGGTCGTGATTTGTCGACCATGCGGTGTCTGCTTCTGCACACCTTCTGATTTGCTGTCAGTAATTTGTTGTCAGTGTTCTGTGATTGGTGGGGCACTTGAGGCCTCTGCGGGGTGGTGCTAAAAAGATGAGATAGCGTCTCAGGAGCGTGCCTTTGAAGCCTGCAGCGCCCTACAATTATTCGATGGAATTATATTGTGTCGAGAGAAAAAAAGATTGTTAACGTTATCTTGGGGGAGCGGTGCATTTTTGTGCCTAATTGGTGTGATTGCGTGTCAGCGGAAGGCTGCGTGCGTGAAGTTGACAAGAGTGGTTGAACAGAACGTAATGTTTCATGTTTTGTTCCTTTTCGGATCATTGATTGATAAAATCATTTTTGAGGTAGAAACCCTAGTATGCAGCGCGCAACAGTAGAATGGATTTTAGTTTCCAACAATTGGTACAAGAATCCTTAGTGTTTCTTAGAGAAACGGTATTATTGAGCGTGTTCCATGAGATGTGTTTTTCTGTGATGCTTTACAAAACAATTTCCAATATTCCAAAACAGATGTTTATTTCTTTTCCGTTTAATGCTCTACCTTGCCGTAGAATTTTTATTGCATTGTACTTGAAAAAATCAATGTTTTTAGTTTTATTTTGTTGGGTTCCGTCTATTAAGTTGAAAGCTATTAACTCTTTTCAGACACAGCCTGTGTATGACCAGTGACAGATGCAACCTACCACCTTTCTTCACTGTCCAGGATTTTGCAATTTCGTGATTTGAAAAAAACAGTTTAAAAATTGTCCCTTTCGTGTAGGTCTATTTTTACAAAAGCCTTTGCAAATTCTAAAAAATAAAAACGTTCGTTTTTCCCTACTTTTATTCACCATGCACTGCCTCAGGGTCTAAAAATTAGGGTGGGCAGGAGAGAGGTATTTTGTTTTCTTTGTTTCCTACACTGCGTGGCCTGTGATGTCACTACAAACGTCCTGGAAGAAGTGAGTGCTGAAAACTGAGACACCGCACAGGGGCGTAGGAGACACTAAAATTCTGGGGGGGACAGGGACAACCTTGTGGACTTCCCAGTGACACTATACAAATCACTGCCCGTTAAACAAATACAATCGCATACTTTCGAAGGGAAATATCGAGAAAAGCAGGCATGTTGTCACAGTTTGCATGTATGCTTGTTTGTTATTTCATATAGTAATCAGACCAAATGTTAAAAAAACATGTATATGAATCTTGCATCTTCATGCACCAAGCAAACAAAGGTCACGGACTTAGGGTGGGGGCATCGTGTTTGCAAGTGCATTATGGTTTGAAAAATACCTGCTGCTGCATTCCTGGTCTCCAGCAATTTTCAGGCAACAATAAAAATGTGAAGATAACTTTGGTGACTAATGTCCTTTATTGAGAGAGATCGAAGGTTTGTCTAGTGGAAGTTTTGACTCTTGGTAAGGTAGCCACAGTGGGGTAATATGCCTGCTGCAAAGAACGTGTACCACGCAGATCACAAAATGCATATCATGTAAATAGGTCAGTGAGTTACTGCTTTTGTCTGAGAGATTCTTTTGGTATTTGCAGTTTATAAGTTAAAATCCTAACATAGAAGAGTGAGCTATTAACCATCATCAAAGAACTGCATGAAAACTTCAAGGTATAGATTAGAACGTTATGATTTTTCCCCAGTCTTTCCTTATCCTAATGTTAGAAAAAGGGTTCATTAGGATAGAAATCAATTCTGATTATTAACCCCTTCCACGCTCATGACGAGCTGGGCTCGTCATGAAGTAGCCTCCTCGCACGCTCATGACGAGCCCGGCTCGTCATGTTGTGTGGGATTTCCGATTTCTCAGCACAGCAGGGGAATATGCTGAGCATCCATGGGGTTAAAGAGAATCCCACAACCGTGGTGTTATGTTTTAAATTCTGAGTTTGTGTTTCTTTAGTGTTGCAAAGCCATCCTCTACCCTAGGCCCCCTCCAACATTTTGCTGACTGGTACTGGTGGTACCTGACTGACCCTGGCCTCTGCCTGAACAGTGAAAGAGACACCTAAAGATACTGTGAAAACACCTACATACACTAGGGTGCACTATGGGTTAGGGTACCCCTATGATTGGCATGGCCTCTCCTATAAGGCCCTAGTACATAATAGGGCAGGGGGATTAGAACTACCTTTAAGTCCCTAGAATATAATAGGGCATGGCAGTTTTGAGGCCAGTAGCTCTTTCTGCATTTGCATGTGTGCACTGCTGAAGCCTGGGGTCAGTTTACAAGTAGCCCTGTGTTGTAGGACTGCTTTTAAAATGAAAATTGTGCCCAAACTCGACTTTTCGGTTTGGGGAACTTGCAAATTGATCAACTACAATGCTGGGGCAAAAATAAGTTACGTGGAAAAATGTTTTCCACTTAACTATGGCTGTGTCATATTTGCCACATAATACATCATCTGCTGCATAATCTAACGATTTGACCAAAAACAATTTTGTTGCTCAAACAGATCAAAAATTACTAAGAGAAATGTGACTTATATTGCTGTGAAGTGTAGGGCCCTTTGCAAAGGTTGACTGGTCACCTTTCCCACTGCTGCATTTGTATGTTACACAGGTACTAATGAGGCAAAAGCTTTGCAGAGGCAGTTAGTATGTATAAATATGTCAAAATAATAAAGTATCATAAACTGCACTGCATTACGCTGCAGCCTTTTTATTGTTGCATAATTTAGTCAACACTGCAACATCTTTTTGGCCTCCATTGCTGCATAACTCCAGTGGCCCGAAAGAAGGCTGCACATGTTAAAAGTGTTTGTGCATGAAGCAGACACCATGAAGTTTGCAAACTTAGAAGCTGATTACAATGGCAGGAGGACTTCAGTCCGTCCGCCATCGAATCGGGGAATGGGACCACTGGCCTTCAAGGTGGCGGCCCCATGATAGGCATTACAATGTGACCGCCACTATGGCATTCGCAGTGCCTATCTTTTACAGTGCAGCAGGTGCTGCTGGCTGTATCATCTGCAGCAATGTGAAAAAGGACATGTTACATATATCACTGCACTACGTGGCAGGCACAATCAGGGGCCTGCCACATGGTGCAGTGATATGTAGGGGGGCATCTTAGATATTCCCATGGTCCCATGTCTGGGGACTGAGGGGACAGGGGCCTGCTACGGGCCCCCAATGTCCCTTTCCACCAACTTTTCCATGGCGGGTGAACGGCCATGGATAGGCTGGCGGGTAAGGGGTATCATATTCTCTACTGTGGTGGCTGGTAGGCACCACCAGCATTGTAGGAACCATGAGCTCCTCCGCCGCACTGGCGGGCTCAAGGCGTCAGTTGGGTGTGTGGCGGTGGTCTTTCCGACCGCCAGGGAACCACCCGCCATTGTAATGTTGCTGGCGGTAATGCAGTCAACCATGGCGGTGGAACTGCCACTGACGGGGTGACGGGGCAGTCCCACCTCCATTATATTCACCCCATAAGTTTGGTGTGCATGCAAATCCTTCATTACTGATCGCTGGTGAGTTGCACCACTACTGCTAAAAAAGGCCAATGGAGGTACCAATGGGTGCGGTGGACTGGCCTCAAGGATCTTGTGACCTCAGTGACAGTCACTGTCGATGGTGTGTCTAGGGTGTGCTTCTTTGTATGCCTGCTCGCAAGACTGGAGGTGAACTGCAGTATGGATTGTGGTGGACAGGCCTTCAAGGTTAACTCACACTTGCCGCCATTAGGGTCCACCTACGGGTGCTAAGACACCAGGGCTTCTAAGGTCTATCGGGCCTTCTAAGTTGTAGCATCGGAATGAGCCTTGTCAGGAGTGTGGTCTGGTGGACTGGTCATGAAGGCTGAAAATGGTGCTCAAGTTCCAAATTCAGCAGCTCTGGCCAGAGTGCCACATCCTCTCCCACGTTGAACACCATACTGCCCCACTGAGAGAAACTTGCACTGCCTTAAGCTACAACTCAATTGTGCTGTAACTAAATTTAAAGTATGCACTAGACAACAGTAAAATGCTGCCTGAAAAAAACAAAGAACACAGTGGAAAAAGCAAACACTCATAAGAAATGCAAGAATAAGCAAAGCATGTGAAATGTAATCAGGAACAACATGGTTACCTTAACAGTTTTAAACTCATTATTCAGAAATCAGTAAGTGATTTTGCCTGTAAATTTCAGGACATGGCTACAGGACCAGTCAGGAAGGGACCCGTTTCAATGTCCATTGCTTATATCCTTTTAAAATGTAAGCAGTTTGGTTTAAAAAAAGACCACACCCCCGAACACAGAGCTGCAGTACACATTTTATAAGCTAAAATAATTAAAACAGTTGAAAACGATCATATTAAACGTTTCTACTCCACTCATCAACCAGGTATTGCAGTCCCAATAGGGATGGTGCACTTCCCCACCCTGGGAAAACAATGTTCTTCGAAGAAAGAAGAAAAAAAGAAAGTAGCGCTTTCACTGGCAAACTCTGTAAAGTGGTGCTAATGTGTGTGGGTGTAAATAACAATCTGCCCTGTCTGCTGACCACTCTGTATCGCTTTATTTAGGTATTTAATAATTTTTTCTCTCCGTCCTAAGGTTTTTCTTTGGAATTATAAAACCATCAGCAAATGGGGACATTTCCAGCAAAGTGTTCTTCCTATTTGGGATCCATTTCACAGGGCAGATCAGGACTCTGGAGAAGTTGACACTGTGCTTGCCTTCTCTGTGCATGAAAGAAAAGAGACAGAGTTGTCTTCCTTCTCTGCCCTTCCCAGGACGCCGAGCCTTCCTGCAGCATAACAAAAGGCAGAGGGCAGGGGTCCTCTTTGACTCCGGGCAGGTCAAGTACAGGGCCATTAGGTAGCGCTTTCGCGCGCTAATGGCCCTGTCAATAACAGAAGGGAGAGGGGAAATTCTTTTGTCCCCCGTGTCCCCCCCCCACTTTAAAATCTGGGGGGGATATATCCCCCTCGTCCCCCACACTTCCAACGCCCATGACACCGCAGATATGTGCGCGCCTCAGCCTCCTTTGGCTGTTATTCTCCTGGCCCCCACACTCATCCGCCTTCTCCCTCCATCACTTTCTGTCTTTGACCCAAAAACGTATTCCCTATCAGTGTCCCCCTGCTCTCTCCAGCAGTCATTTGTTTACAGCTTTCTTCCCCACCTGTTGTCCTCCAGCCTGACCGTCCCCCTTTTGACGAGTGCTTCACAGCCCTTCCCCATCACTTCTGTTTCAGCCCCTGCCACGCCCCCCTCAGACAGTCTTCCTCCTGAAAGCCCCTTCTCTCACTTCCAGCCTCAGGCACCATTAAGCTGCGTGAAATACATGTTGCCACCTCCATAGTCCTCCTTGTTCCTGCCATTTTACTTTAAGATGGGAGATGGATGAAATGGGGACAGTAACTGCTTTTTCTAGCATTTTGAATTATCATGTAAAAGTCCCATTCTTAATACATCCAAATTAGTGTCCATGTCTTGCTAAGACTTTCCCATGCCAATAAATTAAAAGATCTGCCCTGCAGCACTCAAATCCTTGCTGATGCCATGTCCATGTGACCTACTTTTACATCCTTTTCTGTTTGTTGTTCTTGCCTTGCCTGCGGCTACCCAGAAAGTGCTTGTTTGACTGGTGGTGTAACCTAAACTAATATCTCACATATTTACATATATCTCCCATTTTGGAGTACTGCTATACCTTTAACCATTGAAAGCTAAGATCTTGTGTTTCTTTCTTCTACTTTAATTTTAGACTTTGTCCTTCATGAGTAAATGTCTCAACATATATTTTTAAAAAGGTATTCCCTATTAATAAGAATGGTTTGTTGAATAACATCTATTTGAGATAGCTTGGCCACTCCTCAGATTCCTTTTAACCCTTAATTGATAATGTGTCGAATTCAGTGAGCAGGAATACTTCTATTTGTGTCGACCGTAAATGTTCATCTCCTCCTCTTGCCAATGGTAATAGATGGTATTCGCAGAACCTCCCAAACTGTTCAGGAATTTCTTTCAATTACAAAATGAGGAGAAAGTGGGGCCACTTTGTATTCTCTCAGCTGTGCTATTTGAAACATTAAAGGGCTGCTTTTACTAAATAATGTAAAAGAATCCTTTATCTATTTACCAGTCATTGTAAGCACATTTTGACTGAAAATATATCATCTGATTCCAGTGGGAAAAGGGGTTGTGAACAAAGAGATCTGTGTGTGTAGAGAAATAAATCACAATAATGTACGCAAGATGTATTTTTTCACATTTTATGTACATAACACGGAGATGAGCAAGTTCATGTAATAACCCTGCTAGATTGCCGGTAGATATCATGATGCTAGAATCTAATTACTTGGTCTAAGAAGACAGCATTGAAGTACTCCATCACCTCCACCAGCTTCAACTGCCTTTGAATCCTCCACAAGACCTTCAAATGGATACACCCAGAATGCAGAAAAACTGTCACCCACGCACTCATAACCAGCAGATTGGACTACGGCAACACCCTCTACACCTGAATCAATAGAACTCTCCTACACAGGCTACAGACCATCAGACCATCCAGAACACTGCAGCCAGACCTGTCCTCGGAACCCCACGGCACAAACACATGACCCAACACCTACGTAACCTCCACTGGCTCCCCATCGAGAAGAGTCACCTTCAAACTCCTCACCCAAGCCTACAAATCACTCCACAACATCGGACCCAAATACCTCAACAAGAGAGTCTCCTTCCACTTAACCAAGAGGAACATCCCCTTCGCAGACCTCGCCCGCGCAGAGACCCCCCACATCTGCAGAACCAGAGTAGGAGGAAGAGCTTTCTCCTACGTCGCAGCCAAAGCCTGGAACGAGCTCCCAGTGAACACCAGACGCTCCTCCACCCCTTCAGGAAGAACCTAAAGATCTGGCTCTTCAACTGAACCGTAGCTGCATCCCCCTCCCCCGCGCCTTGAGACCCTCACGGGTGAGTAGCACGCTTTATAAACCCCCTGATTGATTGATTGAAGTAGTTTACATCCATTTGACCCTTGTAGATGTCCTCCAGACCACAGTATTTTTCTGAGTAGATCCATGTGTTCAAATCACCTATACAAATAGGTTCATGATCAGGACTCTAGATTTCTTTGGAAGTAAAAAAAAAAACACAAACATGTAGCATACCACAGGTTCAGGAAACTCGGTGAAAAATATTGAGATCAGGGGGAAAATGTAGCCAACATGGGAAATTCTACCAGTTTACCAAGCTTGTTAAAGGCGTAGCATGGAATAAGGGGGAAATTTGAAGTCCTCTCACAAAGCAAACATAAAATAGGAAAACATTAATAGAAAAATATGTTCTGATGTTTGGAGGATACAATGCATTGTGTATATTAGCAGTGCATATACAGCGTGAGATAGCAATATGTTAATATGTTTTCCATTTACAATGAGCTGTCAACAATTTCTTTAGAATTTGAGTGCATCCAAATAAAGATAAACCACATGATTAGCTTGAGGGAGGGGGGGGGCGTGGCTAGCAGCCGATGCAGAGAGTCGCAGCCTAACGAGGCTCCCGACCCTCCGCCCGGCGATCCTGATCTGCTCCTTCCCTAGGCCCGGGATCCCCACTCAAATCGGGTGGATCCCGAGAGCTCGCCTTGGGGCTGCTCCGTCCTGAGGCTCGAACCTGCGGAGCCCCTCGGGAGGCGGCCGCAAGCGACGGGAGGGCCGGACCTCCGGCGACCAAGATGGCGTCGCCGGGCAAAAGCTGAGTGCTGGGGGGCCCCGGAGGCACCCTCCCTGACGACCGACTGTGCGGTGCGCAGCTGGCGGACTCTGGCCGACGGGATCGGCACCCCCCTGGGCAATTGGAGGTCTCCGCCTGCGGGGCGATCTGTGGTGGAAGTCAGCCGGCGGCGAGACTGGGAGGATCCCGCTCCCGCCGGGAGCACCAAAATTGACGCCCCGGCTTTGGGGCCTACGACCTGCGACCCGCGAATGGGGCGGCTCGACCGCACGGAGGAGAAGACTCGCTGACGACCGCAGAGGCCGACAACGAGAGACAGGGGGGATCCGGCCGACTCGGCTGCCGCGACCGAGAGTGAGCAACGGAGCCCCGCCCCTGCCAGTGGAGGTACTAGGAGCCCCGGGGCGAGGGCCTGCCCAACGCGGGCTGTCACCATCCTCCCTGTTGTTGGCTGCCTCCCTGAGCGGACCTGCCGGCATCTGGATCGCGGGGGGCGCCTGGCTGCTAGTTGTCTGCGGCGCCTGGGGGACTGCGACTCTGCGGGAGGGCCGACCCCTCCACCTGCCTATGACTGGGTTCCCCGGATCGTCGCGGAGGGCAGCGACGACCCGCAATCGCGCTTGCTACGAGGGGGCTCCCTCCCCCCCCCCCCCTCGCCTGACCTCGACTGGGCGGCGCGGCCTCCTACTGTTCTGCGGAGACCACGGATGGTGGCCACGGGGCCTCTGTCTTGTCTTGAGAGGGCCACGCCCTACAGAGACCTGAGCCGACCTGCGCGGGGGGCCCTGCTGACCCGTTGGCGCTGCTGCCTGACCTGGGGCTTCCGCCCCCCCCCCGGAGATTGGATCTACCGCGGAGAGAGCAGACCTGAGCCCTACCAGGACTCAACACTGGATGCGACCCCTGGCTACACTATCTGCGGACGACCCGCACTGGGACCGTTCCTCGCGAAGAGGGTTTTTCACGGCCTCTGATTGGCGCTCTGCTCATCTCGGGACGGGAGGGGATCGTCTCCGCCACATACCCCCGGGCCCTTGGCCGGACGACGCCAGTGAACTATGGGCAAGCCTAAAGGCCCCAAGGGTGATGGAAACTCTGCCCCAGACACGCCTGACGACCCCACACAACCAGTAACGGAGCTACAACAAATGCAGGACAGGATCCTGGAGGCCATAGCCGCTACGAAGGAGGCCTTGCACCGCGACATAGCGCAAGTGTCGGTGGGACTGGGGCTACTGCGGGCCGACCACGCCAAACTTGCGGACAGAGTCAAGGAAACGGAAATGACCCTGCAGGACCTGGTGCCAGCGCAGAAATCATTGGATGGAAGGCTCGCGGACGCCCTGGACCGCATCCAGGCGCTGGAACGGAGAGCCGAGGACGCAGAAAATCGAAGCCGGAGGAACAACGTGCGCCTCGTGGGCCTTCCGGAAAAAACAGAGGGGGCGGACATGGTGAACTTCCTGCAGGAATGGTTGCAGTCGGTGGTGGCCCCGGAGGGCCTATCCCCCTTCTTTACTTTGGAGAGGGCGCACCGAGTCCCATCGAGACCGCCGAAGCCGGGTCTCCCCCCGTGCCCGGTGATTATAAAATTGCTACACTACAAGGACAGAGACTGGCTGCTGCAAAGGGCAAGGGAAGTGGGCCCGTTCCAGGTCGACAACAGCAAAGTGACATTATTCCCGGACTACACCTTTGAGACGCAGAAACAACGCGCTTCCTTTCTGTCCATCAAGAAGGAGCTCAGAGCGGAGGGGATACTCTATTCACTGCTCTTCCCGGCCAGACTCCGCGTGGTGGTGGACGAGAGATCTATGTTCTTCCCGACGTCGGCGGATGCTTGGGCCTGGTGGGACACCTACAAAACTGGCACAGACGGGGCTCGCTTCCGGGCGGAGGAAGAGCGCCAGGGACAAACGCTCAGGCGCTCGAGACGGCACAGAGGGCGCGGACAGAGCTCCAAAAGACCGACGGACTCTCAAACAGCGGGCGAACGGAGAGCGGCGCTGCAGGCAGTGAAGGAGGTGTCTGGCACGGCGCTAACTCACTCGGAGAAGGGATCGGGCTCGGAAGGCCAGGGAACGGGCTCGGACACTGAACTTTCGGAACTGGGCGGAGCCAAGGGCCCGAAGGTCACACCACAGACATCGGGAGAGATTATCGAAGGCTGAACCCTCGACAAGGTACTGAATGGAGCTGAAGGGGCTTTCTGCCACTCCTAGAGACTTTGGAGCAGTCGACTGTAAGAATGGGATGGTATGGGAATTGTCATGAGTGTCAGGGCGGGGGAATAGGAGACAGCACCTAGAGAGTTCGGCGACTAGCGTGCGCACCCCGAGGCCCTTAAGGCCACCGTAGCATCGACTACGTATTAGGAACATACAGAGCACGTTGCTCAATTGTTTGGATGGGAGCAACTCCTTTGAAGTTAGGTCCTGTTCTGGGGGAGGGAGGGACTAGAGAGGTTGGGGGGACTCTAGGTATGAAGGGGAGGGAGGGAACTAGGGGACGATTGGGGACTGCGGTGGGAGGGGTCGCATCAGTGTCTGGGTTGCTGCATACCATTGACTCGTTTGTGCTCCAAAGAGATGATGGCTAATATTGGATTGTTGAAATGTGTGTCCTGGAATGTGCGGGGGTTAAATACTATGGCAAAGAGGCACAAGGTCCACTCACACTTGAAACGAAGAGGTGTACACATAGCATTCTTACAAGAAACTCACCTGACTAAACAAGAGGGCATTGCGCTCCAGCGTAGATGGAGGGGCCATTTATACTACACTGTATATTCTGCGTACGCTAGGGGGGTGCTCATTTGGGTTAGGGCGGGACTACCATTCCAGGTGACTAAACACACAATCGACCCCAACGGGAGATATGTGGCAGTGGAGGGACTCCTCAGAGGTCGACGCATAGTGCTCTGTAGTATTTATGCACCAAACACGGAGCAAGCACAATACTTTGCGGGTCTCTCCAGGGGGCTCACCAACTATCTGGCGGGTCCGGTGCTAATGGGAGGCGACTACAACTCGGTGGAGAACGTCGCATTAGACAGATCACACCCCCCGCTTCACACCTCCCCTGTGCACCGGCTGGCGAAATGTCGGACGGAATGGCAGAACACATGGAACCTGACTGATTGTTGGCGCGCGCAACACCCCACTGGGAGGGATTACTCGTTCTACTCTAGTATCCACGACTTACATGTGCGCCTAGACACCTTCCTGTGCTCCCCCCCGGTAGCTACTGCAGTAACTCGGACGGATTACCTGGCACGTACGCTCTCTGACCATAATCCACTTCTCCTAACATTGGACTGGATGACTGAACCCCCCAAAATCCCAGCATGGCAACTGCGACCTGACACGCTGGACGATCCGCCCTTCCGATCTGAGTTGGAGGAGCGAATTACCCAGTATTTTGTGGATAATGAGGGTGCTGCCTCATCCAGGGCCGTGGAGTGGGACGCATTTAAAGTGGTGGTGCGGGGGCACTGTATAGGGAAATACGCTGGGGCACGCAAGTCCCTGCTCGACGACCTGGACAAGGCCGAGCGCATCCTCCGTGAGGTAGAACAGGATCGTCCGAATCGTCCTGACCTGCAGGGGAAGGTGGGAGGAGCACGGGAGGCGGTGGCAGTAGAGATGGAGCGCCTTCGTAGCTTTGATTACAAGGCGTACCTCACGAAGACCCTGGCGGAGGGCGACAAAACGGGCACACTACTAGCCTGGCTGGCGAACCCCAACCGGAATAGCCAACCGATTTTGGCCTTGAGGGACGGTGAGAACCGCCTCCTAACCACCCAAGCTGCAATACTACACTGCTTTAGATCGTACTACGAGCAGCTGTATAGTGCGGAGCTGGATGACCACACTGAAGCTCTGGATGCTTTTCTGACTGGCCTGCAACTACCGCGACTAGAGCAGGAACAGGTGGACGCTCTGGGGAGCCCTATAGCCCTAGCTGAAATTAGGGGAGCGGTGAAGCGAATGGCGCGCAATAAAACACCAGGGATCGACGGGTTACCAATAGAGTTCTATGGGAAATACCTAGACCTACTGGCCCCGAGACTCCAAACGATCTATAATGAGGCCAAGGACGCAGGCAAACTCCCCCGATCGATGAGCGAGGCCATAATGGTACCGTTGTTAAAGCCACGTAGAGATAGTGAGGATCCCGCATCTTACAGGCCACTGTCCATGCTGACCACCGACTACAAGATACTGAGTACAGTCCTGGCCACTAGGCTGATAGCCCATATGCAAGACTTGGTCCATAAGGATCAATCGGGCTTTATTCCCACGAGAAACACCACGCACAATATCCGCAGGTTGCTTAGGTTGGTGGACACTCCGCCTTCCGAGGCACAATCCCCTCTAGTGTTAGCGGTTGACATCGAAAAGGCCTTTGACAGTCTAGAATGGCCCTATTTATACAACGTGTTGCATATCTTTGGCCTTGGAGACGGGTACATACAGTGGACGAAGGTGCTCTACTCCTCAGCAAGAGCGAGAGTACGACTCGGGTCGTTAGTATCGGACCAGTACGACGTGACTAGAGGAACCAGACAAGGATGCGCACTGTCCCCCCTGCTGTTTGCGCTTGCAATAGAGCCTCTGGCGGCTCGGGCGAGACAGGGGGAATATTACACCGGGCTACATCTCAGGGGAGAGCTGCATTACATCTCTCTCTACGCGGACGACCTCCTCCTCTTTTTGGATAACGCTGGAGCGGCAGTAGAGGGGGCCGAGAGCCTCTTGGGGCGTTTCGGCGATGTATCGGGCCTACGGGTAAATTGGTCTAAGACCTGCCTCTTCCCACTGCGGAGGGAGGAGGAATGCCCTCCCCTTCGGCGGAATCTACGCTGGGAACCCCATTGCTTGAGCTACCTCGGGGTGCACATCTACCACGACCCGATGGCTCTCCTCGACGGTAACATCGGTCGCTGCATCCGCTCATTGAAGGGCTGTATATCCTTCTGGGCCACTCTGCCGCTCTCAACGGCGGGCCGAGTAGCACTCCTGAAAATGATAGCGTTACCGCGTCTATTATACTTCTTCCGGACCCTCCCGGTGTGGATACCTGGGGCAATCTTCAAACAACTGAGCTCACTGTTGGTCTCCTTCTTGTGGGGGACAGGCAGACGTAGAGTAGCACTGTCAACGTTGATCCACCCTAGAGACGAAGGGGGCCTTGCTGTCCCGGACTTCGAGCTCTATTACTTAGCGGCTCAGATGCAATTCTTTACACAGGAGGTAGCGAGAGTGTACCGTGGCCCGGAACAGGGGAGAGACCTCGGCACGCCCCGCCATGTCCTGGCATATATTACGCTACAACAGAAACTGTTTCTGCGGGAGCTCTCCCAGGAGGAGGGGCCCCTTCGCCTGTGCTGGAACCGCATCCAGAGGCGAACCGGACCTGGACACCCATATGCCCCGGAGATCCCGTTGGGCATGGTGACGGCGCTCCCACACGGAGGGGACTGGTCAGGACTGCATTTATGGGAAGAAGCGGGATTACAGATGATAGGTGATCTTTACGTAGATGGGATATTATCCCCGTTCCAGACCTTGCAGGAGTGATATGATCTCCCGAGGGGAGACTATTTACTGCACGCGGCGGTGGTGAGAGCCATACAAAAGCACTGGGCAGGGGGTTTAATAGAGCCTGACACGGCGCTGGCATGCCAATACACCATGATGGCAGCGGGGACGTTCAAGGCCGTAACATGCCTATGTCGCAGATTGCACACGGGAACCCTACAGCCGCTTACATCTCTTAAAGCTAAGTGGGAAGCGGATCTGCAGTTAGTCATTCCAGACACTGTGTGGTCGCAGCTAGTGCGGAGGGCCAGAAAGAGCTCTAGAAATGCGCGCTTTCGGCTGATACACTTTTATATCATTCACCGCGCTTACCTCACCCCGAGTAAAATTGCAGCATACTTTCAGGTGGCAGACGCAGCATGCCCGAGATGTAATCAGGAGAGGGCTGACCTGGTCCACATGTTACGGAGTTGTCCAAATTTACAAGATTATTGGGCGGACATAGAGGTAACCCTGAATGCAGTTACTGACAGGAATATCCATTATGATAGTGCAGTATCCATCTTACACTGGTTCCCCCACACGAAAAAGAACAAGCTGACAAGTAAGTTTATAGATATGGGGCTACTCATTGCGAAGAGGGAGCTGACTAAAGGATGGAAATCAAAGGCAGCACCGACACACAGGAGATGGTTGAAC
Source organism: Lissotriton helveticus (assembly GCF_964261635.1). NCBI lineage: Eukaryota > Metazoa > Chordata > Amphibia > Caudata > Salamandridae > Lissotriton > Lissotriton helveticus. The sequence continues at coordinate 1,704,497,256 of NC_136067.1, forward strand.
GAATACATAAAATGGGCGGCTGCGGAGAGCACTATCCGTTACCAGATGGCGCGCCGTAGATCAGATGACAGAGCACAAGAAGCAGCAATGGGGTGGGAAACATTAGTGCAGGCACTGAGGGACAGCGCAATAGAGGAGGATGAGGAGGAAGAGTCACACGATGAGACACTACAGACAGAGACGCACATACCAGCTACGATCCCCTAGGACACACACACACACACACACAGGGGTTTCAAATCCGTGATCCAACACCATTAATGCATATGCTCATGCCGTGCACCGACTTAGACACTGGGAGGCAAGGGTGGGGGGGGGACCAGGTTAAAGGACTTCTCAGTTGGCCAGGAATTGTATTACGGACTAGCGAATAGGAGATCCATGTTTAACGCTGAAAAGCGGGAGGACGAGCTCCTGTCGCACTGACATTGGTCTCGGGCTCAGCACAAAGAATACACATTATCCGAACCTAGCGCCGCCCAACCCCCGGGATGTGGGCTGAATGGCTGTGTACAACTCGCTTGAATGACATTCATTGTGTTCTGTCACGCTGATCTATGTAACGTACATTGAGATGATGGCTGTGTTACACATTCCTGCAATAAAAATTGTTTACAAAAAAAAAAATTATTAGCTTGAGGGAGAAAATTTAGATAAAAAGGCTAAGTCATTGTCAAAAAGTTAGCATAATGCAAATGGAGAGTATGAAATGGTCCCCGTAGTCAAATGACAGTCTGTGCCCATAGGACAAATTAGACTTTCTTTCAAATGCTGCACTTTGTTAACCAATTTAGTTTATACGTCTATGCAAGAGAATATTTCACAATCTCTATGGTTGAGGGAAATCTGATCAGAAAGGTCTCTTACTTTGGCAAAAAAGGCTTGCTGTTATTCTTGGGCTAGAAAAGCACTAGCTGCCCCAAGAGTAACTGAGGTGTCAATAAATGTGTGAATTGAAGGGGGCTCTTCATGATACCTACATGATAGAAAGGACACAGTTTGATAAGATATATATGCAGGTGGAGAAAACAAGTTTTCCAAATGTGTCAAACGAGGCTTACCAATGTTGTCTATAGTAACTTTAACGAATGGTCCCTGCTTCAAACGTCAATGATCCAAAAGACAGAGTGATGCGCAAGAGTATTCTCGGATGTTTGCCTAATCCTTAATCAGATGTCCAGACTTTTGTGCCACGGTGACTATTTTGATGCATCTGTGTTGAACAGTCATGTGTGTAACAAGCTAGCCTTTAAACATAACTTGAATGGATGGGGCTACAGCACTGTACATTTCATGCAAGAAGAGAGTACCACTTGTTGGAATATGTGTATAAAGTCTTTTATATTTAGTTGGCATGTATTGTGTTTGAGGGTAGACTGTTGAACTTTGATATAGAGAAAAATCTGGTAGTTATGGAAAAAGTAAGACTGCTAATTATAATATAGAAAGGCTTTCCCATTCGATATGTTGATTCAGGTTATGTGTCACGGCTTATGGCATGAAAAGCGAATGGTTTTCTTTAATCCCCAGAAAAAGGTCTATGCTATCCTGTCTGTGTACGGGTATTTTAATAAATTATTTGACTTTGATCTCATTTTCATTATGACACATTGCTGTAATGAGAATATTGAGGTCCCTTTTCCTGTTAAAAGTGGATTGTTGACCTATGTAGAACACCAAGCTCTTTTGCAAGCTTGAGTGACCAGTCTGTCTTCGTAGCATAAAAGGACATTAAAGAATAAATCCAATATAACATTAAATAAACATTCTCAACAATTAATACTATGATAATGAAGATCATAACAAATATTCTTGACCTATGGAGAAAACCAAGCTCTTTTGCAAGCTTGAGTGACCAGTCTGTCTACATAGCGTAAAAGGAAATAATAGAATAAATACAATATAACATTAAAAAAAATCTCAACAAGTAATAAATGTAATGTAAAATGTAAATTGATACTTGTATAGCGCACTACTCACCCGCAAGGGTCTCAAGGCGCTTGTACGAATACCGCTGTGGAACCCATCCTGGCTTTCCCTGTGAGGTGTCCACTCCTGAGCACCCCCAAGGTGAAGCCAGGCATCCCAGCGCTGCTGTGGCCGTTGTGGAGATTAAGCAAGCTATTGCCCAGAGTTGCAGCGTGGGATCCATGATTAGAATAGGCACCGAGGCGAGAATTATCAGGTCCGGGGAATTTTTTAGCTCAAGACCCGCCGAGGCGGGAATCAAACCCTGGTCCCGGGCTAGACCTCTGCATCAGGGTCTGCCGCTCTAACCATTGAGTCACACTTCTCCACTACAATGATAATGAAGATCATATAAAAACAGCATAATTCCAGTTGAGCAGTCAAAAGAACCTGGTGAAGTTCGTGGAAATGTGAGATATAAATAAGCAAGCAAAAGGTTCCAACATTATCATCATAGTTGGAAAATGTGGTTTGTCAATTGCTGTAGAGTCGCAAATACATAAATGGGCGCTCATGCAACAATGTCAAATCCAATACATATGCACTGATTTCAATCGTGTCCACCTGCATCCTAAATCCTTCATCAATTTACCCTTTGTGCGACTCTCAGAACATGAAATCAAGGAAGCAGCATGAAAGGTGTACGAAATAAGCAAAGATGCATGAACTGGTAAAATGTACTTGGATTGTTAAAAACATTGTATAGAGTCTGAATCAGGTCAGAGTTTCATAAGCTACAATTTGGTTCAGGTCTCAGTGGCCGTATGTCATTGGAATAATGTTAGCCTAGAAACTCATTCTAATTCTCCACATATAATGCGAGAATCGAGAAAGAGCAAATTCAACGGTTGATTAGTGTTGGCTCTAAAAATCCTAGCCACTGTTATAAAGTCCCTAGTTCCCATATTTTGACAGAGCGGCAATACCCACTTTTTCTTACTTGTGTGATGTCGGGAACGAGAAAAGAGAACATGCTCAAATGTTTCAACTGCCTCAAGACAGGCAGGGCACATCAGGTCAAGGTCTACACAGGAACACTGTCATTTAGCAATAACAGTGCGGAGGGGCAAAGTGCCAAACCGAAATGTAAAGTACAGCACTTTTGCAAGGGGGGACTCTATCTCATCCATATAATGTAAAGGGGTGTATTTGTTCTTAATGTCAAGAAAGGCTGCATTGAGGGAGCCCACCCTCTCCCCCCTGTGGAACTCATGATCAATGTGCATCCAATAGCTCTCATCTGCAATTTAATTTGATAATACCGATTACTGTCTTAAGTTTTATTGTTCTGTCATTTATAGCATTTCTGAGCCAGTTATCATTAAATTGTTCTGCAGCCAGGTTACCCAGATAGGGTATGATTGTCACGCTCACCGCAATACCCTTTTTCAGTAGATTAAATTAACATTTTGTGATTGTTACTTTTTTTATTTAAGAACTCCTTATTTATTGGAGCAGTCTCTTAAAAGAGAAATTAATTCCTTTTCAACAACAAGGCTAACATGATTGTGTGGTAAGTAGAGACTGGTACTGGTCTTGGGTGGTGCTATAAAGTATTATAGTAGTAGTAGTAGAAGTAAGTATACTTGTAAAGCGCACTGTTACTCCATCTCGGAGTGTCCTGGCGCTGTATACCGCTGGGGAACCCGTCCTGGCTTTCCCTGTGAGATGGTCCCTCCTGGGCACCTCCAAGGTGAAGCCAGGCATCCCCGGCGCTGATGGGGCCGTTGTGGAGATTAAGCAAGCTATTGCCCAGAGTTGCAGAGTGGGACCCATGGTTAGCGTAGGCACCTCGGCGAGAATTATCGAGTCCGCGGACATTGACCCAAGACCCTGCCGCGTCGGGAATTGAACCCTGGTCCCGGGCCGGTCTCTGCTTCAGGGTCTGCCGCTTCTAACCAGTGAGCCACACTTCCCCAAAGTTCTCTGAGTGCATCTTCCTGATGCATTTTAGTGTAAAGGGTCTCAGTGCCCATTTTTATCACTAACTCTGCAAAGTCCAGTACAAAAAAAAACAAAGTATACTTCTTACCACTGTACTGTCCTTGATCTATACTAAGGGGTGTACTGGACTCATGGAGTTTCACTCCACGGAAAGTCACAGAGGTACCTAAAAACTCTGGGAGATTCCGCAAAGTTCCGCATTGGGGGGAATTCAGCAAGTCGAGCTGCACGCGCAGATTTTTAGCACCCGTAGCTTGTTCCGCTCTGTAAAATAAGCACAAATTGAACCACGTCATGTCCGAGGGCGCTGCTTCTTTTTGCCACTCAAGTAGATTTTCTTGTTGAGTGGCAACTTTATCAACGTCAACGGTAGCGACAAGCCATGACCGTCCGCATTGAGAAATCTCGCTGGAAGGCGTTCTAGCACTAGAAAATCACGCAAGGGGATGCAAATTCTCACTCGTTTCTGCCAACTCAACGTTAGCAAGCCATGCACAAGGACAAACTCTGCCTCCCTGTGGTTGGCAGTATTTTGTCAGAAGTCTGCACTCAAAGCACAGCGCGATATGGGCTAAACTCCGTGAACTCCGCCGGTGGAGCAAACTTATTTTGCCCACCCCAAATATACTGTAGTTTCCTTAATTAAAGGTTTTGTAAAGAAATCCTTATCCTTGCCCATTGTTCCAAAACAGATCCACACCCTGAAAATGTTGGGCATCCACATGATCTACTGGCAACCATAGGAATGTGCAGAAGTGTACAAACAGTCTTGGTATATATAAAAATTGCAATTCATTAGGACTCGGCCACTGTTTCTATGCCTTTTTTGTGGTGCTTAGGATTCTGCTTTGCCGAGATGGGCTAGGGTCAATCGGCTGTGTAGGACTTTGATTTTGACTGGATTTAAGCACAACGTAGATACAACCAAGTACTCATAGGTATTTTTGGGGTTGGTCGGGATGAATGATTGAAAATCAGGCTTACGGAGCAAAATTAAAATTGACTTATTCCTCCGCATCAGTGCTAGCTTTAGGAAGGTGCGACTGTTGTCACTGTACCAGATGTCAAGTTCAGAGGCCCCTTTTGCAAGTTCAGAGGCCTCATTTGCATTCTATCAGGTGGGGAGGACAAAGAAGACAGGTCAGGCATGACATACAAGACAAGAACAGCCTGCAGACATCTTTGAGTGCCCAGGAAATTCAGGTGCTAATATTAACAGCAAGATAACTCTAGTGATTAATATTTTTGCTGGAGAGAGCCATTTTTAATCTATTTATCGTTTGGACTCTTCATAAAGTACAAAGGGTTAATGTGCCATGTAAGATGCAGATCACAGATTTTATTGTATGTAGATAGTTCAGTGGATCTCTGGTTTGTGACAAAGATTATTTTGTTACTAGGCATTTCATAAGATACAATCTACCTAGCATAGCGCAATGAGCTAGGTACCAGCATCATAGAGCTTAATGCAAACTGCGAGATAAGGAAAGGACTTACAGCTAGATTCATCAAGCTCAATTGCGCTCGCAAAGGGCCAGATTCTGAGAATCTGGCCCTTTGCGAGTGCAATTTTTGCATCATCCCAAATGCAAAATTCGCTAATAAAGAATTCGCACATTTGCGAGGAATTGCATTTAAGGAATCTCTATTTGAGATTACTTAAATGCAATTCATTAACCATTTTTACATTTTTGTTCGCTATTTACCACTAAGTCTGATTTCGTGGTAAATAGCGAAAAAATAGAAAAAAGCACTTTAGTGCATTTTTCTCAATTGCATGTTACACACACACATGTCCTTTGGACATGTGTGTGCGCAACACCTGTGTAAATTTGCATATCAGGGGTGCTACAGGGTGTCCTTTGGACACCCCTGGCACCCTTGAATTCGCATCCTTATTTGCGATTAGCTAATTGCTAATCGCAAATAAGGAATAACTCCCCATTCATTCCTATGGGCCTGTAGGCCCATAGGAATGAATGGGGAGTTATTCCTTATTTGCGATTAGCAATTAGCTAATCGAAAATAAGGAAGCTGTAGGAATCGCAATAAATATTGCGATTCCTACATGAATCCCGTTTTGCGAGTCTGTAATAGCGATTCCTTATGAATCGCTATTATAGACTCGCAAAACGGGTCTTTGATGAATCTAGCTGTGTGTGCTTTTTCGTAATGTTTTGTTATTCTAAGGGTGTTACAAAGGGTTCCTTTGAGGAGTAATAATTCCTCATTAGTATATACAAACCCAAATGCTGTGTTCTATTGTACATCATGAGTTTAGCTAGACCAAGCTCTATTAACACATAAGGGCTACCTATAGGGATGACATGTGACTCCTACTCCTACATAGCTCTCATTGTTTTATGTAATATTTCTTATGCATTAATGTACACACTTGTGTGATTGTCTCTTCATAATATATGTGTGAGATGTAGAGTGCTCTGACACCCTACTTTGGGGTGAGCTACGATATAAATAAAATACATATGAGAGGGCCTCTGGGGAGACGAGTGTTGCTGGTGGAGGGGGTTGTGAGGGAGTCCATGGAGAAGGGGACCATTGAGAGGAGGTCTCAACAAACATTGTCCCAACAGGCGCCACCAGCACTAAACCTGAGCCCGCTCAGCATGACCTCATAATTCTTGAATACGATATCCTTAAAGGCCTGACGGTTTCTGTAATAAGAAGAAAAATAACATTCAAGCAAAACCATTCCACGAATGTGAAAGGTGAACAGGACAAAACAAACCAGAAAATCCCATTGAACTGTGAGTCACAGAAATACTATCTATTTCTAGCTCAAAGACGATAAAACTTGAGCACCACAGCAATGCCAAGGGCATCTTTTTTTAATTTTTTTATTTTTTATTCACAAAACGAGAGGGAGAAACAAAAATTCACATAACAGAAGTAAACAATGAGGAAAATAGACAAAATAGCAGAATGAAAATTGACGCAGTTAAAATATATCTTAATCCAATAAACAAAATATAAAATATAGGTAGATATGACGTTGCAGATACTTGCCCCAAAATACAAGCCAAAACAAAGGATGAAAAAAGCTCGAATAGTAAACAATGTTCAAATAATAAACGAACCCCACATTTCATCGCATTTAGATATTGAGTGGGTACCTCTTAGCTTAGCCAGGGAATGTTCCATAGAGTAAATCTCATTAACCAGTGCCCATCCAGCCTGAGGCAAGGGCTTCTTTAAAATTGTGTTTCATTCTTTTCATAGGCAAGCGAATTACATTTGAGGAGCTAACATGAACGTCTCATCTATATGCTCCATATGCACATGGAGTAAATGTAGCATTTGTGTCCACGTTTAACAAGAGCCACAGGGTTCTTAAATGTGTCATTCTGCATTTGTTAGTGTAAATAGCATGCCAGTGTGACCTCACTCCTGCGTCATCTCCCCCAGAAATGCGGTAAAACAGGGAGGCTAATGCCGGTCATCTGTAAAAGAATGCAGTCACAATATCTCATGGGATTATCAATGACCTTAAAATATGACAGCTCATGCAGAGCTCTGGGGTGTCAGTCACTGTCTGTGTTTTTATAGGGGCAGCTGCATTGATCCATCCGTTATTCATTATATGTATTCATTACGTTCTCACCATTGTGTTTAGTTCATTCAATTAAAAAAAGACAATTCTGATTTATATTTTGGACTAAGAGGCCAAAAATACCTTTTCATGTAAAGAGATAACCTTTTTTTGTATAAATGTCAATATTTTTTAAATTAAAAAATATCACTCAATAATGCAGTGTTCTCACATTTGATGACCAAGCATTCTCAGTAACCGCCGTGCATTTGCTCATGTCATTAAGTCTATTTATAAGGGTCCATTACAGATGGGCTGTATTTCTTCCTGCTGTTTCACCCCTGACCCTGCAACTACTGATACACAACGGGCATCAGTAATTCTTGGCAGGAAGACGGTATTACCGTTGATTACAAGATGGTGGGGAATAACATTACAGCTCCACCTGTCGTTTCCCATTTTCAGTCAGAGATCCCCGCTGGCCAGTTAGTGACCTTAAAGCAGACAAAGAGTCCTGGTGATAAACTTTGGCCCTAAAGGTTATCTGCTGAGTGGAGTCCAGGTGATAAATACTGGCCCTGCGGTGCATCTTCTGAGTGGAGTGCAGGTGATAAACTCTGGCCCGGCGGTGCATCTGCGGAGTGGAGTTCAGGTGGTAAACTCTGGCACTGCGGTGCATCAGTGGAGTGCAGGTGATAAACTCTGGCCCTGCGGTGCATCTGCTGAGTGGAGTCCAGGTGATAAATACTGGCCCTGCGGTGCATCTTCTGAGTGGAGTGCAGGTGATAAACTCTGGCCCGGCGGTGCATCTGCGGAGTGGAGTTCAGGTGGTAAACTCTGGCACTGCGGTGCATCAGTGGAGTGCAGGTGATAAACTCTGGCCCTGCGGTGCATCTGCGTAGTGGAGTGCAGGTGATAAACTCTGGCCCTGCGGTGCATCTGCGTAGTGGAGTGCAGGTGATAAACTCTGGCCCTGCGGTGCATCTGCGTAGTGGAGTTCAGGTGGTAAACTCTGGCACTGCAGTGCATCTGCGGAGTGGAGTGCAGGTGATAATCTCTGGCCCTGCAGTGCATCTGCGGAGTGGAGTTCAGGTGGTAAACTCTGGCACTGCAGTGCATCTGCGGAGTGGAGTGCAGGTGATAAACACTGGCCCTGCAGTGCACCTGCGGAGTGGAGTGCAGGTGATAATCACTGGCCCTGCGGTGCATCTGCGGAGTGGAGTTCAGGTGGTAAACTCTGGCACTGCAGTGCATCTGTGTAGTGGAGTGCGGGTGATAAACTCTGGCCCTGCAGTGCATCCGCTGAGTGGAGTGCAGGTGATAATCTCTGGCCCTGCAGTGCATCTGCGGAGTGGAGTTCAGGTGGTAAACTCTGGCACTGCGGTGCATCTGCGTAGTGGAGTTCAGGTGGTAAACTCTGGCACTGCAGTGCATCTGCGGAGTGGAGTGCAGGTGATAATCTCTGGCCCTGCAGTGCATCTGCGGAGTGGAGTTCAGGTGGTAAACTCTGGCACTGCAGTGCATCTGCGGAGTGGAGTGCAGGTGATAAACACTGGCCCTGCAGTGCACCTGCGGAGTGGAGTGCAGGTGATAATCACTGGCCCTGCGGTGCATCTGCGGAGTGGAGTTCAGGTGGTAAACTCTGGCCCTGCAGTGCATCCGCTGAGTGGAGTGCAGGTGATAATCTCTGGCCCTGCAGTGCATCTGCGGAGTGGAGTTCAGGTGGTAAACTCTGGCACTGCAGTGCATCTGCGGAGTGGAGTGCAGGTGATAATCTCTGGCCCTGCAGTGCATCTGCTGAGTGGAATGCAGGTGATAAACTCTGGCCCTGCAGTGCATCTGGGGAGTGGAGTGCAGGTGATAAACTCTGGCCCTGCGGTGCATCTGCGTAGTGGAGTGCGGGTGATAAACTCTGGCCCTGCGGTGCATCTGCTGAGTGGGGTCCAGGTGATAAACTCTGGCCCAGCAGTGCATCTGCGGAGTGGAGTGCAGGTGATAAACTCTGGCCCTGCGGTGCATCTGCGGAGTGGAGTGCGGGTGATAAACTCTGGCCCAGCGGTGCATCTGCGTAGTGGAGTGCGGGTGATAAACTCTGGCCCTGCGGTGCATCTGCGGAGTGGAGTGCAGGTGATAAACTCTGGCCCTGCGGTGCATCTGCTGAGTGGAGTGCAGGTGATAAACTCTGGCCCAGCGGTGCATCTGCGGAGTGGAATGCGGGTGATAAACTCTGGCCCTGCGGTGCATCTGCGGAGTGGAGTGCGGGTGATAAACTCTGGCCCTGTGGTGTACCTCCTGGGATGAGTCGAACTTTAAATGGTAAACCTGCAGTGTACCTGCGGGCAAGAGTTCAGGTCATATCCTCTGGTCCTGCTGTGGACCTGAGGGTTATGTAAACCCATTGCTGCTTGTCATTTATGTTACCAGTAAATGGACACTTATAATGAGGGCCTAAGAGGAGTGAATGCATTTTAGATTATAACTAATTTGCTCATAAAGGAGCATGATTAGATTTTATTTTTTTAGCATTGGCTAAATGCAAACACACATCAAGGTGACAAAGAATTGTGAACAAAGCATACTGTGTTCAACTAAAGACAAAACATGTACAGTCCTCAGGGAAACCATTAGCCAAGGAAACTGACCCATGAATTGTGTGCTAAAATGTATGTTGTTCCAGTCACAAGGTGCGTATCTGCTATTTGACAAAATGGCAAGTAGTAAACTGAGAATGTATGCCATGGTGGCCCAAGACTACACATTGTAGACAACATTGCAGTTCTTTGGGGAGTTACTCTGAAAATATACTTATTGGTAGGTTCCTGTAGCCTCATGATGAAAACCACTTCGATAAAAATGATCGATTTTGTTGATCCATGGAGATGTAATTGAAGGCTCAGCGGGATTTTGATAAATCTACAATAGAAAAAAATAATATCGACAAAGGCATCAAGACAATTCTTTTTATGGCATTAGTAACATATATATTTCTCTTTTCAATTGTACTGGTAGTTCCTCCTTGTTATCCATGCACATAGATTCCAACGTCCCTACAGCCTCTGCTACCTCATTTGCTTCTTTTTTCAGTTTCAAAATGGCCCCCATGGCATGTGAGTTGTGGTAAGTTTGTCAGAATCATATCTAGTCTTTTCATGATCAAGACCGCTCCCAAAGATGGATAATCTTCATAGGGTAATGACCCGTGCACAAAATAAATTGGTACCTTACTTGTTACAAGGCAATCGTTACAACTAGTGATAGCCAGTGCTGTTGCAAGTAAGTAGACTAGGCGAGTCTTCAACTGCTCTTCCTTAATCTCTTTTCAGATCCAAAACTGTCTTGGTCAGAGAAGCCTTCATCATGTAATATTTACATGAAGAGACCCCCTCCTAATTCTACGAGGTTGCAACACAGATTCTTAGGGTTTGTAGTTTGTGCGATACAGATCTTTCAAGCAAAGGAGTAGCCAAAAAACTAAAATATCCTCCAATGTTTTTTACCGAAGCTGTGATGTCACCAAGCTGGAGAAGCAAGTAAGCCCAAAACACTCTAGAAGAGATCCCTTGTCTCTCTCTTCCATCCAAGTATCTATCCATTCATTCATCCATCCACCCTTCCTTCCACCAGCTGCTAGCCATCATTTAACTTTTACATTCTGTCAGCTATTCATTCTTCCATTCATCATTCAATCTTTACTCATTCCATCCATCCGCCATTTCATCCATCCGCCATTTCATCCATCCATCCATTAACACATTCACCATTAACGCATGCATTGATCCATATATCCATCCACCAATACATCCATCCTTTGAATCAACCATCCCTCGGTAAAGGCATCCATCCATCCATTCTCCCAGATTTTCATTTACCCTGCCATCTTTCATCTGTCTCCATCCACTGATCCATTCACTCAAGCTTTCAGCCACTCATTGATCCATCGATCCATTCCCTCATTCTACCACCCACTAATGCATCCACCCAAAAATCCATCCATCCTGTCACCCTTCCTGCCTTTCACTTTTCTATCCTTTCACCCTTCCTTCTATTCTGTATTCCTTTTTAGGTCAAGCCAAGCGCAGCGCGCATACGCTGCTCTAGGAAAACAACCTCTTGGAATCACTCTGGACTTTTCTTCTGCTTTATTTCTATTGGGCTTTGCGTGTGTCTTTCCAAAAAGACCGGAAACTACAGCACGCTATTGGGCAAAGGCGGGGGCATGTCCCACCTTTCCCAGTAAATGTATCCGCCCACGGCCTACGGCTTGCGGTTACGAGCAGGGGCGCCATCTGTTCGGGATCATGTTTCTAATTAGCTCGTTTGCGGTCGCCGCACGGCCACGCTGGTTTGTTTTTCTCTTGGCGTGAGCTGTTGTATGTTTGCTTATATCTGCTCACATCCTCTCTCTTTGGTCTTAAAACTTTGTACGCGATTTTGATAAAACCATGTGTGCTTTGTTTCAGCTCAGCAGACATTATGCGTTCTCTTAGCTGCGTCTTGCTCTTTCCTCCGTTTATTTAACTAACAGCTGACCGGCGCAATGGTTTCAAAGTGCGTGGCTCATATATGTAACACTGATAGTCTGTGCTGCCTGCTGCCATTGCTTTATCACTGCAGTGCCACTAACACCAGGCCTACTTGGCTCCAGACATTCTTTCTCCTTCCTTTCTGCTGAGTTAGAATTTTTTTGGTTGATTTTAAAAGTAAAATCAACAAGCACATCATATCTATGTCTGCTTATGAGAGGGCATGACCTCCTAGTCCGATTTCAAGCACCCTGTGACCTTCAACCCAGACATTGGGTAGCAAGGACGCAGTCTCATATGTTTTGATGTAACGTAAATTGGTATTATTGTTGTAACTTTTTTGACCTTATGTAAAGAGCTCTGATACCTACGGGTCTAGCCAGAGCTATACAAAACTCTTTAAATAAATAAATATCCTGTACACAAGGAAAAGGCTGCTCTCCCGCCAGTTGGATAGTTAAGGACAGAAAGAATCAGGGTACACTCTCACCTCACGCTCTGGGGGCACAGCGCCACTCCAAACAGCAGCTGCACTGCTGACAGTAGCCTAGCGCCTTTACACCACGTGATACGTCTGGAGTGCCCTCAAATCGGACCCTCTTTCTGCTTGCAATTTAATGTTAGTTTTACAGACTGTTGTATTCATTCTGGACAACATGTAAACACAAATTTCAGCATGCGTCCATCTGTAATGCACCTGGTGCTCATATAAAGCGCCCTGATACCTTCGTGTCGAATTTGCGCTTTATAAAACTGCATTGTTACGAAATACGCGGCTGTATGCGGTGTTGTGTGAGTGGCGACGTGGCATGTTTAATCGCCTTGCTTTAAATGGTTTGTGGGGGGCTGTGGATGTGCTGTTGAGGGTAAAAAGGCAAGGGGCAATTGGTGTTTAAAGGGGCAGTAACTACATCAGCCCATTACAGGATTCGGGAACTTGGACTAAAAACAACATTACTTACTTCATCACCAGCATCTCACGTGAATACATGTTTGCCTGCGTGGGGGCCATGAGAATTGAATTGTTTATTAAACTGCGGCCTTTTACTCCCAACACAGTGTGTATTGGTTTTGTTAAAGGTGTGATCAGGGTCTGGGTGTTAACCTGGTACTAAGTAGGTGCAACCTATGTCCAGACAGCGTTAACAAGTGTAAAGAAAAGACAAAGAAATGAACTAATCCTATCAGAAAATGTGCCGGATGATGTCACATAATTTGACATTTCTTTCCACTTAATTTAGTCAACCCTGCCGCATAATTTGGCCGTACTCTACCACACAGTTCCAGGGGCCCTGAATATGATGGTTTGGCACACACCTAAATCAGGAGCTGTGCCGATGGTGTTCCACTAGTGACTTGTCAGCTCATTAAGCAATGGGGGAAGCTCTTGACTGGTCCCTGGTGGGGGATTCTTCTAGAATACTTCACATGTTCCGACTAGTGTACTTACAGTAGGATGTGTTGCCACTATTTGCACACGCCTGCATTTTACCACCTGAGTGAAATATGTTTTTTTAACAGACATCTACACTGGTCGAGCTGCATAGACTGATAGTCTGCACTGACTTGTGCAGCCCAGTGTTACCATGGTACATTACAAAGCATGTTTCTGTCCATGACACACAGGGATCGGGGTCCTTAAACATCATAGGGCTTAACATTGTGTGACCGGATTATTAACAATATTGTGTGCTGCATGGCTAAACACTTATAAGGTCCCGAAAGCGAGACCTATTGGCTATGCCAATGCTTGTTTCTCTGTTATTTACCCATTTTTTGGAGTTTTATATAGCGCAAACTAGACCTGAAGGTATCAGAGTGCTTTGCACGAGCACCAGTCGCATTACAGATGGACACATTCATTTTTTGCTAGGCACGGGGAGATGAAGTGATTTGTCCAGAATCACAGGATGTTGCGCGTCCCTGCTGAGACTCGAACTCGGTTTCCCAGCTTTGAGGTCGACCGCTCTAGCCGTTTGGCCACTGCTCTCGTTTTGACACAAGTATTAATTTAAAAGGTTAGTTTATAAGCTTGTGTTTGCTGAATTGCAGACAGAAGAGGCCCTTAAAAAAACCTATCCCTGCTGTAGCTGCAAAAGCAGGGGGTTCCCTACGCCCCTCCTTTCAGATTCCATCCTCTAAGTATAGCACTATGATGAGAGGCGCAGACTACTTTAAAGACAGCAGGCTCCCGAATAACAGGGATTTATAAATCTTCTATCATTCATTCAGAGATAGGCCAGAACAATAACAGTTCAGAATTTAGGGTACATTTGTATTGCATATGTTTCGACATGCGTTATCTAAATTTTACATTGATAGGGGCTAGTACCTGCTTGACTGTCATTGGAGGAAGAGGCCATGCACATGCAAATATACATGTTCTAATATTTTTTAATACATTGTCTTATTATTTCAATCTTCTTGACACACAAATCTTAGACATGGTCTGTCTCAGTTCTGCCTTTGATGAATCCTGAGGTCATCATGTCTGTTTTCAGCTTGTCAAACTCGCTCTGCAGTAGCTGGCCCCAGCTGTAGCAATGAGTTTGTTGACTCGCTTTTGGGGGGGGGGCGATGGCCAGTGGGAATTGTGCTTGTGTTAGAGCGGGAAGAAAAAAAAACATTCTATCAAGTTTTAATATGAGTTTTATTGTGACAACTAGACAGTTCACCAAACCCTTGTTCATTCATTTTTTGCATGAAACTGCTTTATCAAACTTAGCCCCCAAAATAAATAGCCTACCGTGCATCATGACCAACCAAATGTTTGGGCTGTCTTTTTTGCTTTTAAACCAAAATAGATCAACTCTGCTTTGGTTATGATGTGAGAAACACATTAGACAAATTGTTCATCTCTGTCACATGTACAGCAAACACATTTTGCATCTGGTGTTCCATTGCTCTTCACTCCAAGAGCACCCACTAAGGACGTGGATTCATTCTGCACATAAAGAGCAGAGTGAATATACAGCTTTAGGAAAATTTACTTCAATTTTGCTTGGGATGGGTTAAATATTAGAGATGTTCAAACCACGGGGGGTCCAGCTTGGCTCTATGAGCCAAAGCAATAGTTGAGGCATCATAATTATTGTCGTGCTCTGACAGCCTGCGGTGGTAGGGAGGGAGAGCTGGAGGACTTCCTAGGAGGCGGCAGTGGCGGACTGACCCATTGATGGATGTAGCCATGCTGTGGCAGGTTGGTGCCCCGGCTGGTCGTGCAGGTAGTCACAGTCCCTCGGGTGTACCTCTACTGACTAAGCCCCACCAACGTTTGTCACCAGGATGTTACAATCACACTTCTCTTCTATGTATTTCCTTCTGTCTCCTGCTCTTTTTCTACTTTCCTCCTGTTTCTAATCACCTCCTATGTCAAAGTTGCTTTCCTTTCTCGCTCACGGTTCCTTCACGAGGCAGTCACCGGTAACTTTCTCTGCCTTGCTTCTTCCTAACCTCTGTCCATCTTCCTCCATCCTGTCTCTTCCTCTCCAAGTTGTCTCCCTTCCCTCGAAGGAAGACAGATCGTGTTAAGAGTTGTAGAGGACCTCAGGCCAAGCCATAGCCAATCATCAGACTCGAGGCCTCGGGATCAACGACCTCTCCTTTATACTAGATCCCATCTTCAACACACTTTAGCCTTCAGTTGCTATCTTTTAATCTCAGCCTTCCTTTTGTTCACTGTAATGTTCATATTAACATCTTAATCCTATACATTTTAGTAGGAAGCTGTCTGTGAACGCAAATCTGATCATTACACGGTATTGATCATAATGCCTGTCACATCTTAACCAAGGGACAGCCACCAGCAGGAGGTGGACTGTCTGTTCTGACTGCCTATAAGAAAATGCGGTACAAAAGGGGGTGGTGACGGACGGAGCATCTGAACCAATCAAACACTCACACCCAGTCAACAGATCTGGGTTTGATCCATCACCGTTCTTTAGCCCACTCTGCCACCCCAGTTCAAACATGGCCATATGCAAATCAGTCTGACCCTATGCCTCATGGGAACAGTCCAGCCTGAACTGCCAAGCCAATAAGAAAATGGCAGAAGAAAGTGGAATGCTAGTCATGAAACACACTTCCTTCTGGAGAAAAGCGAAAGTCCAAGCCTTTGTATGCATTGCCCAAACTTGGCAAACCATGCAAATTAAGCACCACATATCTCTCTCACATACCCATCTCTGCAGTGCTGATTGATTTTCCCATTATCTTAAATACAAAGTTGATATTTGGAATGTGTTCTTTTTAATAACTGTATCAAGAATGGATTAGGTAAAAGTAGTTGCAAATTGTTCATGATTTTTACAGAATGCATTCTGTTTTTGCGAACCAACCTGCGTACTGATAGGTCGACTCACAAAAAGCTGATTTGTAATGGGTCGCAATTTGCCCTACCTTATGGATATTAATGAGGTAGGTTGCAATTTGCAACACACTATGAATCACATCCATCACAGGGATGGTGGCTCGCTGAGGTCAGCAGACCAGCATGACTGTCATCGCTTTCAATACACCATTTTGGTTAAATGCATCCCGTTTCCCTTAAAGGAATATGTGATGCGTTTAAAAGATAATTAACGTTTAAGTGCCTTCCTGCTCTAAAAAAAATAAAAATCCAACATTCACAAAGGGAAAGGGGTCCCTTAAGGACACATAACTATTTGAAAATAGGTTACAACTAAATTTGTGTAGTAGGTAAAATATTAATGTTTTGCTACTGGATGTCGGTCGCAGAACATCCCATTCTGAATAGGTGAGTGAAAGGGATTCCCCCTCCAAATACCGTTTCAGTATTTAGTTGAAACCCACATTGTGATTGATGACATGTTACCAAAGCAAAGTTCGTTTTTCAAATATAACAAAAAGCATTTTTGAGATCCTAAACAACCTAATTCTGTGACTCGGACCTTTTACAAAAGCAAAAAAAGCTTTGCACGTCTGGCCCATCGATTCCCTGCCAGCCATCTGCATGACTCTCCTTATGAAATCAATGACCGTCCACATTTCTGATATGATTTCATTGTTCCTGGTCATCTCTCATTAGAAGTATCTTTTCAAGGTATATCAACCCATACTGGGACTTTTTTTTTTAAAGCCGAGAATAAAACTTAATCAGTGGGGAACAGTGCTGTAAATCTGCTCTCAGAAGTAAGACCCGCTGTGAACTCAGCAGTTGGGAGCAACACTAGCATTAACCACCGAGGATGTAATCAGCAGCTGAATTTGTTTAATCAGAGTTATCTGCCATGATTAAAGTGTGTGCTACTGTTGTGCAGGCAGCGTAATTTGCTGCATTTAATAGATGATTTTGGAGGGACCATAAATAAAGACACAAGAAGATAATTTAAAAGCTTACACATATCAGCATTTAGATAACTCGCGTTACAAACTGAAAGATAATTACACTTAAATTAGTGTTGGGGCAATTTTAATAGCTGCAAAAAATGGCCTGCAGAACGAGCTGTAAAATGGCTCTTAGCTCGGTTTCTTCGCACAAGAATAATGGTATTTAGCTTACAGCTGTGCAAATCAAAGTCACATTATCAAATTTGTCAAATTTGTATTGTGATTTTGTTTTTGTCAGTGTCCTTTGGCGTCTTTTAAAGCCTTCAGTTGAAGGCTCGAATGTCCAAGTGAGCTGAGTGTTATTTCACCCACAGTATAAATTAGGTTTATTTCAATCAAGTTCCTCTCCGATGAATCTGAGAAAAAATCATTTCAGGCTGGAAATCTGCCATGGAAGGCGGAATGAGGAGTGGAATCAAGTGGAAAGCTATACACGCCTGCTTTGCTGCATTACATGGTTTGGGCCCTCAATTCTGTTCGTGTAATTGGGTCTCACGCTTCACAGTGGTGTTTATATGTGACACCTGTGTCGCCTGTCGCCAATAGCTTTTTTTTCTGATTGACTGGTGGCAATGTGCGAATACTAGGGGTGGTCTGAGGCAGGAGTGTAACATTTAATGTTTTTAAAAATGTAAACAAATAGTGCCATTCCTGTAAAGAAGAATTATGTCATTAAAGTTGCCCACATTTAGAAGCTTTTAATTGGACGTCGGATTGTTTACACAACTGGTTGGCTTGGAAACTGTCTAGCCGCCAAATTCATTGCCACGCTGTTAGACAGACTGTTCACAAAGACACAATCTCCCTAAGGCTAGTGAAAGGGCGAGATTTTGATCGATAACTTATCTCTATTGATCCAAACCTCGATCTGGTCGACTGAACCTTTATTGCCTGTCTTGGAAGGAAACAGTACACCTATCTGCAAATTAGTTCACCCAAGTAAGGACTCTGCTCTCAAAGATCACGGACAACTTCTAGGTTTCAAAAGTTTATTGTAAAGATATAATGAGCTGCAAATACAAGCATCTCAGAATGAGATTCACGAGATACACAGGTCCAATTACATACATGTGCTCTCGAAAAGCCCTCAGACGAGCAACAGAAATCACTAACACAAGTTCTAAAAATAGCAAAGCTATCAGCATAGACGCATATCTCTCCTTCATTTAGGTTGGAGGAAAACAAACACAGGTTAGGCGTCCCTACCCTGTTCTAGATGGTATCCCTACTTAACCAAATCCCAACCTAACAAAGGTGTCAGCAATGAATGACCCCCAAGGGAAGTCACCCACTCTAAGTCTCTTGGTGAAAACCTAAAGTTCTCCAGTCATGACCCCTCACTGCCTACCCATCCGCTCTCTAAAGGGTCCTCAGGTCTCTGCTCTAACTCCACCCAGGGGTGCTGTCCCTAATACAAAATAGTCAACAACATTTGAGACGCCCCTTGCGAAACGCCTCTCACGTGGTGCAACTTCAGGCTTTTTCCATGATGCTTTGTATTGGGCCTCAGACGTTAGAGTTGACCTTGCTTCTCAGTCTCTTCTCCGGCCCGCTGATACCCCTTAAACATTCCAGAACCCTCCTCCATGTCTGGGCCGTCTACTGAACAGGCCTCTATTCATTCACTTATAATTGGATCCCCCCTTTCCTGTTGCAGACAGATATCTGCCGCCAAGAACCCAACTCTCATAGACTTCTAAAAAGGCTTGCAACATTTCTCAGCCCAGACATGTACGTGTAAATCAATGCTAAAACATTTCAGGCCTACAATATTTCACATTATGATTATAGCATTCTATTTCTTCATTTAATTAAAGCATGCTAAAACTCTTATTCTATTATTTGGAAAACATTACTCTAAATCATGGCCCATTAATGCAATGACCAAAAACGTTAAACAATCTGTGTCGTGAAAAGAAACACCTTCCCTTTTAGCTCCAGCTCTGGCCCTGAGGCCTACCACGTTCTGCGTTTTACCACAGACCATCTTATGTGTTAACAGCTACACAACATAGATTCAAAATAATCACGTCTACTAAAATCATATAATGTCACACATTTCTGTATTAATTCCACTTCTACTTAAATCTCTATATTAGCTATACATTTAGAATATAATTTCAAATACTATTAGCACTCATGGCATTTCTCTTCATGAATTATGCTCTCTATAGGTAAATGTGATGTACTCATATATTTATATCAGTTTGCGCTCTCTCAGTTCCCCCCTTTGATGACCTCTCGGGGTCATCACTAACATTTAAACTGCAGTTATTGCTGGCATTCTCTGCGCTTCCAGAGCTCTCAGGCTCCTGTACTGGTTATCTTGTATGGCAGCCAATCTCTGCAACTGTTCTCTTTGGGCCCTTTCTGACCTTCTTGCTCTGTACCATTTGAATACCCTCACCAATCCCCACAATACTATCCCACAGATCAATATTATGATGATAGGCTTTAGGATATACCAAATAAAGCTTTTGCCTAAGGTGGAAAACCACCCTCCAACTGTACTCATTCCATGGCCCACCTTTTCCCAGACATTTTCTCTACTCAAGTCTTCGATCTCTTTGTGTATATTAGTTATGTTCTTAATAACTTTCTCAAGGGGTTTTGAAAGGTCTGGAATGTAAGTGCAACATTCCTGAACCTTCAAAGCCTTACAGACTCCGCCCTCTTTTGCTAATAAGACATCTAATGCAAGCCGATTTTGAAGAACCATAGCCCTTATCGATTGCATCTCTCCTTCTACCAGCATTAAGGACTGAGCAGTGCTGGCAGACAACCTGTCGACAACTGTTGCCAGTCGTCTAATTTTAACATCATTAAGGATTATTCCCAAAAGAGGGAACATAGCTCCAAAGACATCTCCAACCATTTCTGCATCGCCTAAATCTCTCCTTCCCCTCGATGATATCTGGCCCTCATTGATCAATAAGTCTTGTGCATGATATATTTTGGGGAAGACAATTGCCAAGTAACATGATCCATACCAGTTGTCAGGTAGTCTCACGTAAGCATTTCTTCCACATACAAAATACACATTTGGAATCACTTGCATTCCCTTCAGGAAATCCTTAGTGTAGTACTCTAAATTAAAAGCATGTTCACAGTCAACTTCACCCACGTATACATTTTCATAATACGTTTTGGCTCGGTGAAGACATAACTTTCCTCTCTGCGCTTTATCTAAAGCTATTGGACCACTACTACCCTTTCTCTTGTGTGACTTCTCTTCCTCGGTCCAATCTAATTTCCCTTGTCCTGATTTTTTCAAAATCTTTTGTCTCCTGTAACGATCATCCACCTGCCCTATGAACTTTTTCTCGACTTCTGACACCTTACATGTCAGGTTATTTCTACGGGCATGTGAAGTATCTAAGGTAATCCAAGGAATGAAGAATTTGGCCAATCTGTCTTCACTCTTCCAGTAATCCCATTTATTCATCTGCTTATAATTCGGGACTTCTGGCAACACAGAATCATAATTGGAGAAATAGTATTCAAAACTATCTCTCTCATAAAATATACTAAGCAATAAGCTACATGTAATGCCATATGTCAGAGGGAGGTGATGATATCGAATTCCTTCATCTACAGACGCAGGCAACTGCATGCAGACGTAGCAATCCTTAACCTCCATGGCATCCACGTATTCATACAAAAGTTTAGCATAAGCATTTGACCTAAAGTCTCCTTGGGACTCGTCTACATGTAACCTGCGGGCTTCTGCAGCCAATAACGCTTTCTCTTGAGTGTTTTCCCTTTTCTCACCTGCAACAGTGGGTGTAAGTGTTACTCCATAATTCGCATCAGTTACCTTTACCTCTTCCTCATGTCCCTTTACATAAGAAATTGTTACCACTAAAGCTATTAATATTATCACTCCTACTATTAGTGTACCTATTATACATTTAGCTCTGCGGTTCGGGGTGCCGGCCTCCATTTCGTCAGACAATCTAGCTTTTCCCTTTCTCTTTGTAAAAAAAAAGTTCTTTTCCTCTCGTTCCTTTACAGTCTCTTTCAATCCTTTTTTGTCTTTAGAATCCACACAGCTGGAGGCTGACAGCCTTTTTCGCAAAAAGTCCTTTCACAGTTCAAAAAGACAACCCTAGCCCTTCTCCATCCACTCAAGGGGTTCCCTAAAATTCTCTGCTTCCTGGGCGCTAGGTAATCTTCTTTCCTTCTGCTTGCTTTATTTACAAAGTCCTTTAACAATCGACTATTAGATTTGTGGTTGCAGCTTCAATAGCATAGTTCAATATTTCCATGCGAAGAGTATGCTCTTCATGTGCTGTTATCGTGGTACCAAAGTCGGGGAATTTCAATTCTGTAAGAAACATGTGTTTTAACTTGCTGAGGCGGGGAGGTCTGGGGAGCACGAATGTTAGTGACCCTTCTTGTTCGACACCGGGTACCAACAGTTGTATTTCCACGGTGATAATGGGCTCAGAACTGGACACCACCACCGCTCGGATCCTCCCTGTCTCCGGTTTCACAGACATTTGTCGCCAGATATGTCCACTCAGGTGTGGAGTATCTTCTGTTAGGCACACGCACTCTTCTTGACCTTCTTCGGTCTGGTGCTTCAGCGCCCTGAGCACCTTCTTCTGGGTCTGAGTCTTCTGATATCGGAGGAAGGGTTGCTTCTGGAGTTGACCTCAGGCTAGAACTTCTTCTTTGCGGCCAATTTGCTTCTCCACGTGCCCTTCTACTCCTTCTCCTTCTGGTCTGTTCTCGCTCTCTTTCAGACCTGTCAGGGTCAGACTCGTACTCCCAGCTGTCTTCTCCTTCTGTAGCGTCTTCTGTTTCGCTGTTGTACTGACCGTCCTCAGCTTGGTCAGACTCGTTCCCTGCTTCCACTGGCACCTCTACAGCTTGGCTAGCCCCCTCTATGGCTTCTTGGTCCTCAGCTGGACGTCCATCCGAGAGAGGAGCTGTTTCCAGAGGTGCTGGAACCCTTTTCGTATGCGACGCGTGTATCCAGTTGGGCAGGCCTCCCACCTTTACAGCTGTACTTGTGATCAGGATGACCTGGTAGGGCCCACGCCAACGAATATCCAAGCAGCTTCTTCTCACATGTTTCTTCACCAGGACCCAGTCCCCAGGATACAGGTCATGGCAAGGGCCCTGGCACGCTGGAACCTCTGCAGCCTGCACCTGAAGGGACACAGAACGCATGGCGTCAGACAGTCCCTTACAATAGTCCAGGATCATATCATCTGTGATATTTAACAGTGCAGTAGCTGGAATAGATGGCAGTCTCATTGCTCTCCCCATTAACACCTCATGTGGTGACAACCCTGTTCTTCTGTCTGGGGTACTACGAAGGCTCATGAGTACTAATGGCAGGGCGTCAGGCCAATTCAGGGTCGTTGAGGAGCAAACTTTCGCTATTCTGGACTTGATCGTGCCATTAATTTGTTCCACAATTCCTGAGGCTTCTGGTCGGTAACTGCAATGGAGCTTTTGGTCTATATTCAGTGCAACACAAATCATCTTCACAAGCTCGCTGTTAAAATGTGTTCCCCTATCTGATTCCAAAAAGGCCGGCACCCCGAACCGAGGGATAAGTTCTCTAAGCAGTAACTTAGCCACTGTGAGGGTGTCGCACCTACGTGTAGGGTATGCCTCAACCCATCTGGAGAACACACAAACAACCACCAGGACATAGCGGAGGCGGTTGCATCTTGGCATTTCAATGAAATCTATCTGCATTCTGTTGAATGGACCTCCAGACCTTCCTATGTGACTCAGTGCAACTGGTGTTCTTTTCCCTACATTCAGCTGCTGGCAGGTCACACAACGCTGGCACACTGCTTCTGCTGCTATTCTAAACTTAGGATTGTACCAAGTCTGTCTAAACACTCTCAGCATAGCATCTCTCCCTAAGTGTACGGGACCATGTATGAGTCTAGCCATTGGACTCACCATCTCATTGGGCAACACTGCTCTGCCGTCTGCTGAGACCCAAAAATGAGTCTCACCCATTACACATCCTGCCTTTACCCATGTTTCCTTTTCTGAATCAGGAGCATTTTCTTGCATGGTTGACAGTTCATCCCAAGTATCAACAGTTTCCAGTATCATGGTTAATTCAGTTCTTACATTTATTCCACCCACATCCACCTCTGTGAAAGAGTAACCTTGTTCTGCGCAATACCGCGCAACTTCATCAGCATATCTATTGCCTTTTGAAACAAAGTCCTCATTTTTGGTATGTGCGATGCACTTTACAACTGCGATACTTGCTGGACATTGCAATGCTTCTAACAACAAGCGCACAAACTCTCCATTGCGAATGGGAGAGCCTGAAGAAGTCATGAACCCTCTTTGAGACCATAACTGGCCGTAATCATGAACTACCCCAAACCCGTATTGGCTGTCGGTGTAGATGGTGACTCGAATTTGATTGCCTGCTAAGCAAGCACGTGTTAGGGCAATAATCTCGGCTACCTGAGCGGAGTGTACTCCTTCCAGGCACCCAGCTTCCACAACTCCTTCAATTGTACAAACAGCATAAGCTGCTCTCAACTGCCCAACTTCGTCTCTTACACATGAGCCATCGACAAAGAAAACTTCGTCTGGGTCGGTCAGTGGCTCATCTACGATGTCGGGTCTGGGTTTGGTGCATAGTTCAGTCACATCGAGACAGTCATGGTCTGTATATTCATCATCATCATCAATATCATTTGGAAGTGGCATTAAAGTAGCAGGGTTCAAAACAGAGCATCTCTTGAGGGTCACGTTCTCTGCAGCAAGAATAACTTGCTCATAGCGCGTGAGCCTGCTATTGGTCAGATGCTGTGTTTTGGTCCTGGTCATCAACAGTTCAACAGAATGTGGCACGCACACCTCTAACGGGTGCCCCATAACAATATTTTCACATCTCTCAATGCTGACACCCGTTGCAGCAACGGATTTGAGACATCCGGGCAACGCTGCGGCTACTGGGTCTAAAGTAGCCGAGAAATAAGCAACTGGTCTACGGGCATTCCCATGGATTTGGACCAACACAGACAACGCACAACCTTCTCTCTCACAACAGTAAAGAAAGAATTGTTTATTGTAATCAGGCATTCCCAATGCCGGAGCACGACACAGGTCCTCTCTCAGCTGTAAGAATGCCATCAAACAGTCTTTGTCCCATGGTACCGGATCACTCACCTCCTTGTGCGTCAGTTTTTGCAAGGGCTTTGCTTTCAGTGAAAAGTTCACGATCCACTGTCGGCAATAACCCACCATCCCTAGGAACATCCTGACCTCTCTCTGTGTCTGAGGCGCGTTCATTTTCATGATCGCCTCTATCCTGTCTGGTGACACCTTTCGTTTGCCTTTCTCAATTCTGTGTCCCAAGTACTGTACTTCTGTCAGGCAGTACTGCAATTTTCCCGGGGACACCTTGTGCCCATTGGCAGCTAGGTGATTTAACAAAGCAATGGAGTCTTCCCTGCAAGCTTCTTCTGTTTCTGACGCCACAAGGAGGTCGTCTATGTACTGGACCAGAACTGACTTCTGGGGCAGCACTAGACTTTCAAGATTTTTCTTCAGAAGCTGGTTAAAGATCGATGGACTCTCTGTATACCCCTGAGGGATACGACACCATGTTAGGACGCGATTTTCCAGCTTAAATGCGAAAAGAAAATGGCTATCTTCGTCCAAAGGGATCGAAAAGAAAGCCTGACAAAGATCTATCACAGTGAACCACTCAGCTTGGAATGGAATCTGAAACAGTATCACTGATGGATTCGGTACCACTGGACAACATGAAACGACTATGTTATTAATCTTTCGAAGGTCCTGCACTATCCGGAATTTCCCATTTGGTTTCTGCAGACCCATAATCGGGGAGTTACATGGACTACCCACGATTTCTTTCAGTATTCCCTGTTTAATCATGGACTCGATCACGGGTTTTATGCCTGCAATCGTTTCTGGAGTCAATTTATACTGGGGTGTTCTTGGGAACTCAGCATGCGGTTTCACTACAATTTTCACTGGGTCCACCCCTTTGACCAATCCAATCTCTTCCCCAGTGAAATCCCATACCTCTGATGCCACTGTCTCTCTCAAATCCCAGGGAAGCTCGTCTACTGTCAAAGTAGGGTACAGCTCCACACATATTCTTGAGTTTGCAACTTTGAAATCTGCATCATCATCATTAGTCAATACCTCCACTCCCTGGGGTGTACAATATATAGTACAATTCAATTTGCACAACAGGTCTCTTCCTAGCAGACACACAGGGCTTGAATCGCAAACCACAAATTGGTGCTCATCGCTGTACTTCCCTATTTTCACCTGTACCGGTTCTGTCAATTGGCTGGTTATTCTCCTGTTTGCGACCCCTACCACCTGTATGGTCTCTCCAGACATGGGCAGGTCTGGAACTGCAGCTGATCTGATCGTGGATCTAGTGGCTCCTGTGTCCACCAGAAATGTCGTAGGGCACCCTGCTACTTCTGCTTCCACATAGGGTCCCCTCTGATCTACCTCTAAGGCTGCCCCGAGGGTGCAGTCTTCTCTTTCCACTCTCTGTCCGGTTAATGGGTCCACATAATAGCATTCTTCACCTTCCACAAACAGGGGCATTTGTCTATAGGTCTTACCCATACTCCCTACTCGAGGAGGTTGCGGGAACTGGGCTCGGGGAGGAGCCCCCCCCCCTTTGAGCACCTTTCCTTGGTATGGCGTCGCCCCTCTCATAGGTGCGCTCTGGACCTCTTCCTCCTCTATCTCTTGCTCTCCGATCTCTACATTGTAAGGGCACTCGCGTTTCCAATGCCCCAACTCGTTGCACTGGTGGCACCTAGTCGTTTTCTTCAAGGTAGCTATGTCTACTCTGGGTCTAAAGGTAGTACTCTCCTCATTACCCTTGTTCTGACTGTACTGCTTCTTACCTCCTGTACCTGTCCCTTGCTGCTGTTGTTGCGGTCCCCCCTTTCCTGCTGCCTGCAATTGTACCACCATCAGCTTCTCTTTTAGTTTCTTAGCCTTGGAGTCTACCTCATCACAGCAGTACCTAGCATATCTCAGTATTTCATCTAGGGGTCTACTTTGCCAACAAATCGAGTGTTGCTGAATCATTAAACTAATATCCGGTCTCAGTCCCAGGACGAACTTGGACACGAATTGCCCTATGTCCTTTGGATCCATTACATCCAAGCCGCTATACTGTTTAAACGCCTTCAGCAATCTCTCGTAATATTCATGGACTGTCTCTTTGGGTTCCTGTCTCGTTCTGTCTATTCTGACCCAATCTATGTCTTGCATTGGCACTTTTTCTTTCAGCCAAGTCATCACTCTCTCGAATTTTGCCATCACGATCTCGGACGGCCCATTAGTCCTAGCATCTCTCTCTGGCTCCGTTGTGGGCCACTCAGCGCTAACCTTGCATGCTGTCCACAGATCTCCTGGTACTACAATGTCAAACAGCGTGTTCAGATCTATCCATAGGACTTTTGAGATCTTTACAAACCTCTCGACTTGCTTGTACCACTCCACGGGGCTCTCTCGTAACTTGGGGAAAGATGTGGTAAAAGCAGCTAAATCTCCCCTACTCCAAGGGACATGTACATAGCTCCCATTGGCAACTTCACGCAAAGGGTAAGCTTCTATTCCCTGCTGTCCTGGTGTTATACCAATCATGCTTCTTCTGCCGGTCCCTTTCTTGGACCACCTCTCTTCCCATTTATCTAGTGCCCTCCATGTCCTTATTCCAGTAATCAGTTCCCTTATGTGTGTTTTCAGCCCAATCGTTCTCCTCTCATCTAGATCTCGATCTGAGTAATGTAGCCTGTGGTTACCCTGTAATGCTTTGGTTCTTGACAAGTCCACCATATATTTGCCTGCTAGTTCGACTAACTTCTCATGGACTGCTCTCGCCTTTCGTGTGATGTCCTTTGCCATATACAGTATTTCATCCTGTTCATACATTTCCATTCTTTCCAAAGGCAGGGTACCATCTACCATGTCATCCAGATCTGACCTTAAGCTGGAGACATCTAGTCTCTTGGCTTTTATCTCAGCTCGCAATATGTCTTTTGAAGGGGGCTCACTGGTCTCCCTCCCATCCCAACTTCGAGCTCTGCGTTTGGGCTCAGGAGAATTAATGGGTGGCCTCCCTTGCTCCCATCTCTCCAGGTCCCATGCTCGGCCATCCAATCTTGGAAGGTGATGGAACACGGGCCTTTTATCCCTACTCTCTCTCTGCCCACTCTCTTCTTCTCCCCTCTCACCGCACATCTCTCTGTTATTTTCCCTCTGTTCGCTACTCTCCCTTTGCCTCGTATCGCTCAGTATCCGATACGATCCTTCCTGGTTCCCCATATTCCCTGGGCTGCGCTCATTTCTGTCATCACAGGGACTATGGTGCGACCTCTCACAACTCCCATTCTGTTCTCTGGTGCCAGGCACACAGTGTGGACACTTAAAGCTGTTCCTGTACTCTTGCGCTCTCCTCTCCCCTTCACTGAGTATTGGGCACGCCACCCCTCCACTCCCGGGGCCCCCGTTTTCCAGGTCTGTTCTACCTCCACTCCGGGCCCAATGGGTGACTCCCCTACTCCCTCTACAGTCCCACTCCGGGCTACTCTCCCCAGCCCCGCAGTGAGTTCGTGCTCTGCTGTCCTGACTTTCTCTTTCTGCTTCCGCAGCATTGATGCACTTTTGAGCCTTCACTGCCTCATCCCACTGCTTCATGTACTCATTTAGTTCTTGAAAGGACTTTCGTCCAGATCCCCTCAGATCCATTGGCCATCTGGGGCCCCCAGGATCTTCTCCTGGGTCCCCTGCTGTGTGCATCGGGGTACTCCACTCTCTGGGTATCGGCATCTGACTTGGGGAATTAGTGGTATCGTTCCTCCTTGCCTGCTCTGCTCTTTCTCTGTCTTTCCGTTTCCGTTCTTCCCCTTTTGCTCTCTCTTGGTCATATATCGATATTATAGGACCTATGGTAACAGGTACCTGTAGTGCATCTGGTAATGGGTAGGATGTGGCGCTTTCCGTTTCCGGCGCTCTTTGTACCACAAACCTACCGACTACCTGTTGCACCTGACTAGGCTGGAGCAACTCTTTCTTTGGCTCAGGATCCCACTCTGAACTGGGAAGCGGTCTATGCTCTCCTGCATTGCCCCCCTTTTCTCCTTCAGTATTCTCGACCTCTCCCCCTGCTCTATTATACGGGGGTGGCCTGTCTGTCAGTAATCTGTTTATCAGGCTGTCCTCTGTTTCGCTCTCATCATCTTCTTCTAGGGGGCTTTTATTTACTGGCGCCTCTAACACTGGGTACAGTTTATTTATTTCCAAATTATGCACTCTCCATCTTTTAGCATCCGCATCCCACCTGGCATCCTGTACTGCCCTTACCGAGCGTTTCACCCTTTCTTGTCGTCTGTTCATATTCCTTTCATGCGCTGCCCTAAGCCATGCTTCAAGGGCTTCAAACTGGGTTGGTCTAGGCAAGGGTCTCTTTGAGGTCATGACTGATTTCAATCGATGTAACACCTCTAATCTGAACGTCCCGTACTTCGGGAACGTCAGTTCCTCGTTTCCTTCAGTAATCTTACTCCACTCTGATATCCAAAGGATCGTATGCAACCCAACATTTACTGCCATATAACGAGCTGGCGTACCCTCCGGCGGGGCTTCTTCCCCTTCATACGATCCTCTCCTCTCTTTCTTAAACAGCGCTTTCAACCATTTAAAACACTTCATAATTATGCGCACAAAATCCAGCCTCGCTACTCTGTTTACTTCCTGATGACACTCCACCAATCCTGTCGCGGCTTTGCTAGCTTGGCCTATCACAGCGCGGTCTTTCTCCTGTCAGCCAATCACGTCGCGACCCTGTATGACGTGTTCGCTAGCTGGCCTATCACAGCGCGGTCTTTCTCCGGTCAGCCAATCACTGCGCGACACCACCTGACGTCTCTTTTCTCCGCTTCGCAGCAGCACCCCTCCTTTCTCAACTCGTCTCCCGGTTATGCATGCGTCCCATTCATACACTGAAAAAATGACTACTTCCGACCAAGCGGTCACTTCTCTCGACTGTACGTCCACAGTCTATCTGTAATTGTCAACACAACTGACGAGATGTCTATCGTCTCTCTGATAGGTTACTTACACACACAGTAACTTCCGACCAGCGTCCGTTACTCACGCACTCACTCTTACGTTCCCCCTATCTCGGTCTCTCGGGTGATCAATGGTACCTCATGACCCCCTTCACACTAGTTGACAATTACTCTGGGTGTCCGATACACCCGAACCACTTAAGCTCTCTTTGAACTTAAGATTTCCACCGGTTGCGCGCGCTCACAACCTGTTCCACAGTCACTCTACAGACATTCAACTCCGCCAGACATTACAACATAGACACAATACAAAAACACCGCAATCTAACACGCATAACCCTTTATACTCACTCTCGACCGATACTGCTGCTTTTTCTGTCTCACGTCATCCGGATCTTCATCTGCGGGCTGTTCTTCCGATCATCGATTTCTAGGGGCCTTGGGGTAAGCTAACCTGGCCTAGGTCACCGTCCTCAAGAAGGCAACCATCCTCTATAGCTACCAACTGAAAGGGCGAGATTTTGATCGATAACTTATCTCTATTGATCCAAACCTCGATCTGGTCGACTGAACCTTTATTGCCTGTCTTGGAAGGAAACAGTACACCTATCTGCAAATTAGTTCACCCAAGTAAGGACTCTGCTCTCAAAGATCACGGACAACTTCTAGGTTTCAAAAGTTTATTGTAAAGATATAATGAGCTGCAAATACAAGCATCTCAGAATGAGATTCACGAGATACACAGGTCCAATTACATACATGTGCTCTCGAAAAGCCCTCAGACGAGCAACAGAAATCACTAACACAAGTTCTAAAAATAGCAAAGCTATCAGCATAGACGCATATCTCTCCTTCATTTAGGTTGGAGGAAAACAAACACAGGTTAGGCGTCCCTACCCTGTTCTAGATGGTATCCCTACTTAACCAAATCCCAACCTAACAAAGGTGTCAGCAATGAATGACCCCCAAGGGAAGTCACCCACTCTAAGTCTCTTGGTGAAAACCTAAAGTTCTCCAGTCATGACCCCTCACTGCCTACCCATCCGCTCTCTAAAGGGTCCTCAGGTCTCTGCTCTAACTCCACCCAGGGGTGCTGTCCCTAATACAAAATAGTCAACAACATTTGAGACGCCCCTTGCGAAACGCCTCTCACGTGGTGCAACTTCAGGCTTTTTCCATGATGCTTTGTATTGGGCCTCAGACGTTAGAGTTGACCTTGCTTCTCAGTCTCTTCTCCGGCCCGCTGATACCCCTTAAACATTCCAGAACCCTCCTCCATGTCTGGGCCGTCTACTGAACAGGCCTCTATTCATTCACTTATAATTGGATCCCCCCTTTCCTGTTGCAGACAGATATCTGCCGCCAAGAACCCAACTCTCATAGACTTCTAAAAAGGCTTGCAACATTTCTCAGCCCAGACATGTACGTGTAAATCAATGCTAAAACATTTCAGGCCTACAATATTTCACATTATGATTATAGCATTCTATTTCTTCATTTAATTAAAGCATGCTAAAACTCTTATTCTATTATTTGGAAAACATTACTCTAAATCATGGCCCATTAATGCAATGACCAAAAACGTTAAACAATCTGTGTCGTGAAAAGAAACACCTTCCCTTTTAGCTCCAGCTCTGGCCCTGAGGCCTACCACGTTCTGCGTTTTACCACAGACCATCTTATGTGTTAACAGCTACACAACATAGATTCAAAATAATCACGTCTACTAAAATCATATAATGTCACACATTTCTGTATTAATTCCACTTCTACTTAAATCTCTATATTAGCTATACATTTAGAATATAATTTCAAATACTATTAGCACTCATGGCATTTCTCTTCATGAATTATGCTCTCTATAGGTAAATGTGATGTACTCATATATTTATATCAGTTTGCGCTCTCTCACTAGCTTGATCACAGACCTACTTTCCACAAGCCACCACTTTTCACCTTCCAAGACTTGTTGATGTTAAGGCTTGTCATGCTGCTGCTAACCCCTAACACTCAATGTGAACTCTCTCGCTTTACCATTGGCCAGTTGACAGCCGGGCTCAAAAATGCTTGTTCAAATGTCATATCTTGAGCCGAAGGAAGGTGTTTAACCACAAAACTGTTTTTAGCTTTGCAAAAATAGGCATAGCTAGTCTTGTTAGAACTTTTCACAGGACTTTTTTCATTTTTTCATTTCAATTTAGTTTGTTTAGTTTGTTCAACAGAAAACGCATAAGAAAAATACCTAAAATGTAATGCTATCATTTTAGTAAATTGTTCTGTATAAAAAGCAGATCATATAAGCAAAGCATGTATATAAAATAGTAAACATTTACGGCATCTGAAACACATTACATCAACAAACTTAATATACTGGGAGAATTTCTTTTAATGCGGAGTTATTTTTAGTTCTTGTAAATGACCCCATAATACCTCCAGAAGCGATAGTGAAATTGATATATCTCACTTTTTTTATTACCTTTATTTGAAATATTTATCAAAATTGCAGCAATTGTGCATTGACAGAGGTCGAAGGCAAGTAATCGTTTACAGCAGATAATGCTTTTATAATAGAAACTGAGTAGGAAATGACAGTGAATTTTACTGTAAGGGTAACTAGGGGTGGGCGGAATTTGCATAATCGTGTTACGCAAATCTCAGCGAAACGGTAAAAAATCTCCGCGAACACGCGGAAATTCCGCGAACATGCGGAGTTGCTTGTTCACGATGCTTTTTTACTGTTAGCAATCGCTGTTTGCGTGCTCGGGGGGGAAATATCTCGAAAACAAGCATTTGAGAATGCGAACAAGCAAAAAATTTTACGAAGGCGTGGAACGCAGAATTTTGGGCTATTACGCATTCTCCGTGGAATGCAAAATTACCCAAATTCCGCAAGTAGAACGGAATTTACCGCCTAGGCCTAGTAATTACTAGTCTCACACTTTTCGCATTTCACTCTCCTTCTCATTCAGTCGTGCCCCCTCTAGTGTCAGACTCATGCAGATCACGCTCATCCAGTTCGGGATTCAAAAAGGCATTTACACAACTCCCGCCATTCACTAAGATCCTCTTACAGCTTGTCATCTCTACAGCTTAACTTTATATGGACTTCTTCCGCCAGTGTCCATTCACGCACGTCCCTATTCCATGCATTTAGATCCGGGGCACGCTGACCCATCCATGATATGGCCACCCTGCCTCGCCAGCATCAACAGTAACTGCAAAAGCTTGTAAGCTATTTTGCATTTCTTGTTTTTTTTTAATGTGTCCCAATAAACAGTGTAGTGGTACCACCTCAACATGAAAGCCAGTGCCCCTGTGCACAATCCCCACCACATGGGACCAAAACTGTCTCACCCTTGGACATCTCCATGCTAAGTGTAGAAAGTCAGCCCCTGCCTCACCACACCGTGGACAAGCTTCTGAGTGTGTCTGGATAATTCGGTGAAGTTTCACTGATGTCATGGAGGTGAGCGTTATGAAGTTGTAGTGTACCAGTTTAAAAACGCATAGCAGGATACTGTATGTGTAAGCGCACTTATGGCTGACCACGTCTTGTCACCGAGGGGATCGGCTAAGTCCACGTCTCATGACCCCCTTCCCAGGAGGGGGGCAGTTGAATCCATTCTGATTGCATTGTATAGGAGGTAAACTGGTCTGCACTCAGAGCCACAGGTTTGCAATATATCTAGGGTATGAGTTGTCTGCGGGATATCGGGGTATGTGGGCCAGGTCACTTTGGCCAGACCAGCATAATGTGGATAGTGGGCCAGCCCCAGCTCAGAATCATCACACGCCTGCTCATGTGTAATGAATGTTTCACCCGGATAGAGGACATCTAACACTTTGCAACCTCTTCCTTCCGCGCCTGAAAATACATATGTGCCATCATTTCCCGCATCGGGGCAAGTATCCATATGGAAAGCTCCCTATGAAACAAGGCATGTTGCAGGACTTTCTCCACATAGTGCTGCCGTATACTCTCTGTATGACGAACTTTGAAGGGCATGTTGTCAGAGACCCCCATACCCTCCATCAATGCCACCGGAAGTTTATCTGGTTGAACTCGCCCCCCCATCAGCCTTTTCTCCCAGTTGTCACCATCATCTAGCCAACGGGTTGTGTGCTGGAAGTGTGACACACAATAATATAAGTGCAGTCTAGCTGGCTCCAGGCCCCCCTTCTCATACCAATGGGTCAAGGTACTCAAGGTCACCAAGCTGCGACGTCCTGCCCACATTAATGACACTAGCACAGAGTTCAGCTGCTTAAAGATCCTTTTGGGCGGAATGGCGTGCTAGTATGGACTTGTATATTGGGCCGAGAACACAACATACACAGCCAGAGGATGTCCCAAAAAGTTCACGAAAATGTGGCAGCCATGGCTAAGATATTATAAACTAGAGATGGAGGGGGCTGGGATTGATAATGCACATCCCAACAAGCAGGATCTATACATTGTTGGTGGACTACCTCATTTCCTAAGAATGTGTAAATGGGGAGGGCCATTGCTAATTTAGAGAGAGTAAATCAAAATGGCCGACCGGTGAGGAGCTCCGACTGGAGCTCCCTGGCTAGGGATTGCCTTTTTGGCTATGATCCCCTGGAGTCTTCCCCCTCCGTGGACTTTTTTTGCTCACCTGGGCTGCTGCTGACTGCGGTCCTCAGATTCTCCTATTTCCCGTGCCTGGTCCGCCGCCGACCACGTAGACCTAGCATCGTGGCCGATGCCAGTGGGAGCTACCCATGTAGCTAAAGGGGAGACTGGCTGTGGACCCCTCGGCCGTCACCTACCCAGCCGGGCATGGCACACACCTTCCTCAGTCTCCCCGTTCTTGTTTCCTTCCGTCCCCCGTCCCCCGCCCGCCTGCCGACGACTTCCAAGGATTTGCCGATGACGGGTGATATTCGGAGTGGCCGATGCCCGTTGGAGATGCCTGGGTGGCTATGGAGATGATGGACTGGTGATCTGCCTTCCGGCCGTCTCCTAGCCTTTCCCGGGCTCAATCCGTAGTTGCCTGACCCCCTGCTTCGCCTTCAGGAATTAGCGCTTGGGATGCGCAAGTTTTGTTTCCCTAGCAATGGATGCAGCTGAGTGAAACTCGCGTTGCTGCGATCCAGTGTCCCCAAGCTTGTTTTTCTCTCTCAAGCCGGGTGAGGAGCACCCTCTTGATCCCCCCCTGTTTTCCGGGACTACTGCCTGGGCACCCGTGTTGACTTTGTGGCTTACCTAATCGACGAATCTGCTGCCCCTACCGTCCCGAATGTGTTGCATGTAATTGCCCTGAGTCTTTGATTGGTTACCTTCAGCCCTCCTCGCTTCTTGCTCCGGTAACTGCCCCCAACCCTGCTCCGTGGAGCCAGCTGCCTTATAATTTCTGTGATTGTTTTTTTACTTGCCTCACCATTTTGGGTTAATTGCCATCAGTGCGCGTGACCCGGGTCCTCCATCTTGGTGGCCTCAATCCGATTCATCATGCAGCTGGACTATGCCCAATGTTGCTTGACTATCCTCTCTCCTGAGATGACCCCCCCCCTTTGGCCTTCACCTCTTCCTTTTGTATCATTTACTGTACTGTATTGGATAGGTGTTCTTAGGTTCTGTTGTGTTACATTTTTTAATTATCTATAGACCTTCAGACCTTTGTTTTACTGTATATATTGATTTAATTATTTTGTGATAAATACCTTTTTTCTATACACCTTGTCAGTCCTTGTGTTTTGATGTGGTTTTTGACTTGTTTAATGTGATGTGAGTTGTAGTATTCATACAAAGATTTAATTCATACAGGGTTTATTTATTTATCCCTCCAAGTTTGGTTGAAATAATTTAAGTTGCTTTAAACAAATTCCCTTGAAGGCACCTCTACCCTTCTACCCCCCCCTTTGGGTCTCATACTCCCCTCTCATCTTGCTCAGTCACCGCAACACCGAATGTTATGATTGGCAAACTCCTAGCCGGTTTGTTTGTATCTCACACTGACTTTTGATTCCCCTGAAGCTTTTTCCCCGTTGCTGGTTCTACCTGGCCCTTTCTTCTTCCCACCCCTTTTACTTTTCCCCCTCTTCCTTCTATTCCCCATATGTCGTATTTATATGGTATTCTTTGCTATAGTACCTCTTGTTACTGTGTAACTCTGTTTTTTTTTTTTCCTATGTGAAACCAGGCTCCTGTAATCTGATGTTCATTTTGTAACTCGCTAATTCCTCATGTAAAGCGCTCTGATACCTCTGGGTCTAGCCAGCGCTATATAAAACTCAGCAAATAAATAAAAATAAAAAAAATAGTGTAATCTCGGTATCCCTGAAAGTAACAATTGATTGTAACTATGTCAAATCTAATGTGTATGGGGCTCCCCTGCTGATGTCTTGGCTGAAGTTTAAAAATATAAACAGTTTACAAAAAAAAATTATCCTTTTGGGAACCAGGCATAATGAGTTTTGTAGTATGTACAGGCAACACGGTACTACCACCATTTTGGACACCGCCAGTCTGCCCATCAGCGAGAGTTAAAACTAATTCCAAAAGGTCACCGAACGCCACAGTGCTGCCATGACCCTCTCCACATCGAGGTGCAACAACAAGGGCATCCTCGAGTGCCACCTGCACACCCAGATATCTAAAATGTGCCAGTTCCCAGCGTAACCCGAGATTGGTGAAGCGCTCCAAGGGCAGAGTGGCTATGTGAGCCAAAGGGAAGAGTAAGGATTTATGCTACTTGATACGCGGACCAGAGTATTCCCCAAAATCCTCCATGAGCTGCAGCTTCCTAGGCAATGCGGGGTGAGGCTATATAAAAAAAGTTAAACACAGGGACCCCTCACACCATAGATGCACCCACTATTTTCAAAAGTCTAAGTAGTGTTTACATGCCTCTTTTTGCCACCACTGGATGGCACCTATACTTTACTATTTATATTGACGTGAAGGATTGTCTCACTAGTATCTCACACTTCTACATATAGGTGTTAGACTTACAATTAACATTAAATGTACAGATCGACGTATTTTTCATTGTTACATTCCGTCAAAGGCCATCTGGTATTTCTTGTCCATTGATGGTGCTTTACGTAATCTATTACGTGATTGCCCCCCGAATTTTGTGAATATCCATTATTGGTGTATAGAAAGTTATACGTGCCATCAGATTTTATTTGTCTCGAACCTGAGATATTGTAAAATTGTGTTTTGGGCATTTCATTAATAGTGGTTTGTGTGGTTGATCTCCTTCCTGATATTCCTGTTGACGTAGCTTTAAAACTCACACAGATGTGAATTACGTAAATACATTCCCTACCTCTGACAGTTAGTTCAGACCATTTTCTGTGGTGTGATAGTCAAGTAGAATTTTGCTTTCAGCCTCAGTAGAATGGGTTCTGGATTGATGGCTTTGACTTGTCTTAAAACTGTCCATCTTACATCAGAAAGCTAATGATCCTCTGTATGTATTGTTGTACAAATGGGGCATACTGAGTTTTGCACCAAATGCATGATTTGTGTTTGATGATTCGTTTGCGTATCTCTTGATTTGTTTTCCCAATATAGGCTTTTTCACATGGGCAAATGATAGAATATACGACGTTCTTTGAATTACAGTTTGTGAATTTCGTACCACAGGCAATTATCTGAATGAACCGTCAGAGATAGGGAATGATGGCTACTATTTTAATTGGCACCCAGATAAATAGTGAAGTCTTTATTTTGGACTGTGGCCAAATAGCACAAGATCACTGCTATCATATCAGCAGCCCAAATAATACATAGGGTCATATTTATCAAGCAAATTTCCATTCGCAAACGTCGAAATTCGCACAATTTCAGCGTTTGCGAATGCAATTTTGCCAAATGGTATGTATTAAGGCAAAATAAGGAATCGCAAAATTTGCGATTCCTTATTTTGCGATTGCATTTAAGGAATCGCAAATTTTGCGATTCCTTAAATGCAATGTAAGAAGCACCAAAAAAGTACAATTTGGCCTTAAGGAATTGCAAATTACCACCAACTTCAAGTTGGTGGCAATTTGCGATTTCTTTGAAAAATTCACTTTTTTGCATTTTTCAAAGTGCAATGTGAAGCACAGACATGCCCTTAGGGCATGTATGTGCGCCACATATGCACCCATGCTTATTTCAGGGGTGCAACAGGGTGTCCTTTTTGACACCCCTGCACCCTTGAAATTGCATTCTCAATTTGCGATTCGCAAATTGCTAATCGCAAATTGAGAATGTCTTCCCAGTCATTCGGCCCATAGGAATGAATAGGAAGGTATTCCTTAATTGCGAATCACAATTTGCGATTCGCAATTAAGGAATATGTAGGATTCGCAAAATGTATTGCAATTCCTACATACATAGTATTTTGCGACTCTCAAATAGCGATTCTCAAAAAATCGCTATTTGAGAATCGCAAAATGACTTTTTGATACATATGGCCCCAAATCTCTATCTTGTTGGCGGGCGCGTAAATAGTGAAGTTTCTTTGCTGTTTGCACGGCTGCTGCCCAAATAGTACATAATCTCTGCTATTTAGTTGGCAACCAGATAAATAATTAATTTTGCTGCCTGCACGGCCTGCAAGACACTAGTGCATAATCGCTGCTATTTGGCCATCACCCGTCTAAATACCAGCAAAAATTCACTATTTACCCAACAGTTGAGTAAATACCCGCTACCTTTTAATGAAGCTAATAACATATCCACAGAACTTTTCAGAATAAACTTTCCTGCATATTATTTAATCTGCAGCTTTTGCTAGGCACTGTAAACAT
Organism: Lissotriton helveticus; assembly: GCF_964261635.1. Lineage (NCBI taxonomy): Eukaryota > Metazoa > Chordata > Amphibia > Caudata > Salamandridae > Lissotriton > Lissotriton helveticus. The sequence goes on from NC_136067.1 coordinate 1,704,535,427, forward strand.
TTTACAGCCAATTAAAAACCAATGAATAATTATTCTTGTTTAATTAAGTGCGGGTGTTTTTTGATTTATAGCCCGCTTCCGAGCTGTTTTATGCAAATAATCTGCAGGTTTTATAACCCTGCCCGAAATGAAATACCGCGAGAGCATTATTGTGTTTTAATGTGGTCTAATTGGGCACAGTGACCTTCGCGACCCGTGCGGCCCGAGAACCGGCAACTGGAGGCTCGTCGCATGTTGTAAACGTGTTGTGGTGATATTGATGACTGTATCTTTAGCATTACAGCGCAGCTCAGGCGGCAGAGGAGTTTTATGTGAAATAATAAAGCTTTACAGCTTGTTTTTCCTGAAAGAGAATACCCGTGACCATGTAGGACCCAGGGAAGTCTATTTATTGTTGTGTCAGAGCGAGCTGAAACCTTCTCTCTGGAGTCAATCACTATTTTGTGTGGTAGAAAAGACTCACAAAAGAAGAATATTTCTGCCAGCAGCAAGATTTGTTTTCTGTGTGAATCCTTTTTTAAAAATTTTTACACTAAGCTGTGTCTGCATATATTTTACTACCTGGCAATGCTTTAAGGGTGAGGGAGGGGTGAATAAAGAGAGAGGTGGGTGTCTGATAGGGGCATGACCAAAAATGTGTAATTAAGAAACCTTTCCACAGAAACAAATATACACCTAAAATAGGCCAGACTTATTGGTTTTACTCCTGCGTGTTTTCTAATTATTCACACAAAAAACATTTTTGCAAGTGGTTTATCAGGTATCAGTACACAATTAGTTTGTTGTGAATCTTAATATTTGAATATGTTATAATTGTAAATATATGAGACTGTGAATTAAACATTACAACTATTCCTTGGATGGGTCAATGGTCTTCTGAAATCCTCCATCTGAACATCTTACATTTGATATCCTTCCTCTTCATGACTATCTTTTCAATTTGTTCACTTGTATCCCCATGGCCATCGTTCTGTATGCTGTGTTGAGAGGCCAAAAATTGGATGAGCATGTAGTCCGAACACCTTTGTGACCCACTGGCGTGCACTGTGAAACACACGCACTGCTTTCAACCTCAATCCAAAGACATCAAACTAGCCTTGTCAGGGTCACCCACCCACAATCTGAACTCAGCCAGACATCGAGAGTAACATTGGGTCACTGTTTTCACTATACAAGAAGCCTAAGTTGCATCATAAAAAGTACAGAAACACAATAACTGGAAATGCAAGTATTTCTAGGAAAGTGCATGTGAAATGTAAACATCGCTTTTATGGATAACGTATAGATTTTGCATTAGTAGTTTGGAAATCGATATTTTTTTTGTCTGTAAACTTAAAGACATAAATGTAGGGCCCAGTCGAGTATCGTTTAAAGTCTCTTCTTTATTACTGCTTGGTTGGAGACACGGTAGAACCCAACCCACTTAAAGCCCTCCCTCTCAAAAAGGAGTAAAATGCTGCACCATACCATTGACATATGCTAGACATATTTGAGAACCCCAAGCACCTTCTAGTAGTTAATGTTAGTGAGCTAGAGTTCATCATTGTTGCAAGGATGTAGTGGAATTAAGATGCGCTTTGGGTGGAGGAGGAGAGGGCAATAGTAAATGGAACGGATACTTGCTGTAGATCAGGATGGCTATGGTGGGCTTTTAACCAGTGCTTAATTTGAGCTGGTGGTGTCCGGTGCTTGGCACCTGCACTTAATTCTCAACACCGGCACTTGTGACAGTCTGCCACAATGTGGCACTGTCAGGCTAATTTAGAGGTGACCACAACAACAGTTAATTATTAATTCAATATACATTAAAAATGACTATTACCCGCTGCTCAAGTCATTCTCAAAGCTTTGGGGGCCTGAAATAGTCTGAATTGTCATAGTGGTAGGAGTGTGATGGTTAGTAGTTGTGTTGTTGCTATCTTTGGTAGCATGACAGGGGCAATGTGGGGTGCAAGCTGCAGTGGCCTCCTGATGACAACCCTGGCACTTACTTATTTATTTACACATTTAGCACTGCTTTAAACGCTTCCAAACCAGGCCAAGATTTACTCCTCATATGCCCCTAGGCACCATGTATCACTCAAGACTCCATGCTCCACGCCAAGGACACAAGGAAGAGAAAAAACTACAGGTAACTGTTGACCCATGAATTATCTTAATGGAGGAGCTGAGGAAAAGTATGTCTCTTGTGAAATAAAAGTGAAGGAAAAAAGTGCACAAACTCTTCAACTGCAAATTTTCCACAAGGAGACAATCCGCAGTAACAAGGGTTAGCGGCAAAGGCATACACCAGTGAAGTTTAAAAAACTGCAAAAGGTTCCAAGTTTGTGCTTCAAACAAAGTTACATTAATCTCGTCTTCATAAGAGACCTGGGAGGAGTTTGCAGAGTTCCGCTAAGTGACCAAAAAACTCTGCTGCGTTACGCGGAATTCCGCAAGCTGCACAGTGCGTTAAGTCCCGCCTTTCACGCTGATTTTTTGTGGCAGGTGTTTATCTAGCACGACCAGCACCATATGCAAGAGAACACTGCTTCTTTCTGCCGCTCGAGTAGATTTTCTACCCGAGCAGCAGCTTCCTTCACGCTAATGGATGGTTTCTCAACGTGAGTGGGCGCGACCAGCTGCAACTGCCTACGTTGAGAAATCTCACCCGGAGGTGCTCTAGCGTCGGATTTTCCTTGCTCGCCAACTTAACATTGGCGAGCACGAGCAAGGAAGAACACTCTGCTCTACAAATTTTGGGGAACTCTGCGTGCTCCGCAGAGTGCAGAAAACTTTAAAGTCCGCAAACGGAGTGGAGTTCACCGGCCAGGCCTACTTCATAGGGCAGGCAGCCTGCCACTATACAGACCATCTCTTGCATTGACCGGTACCAACCCAAGCTAGGAGGAAGCTATGTGGTTCGTTCATACCTCAAACATTGCAGCATGTAGGTGAAGATAAAATGAATGTTATTTGAGCTTTATATCATTTCACAGGATTTCTACCAAAATAAATTTGGAAGAACTATGAAGGCCTACACCGAGGCTTCCATCCAGTATTTGTTTTTGTTATTCATCATCATCCAAACACCATTTTGATGAAGAATGCTCTCTTCATAAATTACCAAATAAAAATAGAACACATTTTGCTGTAATATTTCAGAAAAATGATGGTCCGGCTGCACCACATGACCGTGTTTTTACAAATATATATTTGAGAGGCCCTCAGACTATCGGGTTTGAGGGGTTTTCCTCACAAGCAGCACTAGAGTGTTTTGTGCCTATTTTTAAACTCTCCCGCCATGATTTATTTTAGAGAGTTGATGTTAATGGTCAGAACAAGGGTCGGACTGTCCTATAGGGTAATCAGGCAGTGCCTGAGAGTCTGATCTCACAGATCAGTGCTTGGACCGTTTTTTTAACAGTTGTGGGACTGTTTCATGGTCTGCTGGGCTGGTTTTTACGGTTGATTTCCCCATTAACCAAAACGTTACCTGTAGCAAACACAAATGCATGCAGTCTACCATTCCTTGCAAAATACTCATACAGCATGTCATTACAAGTTCAAAACAGGCAGATTTTCAAATGTGGACCACTTTTTTGTTGTTGTTTTTAGCAATCTGGCTTGCTAATGGGGCGTCTTTTGTTTTGGTGCCCAGGCCTATTATTTGCTGCAGTCCGACCCTGTCCAGAATCCCCATTCCAAAAATTCTTCCTACACCACTGAGAATCCTTCATATTTCACTTAGTGTAAGTAAATGGATTTCATGGTGTAATGCTCATTTTCCATATTTAATCTAGCCAATTGGTTTGTGGGCAACCCAGAGAAGTGTGCATGGAAATTGACAAATGTTGTTTCAATTAATGCTTGACTTATAGGATTTTGGGAAGGCAGTAGGCTACTGAAAATGTAGGAGGCAACAAGCGATAAAAAAATTCCTGACTTTTAAAAAATGGTTTGAGACCCAGTCCATAAATACCAGTGACTTATAGTGTGGATAGTCCATCACATCCTTTTATACATGAATGTAAGGGGTTTTGTTTTACCTAGGCAAGCAATGAGAGTTTAATCATTGTACACTACACGAATTTCTGTGATAAATGAGACAATCACCCGTAATCTGCTAGGACCCTTAAATGTGCAAAATATTGTAAAACTGCCCATAGCATGCTTAGTAAGACTTTTTTAGAGCACTTGTATATTTCCAATACAACAAGGAAAGATATGGGAGGGAGAGAGAAGCAAAGATCCATTTAGCTTCCATAGGTAATATTCAAAGGGGGAGAATGAATCACTTGTGTGGGTCAGCCAGAGTCCCAAGAAGATTGTTTCAGGGACCCTCAAACACACATTCACAGTTTGCGGCATATATATCTCTGCTCATGTGGTTTGATGGATAGTGTCATCATTGGGTCTGTCACTTGAGTGTTCCATTCTCCAAGTGCCCCTACCGTCCTCCACCAGGAGGTAGACTGTCTGGATTTTGACAGCAGTGAGAGGTTATTCTTCCATGACTCACGACACCTGTTGCACGGCCTGCTGTCATAGTGTCAAAGGGAAATAGGTTGTATGGAAAGTCACACAAAGAATATATGTATAAAGCGCCGCTCTATTTCTAAAGATATTCTTTTTGTTATCGACCACCACTGAAGCCACTCCTGCCCCGCATAGAAATATTTCAAAATCTGCCCCATTGAGAATATTAACAGAACAGCAGGGGCATTTTGCATGTGGAGGATCCATCTCCATGACCCAGGTTTGTGACCACAGTTCTACCGTAACACTCTAAAATGATGTACTTGACACCATTATCATTTTTCCCATTGATGCAGATCCATCTGTGTAGTTGAGAGGCATTTACGGGGGAAAATAACCATCTCACTGACATGCACCTCCAGATTTGATGGTCCAACTCCCTCTGGTGTGGTAGAGGCAGTGTCTTTTAGTGGGTGGGCCACCAAACCTTATATGATCCCCTTAATCTTGATCTCTGCACTTACTCTTATAGGTGGATTAGTATCCTGTGCCAGTTACAGGCCCTTATGAATGGTAATCTTGATTCTTCCATGGTACGTTTTTATTGCAGTAGATCTGACGTAACCTCTTATAGTTGTATTCCTGAATTGCCCACAGTTATTCTTTTTAAAAAAAATAAAGTCCTGGGCGCATATCAAAAAAAGTACATGGTACCAGAGGTAAACCTATTTTCTTGGACCCTATCCATATCTTTCTCCTGCTTTTGTGCTCGGTCTGAAGGACGTCCATTCCGCCCACATCACTAGTTTGCCCGTATCCTTAATGTTATATACCATAACTGGGTTGTGTTACCAATTCCCACTTTCTAATGGAGCTCAGGTCCCAGCTTGCACCCATCTACCTTATGGAATACCTATACCTAATACATCCTTGTAGACCTACCTAAATGCCCACCATCTACAATCACCATTACTAATAAAAGTGCAGCATTTAGGAGCGCACCCAACCGTTCCATTGTTTATTTTAAGAAGACGAAAGATAAGTCAGCCTTGCACCACCCTGAAGTTTACCCGTGTTAACATCTGAAAAAGATTGTCAGTGTTTTTCATCTTAGCAGACCCAACCGTTCACTTTAAACCAATCTTAAATAAATCCTCTTTTTTGGTTTGTGAATTTATTATCATACCACAGGCTCCTTTCTATGGGGTTTTAGTAAATTGGATTGCATTTTGTAAAATGTTACATCCATTAATAAACTAATGGGGATTCCATTCGGTAAAATCCAAGCATGTGTTTAGGTTTTTATCAGTATGAAAACCCATTTTTCGCTGAGGGAAGAAGTCTTTGCACAGCAGACAGGCATTCCCTACAATATTTTTAAAAAAAATCAGTGATATCAAAGTATAAGTATGTATTAGATACAAACGAGTATGGAGGTGTCTTGTTCAGTCAAACTCAGAGAAATGGTTTGCGATTCAACCCATCACACTAAGGAATAACCAAGACGATGGGTCAGTGAATTGAATGCTTATCATTGAAATATGCAGTGATCTGTACGATACAAGTTCAGATTCCTACATGGCTGATTCAGCATTCCATTGTCGTCCTCCGTTACCCTTCCTCTTCAGTCTCTGGAGTATTGATTTAGTTTTAGATTTCCTGGCAAACATTGCCACGCTCATTAGTCTTGGTGAAAAAACCCTTAATTTTAGGCACAGATAAAATATTCAGTTTGTTCAAATTCCTTGGGAGCAAATAACAACGAACACTATGCACACGCCAATTTCAATTGTTATTTTGTGTACCCCATTCTCCATCATCCATTCTTCATCATTAACCCATTCTCCATCCTCTATTGACCTACTACTTTTCTGACCACCCCAAATCAGTGGATGATGTACTGTTGCCCAACCAAGTAGAACGCCCATATCCAAATGTAGTAGTTTACAATACCCAATGCTCACCTACCTTGATCTGCTCCACCATATCTTAGCTCCCTTCTCAACTAAACGTCATAGGACTTATTCAGTTATCCTTTTTTCTCAGTCTGTAATTCATACTGACCCACTCCCTTTTGCTTTCACAAAATGCAGATAACCACCAGCCTCAGAAGATGTTGTTCATGCTGGCCCCTTAGCACCTCATCAATTATGAACAAATCCTACATGCTCTCGCACTAGCTCCTGATTTACATAACGTTTTCTGTTGTCATGATTGTATCAAACTTCATCCCGAACTTGAGACATGCAAAACAACTCACTATTCTCAATTTCTAAATCACTATGACCCACGACCTTTTTTTTTTTTTTTTTTTTAAAGCGCACAATCACCCGTAAGGGTCTCTAGGCGCTGGGGGCCGTTGGGAAGATTAAGCAAGCTATTGCCCAGAGTCACATGGTGCTGGGCTAATCTGCTGCCGGAGCCGGGGATCGAACCGTGATCCCCAGATTCCGGAGTCAGTCGCCCTGGCCGCGGCGCCACACCTCTTCCACCTTCACTCTAGTGTTGTCCTTCTACTACTCCTCTCGGGCCGACCAAACCAGTCAGGCGCACTTTCCCCGTTCTCCATGCAGGCTGTGTTACAGCTTGCATGTAGAACATGTCCACCCCTCCAGCCCCTGGCTGAGCACCATGAATCACAACGCTGCGGCTTAGGGGAGGGAGCCTGGTTGCTTTTTTCCTGTTCCTGTCAGAGTCGGAGGCAGGAGAGCAGGAGCAGAGAAGATGAGGGACCCGGCCTCCAGGTAAGTTTAAAAAAAAATTCCGATCCCCTGCGCGACATCCGACCACCACCCGCGAGCCATGCCCGCCACCACTGAGAGGTAACTTTTAATTTTTCTTTCTCATTTGAATTCCTTATGAGAGGTGGATTTGCCGTTTTAAAATACTTGCTAAGAACAATGTACGCAGACATAGACTCTAGCATAATATACTCAGTCATTCCTGACTGTAATAGTTATTCTTGAACATTATTATCAACACAATGGCTAAGTTATACAACCCATTATGCTATTCTTATTATCAGAAACATCTTGGCAAGGTAGAGTTTCACGATGGGTACATATCTCGAAGTGTACCTGGGTCATGAAACCAAAAAGAAGTGAAGAAAACTTCTCTTTTAAGGGTCCAGAGTTAAATTCTCCTGTTGTCGACTTATTTCCTGCCCTTTTCTTCTTTGCGGTCTCCCGCGCCTTGCATCTGAGCCACGCTTGCCTTCCTTCCCGTTCCCTTCATCGCCGGTGCCGCTGTGTTTGGAACACAGGGTCCTATGGCGAAGGCTCGCGCACAATGGCCCTGTGTCAATTTCTGACAAGACGTGCAGGAGAAGCGAACAATACCAGGTCACGTGGCGGGGTTGGCGGGAACGAGGGTCACACTGAGCGCGAATACAGCTGCTTAGAATTGGCCTGTTTTTGTGCCGCCATGGGGTTTGCTTGACATTACTAAAACACCTTGTGGCGTTTTAAGCAAAAGAAAATAACTCATTTTAACTATTTTATAAATAGAAATCTCCTCTGTGACATTCTTTGCTATGAATACTATTCGCGGGAATAGGTTTATTTAATATCTTAAATACAATGTTCATATTTTGTTTCTTTGTAACTTCCACTGCTATTTCAACGGTTCTTTAAATATTGTTTTTTCACAAGTAAATAAATATATGTTGGCAGAGGAGTGGTACATCAGCAAAGCCAGTGGCGGCGTCTGCATTAGTCTGCTTGCTCAGAGCATCTTGGGGGAGTTCTGTCACCGGGATGCGCCGGTCCCTTTGCTCGGTTTCTCTTTGCCTTGCAGTTAATGTTGTGATTAATGGCTCTGTATAGGGAGCGCTTTTCATCTTCTCACAAATGAAAAGGATGCGTGTGTGTGTGTCTTGTGCACTCTATACATACCTGGATAAACAGATTGCTTACAAAAAAGGCGGCCATAGTCACCCTTTCTGCTTTTTAAATCATGTATTTTATTATCTAGAGGGTGCCGTAAATAATCAGAGACAGTTTACATACTCTTTCAAAGATGGACACCAGCAGTCGCACTAAATGGGAAATTAAGTCAATCAATCAATCAAGTCATTTGTAGAGCGCACTACTCACCCGTAGGGTCTCAAGGCGCTAGGTGGGGGGGGGGGGGTGCCGTTACTGCTCGAACAGCCAGGTCTTGAGCTTCTTCCTGAAGGAGAGGTGGTCTTGGGTCAGGCGCAGGTCGGTCGGGAGTGAGTTCCAGGTCTTGGCGGCCAGGTAGGAGAAGGACCTTCCTCCTGTTGTCGCTCTTCGGATGCGGGGGACGGCGGCGAGGGCGTGGCTGGTTGATCTGAGGTGGCGCTTGGGAGTGTAGAAGTTGATTCGGTTGTTGAGGTAGCTCGGGCCTTGGTCGTGTAGGGCTTTGTGCGCGTGGGTGAGGAGACGGAAGGTGATTCTTTTGTTGACGGGGAGCCAGTGCAGGTCTCTCAGATGTCCGGAGATGTGGCTGTTTCGTGGGATGTCGAGGATGAGTCTGGCTGAGGCGTTCTGGATCCGCTGGAGTCTTTTCTGGAGCTTGGCGGTGGTTCCGGCGTAGAGGGCGTTGCCGTAGTCCAGTCGGCTAGTGACGAGGGCCTGGGTGACAGTCTTCCTGGTCTCGGTGGGGATCCACCAGAAGATCTTCCGTAGCATGCGTAGGATGTTGAAGCATGACGAGGAGACGGCGTTGACTTGTCTGGTCATGGAGAGGGAGGAGTCCAGGATGAAGCCCAGGTTGCGTGCGTGGTCTGTCGGTTTGGGTGCGGTGCCCAGGGCGGGGGGCCACCAGGAGTCGTCCCAGGCGGAGGGCGAGGAGCCCAGGATGAGGACCTCCGTCTTGTCTGAGTTCAGTTTCAGGCGGCTGGTCGTCATCCATTCGGCTACATCTCTCATCCCTTCGTGCAGGTTGGCTCTGGCGGCGGCGGGGTCGTTGGTCAGGGAGAGGATCAGCTGGGTGTCGTCGGCGTAGGAGATTATAAGTCATGGTTTATCGTCAAAAGTAATGTGAACTAGTCCATATGTTGTGATATATTATTCCAAAGAGATGGATCAGCAGGATACTAAATCCACTAGAGTACTGTACAATCTAAAGGATGCTGCCTCCTCTCATCCTTTCATCTTTCAAAGGTCAATAAAGTGACTTGCATTGTGTCTGGGCATTGTAACCAGCAATACTTGAACAAGCAAAGAGGGATTCTATAGATGTGAGGTCATTCCTATGTGACTCTTAGAGTGTATCCATTCGTATCCCTTCCCTTTGTATATAGAGATAACTCAACTAGTATATGCAGTAGACCTTTGTACTCTCTACCATTCCTATGTGACTCTTGGAGTATATCCATTCGTATCTCTTCCTTGGGTGACTTTACTATTTGTACATTTGCAGTTTTTCTTTCTGTTTGTATCTCTTCCCTGTGTGACTTTACATCTTGTACATTTGCAATTCTTTCTGTTTGTATCTTTCATGTAACGCATGTAATCCTTAGTCCTCTTGTTTTGCAACTGGTTCTTATGTTAAGCGCTCTGACACCTTCAGGTAAAGTTCGCTCTATATAAAATCGCATTAAATAAAAGAAATCTCATCATAAAGGTGATCTATGACAGGCTCCTGTAACTTCTCTAGGAAGTCACTGGGAGCTGGATGTCTACATGATGTTGCATACATTTTCTGCCATAGGGCATGAACCAACCTCAATATTTTGAGAGGGTTTTGAGTTCCAGCAATTGATTGTCTTCCTCTAGTGCTCAGCAATGGTGTTTGCCAGACAAACAGTGCTATACGACACGGTCTTGATAACCCACATCTGTTAGCACGGTGCAGACAAGGTGACCCCGGGGAATCTGAAGTGGCGAGGCAGGTAAACATGAGCATCTATAGCCTTCCAACGGAAGCGCCACAGGCGGTTTCTCAATAGGTAAATCGCTTGTCAGTATGTGCAGGATTGGGCAGGTGAGGTGGAGTCCCTAGAAGTATAATTGAAATCTTGGATGTTTATCGAAGTGGAGCATTTGAGGGTGAGGACGTGACTTAACTTTTATTATAACTCTTTGAGACTTAAATGGTAAAGCTGTAGATAAACTTCCAGTTGTTATAAAGCCCTATATAAACACAGTGGTTATTTTCATTACTTTCCAACACCAGAACAGTTTCTCAAGGTACTACCTTCATAAGATTACATGTAAGGAATTGGGTTGTTGGTTGACTGGGATGTGAGCTCTGGTCAAGCAACATCCACAGTTCTCAGGATGAGACACAAGCTAACCCCAAATTATCCTGTGCTCAACCCTCAGGTAGCTTGGCTCAGAGCAGTCAGGCTTAACCTGGATGCAATGTGTAAAGTATTTGTGCGACCTTTTAAACAGTAATAAGTGACAAACAGCACACAAAAAGGATCTCGCACTAAGGTAGAAAAATTGTTATTTTTTTAATAAATAGAAAAAGACAAAAATAACAGAAATCCAATCAGTAAAACTGGAGATATGTAGTTTTAAAAATTTTAGTGAAAATAGCAACGGCAAGCACAAAGCACCAACTGTGGATATCTATCTAGTCTCGCCGGACCAGGACAAAGTCACAAGTTCAGGCCGAACAAAATGGACCATGGGCAGGCTATAGGCACCCAGTTAGGCCTGCTGAGCAAAGTACTTTAAATTCTGGTTTGCAGATCATGGTGAGGATCTGCGCCAATGATGAATCATGTTGCTGAAGTGATGCGTCGGTTCCGAGGTGTAGCGATGCTGCAGAGGAAGGTCCTGCATTATTGTAACGGATCTGGTGACTAAGGATTGTGATGTGAAGTCCAACATCCAGGATGTGTTGCTCAGTCGAGATGATGCATCAGTTCCGAGGAGCTGCAGTGCAGAGCCTCATTAACAAGGATGCCGTCGATAAGGAATGCAAGGGCGTGTGCTATGGATGTGTCGCACAATAGCAGTTGCGAAGAAGCTGCGGAGGCTATGTTCGTCTTTGCTGCGAGTAAAATCCACACAGCAGCATCAATGCGTCTATTCTGTTCCGGATTGTGACATACAGCAGAGGGAGATGTGCTGGGCCCACTGGATCCACAGAGACTGGCAGAGCAGATTAGGCCTACTTCCAATGTTCCAGTACTGGGTGGCACCACTTGGCAGGTCAGACTTACAGATGGCAGAGTCCAGGTGCTGGAGTCAAGACTATTTGAGCCTTCTGTCTCTGAGACTCAAGTCAAGAGGCCAGACAACGGGCCCTTGGAGTCACTCTGGAGGTTCAACAGATGCAGGTCCAGACCTTCTCAACTTGGCAAGAGGGCAGCAGGTCAGCACAGCAAGGCAGCAGTCCTTCAGAACAGCAGTCCAGCGGAGTGGCAATCCTTTGAGCAGCACAGCAGTCCTTCTTACTGGCAGAGTATCTTCAGGTCCAGAAGTGTAGTGGAGAGTTACCGTCTGAGGTCCAGTATTTATACACAGTTGTTCCTTTGAAGTGGGGACAAGATTCTAGAGGCAGGCCTTGGAAGTGCACAGGAGCATCTTGTCATCCTGCCCCTTGCTCCAGACAAACTACATGGGGTATGGAGGCCTTCGTTTGGAGGCAGAGCTCAGTCTATTCAAGTGTAAGTGGGGCTGTGCTGCCAGTGATGGCCCATCCAGGTATGCCTAGGCTCCCTATTGTGACTGTCTAGGAGCAATACACAAAGCCCAACTGTCAACTACACTCTGTCATGTGACCCAGAGACAGGCTGAAGGCACCAAATGGCTAAGGCAGGAAAATGCTGACTTTCTAAAAGTGACATTTTCAAAATTGTAATTTAAAATCTGATATCAGTATATGTTAGGACTTTTCATTACAATTCTAAAGACACTAAACATGAACTGGTTACCTGCCCCCATTTAGAAATTACAGCTTATTAATTGTAATGTGGTAACTTCAGCGCTATCTTATGGGAGAGGTAGGCCTTGCACTAGTGAAAAACAAATTTAAGAGTGATTCCCTACCAGGACATGTAAAACTTAAAAGTACATGTACCACGTTCTAAATACATTGCATCCTGCCCTCTGGGCTGTCCAATGCCTACCCTAGGGGTGACTTATATGTATTAAAAAGGGAGGTTTGGGCCTGAAAAAGGTATATTTCTCAGGTCCAAATGGCAATTTAAACTGCACATACAGGCTGGAATGGGAGGCCTGAGACATGTTGGAAGTGCCCCTTAAGTGGTTGGCACAATCGGTGCTGCAGGCCCACTAGTAGCATTTCATTTACAGGCCCTGGGCACAGATAGTGCCACTTTACTAGGGAGATACATGTACATGAAATATGTCAATTGGGTATAAGCCAATTCTACCATGTTTTAAGGAGGGAGCACAAGCACCTTAGCACTGGTTAGCAGTGGTAAAGTTTGCTGAGTCTTATGGCCAGCAAAAACGAAGTCAGCAAAACAGGAGGTCTGAATGCAAACACTGGGGGAGAAAACCACGCCAGGGATGCCAAGTATAGCATTACACTGTTAAAGCATACAGAGCCTCATTACGATGTCAGTTGGAAATCCTCACAGTGCCTGCCACATGCTGCAAAGATTTTCACAACCTCCCATTTCTCAATGGGAGCTTGTGCTGTGGCGGTTTCTGCCCACTGCACATGCTCCTATTGAGATCTGGGAGTTTGCGATCGCACCATGTGTGGTCGCATTCAAATTCAGTGTGAGGAACCAACCAGTGTGGGGGCCAACAAGGCCACAACCCGACGATTACAGACAGTGCAAAATGCTGCTGCAAGATTACTGTGGAAAATTCCCATTTCCACGCCCACAACCAAGTATATCCGCGAATTGCATTGGCTGAAAATCGAGAACCGGGTAAAATTCAAATCCTTATGTCTTATGCACAGGATTTCAACTAACAAGGCACCCAAGTACTTACAACATCTTGTACATCCCTACCGTCCATCCCGTACCCTTCGTTCAGCCACTACAAACCAATTTGTGATCCCCAAAATCAGGCTGGCGAGAATGGGCGGCAGATCCTTTTCATATCTTGGACCCTCCCTCTGGAACACTCTCCCACTGACCCTTAGGCAGGAAACTAATCACTTGAAATTCAGGAAGGCCTTAAAAACCTGGCTGTTCAACATCTAAAAAAAAATCTGAATATCTCAATGCACTGAATCATCAGCGCCGGGAAACCCTTTGGTGGGTAGCTGTAGCGCTATAGAAATGAAATAAATAAATAAATAACTGCCGATCTATGATCGGGGGTTCAGACACTGAGATGGTGTTGGTCGGAGGCAACGCCAACCGACATTGTAATGAGGCCCACAGTGTAATCGTCCTTATTTTGCTTGTTATTCAAGTGCCCAATTTATTGCAGCACCATGAAATTACGTGTAGCTGAATATTCAGTTAATTTAAATTTGCTTTAACAATGGCCTGTATGTTCATGAGCCATCTCATAATTTAGCAAAGGGATTTAGGATTGCAGATGGTCATTTAATTGCAAGTTCATAAATAATTTCATACCGGACAAAGAAAACGTTTCTGAAAGGATATCACAAGTGATTTTGGGATTGAAGCTTCAAGGTTAATGTGGATGTTGTGCAGTGGTGCAGGGAAAAAGGACATCTTGAAAATAAATCCATCTACTCCCAGCTCTCTCCTTTCATCAGAATCATAGAATTAGTAGTAGTAGGATCAAATAATTGAATCCAGAGAAAATTCATTACCTTTGATCAGTGCTTAAGTTGTAAAAGAATAAGTGATGGGTCTCAAAGTTTTGATCAGAAGCCTGTGGCCAGCACTACTAAAGGTCTGTGTGCTGAATACAAAGGCTAAGTTGTCTTGTTCCCACCTCATGCTCCTTTAATTCTGTATCAGTCACTCGCTGCCTCTTAATCTCACTCATGCAGGTTATTTTTCATTGCTTTCTCGTTTTTGTCACTGTTTTTCTCTTCCTCATTCTTACACATTTTGCAGTTTTCACCCTCCTACTCTGGATTTCAGTTTGTTGACGAAAGTAAGTGCCAGTTCACAAAAATGAATGGGCCCCACCTGCAAACACCAGCTCAAAGTACGTACTGTCTTTGATCCCACAGGAGTCAGGAAAAGGGCTAGGATTAAACCTCATTGTTTCAACCCACCATCAATATGTAATTTAACATTGTTGGTGCAGCAAGTTCTATGTATCTCTAGACATGTTTTAGGATATTTGTCCTTCTTCAGTAGAGAGTAACAACTTAACTTTGTGGGGTACTGGCCATGCTACTCAAAGTCTTCTGGACTTCCTGTACCACTTCCAGAGTGCAAGTGTATCCCAGGGCTCCATAGCTGAACAGCATTTTATTACTAACAGAAAGCTGCTCAGCCTACAAAATGTGTTTGATGAAATAATATTTGACTTGTGTATTTTCTTGAGAGGGTGAAACTCCTAAGCGGTTTCTTTGTGTATCATGTGGAGTTGTGAAATGGATTCGAACAGTGTAAATCTCAACAAATGAGTCTGAGACATCGAATGGATTTTAGATGCATTGAGCAAATATGTTACCTACCTTTTTCCTCATTTTATATTCCAGGGCTTCTGAGTGTAAAGATTATGGAATGGAAAATGTGACCTTTTTAGCAGGATTATCCACTAACTATACCGCTGTGCACACCTCCAAAGCTTGCTCTGCTCTATAATAATGGAATGTAAGCCCTAAAGTTCAGGATGGAAGTGTCATTTTCTTTTATGTATTGTTTTCAGTAATAATTATTATTCGTTCACCCCGGCCTGAATGGTTCACATGCTTGAGTAATCTGTTGAACACAGAATGAAAGAAAGATTCTTGGAAAGATACAGTAGCTGAACTGAAAATTGCCTTCCCCTTTAGCTCCTTGGATCCGACTCCCAGAGACTCTGCTTTGAAAGTCAGATATGTTTTCTGTTGCAGTACTAGTACGTGTTAGGCAAATTAAAGTATTGCCATCAGTCATAGATTTCCATAAATCTTCACAAGCTTAAAATGTATGTGGGTAAAATGTCCACAGCCATAAATCTGGCTGAAATGTGCATTTTTGCAATTTAACTTTTAGTTTTGTTTGTCCATGGATTAAGACACCTATTGCAATAACACATCATCAGTAAGGTAAAACTAACCTGTCTCACGACGGTCTAAATTCAGCTCACGTTTCCTCACAGACCAATCTCTTTTCCTCCAAATTCATCAAATAGGGAGTGCTTCACCCACATCCTGTAAATACACCTCTTCTAACCCTTTTCAGAAATACATCTACAAGCTGTTCTAAGGAGGGACCGTACCTGTAATGAGCATAAAACTATATGACGCATAAACGATGAGTGGAAATTTGTTTTCTGAGATCATTTGAGCATCACCAAGTAAAAGGTCTTGTTCGATTCTGTCAAAATCTTTGTTTTCATCACACTGCAGAGTTACAAAAATATGTGCTTTGTGTTTTCCTAACTGCTGATATATTTGGAGATATTTGTGGAGTTAATGTACAGATATTTGAATTGTATTGTGTGTTAACATTAAATGACATGCTACACACTCCTTGTACCCCAGCTCGAATGTCACTAATACACTTTACAAAGTCCTCTAACGCTGCAGTTAGGGAAAGTAAGCACCAATTTCAGTGTTTAAAGAGTAAGCAACAGTTTGAGAGAAGAAACAGTCTATTAGTTGTCCTCTGCTTTTCAACACACAGCAAATGTGACATGATAAAAACAGCAATGAAGTAATTTTTATTGGTCATTCATCTTCTGAGCTCGAGCTTGGTTATTTTGGGATTGCTGTATCACCCCAACAACCCTACATCCAACGCCTATGGCGTGTGCTCTTCGGAGGTGGGCAGACGAGGGGCTGAGTATGATATGTTGATCGATGCATTGAGGTGCATGTCACAATAGGGATATTTCTGTGGGTCTTTTCTGGGGAAAGTGGAAGGCTAGGAAGACCAAGGGAGAGGGCTTCAGTGTGAGCTGGTGGGAGTAAGAAGGCTGGAGTAAGCTCTTCGTGTAAAGCGCCCTCCTCTTGCTCAACCATTACTCTGGAGGTGGGATCTTGTTTTCCTCCCCAAGCTACAAACATTAGCAAAGGAACTCTTTTATCCCATTGCAATGCAGATGTTTTTCCTCATCCTGCACAGCAATAGATACAGAGCCCTTGCTTAGCAACGTACCATTATAGTCCTTTTCTAAGAACATCTTCAAAATTCTCGGCCTCAAAGCACCGCATGACAAAAGGCTGAATGTCCAAAATTGGCTCATCACCTGTATTATAATGGACATACATAATAAAAGGGAGAGACGTGTCTGGCAAATAGTCTTTATAACATATTGCAACATACTATAGATAGAGCAATTTGGATTGTCTATTATCATTAAATTGTATTTATTGAAGGTAGTTACAAAGTGTAAAACTCTCCCCAAAAGGCAGAGGAGTGGCGTGCATACCAACAGAATACAGGTATGTGAGGCTAAAGAGACATCCAGAGGCATAAGCACTTGCTCCCTCGGAAACAAGGTCCAATTCTAGACAGTGGTTAATTAAAAAAATATATAATAATACGTGATAGGGCTCTAATCAGGAGGCAGCTTGCACCAGCCTATTTTTCCTGTTAGCGCCACCTAAAAACAGAAGTAACTACTAACCATGAAAGTTGGTAGAGGATGTGGAGTAATGGCCAGAGCTGCAAGCTTCGAAGCTGGGGAACCAGGTTCGAATCTCGGCGTTGGCTCAACATCCTGTGATTCTGGGCAGATCATTTAATCTCTCCTTAAGTGAATGTGTCCTTAACTGGTGCTGATGCGAAGCACCGGTGTTGATGATTAATGGCAGTGGTGAGCACCGGAAACTACTGGCTCAAATTAAGCACTGTTTCTAGGACATCTGAGGAGCGTAAATGCATACTGGAGGTAAGAACCAACAATTTTTCTAGAAGGCGTGATCCACTTCAAAGCTGGAGGCCCGCTAAGCAACAGTTATTGCGTGTTCTCCCAAAAAGTTAGCGTTTATCCCCAAATCCTACGGTTTCCTTAATTTTTCATCCCTTGTGCATTGTTGTGTTTTTCACTCCTACCCCTATTGCCAATATCCGGTTATTGTTGCTTACAAAAACAACTCACTAATGTTTTATATAATTACTTTGTATGGGCATAACAAGATAACTCCTTCAGCGTGATTGTCATATTTCTAAATACAGATCTAGTTCTAGACACAGTCTGTCAAACAGCACAATTTTTTCATCAAACATAACTTGTTAAAAGGATTTTAAAATGTATGTCAGACAGCTGTATTAATGTAAATTTAATCTCGAAGGGTGCTGTGGTTTCTTTCATTAAAGACATCTACCATTTGCATAGGTCCCAGCGGTCAATGCAGTCTAGGCTAGAAAGGCGTTTATGCAAATGCTGTCCCTTTTTAGATGGAATCTGGCACGCTGCATGTGGAAACGTGCTCCTGAATTCTAGCTGTGCTTACATTATCTCTTCACTGTAAAAACACGGATGAAAATCATCTGATTTAAGTTATAGTGAACATACAGTCAACGACAACGATGGATACATCTACTGTGCCCATAACATTGCCACAGAATAATTAATCAATTACATCAAGGTCCAAGCCAACAATGAAAACAGGAAAATACTGCTATATGACACTCTCCTTCAAACACTGGCCAAATTAATCCTGATGAATGGCTTAAGTTGGAAATTAGCACTGACCCTGTTCAAGTGTGCTGAGTAGCTAAGCTTGACCAGCAGAGCACTTACCCCCAATCAGTCACCCATGACAAGTATGCTCATTTAGCATTTGCAAAAATAAGGGTACTTAAATAATTTGCAGTTCAAAATATTGCACACTTTTTGTGATGCTTAAAGAGATGGTGTAGCGAACCATCTTAGCTTATTATTCCTTTTTGAATGCATGCAGTTCAAATGTAACAGAATATTTTAATAAGAGCATCTGAAATCATTTCTCATTTTAAACTCAAAATTTTCAAGTAGTATATGTTAGTGTTAATTTAAACAGACAGTCCACACTACTATATTGCAGACTTTTAATTACACTTTGTAAAATCTTTCCTACAGGTGTAAATATACAAAACATGCATTGGTAATGCCAATAGGTATCGCCTTTAACAGGCAGGTGCCAACGTTTTGGCTTTGTCATTGGGGTACATCTAATAATTGTAATAGAATGCAGTTTACAGTCTTGTAGGGATGGGCGTTCGAGCTGGCATTGGCACAATTTGTGAATTTAGATGTAAGCAGTGAGTGTTTAGCTAACTGAGCCATATTGCAAACAGTCAGCCATTTTAATACATTTCTGGATGTTTCAAGGCTAAGATGCCATTGCGATCACATCTTTACATTTTGTGTGTTTTCTTCAGTGAGCTACTTAAGCTTGTGGTATACAGCGAATTAATGAAATGCAAAGAACACTTAATATTTAAAGGACATGAGTACTTTCAGGTGCTTTTGTATCAATCACAAACACCCGGGTCTTTTCACTGAAGTAACGGTGCATGTGTGTATTTACTCACATGCACCTTAACTATTACACCGCATCTCCGGAGTGGCACCCAGAATCTGGAATGCATTCCTTCCAAACATCAGAAAAATTCAAAACACGGCAACATTCAAGAGGGAAGTGAAGTTCTTCCTAATAAGCAAATTCCTTACCTAGTCAAGACTGTTCATCATCTGCATCGTGGTTAATAGCCGGCCTTCGCATAGTCCTGCCAGATATGGATACATCCTGCACAAAATTACCACAAAGACACCAAAACTAACCAAAGACTGATGCCACCTAGAGCTGATGTAGGTGTTACTTCTACAGATCAACATCGAATGTAAAGATAAAATCACCAGTTAGCTGTGAAGACTTCTTTGACTGTACAGTACTACAATTAATGGATCTTGGAGTACTGATGTTAAACATACGAAAGGTACACATCGGAACCATATGTATAATACTACTGTTATACCTTTTGTACACTAAACAGATCCTAAACTTGTTATTGTTGAAACTGTTAAGAAAGACATGTACCCGAATCATATATATATTACTGCTGCTATACCCGTTATACTCTAAACTAGATACCTCATATAACTGTGAAGCACTCTGATACCCTTGGGTCACGTTCGCACTATATCGAACTCAATAAATAATTACACCTGAATGTAATTACACCTTTATGCTATTAATCATTTCTGTGTGGTGATTTATAGCTAGGTTATCCCTTCACGTTTTTGCTGTTCACTTTTTCTCATCAGAGATGTACATCTAGTTGTAGACCTTCGTGCCTCGGGCGTGGAATCACATACAGCAGGATTTATGAGTGTATACTGCTACTGTAGTAACTTTATGCACATAAGTAGAGATCACCACCATCATGTCACAGATATACACATGGAAAAGTATAATAAGAATTATTACATGTATTATCCTTTAAAAGCAATATACATAATTCAATGTAAAATATAAATAAAAATTAATTTTAAATATTTATTTTTGATCTAGAACTAATAAAATAAAATCATCTCATCAAAATAAATGTGTATTAAATAACTAATTTAAATATCAGTTAAAGGCAATTGTTTTTAAACAATTACATATCCTCTATCCTTAACCGTTTTAGTTGTATTTAATATTTACTACATTTGTTTAAATAATTCAATAATTCAAATTATTTTGACAAAAGTTACATCTACTTTATATTTTTAATTTGTTCTTAAAGTTTGAAAGCAAGTAATGATTAGATTTACATATTTTTTCAACATATATGTATGTGTACATATATATTATCACGTTTTTTTCTAGCTCAGAAAGGATGGCACTATGCTGATTCTATGCTTAAAAAACACTGCTGGAAAAACATACATTTGAGGCGAGCAGGGTTAGAGTACCAGTGTGACTCTTAGTTATTCCTTTATTAATGTGTGTGTGTATATATATATATATATATATATATATATGTATATATGTATTCAACAATCCTCTACTTGAAAGCACAGGAAGACGACGCCATGTTCTGCTTTTTCAAAGATTTATTACACAAGTCGGCTGCTGGGACGCGTTTCTCCTGTTCACCAGGCTTGTTCACCTATATGTATATATATATATACACACACACACACACACACATATATGTTCACTGAAAAAAACCATGGTTAAAGTAATGTTAACTAAAAAAAACCAGTTATGGTTTGAAGAGCGAACTATAATTAGCACCCTCCCATGCACTGTTTACATCTCAACATATCACATCACTCGTGACATGTTTAATGACATCACTGATGACATTGATGACATCACTGATGACATCATCCAATGAGTGTGATAGTTCATTTTATAGTTTATATAGTGGCGGGTAGTTACCATATTACTTTTCTACCTAATTTTGTACAACCTGGGTCCAGCAAATGGGTGTAAGTGTTGACAGAATGCATATGCTTCTAATGCACCATTGGTGTGTCAAGTCCTTGAACACATTATCACCTAGATTCATCATCGGCATGTTTTGCGAGTCTGTAATAGCGATTATTAAGGAATCGCTATTACAGACTCGCAAAACGGGATTCAAGCAGAAATCGCAATATTTATTGCGATTCCTACAGCTTCCTTATTTGCGATTAGCTAATTTCTAATCGTAAATAAGGAATAACTCCCCATTCATTCCTATGGGCCTAAAGGCCCATAGGAATGAATGGGGACACATATCAATGTGCGAATCGCTATTAGCGATTCGCATTTTGAGTTTGCGATTTCAAGGGTGCAGGGGTGTCCAAAGGACACCCTATTGCACCCCTGAAATGATATTGGACGCTGGTGTTACGTACACACATGTTCTAAGGACGTGTGTGTGTGTGACATACAACTTAGAAAAATGCACTTAAGTGCATTTTTCTAAGTTTCCGCTATTTACCACGAGGTTTGACTTCACGGTAAATAGCGGCCCAAAATTGCGAATTCGCAATTTTTTAATGTTTCATGAATTGCATTTAAGGAATCTCAAATAGAGATTCCATAAATGCAATTCCTCGCAAAATTGCGATTTCGATATTAGCGATTTTTGCATTTGGGATGATGAATCCCAAATGCAAAAATTGCGCTCGCAAAGGGCCAGATTCTCAGAATCTGGCCCTTTGCGAGCGCAATTTCCCTTGATGAATCTGGCTGTATGAGTCTTTGTACTGAAGCGGAACTCTGTGTGCAGATAACAGTTGAGGACTTGTGTCCAGTATGTTCCACACATGTTTTTTGCTTCTAAGAAAAACTTTCCACTGGAAAAATATTCTACTTAGTTAGATACTAGTATTGTAAGCAGCACTGAATTATTAGACAGAATTGTCTTAGCATGACAATCTCAGCATACCATAGAATAATGTGTGCACCAGGTACTAACCTATGTACATTCACTTCTTTTGCTTTAGAAGATGGGCTATCTGAAAAGTTTTCACAACCGTGTCCGGGCTGCAGGTAGTACAGTCTTTAGCACCTTCAGACCTTGGTTATTTTAAGTGAATAGTGACCTATTTTTACAAGTGTTGCATAGTCTACACACTGTTCTGAGTAGATACTTTTTACCACTCTGTGGTATATTTCTCATGTATTTCAGTGTCTACCAACAATCTGGTATAAAGTAAACTCTCTCCATAGAATAAACACAGTTTACAGTACCCACTTACCTGCTCATATCAAATTTATTTTTCAATGTAGGTTCGGTGACTGTGAGGGGTTTTGTACAGATAAAAGCTGTCCGTTGTGGGGCATTAACTTTGAGACACACGTTGAGTATCTTGAGGAACTTGGTTTTCGCTGTACATTAGTATACATATGGAACACGGTGTGCAATAAGGGTTTCCCATACATCTATTGTTGATTGTTAATCTGAACTAGGCTACCTGTAAAGTGTATGGTACAGGGTCAACGTTGCACACAGCACATGCTTGATACACTTAAGAGAGTTGTGGTTTTGATGGCATTAATGATGCTTCATATTATTCTGAGCTATTTTGCACTACATTTTAGACCTGTAATGGCATACTAGTTTATAGAGTAATCTGTACAAAAGAAGCTTGGATGATGTCATCAGTGATGTCATAGAACATGTCATGAGTGTTGTAATATGTGAGGTCATAAGCAGTGCAAGGCTGGGCGCAAATTATAGTTAACTCTGCTAACTATAACTAGTGAATTTCTATGTTTTTTTTGTTCAAAATGTTGTCACTGACATATTCACCTAACTATAAAGTTAGTTTAAAGTTTGTTTTTTTAGTGCATTTCGATTTTTTTTTTAATGTAAAGTAATATTGTATTACCATGCATAAAGCCAACCCCAGCAGGCGGTTGACTGCAGTGCACGGCCTGTGGCAAAGGCCCCAACGGCAGTCAAACCTATGAGGTACATGGCTTTTGACCATGCACAACAGGGGGTTGGCAACAGGGCCTGCGGTCAGGCCCGTTGGCCAGCCAACCCGGAGCCAGCCAACATTCCTGCAGGCAGCCAAACTCACACTGTGCATGGCCTTTCATTGTGTGCAGTGTTGGGTTGGCCATACAGTCTGTCTTGCAGCCAGGCCCTCCATCCAACACCCCGCAGGCAGCTATCCGGCGGCTGCCAACCCTACGCTGTGCACGGCCTTTGATCGTGCATGGCGTGGGGTTAGCGGCAGGGCTTGTGTTGCAGCCATGCCCTGCTTCCAAATCTCCACAGGCAGCCAACCCCATGCCGCACACACCCTTTGACCATGCACAGCAGGGAGTTTATCACAGGGTTGGCCTGCCACCAAGCCCTGTGGCCAAACACCCAGCTGGCTGTCACACCCACACCATGCACAGCCTTTGCTGTGCTCTGCGTATGGTTGGCATTTGGGCTCAGGGTACCCCCTCCACTGGGGCCAAAACATATATCTTAAGAGGAAGGGAGCCGTGCATCCCACTCCCTGACCCTTAATTGACCCCAGGGACTCCATCTCCTGAGGTCAAATGTAGGGCGTGCTGGCCCCCTCCACGAGGCTTAATAGGCCCGGAAGACCAAATCCCTTTGGCCAAATACAAAACTAAAATTGGAGGGGGGGGGGGGTGCGCACGACCACCATTCTTAAGCTATTTTGTCCCCCATTGACCCCGGGCCCAAAATCTAAGGAGAGGGTGGCGTGCATTGCTATTTTTAGGTGTTTTCCCTCTTTTCTGTGTCCAATGGATTCTAATCAGGAGTTGGCATATGCCATTTGCTCAAAAACAAATGTTGCTAGTGTGATCTTCTCAACGTTGGCATTTGTTTTGGAACAAGTGTGAGATATTTTGAGGTCAAGTCGATAAAGGCATTCTCAGGCATTGCTGCATCCGTTGCCACGTATGCATAACAATAAACCTATGTAATCACCTTACTGGGTGCATGATGTCGCAGCACACATGGTAAATGCTTCCTCAATTTCACATGCCTTTCTCCAGTTTGTTTACATTTGTTATTTACATTTTACTGTATTTCTCTTCTTTTTAGTATTTGATTTTCTAGGTTTTCAAGAAGGTAACTTATAAACAACACCTGTTGTTCATTGACTGTATTGCAATAAAATATTGGAACTGCAGATGATGAATAATTGTCAATTACTGAGATGAGACCATCCTATCCTAACAGGGGTGTTGTCCTCTTCAGTGCAAGGTTTTACACTTCTGATGACAAAAATGTGGCATACTTGCCCTCACTCATTACACAAAGACAAATGAAAAACAGACATTTTTACATCCTTTTATCGAGCTATGATAAAAAATAGCAGCAAGAGCAGAGGTCTGGTGATGAGAACTGACCAGGATTTGGGAAACTCACTTTGCCAACATTGGAAATTGTAGCTTACAGAAAGTAATTCTGATGCTCCAGTAGGCTGGCTGTTACTTAGCTCATGTCATCATTTTGAATTGACCCAGCACTTCCGCATAGTTCTGAATTTTACCTCTCGCCGAGACATGCAGAATAAAGGAAAGGGGCCGCATGGACGCAAAAGAGATACATACATTTATAAAACATGGGGCTCTAAATAACATCATAGAAAACAAATGCAAACCTGCAGTGGCCTTTGGTGTCACTTACAATCCTGAGGAGATAAAATCTTCATTAGATATCCACCTATCCATAATGTTATGTTGTGTATGGCTCTCTCACAAGCACCACCCTGTAAGCTGAGGACCCTGTAACCTTGAATAAGCTGTGCTAGCGACAAGGAGGCACAGGAGACAACACATTTTATGAAACAATAACGTACCCAGGCAAAAGCAAGTAAACTGGCAGAGTTCAAGTAATAACAAATTACTAAAAAATAATAATAATCAAGCACAAAATTAGCATTTGAGAATTTAATTAGATAAAATTGATAAAAATAGTCATGAGGATAATCAATGACATAGACAGAAATAACAAATGACGATAAAAAAGTTCTTTCATTAGAGAATCAGTGAATATAAAATATTATGTATACAGATGTTTTCAATGATCTGAAGGAAAGATGGTTTTCGTCTACGCGTTTCAACACATAAGAAGTGTCTTCCTCAGGACGCTACCATCTTGTAGCTAGAAATAGATAAAACATTTTTGAGAAGAACTATTGGTTTTAGTGCTAACATTGTGCAATTGGTCAATACATTGACTAAGACTATGACTTGAACAAAAAAGCCAGAAGAATGATAATAACACATGATATACCGCTTTATAGTGGTTATTTGTGTAAGACTGATATAATACACAAACATACATCAATGTCATCTGGGTGTACACATCAATATCATATACTTATGTAAACAAACGCTCTTTGTGTCTAAATGACAGAAAAGAATATACAAGGGTCTAGAGAGAAAAATAGGCCAGAGATAATGAGGAATTACTTATATGACAAAGGTACCTGGTTCCGCCCAAACCGACAGAAAGTATGTTTTTACTTTATTTTATTTTATTAAGTAGAGAAAATCTCTTATGTCCTGCCTATTTACAGGGTGTGTCAGTTATTGGGATATCTATATTTCCTGTTAAATCGATCCAATTAAAGTTGGGTCCATTTATGCCGCAAAAGTAACTATTTAGGCTCACACTGAAAGATAATGACATATTTAACGTATTAAATTAAGAGTTATTTTTCCTACTTAATTTGTAGTGTTCCAGCTGTTTAGTTGGAACACCGTAAGGAGATTCGTCTTTTAAAATAAATATGATTGGAGTTGACTCTGTTGTACACAGAAAGGTGAAAAGGGTAAAGAATACTTACCAAACATGAGTACTTTGGAGTGTTAGTGGAGACAACACATACTTCATGGTCTTCCTTGCTCACCTACTGCTCCCACAACCCTCTCACCTTTGCTATGTTCTAGTAAAGATAGAGCGCCATGTTACCTCCCACACTTTCCCTCCCTCCTTATTATGAAACCCTTTAAAAACATAGCTGACAACCTGTGTCCCTTCACTTCCTCCCTCTGTCCTTCTATTCTCTAAAACTGGGCTCTCCATTTTCTGTGAAGGAACAAAGTACAGGTGCCATACTGCTGGCACAACTATGCCGTAGTCATTGTGGAGGATGGCAATGATTGCCTCTCTCCTGTAAGGTCTGGAGCCAAAAGAAAGGGCAGGTAGTGAAAAAGAAGCCCTATCCACTCTGGTAAAGGTACAGCGCCACACTGCTTCTGTAGGACCTGCGAATGCCCAAAAAAGGGGAAGCAGTGGATTACTATTGACTATTCCAGCATTATTTTTGGGTCACTGGGCACCACATGGAAATGGTATTTCACCACTCGCCCTTCCACTGCCTTGCTTGTGTGTCTTGAGGTGTGGCCAAGGCAGGGGACGGCATTGGTGGTGGTTGCTTCCAGCAGTGAAAAAGAGACAAAGTGAGTATTATAGATTCTAATTGCTGTCTCAGATGGAATAGTAAGCTAGTTGTATACTAACTCTTAAACTTCCTAAAGAGTTGTTTGAAAAAGGGGTATATGGATGATCACCGGCTTGATCCTGCCTGGCATCAAAATCTTGAAGCCATATCCCCATGTTTTCAATTCGCCTCCTAGCTATTCAACAAGCCCGGAGGTGATCCTTTCTAATTATTAAGGTGCTGAACCTCTTTCTAAGCAGGTTGCACCATCCAGTGCTGCACGTGGCAAAGCAAACCCTATTATTGCAGGAAACGTTCAGACGCAGGACAGTGACCGTGACTTTCATCAGTGACGCAGAAGAAACTACCAGTGCTTGTAGGCCACACTAATAGAAAAACGTGAACTACGACATAGCACAGCATATGCATTATGTGTACTGAGAAGCAGAGTCACTCGGCTGCCAGAACGATGGAGAACATAGCAAGTGGCAGAAACAATATTTGGGATGCATATTTTTAATAATCGGTGGATCAGCACTCCTAAGTGAATCTGTTTAAAACATATATAGTGTTATATCTATATAAATATATATATATATTAGGCAATTAGGCAAATGTCCCTGTCATTATAGCATAGCTAATTTGTTGCAGTATCATTTAATAATAATAATGAAATGAGAAACCATCCAGAGGAAAATAGGGAAGGTAATATTTATGGATAGGCAGGTAGAGGATTGTGATTGCTCATTGTGCATTGATCAGCCCTCTTCTGTTTCCGGAAGGATAAAAATGTAGCCATAGCTTAATCTGGGTTCTCTGCCACTACGTCACCTGGGTCCTGTAGATCCCAATGATTCTACGAGGGCCCCCTGATTCCCATTGGCTCTTATCATTGATCTCATGGTTGGAAGATGGATTCCTTTTAACTCTCTCCACTTCTGAGCCACTGAGGGATCTTATTCTCCTCAGAGAATTGTTTTAGCACACCTACTTACATTGTGAGACTAAACTTGGGTATAAATGCATGGATTTATTCCCTTCTGCTCAAAGTGGATCATCCTTCATGGAGTGCTTATTGCCATGTAGGCCCAGCATCCCACAGCTCGTACCTAAAACCTGCTGCATCCTCGTTTTTTTGAGACCACTAAACTAGCTTATTAAAAGACGTGTAGTGTCTCTCTCTCTCTCTTGCTGCGTAGATCAGTAGTAAAGTCTTCTCATAATTAGATCCCTATCCAGAAAGTGCAATAGATAGGAATATATGCCATGGTTTCTTTTATTAAAGCTACAATCTGATATACTGAATATCAGTGGTTGGCTAATTTCTCGCTTACAGATGTAGGCTGCAGGCATGGCAATTGATTGCCTTATAACATGGATAAAGCAAGTCATGGCTGTAGAGCAACCTTTATTTTAATTTCAACAGAGATACTCAATGAGGCAATATCCCACCTTTAAAGTCCGATTCCTCTCCGGACTCGTATTCATTCTCTTCACAAGAGTATTGTACACCACCAGCAAGACGCTGATTGCGTAGTCTCACAAAGGACGGAGACGGCAGCAATGAACAAAGCGGTCTGCGTACCTGCACAGTCAGAAGTGATATAACCTTGACTGCAACAGAGAGTACAGAAGCAACACACGCATGTAATCAAGCTATTTTCACACACTTTTGATCGTCTATCATCTTCTGTGGAGTTTCTGAAGCCATGTGATGTAAATATATAAAAACTACCATGCTGAGCGCAAAATCATCTCATCAACGATGTGTTCTCAAACCCTCTTCCTGTCCATTTCAATGAAACCCTTCAAAATGAAACCGATGAAAGAAGGCTCTATGATTTTGCCTTTACGGGCTGGAAGAGTATCTTTTTTATTTTTATGTTGGCATTTCTATAACCCATTTCTATCAAAGGTTCTGCACAGGAAGAAGAGAGTAGCAAGAACTACTAAATTAGTTTTGCAAAAGGGGGAAGGAAGGGGCCGCCTTAGTTCTCTATGTACACTTGTGTTCATCTTTTGAACAAGGGCAATGATGGTAGCAAGCGAGTGCTTTGGTGTCTTTTTATCAAAATACATTTCAGCAGTTGTCCAATTCATTGAAATGTTGTCATAGCAAACCATCCGCTATTCTGACACCTCTCTAGCTCCCTTTTCAGTTATGTGTCCCAGATACTGAACTTCTTTCTGACAGTACTGCTGTTTACCTGCAGACACTTTATGTCCACTCTCAGCCAGATGAAATAACAAAGTAATGGTATCTTGTTTACAAGCTTCTCGTGTCTCTGATGCCACAAGTAGGTAATCAATAAAAAGGCTGGGCTGAGAGCGGTCCGACTTGAAAAATTAAAAAGTTTGAAGTGGATCTGTATTCTGCAATGGGATTTGTCATACAACCGCAGAAAATAATAGGCAACTTTTCCACCTGCTATTTATCCTGAAAGTGTATAGCTTTAAAAGGTGTCAGTTACAAGGGTATCCAGGGACATGAGCATACTACCTAGATTTTATCCTCTTTGCTTCGCAACGGCAGTATGTTCTTTTTCTTTAGTTGGTTCCTTTAAGTTTCCTTCTTTTCGGTGGCTCACTTGATGGATATATGAGAATGTGATTCTTTTATGTACGCCATATTGTATCCTGTGCTTATACTTACAATGGCTCCTCGTGCTTAATGTTGGCTGCTAGGAAAAGTAATAAAGTTTGTTTATAAAAGGTGTCAGTTACCCAAACACTTTCTTTCCTCCTTTCCATTTGAGGATATAACTGGTTGGATTTTGTAGCTAATCTCTGAACTCCTGGGCAACATATTGCTCTGCACATCCCTCTGCTTGAAGCCTCACTTTAATCCTCAAAAAAGTCATCATCTCTGGGCACTGTTTTTAAAAGGGAAAATTGTTGTTACATCTCTTATCTTGCCAGTGTGTTTTTGTGGGCGAGAAAAAATGAATAGTGCCAAAATCAGGGATTGGAAGCCCTGCTGGAAAGGACCAGGAATAGAAGAATTACAAACTAAGTACAACATGCCAGTTTTTGTTGTTCAGCCATTCATCTTTTGATAAACTCTGCAAGCTCAGCAGTCTGATGATCATTTTCATATTTGCTTCGTTATGTATCTTCCTCTGTCTAGTCCCAGTGGCATTATTCGGTATTGGTTTATTATACACATTTATGATCACTTCCTTCATCACGCCTGTGTTAGGATTCTTAAACCTAGACATTACTAAAGTCTTTTTTCCCATTTCAATGGAAAGTATCAAGTAATTTGACTTTTGCAATGATCGAAATATATCTGTCCCACTTCTGAACTGCCAAACTCGTAATCACAGTCCTTAAACATAAAATGTTTGTATTTGTGACATGCACATTGTTGTTTACTTAATTTCTCAGCTCAGAAATATGCACTTTAGGTTTTTATTTACTTTCTTTAGGCCTTCTTTTCAAAGCATTGTACATGTATTATAACATAATTTAGGAAATTCCTATGACTTGTGCTTCACTTGTTAGGAAGTAGGGAAAATAACAGAAACAATGATTTAGTAAAGTGATTTTGAGTTGTGTTTCAGAGTTAAAACAGGTTAAGGATAACCTCATAAAGCGATAGCTTTCCAGATCTTGTATGCCAAGCAGATAAAACAGTGAATTTTAAATCAAGACATATTTACTGTGAAAAGATTGAGTGTGACCTATATACGCATTTCTATTATAAATTGAAATAACTCAAGTTAACTGGAAGTGCAAAAAAAGATAAGCCATATGGGTAGAAATGTGTTAGGAATTCGAAAGACCATCTAACATTTTGACAGGAGAATAGTTAATTCATTGAATGGGAAGCATATCTAGGCAGATAAATGTAATGCAACAATAGTAATTGAGTCTATATAGCACCAAAATCAGTTTTGTGGCACAAAATGCTGAAATATGGAAGAGCTTTAGTTTGTTTTATAATTGAAGATGGCAGTTTCTGAAATTAAAAGAAATTTGTTTTCTATGAGTGACTAGAAGTATTGAAAACTAATATTGTGTCTTGGTGGGTGTGGGAGTCAGGAGGGAAAATAGCACAGAAGGTTTCCCTCTGGTCTGCCTAAATACCTGGCTAAGAAAGTCTCCATATACAAACCTGTTTTGAAAATGTGTGCTCCTCCTTAAGCAAATATTTTTTTCTGCTCAAATTCCAACTAAAGGAAATATGGTGCATATCTTTTTGGCCATTTCCAGCTAAACGTAGGAATATGCTGCCCTAGACCCGGAGCGATGAAGAGAGCTTACTGAAATTCAAAAGAGCCTTAAAAACGTTGGTTCTGCTGTAATAGTCTCTAGATAGTCTTTCGTATGCAGGCTGTGCCTTGAAGAATTTCTAGCAATGCCTTCTCCATAGAATCAAGCTGTCCAGAGGGTACTTTACACTTAATAAACAGCCATGTAGCTACATGGAGACCTACATCAATTGTCGCATATAGTATCGGTCTGAATGGTGTGATGGTGGATGTTTTTTTTTTTTTTTTTAATTATTTTTATTGTTGCATCAGGCGGAACATGGTTGCAGGAGACAAAAACAATTCGGGGGAGCGTCAACATTCCGCTCTTCCCGATCATCTGCAACTTTTCAATGTCAGGTACATAGCTTTCATCGTGACGAACTTGTTTTTTATTTTCACCCCAAACTCCCTCCCCCCCCTCCTTAACTCCTGAGAAAGTCAGCAACTGAGAAGCCTCTATCAAAAGCCCCTCTTCCCGCCCTCCCACTCCCCTCCCTCTTCTACAGCATACCCCCCTTTTCCGCCACCCCCCTCGCCCCCGAGTCTCTCTCATCCTCTAAGTCTTGACACAGTATATAGGCAATTCAACGACCCAAACCCTCCAGAAACAACTATGTTGGATTCAGTGACAAACGTGCCTCCCCGGCTGTCTCCCCTGCCACCCGCCCATTCTCCCCGGACAGTCCTACTCCAGTCCATGGTATCGCCTCCACTTAGTCCATATTTTTCGAAATTTCCGAGGGCACCCTCTAGCTTTGTAGGTCACTCTTTCGGCCGCCATATACATATCTAAACCCCTCCTCCATTCATCCAGGTTGGGTTTCCCAGGCGCCCCCCACATTCGTGCTATGTCTCTTTTTGCTACTACCAAAGCCAGCAGCAGGAAAATGAGCAGGTATCGTGTGATGTCTACTTCCGTCGACATGCCCAAAAGCGCCAGTTTGGGATCCCTAGGAATCTCCACCTCCAATATCATACTCAGTTCCCTGAATACCTCACCCCAATATTCCTGTATCACTGTGCAACCCCAGATGATGTGGAAGAAATCGCCTGTCTGACGCTGGCATCGTATGCAAGAGGTGTCGGTCACCCTCCCCATCCGGGCAAGCCTCACTCTATCGAAGTAGGCCCTGTGAAGGATCTTAAACTGTATGAGGCGAAGCCTCGATTTTATGGCCACTTCCCTCGGGTGCATGAGTGCTAGTTCCCAATCCAGGTCCTCCATCGTGCCCACATCTGCCTCCCACCTCTCCCTGAGTGTCCGCAAGTCTCCCAACATATTATTTGTCAGTGTTTTGTATGTCAGAGATATTGCCCCCCTCTGTATCTGCTCCTGTAGTAATCGGCCCTCAAGTGGTGCAAACTGGGGTATGTCTGTGAGCGATATGTGCTGAGCTCCCCAAGCATGTCTCAACTGCAAGTATTTATAGTATTGGGTGTTCTGGAGGCCAAAGTCCTGCTGTAGCGCCTGGAAGGTTTTAAGTTCCCCCTTTGCTATGACATCTCCCACCGTGGAGATGCCAATGTCATCCCACCTGTGGAATCCCTTCAGTTTATGTAGCTCTGTCAGCCACCTACACGACCATAGGGGTGTCTGTCGGGTGAGCCTTTCATGCCAGCCCATTCTAATTGTCGCTCTGCGCCACGCCGTCAGGGTGATCTTCGTCGCTGGTAGGAGCTGGCGGCCCCCTTTCCCACCATACAAGAAGTGTAATACCGTCTTGTTGCCCCATTTGGATCTCTCTAAAGCATAAGTGGGATGGTCAGCCGGGGCGTGTAACCAAGCATTGATCGGGGCAAGGTGTTCTGCCCAGTAATAGGCCTCCAGATTAGGCAGCGAGATACCCCCACTGTATTGGTGGCGCTGCAGGGTCGTGAGTGCCACCCGGGACTGCTTCCCCAGCCACAAGAAAGAGCGAAGATCAGCATGGATCGTCCGCAGTGTCGCTTCTGGTAAGGGATAGTACTCATTTTGCAGGGCGTATAAAAACTTTGGTAACAGGATCATTTTATACAGGGCGGCTCTGCCTAACATGGTGAGCGGTAGCGGTCTCCATCTATCCATCTCCGCCTTCGCTGCCACCACTACCCTATTTACGTTGTCTGCGTATGAGCGCCGCCTATCCCTGGTGATAAACACCCCCAAATACCGGAAGCCTTCCGTAGTGTGAATGAGCAACTCAGGCAGGCACTCCCCCCGCCGCTCACCTTGCGGGTCGTAGAGAATCGACTTATGCCAATTTATAGTGTGTCCGGCCACTGCCCCAAATTCGCCCAGTTCATGGAAGAGGGCCGGGATCGTCCTAGCCGGGTCCGTCACATATAGCAGCACGTCATCGGCGTACAGGGAGATCTTCTCCTGGTCAGTTGCCGAGGCCCCCCAGTGAAAGCCAGTTACCTCCTGATTGAGCCGAATACGTATCGCCAGGATCTCAATCGTAAGGGTAAAGAGGAGTGGGGACAGCGGGCACCCCTGACGTGTCCCCCGCTCTATCGCGAATTCTCTCGACATTCGCCCATTAATCCGCACTCTCGCCCTCGGGTTCGAGTAAAGAAGACTCACCCACTGTCGGAACTTGGGTCCAAACCCAAAACGCTCAAGCGTTCCCATCAGGAAGGGCCAGTGGACCGCATCGAATGCCTTCTCCGCGTCCAATGAGAGGAACCAGTGTGGCTCCCTTTTGTCACAGACTTCCTGGAGCCAGTTATGTGTGCGCCGCAGGTTAAGTTTAGTGGCCCTGTCCGGCAGGAACCCGGACTGGTCCGGGTGCACTAGGTCCGCTATGACCTGTCGGAGTCGTCGTGCCAAGATGGTGGCGAGGATTTTATTCTCACTGTTCAGAAGGGAAATAGGGCGATATGAAGAACAGTCCTCCCTGGGCTTGCCCTCCTTATGGATCGGGATTATGGTGGCCAGGGCCAGGTCCGGCGGGAGACCTCCGGAGTCAAACGCCCCCACATAAAGTGATTTCAAATGACGTGCCAGGAGGTCCCCCGTCCGTTTGAAAAACTCCGCCGGGAAGCCGTTAGGTCCCGGGGTTTTCCCTGGTTTCAGGACTGCCACTGCCTCCGTAATTTCTTCCAGGGATAGGTCGGCGTCCAGAGCCTCACTATTTTCGGGGGTCAACTGCGGCACTTCCATACTACCCAGGAACGACTCTACCACCTCGCAATCTCCGAGGTCCCTAGCCTTGTAGAATTCTTCAAAATAGGTCGCAAAGGCCTCTGCTATCGCGACATCTGTTGATGCTCGTGCCGAACCCGGGAGCCCAATCCAATCAACCCATCTGGCCGCTTGCTCCCGCCTGCTCAGCCACGCCATGAGTTTCCCGGATTTGTCGCCTACATCATATATGCGATGAAGGGTGGCCAGCGCCTGCGTGCGCGCTTCGTCCGTGAGCAGTTCCCTGTATAGCCGTTGAGTGTCTAGCAGAATCCTTAGACGTCCCTCCCCCTTCGTCCTGTGGTATTCAGCTTCTTGAATCAAGATGTTGGCCTCCTCCTGCGCTATTTCCGCAGTGCGTTTCCTTCTGGCCTCCCCCACCCTGGAGCTGAAGCGGTCTCTCAACACGGTTTTCATGGCTTCCCATAGCGTAACTCCCGATTGCACCGACCCCTCGTTTTCCGCCACAAAGACTTTGATATCCGCTCTAATCCCCCCTAGAATTCCAGGAGTCTGGAGATCCCACGGCGACATACGCCACTGTGCCTTTCCACTCCCCCTACCTCGTCCTATATGTACAAACAGCGGGGAATGGTCCGAGACACCCCTCGCCCTATATTCTGCCAAGTCCCCCGTCGAGAGTTCCTGCCTCGTAGTGAATATATAGTCCAATCTAGAAAAAACCTTGTGGGCCCCTGAGTAAAAGGAGTAGGCTGCCTGTACAGGATGGAGCCACCGCCACACATCAGTGAGACCAATCGTGTCCATTCTACGGGCCAAAGCCGTCACTGCCGTCACTGCGTGAGAGGCCCCCGATCTATCACTGGTCGTGCACATCACATCGTTTGAGTCCCCTCCCATAATCTGTGTCGTGTCAGCAGTGGCTAGCAGTATGTTCGTGATCTCCTGCATCGTCCGGTTTTGTAATTTGGGTGGAGCATATACTGACAGCAGCGTGTACCTGCGCCTCCTCCATGTCCCCTGTACCCCTGCAAACGTGCCCTGCGGGTCCAGCCATGTGCGTGTCACCGTGAATGGCGTCGTTTTCCTTATGAGTATTGCTGTGCCCCGTGAGCCCGTTGTGTATCCCGCGTGTGCTAAGACTGTGTACTGCCCACGTGCTAGAAAAGCACAATGGTTCCCCCTCAAATGTGTTTCCTGGAGGAATATGATGTCTGGTGCTATGCGTTTAATATAGGCATTGACCAAGCCCCTCTTAATTTTGGAACCCAGGCCGTTTACATTCCAGGTTAGCGCCTTTACCCCAGCGCCATCCCGGCTAGGTTCAGCTAGTGTACCTGCCATTGCACTTCACACCGACCACCGAGTGCCCGAGCCCGGGTCCAGGGCAGTAGCAAGGGTAAGCTCTGCTGCTTCACTGACACCACCCCCCTCCCCCCCCCAACTCCCCAACTCCCCAACGTGAGGAAACAACAGTACCAACATGCCCCCCCCTCCCCCACCCCACCACCCTCCCCTTCTAGCTGCGCCCCAACAGGGGACCAAACTATCCATGGGAGTAGGTCAGTCGCCCTCCCGCACATCCCTCCCCAGATTAAACTGTGTTCAGTTCAGACACCCGAAAAAGAAACTGTAGGGGGTGTGCCAACTTGCGTGCTCCTTGATGCCGAGCTGCTATCTCATCCGAGCTGCATGTTCCTGCCTTCAAGAATGGGAGTCCTGAGTATCTACGATCGGGTCTTGACCCGAGGAGCCTTGCTCTAACTGGCGGATCTCCTTAGCCAAGGGGTGTAGCGATTCGCCTAAGAGGTCCATATCTTCCTCGGCGGATGAGGGGCCTTCCGATCCCTCCACGTCATCCCCCTCGGAGTGTACCCCTCGCCTCAGACTGCTGAACCGCGATCCCGCCACTGGGTCTTTGCCTGGGGATTCCGATCTGCCTCCCCTGTTGTTGGCCGATCCTCGGGTCCTATATGGCGTCGCCGCGCTCGTGTGTTGGGTCCTCCGTAACCTCCGTCGTTGCGGCTTCGGCCGCTCCCAGCTCGATCTGTCCCTCACCTCTCTGTCCATTGCGTCCCGACTGGCCGCCTCCCTACTGTTCAAGATAGGGCGCTCCTCCAACCACTGCCAAGCGTCTTCCGGGTGGGCAAAAAAGATAGACTTGTCCTTATATATCACCTTCAGCTTGGCGGGGAAGAGGAGCATGTATTTAAGATTCAGGGACCTCAGTTTCGCCTTCACTGCGTCAAAGGAGCGGCGTTGTTTCGAGACCTCCTGGCTGTAGTCCGGGAAGATCATTATTGTAGTGTTCTCAAGGCGGATCTCTCCCAGGGCCCTGGCCTCCCTCAGAATAAGGTCCCGGTCGGCAAAGTTCAAGAAGCGCGCTATAACTGGCCTGGGTCTCGCGCCCTCAGGTGGCTTGGCCAGAAGCGCCCTATGTGCTCTTTCAATAATAAAGCATGTAGAAAATGGCGCCTCGGGGAAAGTAGCTTTCAGCCAGGTCAGGAGGAAGGCGGCCATGTCCTTTTTCTCAATCCCCTCCCTAAAACCTACAAAGCGGAGGTTGTTGCGCCTGGACCTGTTCTCCGCATCGTCCACCTTCCATTGGAGGTGACGGTGCGCAACCTGTAGCTCTGCCATGTCTTTCTTGAGCGTAGTGATCGCCTCCCCGTCTTCCTTCACTTTGTCTTCCACTGCCGTTACTCTTTCGGTCAGGTTCCGGAAGTCCTGGCGCAGAAGCGTCACCTCGGCCCCAACCTCGCCAATCTTGGTCTCTAGGGCAGATCGCGATGCCTGGATGTCCGTTCTGGACGCTTGGATGGCCTCCAGTAGCATGGCCGTGTCGGTGTGGGGGCCTGGATGGTCTGCCATGGACCGTGGCGCCGCGAAATTGTCCATAGGTCCCTGGCGCGGGGGTTTGGGTGCCGGGTTATTCTTCCCCATCTCCTCACCGCACAACCGCCCAGGAGAATATGCCGGGATCCCTGCTTCTGTATGAGAGCGCCGGTCAGGGTGCGAGCCGCCGGATGACGAGAGCGTGGGTAACTGCTTCTGCGTCTCCCCTCGTCCAATAGTCCCCCAGGCCCTGGGTCTCTCCGCTCGGTTCACCTGCAGGGTGCCCGTGACAAGATCAGCCCCCTCTCCTGTGGGCCACAGTCTCGCCGCACTCTGTGAGCCGTCCCCGCCACATCGCTGCTGGTCCCAGCGCCCCCGGGCCACTCCACCATCAAGGTGGCTCCAGCCGGTGTCTCAGGGGGGGGGGGGAGGGGCCGCCGCAGGCCGCGGCGCCCGTGGAAATGGGTTGGTGCCCCGGCGAGGGTCGACCCCCTCCGCTCACCGTAGGTGTCTGGTCCACCGCCCTCAGTGGTGCGCCGCAGCAGGAGCCGGGTGTCTTCTCCCGTCGCTCTATCTCCCACCGGCCGCCATCTTGGGACGGGGCTGTTCTCCGCCGAGTGGTGAGAGCGGGTCTGGCTTGCTCTCCCAGCCGCGCGTCACAGTCTCGGACCGCGAGGGGTCCCTGGGTGGTCCGCCGCTCGTTTCTTCAGGCAGCCTGTCGGGCACAGCGTCAGTGTGTTCGCCGTCCTCCGCGCCGTGCGGCCGCCATCATGGCCGCCCTCACCCCGATGCAGTCTCCGGGCTCGCCGAATTCCAGGGAGAAACCGCACCTCTACCCCGGCCGCCTGCACTTCGGTAACCGGGGTGGGTTCGCTTCAAGTTGGTGGGCTTTTTTGCTCGATGTCAGGGTTTTAAAGTCGGATTATGGGGCAACTCGGCCGGAGCTCCGGCGAGGCACGTCTAGTCGGCCATGCTGTTGGCCACGCCCCCCCCGTGATGGTGGATGTTTGAACTTGTTAACCAATTTTGTTCACAAATGTTATAATTGGGCTATCTGGTTTTAGGTGTAAACCTATAATAACTGATAAAACCCCACCGAAAGGAAAATAGCCATTACCGGTGTAAACATATAAACATTGAAAAAACACCTTTACAACCACAAACTAAGTGACAGTCAAAGAAAGGAAAAGATGAGTGAAAGAGTCATGTTGATTTCTTCCTGAAGGGGCCAACACAATGAAACTTTGTTATACAAGGTAGCATCAAGAAAGACTGGGCTAACATTACTCTGCTTGAGTTTTGTTGTTTAGGGATGTCACTAAAACATTGTCTCTTCTTCTGTTTTTTTCAGTTTTGTGGTCATAGGTCTAAAGATGCAGTGTTTAGATGCATGTTTTAGGTCTTACTTAGTTATTTTATAAACTGTAGAGAATCGGGAAATATAAAACATCTTACTTGATATTTTGGCTACATTTGATTTCACTGATAGGTAAAATGGCTGGTTTCATAAGAATCTTTCCTAATATGTATCATCACATTTACTCACAGACAGAGAATAGGTGAAATACTTTGATACATCAGCCCCCATTTCTAGTGAGTCAGTATTGATTGTAAGTGAATTGCCGAACCCCCAGGCTTTAAACAATCAATTCAAGATGTAGTGACAGGTATATGTGAAAAGAATGTTGTAATCAAGCATCTGAGATAGTGGTGAAAACATGGCACCAGATGTTTGGTAAACATGGAACGCAGTGTCACATGGAATGCTGCTGAAAAAAGTTCCTACCAAGTTCAATGAAGATTGAAGTGATAGTGTTTGTATTTGCAGTAATTCTGCTACATATATGAAAAAGTTATATGATGGCCGTCAAAATCGATACCTGAGCTGAAGTGCTTCCCTGAAAGAGATCCTTGTAATGGTATGCGGAAAGCATCTAAACAATCTTCAGAGATAATGAAGAATGCTATTGACTTTGTTGTCCATTCTGCTGCAGTAAAAATGTATTTGGACCTCATATACCCTGTGCAATAATTAAAATTAAAATTCCATAAACACCGGAAAAACACATTTTCTGTTATTTTTAATGGCGCGAAAATCGACTGATAACCATTGTTTTTTTAAGGTATTGAAAAAACTGAAAAAACCCCATCAGAATTTAGCAAAAATAGAAAGTGAAAACAGGAAAGCCTAGTTATAATGCTATTGTAAACAGTATATCATTCTGAGTCCTGGGATGGGATGTTACAATACCAATCTTTAAAAACAGATTATACATTGTAACAAAGCTATGTTTTTTTTTCAATTTCACGTCTTCAGAACTGTGAGGATGAAAAGTGTCTAGACTTTGATGTCTAATATGATGTCAAAATAGGGGCGGGCACAATACAACAGTGTTGATATATAGGTGAATGCACATATTCAAAGCATGATTGCATATAAATGTGTGTCGCAGATCTTTCAGTCACACTTGATTTTTTTTTAACAGATCAACACTGCAGGCTACAATAATGGATATGGTTTGAAGCATCTTCTCCTTAATTGTAATTTGCATCCTTCACTAAGATATGTGAGGAGAAATCACTGCCTCTTTCCATCTGTAGTAGTGTAACTCACAGTTGTGTCCCAGTCCCTTCAATATTTAACACATACATCAACTCATTGGAGATAGCATAATTACTGCAATATGTTAAGTACATAGGAATTGTCCCAGGCCCACATTCTCACCTGTTAAATGCTCATGGCCAAGTTGTATTTTCTTACATCCCATTTTTTCATTTAGTAACTTGTTTCTGGTTACAGGATATAGATGGAAGAGGAGGAATTAGTTGTTTACTTACTGGGTTTTACTCATCCTACTCCAATCCTTCTATTGCAACAAGCAGCCTCTGGGCCTCAATGCGATTTTTTTCGTCAGTTTTCAACCACTGCTATTTTTACCCTCTATTTTGTAAAATCAAGTTGTTTATTTGACCCACGCTGTGATATTTGTACCTTACAGAACACACAGTGGACCTGATTACGATATCGGTCGTAGTTGCCTCCGACCGACGCCTTTTCAGTGGAGGAATCGCCCATAGGTCGGCGGTTCCGCACACTGAATTACCTATCCTAAATGAATTATTTTTTTTATACATCAAATAAATGAATAATAAATAATTAGATAACTTCTATGTATGTCACTTTGCCTGTTTTTCTATACACGTTATTGTTTGATTCATGTTCTAGATCTTTCTGCGCATATAGAACTAGTACCTTGCCCAGGCTTTTTCTTCAGTTTATATTAGGATCCCCCCTTAAACGATTTAGGTAAGGCTTACTTCCTCCACATAAATATAATTTAACATAATTCTGTTCTGTAGGGCTTCTGGGTTTAGTCTTTCTTGAGGATGCCATGCATTTTTCATTCTTTTTCAAATTGTTAAAGCTTTGTGGAGCCAGGTACATAAAACCTGTTTTTCTGCAATGTGGTGCAGAGGTTTACAAATTCACTTTTGAGGCTGAAGTCTCCAAGAGGTAAAATTATAAAAACGATACCAGCTGCTATCATTGTAATTTATATTAACCTGTGTTTTATTCAGTTTCTGTATTCTGTACTTGAACAACTGTATCCTTTTTTAGCAGTACCTGTAATTGTTATGAGTTTCATAGACTGAATTATTTTTTTTAATGTCATGGATGTTTAAAAACCTTAAGAGGCGGAGGAGCTACGCTAGCAAGCAAGATGGCCGCATAAGCTCCCGGCTCCGC
The DNA here is from genome assembly GCF_964261635.1 of Lissotriton helveticus. Taxonomy (NCBI): domain Eukaryota; kingdom Metazoa; phylum Chordata; class Amphibia; order Caudata; family Salamandridae; genus Lissotriton; species Lissotriton helveticus. Next base: position 1,704,575,669 of record NC_136067.1, read on the forward strand.
AGACCTCCGCCAGCAGCTCGTATATCCTGCAAGTTATCCTGTTTTCCAACCGGACTCCCGTATATATGAGGAGTGACTGACTCTGAAGGCGCAATCCCGAACTTTTTAACACACCGGATGACGGAGATACGCCGTGTTTCATTTTCGGCCTACCTGGGAGTGGAAGCCGGGGCCTCGATTTCTAACCCATCCGGGCTGGAATTGAACAACATCGGCTGTGAACCTTGGGCTTTGTCCGGTCTCCCGAACGGGGACATAATCTACCTGTTTTAAACGGCGATTTTGTATCCTGCCTGCAACGCACACGCCACGGCGTGACACATCGTTTGCTGCGGCCCTGTATCCGACGCCCGGAGACATAGTAAGCTTGTCGGGGGGGGTGCGGACGGGAGCCCCGACCAGCGGCGAAGGTGCAAAATTGTGAGGTGAGAGCGCCCGTGGTTGGTGTCCGCTCCAGATTTGCCTGCTTCCCCGGAGTAGCCGGCCTCCGGGGTCTGCAACCTGATCTGTTGCTTACGAGAGGAGATGGAGGGGACGAAAGACACACCACCGCTGCGCGCCGTAATGGCGGCCATTAGAGCGCTCCACTCACAGATCATCGTCAACTACCAGGCACTGTCGGTAACAATGGATGATCTTTGCCGGAGACCGGACAGCGGCTTTTTGCCATCATCGCAGCCAGCGGTGCCACCAGTGAAACATCGTGTATCCAACTTCGAGGTCCCTGTGCAGACGCCGGATCCCTTTCGCGCTGCTGATTCCTATGAGACAGATCGCGCGCCCGTGGACATTGTCAGCGTCCCTTGCTTGAACCCTATCTCGCCGAATATCACTATGGACAACTTTGACTGCCTTAACAAGATCACCTGTGACTATTGGAAAGTTTTATCATCCTTCCACGCTTTTCCTCGCTTGCTCTGTGGAGATCGTGAACTTTTATCCTTTATTTGGCTTGCTCATACTGACTTGAACTTTCATGGAAACTTTACCTCTCTCATTGTTGCAGTGGCCTGGGTTATAAGTGCTCCAGTGGACATTCGTACTGGCCAGGGTTAACTTGTGGGACTTTTTAGGATACGTGAAAATAATTTAATCTGCTGCTGGGATTGTGACCTGTGAAATGCGGGAGTCGGGTGGTATGTTTCGTACTTCCCGGATTGATTGTGCATCTCGCTACATTTATTTTGCACTTGTTTCCGGGTGGTTGCGTCTGGTGGAGGGTAAGGGAGTCCGGGAGTGTGTTTTTTTGTCTCTCCTCCTCCGCTTCTTTCCTTCTCTCTCTTTTAGGGACGTTTCTGGGCGACAGGCACGCTGCTAGTGGGTTAGGCCGTAGCCATTGCAGGGGTGCAGGGTGGTGGGGGGGGTTTGTTATTTTGCCTTTGTTTTGTTCTATGGCCCCTTCTTTCTTCTTTCTCTCTCTTTAAGGTATTCCTCTGGGCGACAGGCACGCTGCTAGTGGGGTAGGCCGTAGCCATTGCAGGGGTGCAGGGTGAGGGGTGCGGGGGGGGTTTGTTATTTTGCCTTTGTTGTGTTCTATGGCCCCTTTTCTTTTTTCTCGCAGGGTCCGGTAGCGATACTTTCGATCTCATCCTGCAGCATATGAGTGGGCGGGGTTTGGGGTGGGTGGTTATGATGATAGATAGGTAGCTTTGTTCTTCTCCCTTAGTGAACATACTGGCGCTTGCATTTTTACTGTTGGTCTATCTTGATCCATGACTGCCTTCTAACGCCTACCCGCATTTTTATACCTCCAGTGTGTAGCTCCGGATATCCTGTATCTTCTGCTTTGTCTTGTTTTTTGGGGGGGGGGGGTTAAATATAAAATGAAACCTTAGGCATATCCTTGATCTCGAAATGTTTTCAATACATCGTCTATCCTCTACCGCTGCCGGACCCATGGGTTGTCGGCTGAAGAGCTGTGTTATTGGATTTCCTGATACGTTCTGCATACATGTGGTGACCGGCCCCTGTCGATGCAGGGCTACTTCTGTATTTTGTGTTGAACGATATAATAAAGGTTTTCAAAAAAAAAAAAAAAAAACCTTAAAAGACAGTATCTGGCTGAAGGGTGTACCATGAGAACCACGAGTGTACGAACGGTCAAGGAAAGCTTGGTGGAACTAGCTTGGGACAGCACAAACAGACCTGAGCATAAATGCAACATTTGGAAGTACAGAGAAAAGTTCAAGGGAGTTTGATGGATGGAACTGAAAGAACTCGAAATGTTTTAGACAAGGCAGAATGATGATTGTTTTCGTAATTTTGTGATCGATACAGAATAAGAGGTAGCAAATCGAATTATTACCTCGTAAATAGCCTTGACCAGAAAATATAGCGAGGGGTTAAAAGTAAAAAGAAGATGGGTGAGCATTAGTTGTAGGACAGGACGACAGAAGAGAAGAAACTATAAGCAAGATTGATGAAGAAGGAGAGAATATTTGCTTAACCGAGGGCTCACTCGATGGGTCTGGAAAGCAGGAGAAGCATAAAGATTTTACTAGAGTTGTGAAGTCAGTGGGAAGTGTAGTTCAACGGAAGCTAGGAGTAGCAGCAAGACATTTAAGATTTGAAGGACTGGGCATGAGCTAAGGATTACAATATTTATTGTTTAGCAGCTCTAAGAGAAAATGAAATGATGTGATCAACAGAAAGGGTTATGAATGCAATAACAAGAAGTAAAAACATTTTTTGAAATGGGCATACATTTGTCACAGGGGAGTAATCGTACTGAGAAAGGAGTAGCATTTCTACATACCATACCGTAAATGTAGACCGGATGGGCATGTTTCTCCATATATGATGTCCTATTCTATAAAAGATGGTGAAATTAACAAAAAGAAAGGAGGCATCACTGATTAACTTTGTCTCTTGATACATCAACATTTTGGATCACACTGTACCACGGGGTGAGCGTCCATCTGCACTTAGAGGTTGTGCTAGACAAGGACACTGTGCAAAGAGCCACAGAAATATTCTGATCATTAGAGAGAGGGGGACACAGAGCTATTCATGCCCTTCTTGATGTACATTAGCAAAAGAGCTTCATTTTTTAATGCACTTTATAATCATGCGTTGATTGCTCTACTTTAAAACTACTCGCACAGATGTTAGGGTTTTAGGTTGCTATGGAAACGTATACAAAACCAACAATGGCCGCAGTAGCAAACACAAACACGGGGATTTGGACTCTAGCTCATGATAAATCTTTTTGGCACAACTGCCTTATCCCCCTGACAAACATAGTCAGCTGGACCAACTAAATGGCGTTCCTCCTGTGAGTCCAGCATCCTGAAATTAAGGCTATTGTGACAGGTGAATCAGGAATCAGGAATCAATGTGACAGTTCTGAAAGCAAACCCTTGAAGAGGCCATGTTGCTATTGTGAGTGGCTGGTAATCACTGGCATACAGTAGAAGTCGGTGTTTGTATTGTACGCGGTAAGGCCTTGTACAATGTGGGTCCTTACACTCAGACTATAAATGGAGCCATCTTGCAGAGATCACTCCCATAGCAAACAGTAACGTTTCAAGTGAGGAGAGAAATGCTTTCTGGTCCTTTGAATTCCAGGATATTGTCCCAAAATGATAACTTGTACCCAAAATAGCAGTGTAGGAAATATGTGAAGTATGGTTTTACCACCGTCGAGCCGTTTTCTTAAAAATGCAATTTTTACGATATTGGAAACAGTTTTTTAAATATAAATGGTAGCTGGCATACAAATAGGAGATGAAATGTAGTCCAAAGAGTTTGTCTTGCAAACATTTCGCCAACATGACACACTAAGTAACATTCTGAAGTGCCAACGTTTTTCACATTTTCAAACTGAAGGAAAAGTAATCATTTGGAAACGACTGAGCGAAGCACAGTAAATAAGAGAATAAAACCTACCTTAGCTATGTATGCAAAAATTTGGACTGGGCCAACAGTATAGGAAGATGGTAATGGCACTGTACAACGAACCCAGAGCCCGTGTGGTTGTGAATGGAGGCACATCGGAGCTACTAGACCTTAAACGAGGGACGAGGCAGGGATGCCCTTTATCCCCAGGCCTCTTCCTACTAGCGATTGAACCCCTACTGTGCATGATCCGCTCAAACCCTGACATTAAGGGCATACCTATAGAGGGTGAATCTTTCAAATTGGCAGCATATGCAGACGATGTCCTCATAGTAACGGAGAACCCGGGAAGTTCCATTAAAGCACTAATGGGAACCATAGACCAGTTCGCGCAAGTGTCAGGATACAAACTCAACAGAGAGAAATCTGAATGCAAACCACTGAACGTACATACCAACAAGACAGTACTGGGGACCTCGGGTCTAGCATGGCAGAAGAAAGCCATCAAGTACCTGGGCCTCCTGTTCGAGAGAGACTTGCGGACCACAGTAGACCAGAACGAAAAAGCAATCTTGCACAAAATAAGAGAGAAGCTAGAGGGATGGTCACCAAGATTTACCACATGGTGGGGAAAGGTGGAGACCATCAAAATGATGGTCACCCCTATGATCAACTACATGCTCAACATGCTACCACTAACTAGCACACCTGACTTCCACAAAAAACTTGACAAACTACTAAACACATTCCTATGGAGGGGGAAGAAGCCGAGAATCAGCCTTCAGAAACTCAGACTACCCAGGGCTCTAGGAGGTCTGAACATAACGAACTTCAGAACCTTCCAAACAGCCTGCTTGGCAGCACAGGGCCTACACTGGATATCACCAAAGAATGATTACACCCCGGCCTGGCTCTCCCTAGAGCGGAGACTTCTAGGAGGAATGGAACCCGTGGCACTACTCACAGCGACAAAACACCCCGCGATTAAACAGAACACAATCCTCAGGAACACACGACTGGCCCTACTAAAATTAGACAAACTGCTAGACACCAGCGTCGGACAATCTCAGCTAGAGTCGCTATGGCACAACCCCAGAATTAAGTACAGGAATAAAACACTAGACATGCACACCTGGTACAGGCAGGGCATAACGACGGTGAGCCAGCTGAAAGAGACAGGGAATCAGACATCATTTGACGAACTCAGACAACAATACAACTTCGACAACATAGAGCTCTATAACTTCCTTAAAATAAGAGTAGCAATAGCCAAAGCCAACATAAACACGCTCGCCCCATCAATAACACAATACGCCAATAGCCTGAACATTACGGGACACCAGGTAGCACACATATACAGAGCCATGACCCCCAAAACGTCCAAATTGAACAACAGAACTGTAAGCCAATGGGAAGAAGCAGCAGGGAGAGAGCTAAGCGAGAAGGATAGGGCAGATTTATGGTCCTCCACATCAAGGAGGAAAGTGACAACGACCCTGGACCAGACAAAATTCTTGCTAGTACACAGGGCCTACTGGACCCCAGCTCGTCTCGCCAACATAGGCATCAGAGAGACTGACTCCTGCTGGAACTGCAATAGGCAGAAAGGAGACCTAGCACACCTCCTATTCCACGGCGGCAAAACAAAGAAGTTCTGGCACTCCATAATCACTCTAATCAATGACATGACAGGAGCCACACTATCAATGGACTTCCACCACCTAATACTGGGATACACGGACCCTTCCATAACATCTGAAAATGACAGAGACCTGATTGATCTCCTGCTTACAGCAGCAGTCAAGACGGTGTTGAATAACTGGAAGGACACAGCAAAAGCCACCTTTAAGGTCTGGTTCAACTGGGTCATTTTCCTAAGGGGAGCCGACACCATAATGTCTAACAGCCAAAGGGACTCAGGGAAAAAGAGCGAGTTATGGCTGTCACTAGACAACTACTTGTCCTCTCACAAGCCACCCTAGACACTCAGACCAGACAATACTACCGAACGCACACATGCACCCTACTCAACAATATAACATGCCTACGTCTCTCTTCATCTTTTGATCTTCTATCTCCTCACGCCACCAGGGGGGCGGGAAGATAACCATGCCGGTGGCAAGGGACACGGGGAAACTGGAACGTGCAAGAATGGAATGAAGAAGATGTAACAAATTGCAGAATGAACTGTCAAGAGCCAAACTAATTAAAGCCAATGTATACAATGCTTGACAACCCCCCCACACCCCCTCCTTCTTCCTCTTTCCCCATGTGTTCTCCACCCAGTACCATGTAAATATGCTCTTTATTTTCAATAAAAAATTACAGAAATAAAAACCTACCTTTTTAATTGTGGCAACTGCAATTTAGTGTCAGTCCTTCTCAGGAGCCCTCACCAGTATGCAGTGAGGCTGTTGGCTCCGATGCCTACTCTTGTCTCATACAGGGATACTTCACAAACTGATATTTTGAACTGAAAATGAGACTAAAATGCTATACAATGCATCATCATAAAGAAAACACGACTTTATTTTGCATGATGAAATGGCTATGCGGGCTTAAAGTTGGGAGTAATATGCCAATTGAAATAATACCATTGAATAATTGATTCCTGTTCCAAAGTACCGTAGCACGCGCAGTAAGAGTACAGTTGTAAAGTTGTACCTTATATTATATGTGGTCTTTCCTCTTGAGGTTCCATATTTCTATTAAACATACACAGGCGATGCCTCATTTTACAACTCAAGAAAAACGACACAGGGTCGTAGCTCTGATCCAGCAAGGCTGAGCCTAATCTATCAAAAGAACAACACAACTGCCAGTACTGGACGTCACTTAAAAGTATTTATGCCGACCTTTATGAAAAAAGCATACCGGTCCGTTTTTACTTACGTCACTAGTTTATTGGTTCATTTTTTTCACTAGTGTAGCATTATTTTTTCATAAACAAATCAACAGTTTTTTTTGTGCATGTACAAATATAAAACATTACATTACATAAAAGTCTCAATAAACAACACAATTTACAAATTTACAACACATCCAACTCGCACACTGGCCACTACATTCATCCATCTCTAGCATAACAAAATATACACTTTGGTCTTATTGTCAATAGTGAATTCTCTATCCATATAAATGATTTTCCATCAAAAGTTTTAATTCGGTAAGAGAAGACAGTTTAGAGATGAAACCCTGCTTTTTAAACACAATTCGCGCTATATTTCCAGATGACAAAAGGCACCAAAAACAGGTCGACGCGTTTCGAACCCCCAATTGAGGGGTTCTCCTCAGGACCAACAGTCTTATTAATGTGAAAAGCACTTCTAATATAGGTGATGTTCCGATGACGAGACACTCTATTTAGTAATGTGGCAACAATATCGCGTATGACTGCTTCCGAATTCCGAACTGTGATGGAAATACTCCACGCACCGCATATTTCTTTGCTCGCGTCCTGCGGCTGCAGACTGGGGGGGGGCTCAAAATAAGTACATGACTCATCACTTAGCTCGGCCCACTTCTTTCTGCATCGATTTGAAAAATGATGCTGTTGTTCAACCCTATCATTTAGAGACAACCGGGGTCTGATGTGACCCCAAACTCTCGGGCTTCGCACTGTTCTGCGTTGAGGCTTGGGTTGTGTGGAAACCAGCATCCACCACCACCTGCTCCCTCATGACCATAAGATGTCGCTCACCAGGGCTGTTATCCCGCCATCCTGGCTTAGCGCATTCCCTATTTCAACAAAATCCTATCCCTCAGGGCATAGGGACGGCGCATCACAAGTCTGCCCTGATTGACCATAGACCAAGCAAGATACCCGCTGGGACCACAATCACCAGGGCTACTCGGGGCCTGCTGTAAAAATGCTCAGCAAGGCCCGGTACTGACAGTTCGAGTCTTAAGTGCACTGTTGTGTATGATTTATGCCCTATATTGCCAATGGTTTGACTCCTTCTTGTCACCTTGATCCCTGAGTCCCTGGCAGTGGTATGTAGCAGACAAGAGGGGTCTTCATTTGTCCACCCCTTTTGTTCATCCATTTTATACCAGGGTCGGACTGGCCGTAGCGGGCACCGGGCAATCTCCCGGTGCACCGCATGGGTGGTGGGCCGGTTTGGTGCCCCTGGGGGCCGTTTTTGTTACAGGGCCGAAAACCGGCCCTGGCAAAGAGCTCAGTTAAGAAAAAGGGGTAACCCTGTGTCCCTCAGAACCTGGGTATTTGTGGTTTAAATGAAAAGTGGTTCTGTTGGGTCGGACCAATTTCTTTTGGGAACATTCATTAATGAGAACACAGACTCTCTGAGACAAGTCCAACAATTTGAGAAATAAATGCTCAAAAACTTTAAGTTATGTAATCAATCAACTGTATTAAAAGATTTTTAAACATTTGGTATCTGAATTGTAATCATTCTTAGATAACATTCAATGCTTGTGGTGACTGTCAAATATAAAGTGACTTTCAGTGAAAGGTGCTCAGTGAATGGCGAAATATACAGTGCAATTTATGTACAGGTATATACAGATATCTTCATTGGCCAGATAATGTTTTTGAACCAAGGATTCCTAGAGTTCCTATCCGGATCCTGGTCTTTCTGGGCCTATGATGTTCGTCGACGTTTCGACCCTAGTGCGCCCCGGTTGGTGGTCGCGGCGGGTCTTTATCAAGACAGAGGGAAGACAGTTTATGGGTCAGACCGGGCAACTTCAGCCTGAGACCGATGTGGCAATAATGCCAGTCAACTGTTGTTGAGAAAAGATTATTTTTCATCAGGATAAACGGAGGTGCTTCGTTCCTCTCGTGTGAGCGCTGAATCTGGCAAAGAGCTCAGCGGCAACCCCAAACCCCCGGCGAGGGAGGGGGGCCGGCCGAGCACTTTGCCAGGGCCGGTTTTGGTTCCCAGTCCGGCCCTGCTTTATACTCACAAGGATACCTGGATTTCAATAGATTCCTTGCTGCCTCTATTGGATGGTAATCGTACAATCTGGAAAAAGAAAGCCTATCCGTTAACCCCTTCGCCGCGGAGCTAATTCCCCCACGGCGCTGGGGGGAAGGGGTGTGTGCGCTGCGCCACAGTGCTTGTGATGAGCTCGGCTCGTCACGCTGCACGGTGGCGCTGTGCTCATGACGAGCCGAGCTCGTCATTACCACACCCGTTTTCGTGGAACACTCAGCACAGCAGGGGAATTATCCCCGGGTGTGAGCACATCGCCACCGTGCCTCATGACGAGCTCAGCTCGTCATGAGCACCGATGGTGTTAATCCACTGAGATCCCTTATAGTTCACATGCTGGCTTGACCATGTCCCATTATGAGGCTAAGGCTGAGATCTTTGCTACCTACTTTAAGGAGGATGGGGGAGAGGTTGCTGTCTTTTTGTTCCAAAGGGCATTGACTATGAGCCTGACCTAATATTGACAGTGAGGATAGAATATAAATACTGTCCGAATTTTGTAACCTTTTGCAAGGTCTAATCATCTTCTCTGAGATTAACATGGTCTCAGAATTGAGTATTTGTGTCCAAAGTGTGCAGACTGTAACTTCATGCTGTCCTTTTAGCATTGTTCTGACCTCTGGAGAAGAATTTCTCCATTGATGTGGTGTAACCAGGTTTCAGTACCACCCAGCAGTCAATCCACATATAGACATGATCACACTCATGAAGTTACCCTTAATTTCTTTAATCAGTAGCAAAAATGTAGAGGCGCAGTTTCTGCTTAGTGCAAAACTACAAATGCTCATAATGTTTTCTGCACATGGCTCTTGCAAGTACACTGCATGAACATATTTTTGTCCTGTGAACGCTTCTTCTGTACAATTTACACAAAAAAAAGGCATAGTGACTACTACAACAAATGAAAATCAGCAGCAGAGTGCCTCAAGTGAGAACGTGCCTGTTTCTCAAGAGAGCTTGAAAGACCATTTACAACAACTCATAACCAATTGCATTATGGTCGTGGTAGTTCTGTTTGTCACAGTTTCCGACCAAATACTTTCTGGTTGTTGCAGTTCAAGTACATGTAGTGTAAGGCATATCTTACTCAGAAAGGCTATTAACATGTACTACCAGAAGTGTTGGAAGGCCAATGCCAGCCTCACTGTGTGATGCCTCCAGCTGTAAGAAAGAAATGGAACAGTGCTCACAGTTCGTGCAAGCACGATCATTTCAGTCTCAAACAACCCATGGTTCTCTTGTTTGCAGCACTTTGGTTGCAATGAGGGATCTCTTCTGATGTGTCACCACCAGGTTTGTAGTAAATGCAAAAATATCATCCACAGAGATGTGTGGCTGTCCTCACGAAGTCATCTTCAACTGTTGGAATTGTGATTTTCACCTGTGGTGCAAGTCACTACGCCTATCATTGATTCTGGGGAACCATGGGAGGCACGGAAAGGCCTTTTGACATAGTGTAATGGCTTAAGGATTTGGACAAAAAGATGTACATACATATGTGTTTTTGGGACTTAGGGATCCGATGTACAAAACTATTTTGCAATCACAAAGCCTACAATTTGCAAAATCACAGACTATAGAACAACATAAAGAAGTGTCGCTATGTGCAAAAGTGTCGTTGTGGGTCGGAGAGCTCCTCCCAGCTGTCATTGAACGCTTTCACGCCATACTGAATTGCGTTAAGAATACAGGCAGGTAATGGACGTCCACCTGTCTTCCTGCAGTTAGGTATGGTATGTACCAGGAGTTTGTGACTATAGTAGCCGTCACAAACCAACCTATGGAAGCAGATGGTATACATTCGCAACATTAAATTTATTCTATTCGAACAGCTTTTACTTTTTAAATGGTAGCCGCAGTCATCCTAGAAAGAAGACAATGGCCTTCCTGAATATCGACTTTTCTCCGTTTAAAATGGCCTGTGATCCTCCTTAGGGCTCCATAAAAAAAAAATTGGCATTGAACGATTGGGAACGAAAGGTTGGGGGTGACTTGTCCCTCGCAGGCCTCAATTCCTGTGTTAGGGGCATCCGCAGAGGGTCTCCAAGTACATTGTGCCTCATTAATATTAATGAGGTAGGAGGGTTTGCGATCTCCCGGGAATTTGCATATTTAAGTGTGTTTAAGTAGTTGATCAGTCGCATGGCAAAATGAATCCCAGGTTACAAAGAAATTGGTGTGCAAAACACACCGATTCGGCTCTAACCTGGGCTTTGCATTTGGTCCCCATAGCCACAACATAAAAAAAGTATTACAAAGCAAAACCTTTTTCCAGAAACCAGCACAAGCACTGTTTCAAATGCAATTCATTAGTATTTATCAATCATATACTTGAAAAGAACAACATCAACACATCATCCCCTGTTCCAACGCCTTTTGAGTCCTGCTGCTTCCTGTTATTATAATGAACACACATTAACAGATGCAGTCACCCAGTACACTCTGACTCAATGGGAATTTTAATGATTCACTGTGTCCTCTGCACATCTGCGAGTGTGCATGATACAGAGGCTCTGGATGTGATCAAGAGGCTCTGAAAGGTATAAAAGATGCTTCAAGTGCTAACATGAAAATATCAGCAATCCAGTGCCTTCCCTTTAAGTGGAAGGTCAGAAGTGTCCTCAACAAAGCTTTTCCACATCGTACATAACGCATCAAAGCCTGTTTTTCTCTGAATAGCTCTCAACAGATCGTTTTCTGTTGCACATAAGCTAACTGTAAACCAGTTGACGTCTAAATCAGGTCTATAGACTTTTTGACCAATAGTAGTCCCGGCGCTATACATTTGGTTGTCCATTTGCCTCCTTTGCGACCTGGCACTTCATGAAGTGAACAGCGTTTGTGGGAAAGCTCTAGCCTTTTGTTCTAAGTGCCACTTGGAGGAGACCACTAGGGCCCTTCACACAGACAACACCTAAAAGGATTTTGAAAAGTGTCCTGGTACTGCCCATGCAGTTATAAGAAGGGTCTTGACTGCCCAAAATCTATTCTTGCTGAGTGCATTAATGTCTTCTGAAGGAATAGCAATTTGATGCTGTTAAAGCAGGCCTTCTTGGAACCTTCCTCGGTGCCATCATCATTCAACTGAGCCCCCAGCTACCTAGCCCACCTTCAGTTTGTCATTGAAATGCCCTCTAAAGCACAGATATTAGAAGGGGCGGACTGGCCGTAGCGGGCACCGGGCCGTCCCCGGTGGGCTGGATGGGTGGAGGCCGGTTTTGTGGCCGTTGGGGCCGGCTTTGTCACTGGGGGATGGTTTTGCAGCATTGCGGTAATATCGGCTCCCTGTAACAAAAGCGGCAGGGGGTCGTCTTACTAGCACCCATCTCCCCGTGCCAGGGCCGGTCGAGCAGCAATCTACCAGGGCTGGTTGCTGTTCCCAGTCCGGCCCTGGATATTAGTCTCTTTATGAAACTCTGCTCTAATCTGTGAACTGCATTATCTCAGGTGCTTCAGCGAGCAGAACGGTGTGTGAATATATTTGTGGGTGTAACTCTGTGATACTAATTGGAACGGAACTCCAGCGCCAAGTGTCTGAGGAATCATTCAGTGGCGGCTTGCAGAGGGAGTGCTGCAGGGAGGGGCGGGTGGGGAGGTAGTGGACTCAGACATACGACGGACAGGAGTAAAGTAAATAATTAAATAAATAAAACTATTTACCTTGCGCTCGCGTGGAGGAGCTCTCTCCCATCCAGTTTTTTTTTTTTAATTAGTGATGGGAGAACCAGTGAAACCCAAAACCTCAGGGAGGATATCATCTGACTACGATGGACTTTTCCCATGGATTGGCCCAGCAAACTCTAAAAACACCTCTGATTATCCACAGCAAAATTGGGACCACAGCTTTAAAGTGGATAGAGCACCCAATGCAGCACAGTATGAGTTAGTCTGGCACCTAGAAAAACTGCAGCAGGTTCACAGATTACATGACAGGTGAGGAACCAGGCCTCTGCGCCTGTAACTACAAGTGGTGTTGGAGGTATGTCACAGTAATACTATGCAGTGTGGCGGAGGAGGTGGAAATGCAACAGCGGCAAACGCTGCAAGCTGCAGTTTCATGCACCATCTGCTCATGCGGGCAGGGACCAGCAGACACAGAATGGTATGTGGTCCAATGTGTTGGGGCATTAATAGCCACGCGGGGACAGTTCACGCTGTGCAATGGCAGAACTAGTAAATGGCAGAAATTCAGGAGGTGGTGATAGAGGATCAAGCGACTACTCTGTTACACTCGCGTCGTCTTGGCTATGAAACCAATATCAGTTTGCATTCTTGGGCTTGTAGTGTCAGTATGGCCTGTTTAAAGTTTGAACTTCATGCTCTCAGCATGCATAGGGCTATCGGACAGGCGTGCCTGAAGGTGTCATACATGACACCGGGACACTTTGTAACTAAGGGAAAATCAGATACATACATAGCAACAAACCTGTTTCAGGCAGGACACTTCTCACTTTTAAAGCCAACAGTTGTTTACTTGATCTGATCTAGAACCTGGACGTCATTTAAGGGACGCCAGGGGTCGCAGTTGCATGTTTTTTCAGAGCCTATGGCTGTTTAGCAAACTTATGTGAAAATTGTGGTATACAACGGTAACCACGCATTTTTTACAACGCGGTACCGTTACCACGCTACTTTTACCACGCAAGTCGATACAACGACTTGCGCTGGGGGGCGCTCCAGGATAGTAAATAGATTAATTTACTATCCAACTCCTTTCCCTAGAGTCCACGGGGACTGGAGTTGGAATAGTAAATTAAAAAATTTACTATCCAGCGCCCCTCCACGCAAGTCGTTGTAACGACTTGCGTGGTAAAAGTAGCGTTGTAACGGTACGCGTTGTAAAAGTACGCGTGGTACCGTCATATATCCGAAAATTGTGCATCAAAATGCACTAGAAAAGCTAATTCTTTTCAATTTTTTCTCAGGGGAGAGAAACCCCACCCTCTGTTCTCCCCTAGAAGAATATAGAATATTATCTGTGCAATTATTATGTTACTTCAGCAATTTTAATTATTGTGATGTCATCAGAATTAGGGTTGTGTGACATCATTTTTTGGGGCAGTTCAGGGTCAAAAGGCGTATGTCACTTTATGTGACATCATTACAGTCAAAGGGAATATGATGTCACTTCTGCTACTGCTGGGATTTTGGTGAATCGGCGTCCATTCCTAGAACTACATGCACTTCAATGAAAGTCAATGTGTAATGAATTCCCCCAATAATTTTTTGGAAAATCTACTCTTTCCTGCTTCCAAATGTTGACATGTATGCACATAGTAAAATACAATTCAGGCAACTTGGATGTGATTGCTGCGAATTATAAATTGTGCAAAAATATATGTTGATGTTCTGTAAAAAAATTATTTGATATACTTGAGAGGAGAATTGACCTGTACAGGGGCTGCAATGGCAGTGAGATGTGTCCTCCGGGTAGAAGTAGAAGGGACGCAAGGATCAATGAACCTGTTTCTGTGCAGGTGGCGAGCATGGCAGAGGGGGACAGGAGAGCATTTGCCTGACTCTGCCTGTCTTGTGTGCCACAGCAGCCCTCAGATTCGCTGAATTATAAAGAACGAGGCAGAGCTTCTTCTGGAATCATGTCTTGCTGCAACTAACCTCTGCACCTGATCCTTTTCAAACGCCCACAGCCATTTATTTCTCAGGCCTGCTCCATAATAGCTTTGCCGACCTTTGGCTCCACTGCTTAAAAATGTGCTACAGACAAATAACTTTCCCCGACATGATGGAGAAAATATTCTTCAGTGTCTACTATGCATTGTGTGATGAAATAAAATAAATGTTATACACTTCATACTGGTTATCAGTTTAAAATTATATTTCTTTTTACTTGGATTTTGCTTTCAGGTGTCCACTTCCATAAAGCGATTTGTGTGTGTTTTGCTGGTAAAATTTCTGGTTACCTGGCGGGCAATGCTCACATCAAAAGTTCTGTCCTGACTCGCTAAGCGTTGTAGCTGTGCGTATGCATTGCACAGACTTCTATGTAATTTGGGTTTCTCACCGAGTTAAGCTTTTCTGTTGCTCTCCTCTTAGGCAGATTATACAATATTTACCAACCCTTTCTCATGATGTGGTCATAGGTCAGCCTGTAGGGCCCTCCCTCCCACTAGTAGTAGGAGGCCTTTTCCATCGATGCACCCAGGGTCTAGAACAACCTTCCCGTATCCATCAGGACCGCCTTAGCGCTGCACAAATTCATGGAACAATTGAACGCTCACCTCTTTCAATAACAATACACTAACCGCCCACAACCCAGCTACCTCTTCTTTCACTCGCTGACTGTATGCTTGTCTTTGACCCTGTACAGTGCCCCGCTGCCTTTTGTCTAGGTTCACACTACACAAATTCCATAAACATACACAATAGAAATATTTGTATTGGTTCCCTCGGCAAGCCTACGATAGCAGTATGCCACTGTTCTTTGCGGTCCTCTTTGTCAATGTGTTTCAGAAAATGGCAGTCTTTCAGAATATATATTCCCACATAAACATTGCAATTTTTTTAATTAAGAAGTACAATGTAGTGAAGATGTTTGTGAAAAATGCATGCCTGTGGCATTGCAAACAGAACAGACTGTGCCTTCTAACATTAGACTTGAACCATTTCACCCTTTTTATAAATCTGGTTTGGCTTTAAAAACCTGTATATCTTGGTCTGTTAAAGGTATGTAGGAGTTTTCTTTAAGTATAAATATACGTGCTTAATAATAGGAGTCATTTTCTATTGAAATGAAAAAATCTATGGTGTGTAGAACTGTTTTTATGGACTAATTTTAACTTGGCCTCTGCTTCCTTTTTTAAAGCATGGCTTCTGAGTTTCTAACATTGGTCACGTGTTTACATTTCTCATTGACACTACACGCAGCATAATGTGCACTGTTTGTCTTGTAATAACATGCTGTTGTTGAAGAACTCTTTGTGGGGAAACCTTTAGATATTTTTCAATGATCTTCCTGCTAGCACACTGTATTGTATTCATTCTAGAGATTTTTTTTATTGTTCATGTAACTAGTTTGCTCTTACCTTCTGGATAACATTAGGACAGAACAGGAACATTAATATCATATAGTAGGGTAGTGTTAGGTTGATAGGGTTATATGACTGTTTATAATGTTGAAATAGGATTTGCCGCTATAATGTTACATTTGCTTCCACCATTCTGGAATTGCAGTTTCAATCATTTTCTGTGGTGAAATTAGCTATATAAATCCTCAGTTTTGGGGATGAGATAAATCTTATTGGGTCTCGACTAGGGATGTTGTCCAAATCTTTGACAATTTGCTACACATTTGGGTCTTAGTCTGTTTTGCAGATTTTGCTTTATGCTGTATTTATTTTGAACTTTGAGAGGCTATATCGCAATTGATTTCGATTTCCTTTAATTGATTCATTGAAGTGCTGCTATTTTACTAAACCTTAATGGTTTTTCCAGATGAATTGATCAGTCTTTTTTTGAGTCCTTTCTTACTTTTCAATTGTATTTTCAAATGCTGTTTTGAATTTTGTCTTTGCCTCGACTATTCTTTTTTCCATCTATTTTTATAACATTTTCAATAACTATACAGACATACACAGTATGTAATGTATTTGGTGATAGCCATTCGTGAGTACATATTTAGCAAATCTACAACAATTAGAATTCAAGCAGAAGAAATCCTCAATTCTGGCTGCCACATGCCTCAGCTATTCTTGAGGAAAACACCAGCCCTGCTGCACCTGGACGCTACAATATTATGACTACTATGCAAATTATCTAAGAAACAACACTCGATGTATGCTTCAGTTTACTCTTGCCACATAGCAAACATTAAAGTTTCCCTGTATGAAATGTATTCTTAGGTCATTAAGATGTATTTCTTCTATTTTGGATGGTTCACTGTGAGGCTGACATGTTTTTCAAAGGGAAAGAACGATTGTCCTATTGGGAATTCAAAATCTTTGATTCCTTTTTGAACTTTTCTTATTAATTGTAAAAAGGGAGCGAACTGAATAAGGAAAAGGTACATACAGGCTGTATTGAAAAGTTCACGTTAGACGGTGATGTTGCCAAAGTAAATTTATTGGTCAAGTTTCTGTTGACAGTAATCAAGTTAGCAGATAAAGTTCATAAGACAACATATTTCCAAAGTTAAAGCAAAGGAGAGGTTGACTTGCTTAGACATCTGGTCTTTTTTACTATATATTATATGTATAAAGTATGTGGACAGCTTTGTGAGATGAATTTTAATAGGGATGAGAAAACCAGTCACAGTCATACTAAACCCAATTCAAGTGGGGAGAAAAAGTCATAAGTACCCTAAGGTCAACCATATCAAAAGACACTCATATTCAGGCAAACTAAACGGCAAGTATCCTGAATTTCAATAACATACAGTGTAATGAATATCTTCAGGATGCCAGTATTGTTTGCAGTGGTTTCCTGAAGCCAGATTAATAAGAACAGAGAAGACTTGTGATTGTCAATAAGATTTTGTACCTGTGCAGCACTATTTTTGTGATTATTAAAATAAGGAGGATAATTTGGTGAAGGGTCTATGAATAGGAAAGTAGATTTAATTTTGGACTTTTTGAGTTGAAGACAGATTTCTTTAGTGGCATGGCCTCTGCAATGCTTTCCTGAGAGGGAGACTTACTTGTTCTTAGTTTTTGGTAAAATAGGCTTTGAACAGGTGAAAGTCAATAAAATAAAATTCCAGAAACGATTGTGTTGCTGCTAGAGCTTCACTGAAGCGCTATCGAGATGGATCGTAGAAGGAGTTAAGATGTATTTGATTGTGGGGAATACAGTTCATCAGGGGTTGCTGAACAGGCAATACCGAGGGCAATGTTGCTCAGAATGAGACTTTGTGCAATTCGAGAGGGCATCAGCGATGTCTCATGTATCTGCACACAACATTATTTCCATTAGATTGCTTACCACCAGTAATATTCCCTTAACATTCGAACTTTGTTTGGTTGCAATTTTCTTAGAGGCAGTATTTGGTTAAAAATAAAAGGACGATGGGGCGTGGCTTGGATGGCAAGGAGGCAGGAGACCTAAGTCCGGAGCTCCCGACCCCCAAGTTTCAACGAGCGGTGCGCATCATAGTCCAACGGAGAGAAACTGAGCCAAAATCAAAAAAAGGTGTGAGGGAACCAAACCGGCACCCTACGAGAGGCTCCGCGACCAAAAAGAACCAAGAACGAGGCGGCGGCGGGGGAGAAGGCGAACGGCCAGGGGGGAGAGGAGCGATCCCAAGATGGCGGCGTGAGTCAGAAGACCGGGAAGACAGCGAGCCGCACAAAAGACAGGCGGGCAGATCCACCCAGAACGCAATACCCGACCGCCCTGGCACCCCCCCCCGTCCTAGGAAGGAGGGAGAGAGAGGCAGTCACGGCGTGCGGTGACCGAGCAAGTGAGTACCGGCTTAGCGGAACAGCGCGTGCAGGTCAGCGCAAGGAACGAGCTGGCCGCTTCTCTCGCGGTCTCACAATTCTGACGAGGGGCCAAGACGGCAGTAATAAACCGCGGCCAGGGAGCAGCAGCTGCTACGGCTGCAGGGAAGACAACAACAACAACAAGGCGGCCATCTTGGTAGAGGGGGAGTGAGCAGGGGCGGCCATCTTGCTAAAGCTAAAAGCACCTCACGGCGGAACACTCCTGGCGATAGACGGCCCGACAACACAGTGCAAGCAGGTCAGAGCGGCAAACTTGCATTTTCCGACGCAGCGGAGAACTAAGGGGCAATCAGTCACGCACCAGTGACGCACACCACAGGCGGCGGCGGCAGGGAGGCCATCGATAAGACGGCCATCTTGGTAGAGGAGGAGAAACATGGGGCAGCCATCTTGCTGTAGCATCCCTGAAGCGGGACAGCGGCCAAAGCAGGGCAGACGGAGGCAGCAGCAAGGAGCAGGGCGCAAGCTCGTGGGGCAAATCGTGGTCTCAGACAATATCGCCGCGGAGCAAACCGTGAGCTTTCAGACAATACTGCCGCAGAGCGGCTGTCTAGAGGGCGACCACCCAGCAGCTGGCCGAAGCAATAAGAGGCAGGCGGAGGACGTAACCACGGGAACTAGGAAGTGGCAGACACAGGCAGTGGGCTCCACAACAACAACAGCGGCCATTTGAGACATCTCAAGACAGAAGTGAAGCTCTAGGTGGCCATCCTGAGGGAACAGTAAGCGGCGTTGTGAGAAACAAGCCCGAGCAGACGACGGCGAGTGCTGGAGCATAAACAGTAAGGGTGCACCGCCAGAGCAAAGTACAGCGCAGGAGGCTGGCGGAGCTTAGGACTAAAACCAGAGTGGTCAGGTGGCCACCCAGGTTCAGAGACGACCCCATAACGTCGATTAGCACCCCGAGGGGCAAGGAGGGAAAAAGAGGAGACAAGGCCGCAAAAAGACAGCCGCAAACAGAAGGGAGGCTCAAGTTCAACCAGGCCAAAAGAGGGACCGAAGCCATGGCAGGCAGGGACGGGAAACAAGGGGCCAACGACTTAAAGAAAAGCAAGAATGAGACACCGCCCTCACCGGGCAAAGAGCGAAACAACCATGGGGATGGCACAATAACGCTGGACATGCTCCTGGAGAAAATAACGGAAGGGAACGAGCTGGCAAAAGCCACGAAAAAAACAGTAGACAGCATTCAGATGGAGCTAATAGCAATCAGAGCCGAGCAAAGCAGAGCCAATGGCAGAATTGACGAGGCAGAGAAGCGAATAGGTGCGCTAGAAGACAACGCAAACATAACACATAAGGACATGGGGCTTGTGATAAAGAGAACAACGGCACTACAAAAGGCCGTGGCGGAGCAAGAGGACAGGAGCCGCAAGGGGAACATAAGACTCTTGGAAGTGCCCGAGGAGGAAGAAGATACACCGGGAGCATGCGCCCTGATGCTGGAGGCCCTAATACCTAAAATAACGGGACTCACCTTCGACAAACCGCTCGAGATCACCAAAGCGTACCGCATACCGGCCAGGAAGCAAATGAACAGCAACGCCCCCAGACCCATAATATGCAAACCACTAAGAGAAAATCAAACAGAGGCGATATTTGCGGTAGCCAGGAAAGGCCGTCCGATGATGATAAACGGAAGCAAAGTAACCATCACCCAAGACTTCTCCAAACTAACAGTCGAGGTGAGGAAAGGCTTCCTAGCCCAAAGGGAACATCTGCGGAAAAAGAACATTGCATTTACATTTGCAGGCCCATCCAGGATGAGAGTGACAGATAGACACGGAAGCAGAATCTTCGATGACCCCAACGACCTGCACCGATACCTACAAGACCCGGAACCAGAAGAGATGGAGCTGCCGAGCCCTGGGGCAAAGAGAAGGGCATCCTCTGACGAAACACACGAAGGAGGTGAATAAGAAGGAATGTTTGAAGTAGCACGCATGTGCAACTAAGCTCCGAGACTCTGAACGTAACAAGCTGTCTCAGACAACCATGTACAGGAGCAACCGCAGCCACCGAGACTCTGATTACAACGAACAATAGACTTGGAGTAACAAGCATGCGCAGCCATGCACGGACACTCTGACATTAACAACAACCTACCTCAAACAACCTACCTCAAACAACAACAACATTCTACCTCAGACAGTCACAGAACAAGATAGACCACAGCCACCGAGACACGGAAATATGCCGTGAGCTACCGCACAGCAAGAACAACCATACCTACCTCAGCAAGGCCACCGTGGCCACGGGAAGAACAGGCAAGACACCGACGACCATATCCTTTTTTTTTAAAAGCAACCACGAGGGGCGGGGGGTTGGCCAACACACTAAAGACTAAAGACTCAGGAAGAACTTGGGGGAGGGGGGAGTGTGAGGACCCTTGCTGTCGCACACCCGGTTTACTACTGATGGGGGGGAGGGGGTCGGGCCAGGGGGGGGAGTGAAGTCTGCGGATATGACAGTACATGGCAGAGCCGCCGGTTGTGTTATGAACAAAGGACCTAGAATGTTGCCTTTCTCCACAGGCACCCTATACTTTTCCTATCTCTTTTTTCCCATCCAACACCCCGGGGGGGCCGCAGAACGCAAAGCACAAGCGACGCAACGAAACCACCATGACAGACCCAACAAAAGCGGGCCTGTCCACTGACTTGAAGATAGTGTCCATGAATGTTAAAGGACTGAACCACCCGGTCAAACGCAGGAAAATCCTGGACTATTTGTCCAAACTAAAGGGAGATGTATACATGCTCCAAGAGACCAAGCTCTCCAAAGAGGAGGCGAAACTACTCAAAGCTAGATGGATAGGGGAGGTACTCTGCTCACCGGCAAAAGGGAAAAAAAGAGGAGTCATAACCATCCTGAGCAAGAAGGCCAACCTAACAACACTAGCAGTGGACACTGACGAAGATGGCCGCATGCTCATAGCAAGCGTCCAGAGAGGAAGCGACACAATCCACATGGTCAATATCTATGGTCCCAACTCGGAAGACAAGCAATTCTGGCAGGGAGTGGACAGCAAGCTATCAGACCTCCCCCAAGAGGACCTCCTGATCACAGCTGGGGACATGAACAAGACAATGGACCAGGCAACAGACAGACACCCAAACAGACCAAGTCATAACTCCAACAACAACAACAACACCCTGAAAGACTTATGCGCTAAACAACAACTGGCAGACCCGTGGAGGCTCCAACACCCGACAGCGCGAGAGTACACCTTCTACTCACACCCACATAACTCCTACAGCAGGATTGACTACATACTGATGTCCAACACACACACGCACCTCATAGAAGAAACGGAGATAGCCACAATCACCGTCTCGGACCATGCTCACATAACACTCACTCTAAGTGGGAAACACAATGAAAACCCAACGAGGAGGTGGAGACTGAACGATGACATCCTCCAGAACAGAGAGAACGTCAAAGAAATTGAAGCTACAATCAAGGAATACCTCGAACACAACGACAATGGCGAAGTAGGGAAAGACACCGTATGGGACGCCCTCAAAGCGACAATAAGGGGGAAACTGATAAACATCAAGGCCAGGATGAACAGAGGAAGGAGCAAGAAAATCCGTGAGCTCGAGGAGGAAATAACAGCACTGGAGAGAGGTCACTGTGCTAACATAACGGACAAAAACACGCTCACCTTGCTCACAAAAAGGAAATACGAGCTGAACAAGATCCTAAGCGAAAGAGCGGGTTCCTGGCTGACGAAGTTCAAGTCAGTCAACCTATGCGCAGCAAACAAAGCAGGGAAGCAGCTGGCGTCCTACTTAAAGGCAAAACAAAGGCAACACACGATAGCAGCGATAACTGATCGCACGAACACATCCCAAACAACGAACAAAGGAATACTGGAGGTCTTCAGACAATTTTACCAAGAACTGTACACTGAAGATCAAAACCTAAGCAAAGATGCAGGACGAGATCTACTCAGTAAAACCAATCTGCCGAAGCTAGAGGAGGCGGAGAGGGAGTCGCTCGAAGCCGACATCTCGGAGGAAGAGATTGAAACAGCCATATGCCAACTGAAACGGAACAAGGCGCCAGGACCGGATGGCTACTCCGCGACATTCTACAAAACCTTCAGCGAACACATCAAGACACTGATGGCACAAACATACTCCACATGCATCCAGAACGGGAGGATGACGGAGTCCATGTGCGAGGCCAACATCACCATAATTCCCAAGGAGGGGAAAGACCCACAATATCCCCAGAACTACAGACCAATATCGCTAATAAACGTCGACTGCAAGATCTACGCAAAGGTCTTAGCCAACAGACTAAACAGGATCCTGCCGAACATCATCCACTCCTCACAAGTGGGATATATAAAAAACAGACTGTCGCAGGACAACACAAGGCTACTGTGCCACCTGATCAACCACACAGCAAGCAGCAACGAACAGGCGGTCATGATAGCGCTGGATGCAGAGAAAGCCTTCGACAGAGTTTCGTGGCCCTTCCTGGGTAACTGCTTGGGAGCCTTTGGCCTAGGCAGGAAGTACACGGCGATGGTCATGGCCCTCTACAACAAACCGAAGGCAAAAATAGTGGTAAACGGGAGCGCATCCGAAACGCTCACGCTGGGCAGAGGCACCAGACAAGGATGCCCCCTCTCCCCCGGACTCTTCCTGCTCGCTCTAGAACCCCTGCTAGCCAGAATCAGGGACAACACTGAGATAACGGGCGTAAAGCTCAAGAGGAAGACCGTCAAACTAGCGGCATACGCCGACGACATCCTAATCACAACAGCAAACCCCTCCACGTCGATAAAAGCTCTGATGGCCACAATAGGTGAATACGCAGAAGCCTCAGGCTACAAACTCAATAAGGAGAAATCGGAGTGTAAGCCAATGAATGTCCACACCACAAGAGAAGTCCTAGGCGAATCCGGCCTGACATGGCAGACGAAACCACTGAAATATCTAGGGCTCCACTTTGGGAGAGACCTCACGTCAACGCTGCAACACAACGAAGACCTCACGCTGAAGAAGATAAAAGAGAGACTGGAGTTATGGTCACCAAAGTACATCAGCTGGTGGGGACGCATTGAAACGATCAAAATGATGATAACACCGGTAATAAACTACACGCTAACAATGCTACCACTCCCAATGACAGAGATATTCCACAAAAAATTGGACCAACTCATAAACATCTTTCTATGGAAAAACAAGAAACCAAGGATAAGCCTACAAAAACTAAGACTGTCAAGAGACCTCGGAGGCCTTAACCTGGCGAATTTCAAGACATACCAGACGGCATGTCTGGCGAGACAGGGTATCGCCTGGGTAGATGCCACACAAACGTACATGCCAGTATGGCTGGAAGTCGAGCAGGACATCCTGGGAGGGCTCAAGCCAATAGCACTCCTAACAGCGAACCGGCACCCACTGAAGGCCAGCGCCATACTAAAACACACGAGGGACGCCCTGCTGAAAGTGGACAGGCACATGGCGCAGAAACTGAAAGGCACTGCTTGGGAATCCATCTGGTTCAACACTAAAGTGACCTACCAGGGGGCGACACTGCACAACGACACGTGGATCGGGAAAGGCATCAGCACGCCCAGCCAAATGGAGACCAGGCAAAGACCGCTGACGTTCCAGAACCTACAGCAGCTACATGACCTCCCGAACCAAGAGTTCTATAACTTCCTAAAAATTAAGACAGCAATAACAAAGGCCAACCTGTGCGGAGGAGAGCCGGGAATCATCAAGTACCTGCAGCTCATCAACTCAGCAGGTCACCAAATGGCAAAGATCTATAAGCTCCTCAGCCCATCCAAGCTGGCGCAGAACAAAAAAGCAACTAACACATGGGAGACGCTCCTGGGCAGACAACTGAATGAAACAGAGCGAGCAAAAATGTGGAGCTCAGCGACAACAAACAAAATCACCCCACAGCTAGCGCAAACAAAATACTGGCTACTCCACAACGCCTACTGGACGCCATCCAAACTCCACAAGGTCGGCATCGCAGACTCAGACAAATGCTGGAACTGCCTGAAAGAGGAAGGCACCCTCGAACACCTCATCTTCACCTGCGTGAAAGTCGAGAAGTTCTGGGCACAAATCAACACTTTCTTGAACGATATGCTCAAAACAAATCTGGAAATCAGCTTCGTCAGCCTGGCGACTGAGCACCTAACAGCGAACCTAAAAAGTAGAGAAGAGAGAGAACTCCTAGACCTACTACTCACAGCAGCCCTTAAAATAATCCTAACGAACTGGAAAAACACAGCCAAAGCAAACTTCAAAACATGGATCAACTGGGTCACCTTCCTGAGAGGAGCCGACAACATTACAGGCACTTTCTCAAAAGAACATAAAGCCAAGCTGCACATGTGGGACCCGCTCGACGAGCTCCTGAGGAAGACCCAATAAAGGACAATTAAGGACAATAACGTGCGTGCGCACCCCCCCCCCCTCTTTTCTCCTCCTCTCCTTTCTTTTTTCTTCTCCAGTGGAGGGAGAACAATAGATATGACCGCCACCATAGTACTCAGACCTGTATATATATATTTTTGTACGACCTTCTTTTGTATGCCAATAAAAAAAAAATTCTAAATAAAAAAAAATAAAATAAAAGGACGATGAAAGGGAGGATAATGCTAAACCTATACAATAGCCCCCCCGCCTGTCAATGCATCTATTTAATAATTTTCGCTAAAAGAAATGAAAAATAACGGCTAGTGCACTTCATATAAACCACACCTATATGAAATATCGGGTAACATTTCCCGTTAATGAAACTTCCTACTCAATAAAAGCACATAATCTTTATAATGCAAACTCAGACCGTCATCACTGTCTAACTGAACATCAAGATATCACTGTCTAGTACCAAGACAAAATAGGAAAACAGAACCCTCAAGACAATTGGTAGAAAAGTTAAGCCTGTCGAAAAGACAACTTGACTTCCTTCCGACCCTTTTGGGTATAGTCGTGCAGCACTCTGCTTTCTACTTCACTTCGCACTCTATAAGAGACTTGTCTATACAGAATAGAAGCCACAATTGACAGAATACATTAAAAAACAAACAATATATAAACGAGACATTAAAACAGATCAAATTTTGCATACTAGTCCAAATTATTGTCCAACTGAAGGCACTGTTGTACCTTTTTGTTCATGCTCAAAAACAATGATGACTGTGTAACAGAAGAATATATTGAGATAAGGAGGAGCTGGCTGAAGACAAAATGCCTTGCCGCCTGATTCATCATTGGTCCGTTTTGCGAGTCCCTAATAGCGATTCATAAGGAATCGCTATTAAGGACTTGCAAAACGGGATTCATGTAGGAATTGCAAAAAATATTGCGATTCCTACATGTTCCTTATTTGCGATTAGCAAATTGCTAATCGCAAATAAGGAATAACTCCCCATGCATTCCTATGGGCCTACAGGCCCATAGGAATGAATGGGGAGTTATTCCTTATTTGCGATTAGCAATTAGCTAATCGCAAATAAGGATGCGATTTCAAGGGTGCAGGGGTGTCCAAAGGACACCCTGTTACACCCCTGAAATGTAATCTACATTGGTGTTGCGCACACACATGTCCAAAGGACATGTGTGTGTGTAACATGCAACTTAACTACGTTTTTGCTATTTACCACGAGGTCTGACCTCTCGGTAAATAGCGACCCAAAATTGCAATTTCGCAATTTTAAAATGATTCATGAATTGCATTTAAGGAATCTCAAATAGAGATTCCTTAAATGCAATTCTTCGCAAATGTGCGAATTCTTTAATAGCGAATTTTGCATTTGGGATGATGAATCCCAAATGCAAAAATTGCACTCGCAAAAGGCAAGATTCTGAGAATTTTGCGCTTTGCAAGTGCAATTTAGCTTGATGAATCAGGCTGTTGGTCTTGTATAATGGATTACGTCTTCCATGCTCAGGAGTTCTGTTTCTTAGCAATGGGACTATTATAGGCGCTGTTTATAGATACAACCTTGAGCCCCACTACCTCTGGCTTCCTATATGGCTACAGAATAAAACATTGCTATAGAACTGAGTGCGTGAGTCTTCATACCAACTCACCCACTCCCTCTTTAGAACCAAATATGTGAATTTTCATTTTCTAAGCAAGTCATGGAACCAAGGTTAGACATGTTTGTGTACCTGTACTTCGTCTGTGTTTTTCAGTTCTTATAAGATCGTACAATTTTATTGTGCTTCACTGTCATCATATTTCTGTTCGAACAGTATGTGATATTGTTTCTAGGATACTTTTTTCAAAAAGAGAATGTGTAAATATTAGTTATTTTCATCTGATGTGTATGTTTGTTGTTTTCAAGGTCTGGAAGGGATTTCCTTTGTAGGCATCCTCAGGGACATAAACTATGCTCTCTTCTACATAAAATGGGTAGGCAGTCCAGCAGTAGTACTTGGATGGCGTCAATCACGAGAACAGAGCGCTTGTGAGCCTTAGCAGGAGTGCACTGCAACTGAACTGCTAATGTCTAGTGGAGACTTGCTAGCCAATGGCCATAACTATTTATTTTGCTCTCAAATTGAGAAATGAACTGAGACACTGCAGACTTACCCATCCAAGGCATTTGCTAACTCACAAATAAGATGTGAGCATCGTGCTCATCTGTGGGTACAGAATATAACATAGCATATAACTTGAAAACGTTAAAATAACAAAAGAGATTCTCTGAGCACACTAGAAAGTCATTTAAGTTACTGTTACCCTTTTACGTATTATGATGAGCCAATGAACTTCCAACCGTCAAGAGGAAATTTTGGAAAAGTGGTTGTAACAAGACAAAAGCAGTCAGTAGTATGTCAGGTTTACCTGGAAAGGCCAGTAGGGGCAGTAAAAAGTTGTCTTTATAAATATAGCATCACTCAGTGAAGTTTTTAGTGTGTAGGGACCTGGTAATACAAGTAGCCAGCAACAAAGATGGCAGGAAGTCAGATGCAACTTGTTCGGACATGCGGGTTATGCCATTATCTGCTTCAGATGATCAATCAGACAGTTTCACAGAAAGGCAGTTAATTGAAGAATATGAGAAGAGACAATTAAAAGGATATAAGCAATCCTTGATGAGACCCCAAAAGCAGGGAAGTACATGGGAGCAGGGGCAACTGCGTGCTAAGTCAACTTACCACAGCTCATTTATTTCTGGGGGCAAGCCTTCTCGGCATGGCCTAACCATTGGAAAAATTATACAGCAGAAACTGGGCATAAGAATGCCAATGAGGAAGGCAAAGCACCTGACAACTTAATTTGTGATATTTATTGTTATCTGGAATGTATCTTGACCATGTTTTCCTGATATTCCAAGGGTAAAGTTTACTGAGGGGCCTTTCTCTAGAAAAAGACACCATATTGCAATGGTGCTAGCATATTCTGACAGGCAGTGCCAATGATGCTGCTCCTGGAGCGGGGAGGTGTAGTAGCAAAGTAAGCAGAACTGCCATACAAATGCCACCCACAAGGAGCTTGTCGGGTGGAGTGATCTTAATTGGCTCATTCACTAGACGTCTACACTAGCCAGATTGTCAGCACCCCGCAAGTCTTGCGGGTGGATTTAAAAAAAACATGCTAACCTTTTACTGGCTAAAGTGAAAGTTGTTACAGATTATAATCAATGCAGTTTCCTCTTTCTTTTTTTTAACCGCCTTTTTAAGCCAATCGACATGTATCTCACAATATGATGGGCATTCTCACTGAATTGATTGTTTTCCTGTCTATATTTGACCTTCAAATCTATCTGTAATTTGTCTAATACTTAGGAATGGTGGTATTCTCTTATAAGATGACTAGCAGCCCGTCCTGATGTTCTCCGGGTATGAAGAGTTGAGTGGGTGACAGGTCGCGCTAGAGACACTGCGCGTGTGGGAAAGTGCAGTCAGTTTGAAGGTTAGTGTGCCAGCTTCAGCCCTGGTTGATGTTATGCGCCGTGTGTAAATTTGTTTATGCAGAGAGTTGAGTGACAGCGCGCAGGAGACGCTGCAGTTATTGTCCCCGCAGGCACGCTCAATGGCGTGTGCCCCCGCTTGAGGCCCGGCTTCAGCGGCGACCGTATTACAATGCGAATTATGTGACCCTTGAAAGTTATTTCCCGGTATTATTATTTTTTTAGGACCCACATGTGGTGAAGGCAGGAACGTAACGGCAATTTAGTAAAGCACCGACGGCATTGGGCCCCGGTCTGACACGCACCCAGCACAAGGCACACACTGCATTCGGCCCCAGTATGTGTTCCACGCCCCCAGCACAACGTGCAGGCCCACAAGTGAGTAGAGCGAACGGTTACTTACCACGCCTCTAGCTGAACGCAGACGCCCATTGAACGCATACGCCCAGGTGCGCAATTGGCATCATAATTTATGAATGTGGCGCGATTGTTGGCGGCCGATTGCCGCGCCCATTGTACACGGCCCTTGCTCCCATGCAATTCCGCAATCGGCGCGCCCATTGTCGTTTGTCACGGCCCTTGCTCCCGCGCAATTGGCGCACCTCCATCTGAACTCAGACGCCCATTGAACGCTCTTGCTCCCGTGCATTTCCGCACCCATTGGCCACGCCCCTTGCTCCCGTGCAATTCCGCAATTGCCGCGCCCATTGTCGTTTGTCTTGCCCCTTGCTCTCGCGCAATTGCGCAATTACCACGCCCATTTTTGTCACGCCCTTAGCACACGCACCCAGCCTTTGTCACGCCCCCAGCACAAAGCACACGTTTAAGGAACGCTTTTTTCTTGTCGTCATGCCGCGCCCCGCCCAGCCCACGCACACGCCCACAAGGGACTACTTTGCTGGCAAGGTTCTTTTACCTTTCAAATGTATATGGTGTCCATCTGTATAGCCTATGTCCTTCTACTGCAACTGCCCTTTCCAATGCTGTATTGGGTGTTGTGATTGGTGCTGTGGTTACTGAGATTACCCGCCACAAAGGTTAGGGCTCTCTCTTTATAATATTAGTATAGGTATAGATTAGATGTACCCAGATTCTAGGGAGCTCTTTCTGTTTCTTCAGAACATGATGAGACAAGCAATTTACAATAGTTTCCACCACCACTGGGACAAGCCAGTTTTTTTCTCAATAAATAAAGCTTTATCCACTAATGATTTTCTATGTTAAGTTGCCATTAAAACATGCAAACTGGACACTTGTCTGGGTACTGTGAATGCCCTACTTCATCTGTCAACTGGCTGCCTAATTACCGTTTGTTTGGACGCTGGAAGGATGGCTTAATGTGTTAAATGATTAGCGATGACATATTGTTACGTGCAGCCGCGCCCGGTGTAGCTAAGAGCGGTGGGGCGGGGCAACATTTGACGGTTGAGGGAAAATGACATTTAAAAAAGGAAAACCTCTTACCTTGCACTTGCTGTATTGACGTGGTGATCACAATTTAAGTGGGTTTATTCTCCCTCGTCCTATGTCGAATCCCCTCCCCCGCTCTTACCTGCACCGGCCACGGCTGGTTCACTCAGGCTCCAGCTTTACGAAGGTGGGTGAGTGGAGTACCTTTTATTTCGGTAAAAGTAGTACCTGTTATTCCCAACACTTAGAAATAGGAATAGTATATGAAGCACAAAATACACTATTATTATAATTCTAATTATATGAAGCTGGTGCAGCTCTATACCTTTCCACAGGCCCCTCTGAGGCCATCTATGTAGTGTTAGCGGTGCATATGCACTTCCGTTTGTGGCACATCAGTCTTGTGCTCTATTGGAATAACTTTTCTTGGGAGGCAGGGGGTTTAAAATGGCAAAAAGATTGTCTAATATCATTAAGCATCACCTGTATGACATTTAGCCTCCATGTCAGTACCCGAGGATCCCTGCCATTTGCAAACATATGCTTGTCACAGATGAGTGAACTGGTCCATTCTTTGGTTTTTAGGAAATTTAGGGTGGCCTTAATGTGCATGCTCTGGGATTCATTGTTAATCTAGAGCTTTTCAACTCTGCACTGCTCACAGGTGAGCCATGTTTGCATTACGTGTAGAGGGTGTGGAACATTTTATTTATTTTAGCATTATATACCATTACTTCTATTTTGGTTATGTTCATTGATCATAAACATAAGACATCTTGAGTGCACTCAGTGAATCTGCATGGGAACAAACTTTAGACTTCAATAGGTTTATGGCACTGACAAATACTGTATGCATTTCCAGCATCTCAGAGATAATTGAAAAATGTATATAATTTCAGAGCTGACCGAACTGCACTTGATTTTTTTAGCAAGAAATACTAGATACGTGATGATAAATTAAGGGATGAAGGTCAAATCAGCCATGCGATTGGATAAGATGACCATTACTCACAGGGCCACATTGCAGCAGAGCAATTTTCTGTTTCCTTAACATTGCCAAACAGCAGGATATATTGCAGGCCATGACTGTTCGTGCCATTAATACCATATCTCTGTGACTTAGAACAAGCTCAAAAACCTTTTACAGTGATAGTGCCTTTAACCCGGTTGTGGTCTAGTTCTAGTTGAGGATCACTGATACTCCATGAATAACTCTGGAGGAGTGTCGCTGGACTTAATTCTTCAAATAAATCTGTCCCCAATATATCTCCCGTGAGAGTCACAGTTTGCGAAGGGCATAGTTATTAGCCAGGATCCCTGAGGGCTAATGAGAGCGGATTTTAACTAATACTTAATAAAGCTCTGCTCAGTACTTTTCTGTGGTCCTAAGCTCGCTAAACCCTCACAGGAGCCATCAGCCACCACATTATTCCCTCATTCATAAAGTCCTGCGGTCTATCTTCTTGCTAAGCATCTGTGATTAGCATTTTTGAAGTATCTTTATTGCAAAGGCAGCCGCTTCCAGGCGCAACACCAACTTAGCAGGATGACACTATCTCTTTGATAGTTTCAGTGGTCAAGGTAATAGGAAGAATAATACTTTCAAAGCTGATGATCAGGGCCAAAGACAGCTGTGCGGTATCTGAGGTTTAGTATGGGTTTAGGCTAGAAAGGGGGACGTTGGGTCAATGCCTGACCTATATTTGCACATAAATAAGTACACCGTGGCAAGGTTGGTGTCACCCACCTGGCTTTCATGGATCTGAGCTCAGCTTTTGATTGAGTAAATAGAGAGAAACTTTGGCTCATGATGCTGGATATGGGGATCAATAAAAACATTTTTTTTGGTGTGATTTTCACTTGAATCTGATTTAATTTGTAAGGTATGGCCAGAAGGGGGTATGCACTGAGCACTTTTTTGCTCAAAACGGGGCTGCATCGTAGCCTTTTTTTAATTCACATTATACATTAATAAGGTGAGTAGCCTGTACCAGCACTTATTGATTCTGTTGTTTCAAGAACAGTCTTCGGCTTACAGTTGTTAATAAATACCATCGTCAACTATATGGATTTCACATATTTAAGTATTAGTGCCTCTAAATCTCACATAAGAACCATAGCCCCTAAAAATACTAAGAGTAGATCTTTTTTCTGTGATGGTAGAATACTTAGTAAAATGAGCACCATCTCCTACCTTGGAATTTTGTGTGGCTCATCCATCAATGAGACAGTGTTAAAAAAGTCAAGGAAACAGGTTTTTGCTAGAAGTATGGTTTCCATTTTTGAGTTTACTCGCTAAATTAGGACATAAGTGTCTGGCAACTGTGCAAGAGATTTATTAAACCAAATGTGTGCCAATAGCGACTTATGGATGTGATCTTAAGGGGTATGCAAAGGTACTGCTTTACAAAATACTGGGAACATGTCTCTGAGAATGCTATTGGTGCTCCCTAACAGTTCAACTACATTTATTATGGGGCATGGATTCCTGTTGGACACTGTTCGGTCTGGGGCCTCACATTCTATGGTTGACTATCTGGCTTAAACCAGAGTTAGGACTTTACAGGAAATTTGTCAAGGACTGTTTGAGTATTCACAATTCTCACCGGATTTCATGACTTGGTTATATCAAGAGAGGCTTCCTCAAGCTTGGACGCCCTGCTATATTCAACAACATTGAAGGCATCATTAAAGCGGACTTAGCCTGGGTGAAGAATGCCTTCCTTGGTCACCAACGAGACGAGAGAGACATTAATGCCTTGATTAAAAAAAAACTCTGTTTTACTTTGACTTGCCCCATTTATAAACAATTGTGGCTTTGCTTTTTAAAACCTCTTTCAGTGGGAAGAAACCCATCCCTCAATACGGAAATTTCCCTCTCCTCGCTTTACCTCTACCCACCTCTAAACCCTAAAATCAAACGTACCTCACTTTACCTACATCCTTACCTCCTTTTGCCAGTACCCACCCCTAAAATCACCCTTACCTGCATCCAAACTACTTTTTCTAAAATAACAGGAAAAATATATTTTTTTTTAAGTACTTACAAGTCTGGTAAAGTAGTGTGTGGTAAATTAACAAATACTTAATTGCGTAGAACTTCACGACATGGTAAAGACTGCGTGGTAAAGGGTCTGTGGTAACAGCTGTTTTCCTACATATTCCCTTTCCCTCAATGATCTGCACCTGACATACTGGTATTGATATTACCCAGATGGCCAGCAAGAACTTGATCTACTATAATAAATCTTTTTCAGTATCCTGATACTGGCATTGGATGGCTTTCGCACAGATATTTCTTACACAAGGAACGGTGTATTTTGCTGGTTTTACAACTCAAACTGCAAATGTCACTTTTAATAAAAATGTGTTGAGGAAATATTTAATTATGTTCAAAGGGGAAACTTAAAATTGGATGCTTGTTTTTGGACAAGATTGTATGCATGGCAAACTCTGGTGTATTAAAATCTTGAGAGATAAAATACACCTTTTCAGATAAAATGTTCTACATTAGAAAATAATTTAAAATAATATAAAACAGGAGGCTTTACACATAGAGAGGGATTTTGCCCAATATGTATTCTATCAGTGTTCCTTCTCCAAATTAGATATATCCTCTTTTTAAAAAATCTTATTAGGGACAAATGAACTGGGAAATAAGTGCAGCTCTGTATTGAATATCCAATAGCTGTAGAGATATAATCCACAAATGTGAGTCTGAAGCTTTGCACATAGTTTCCAGAGTACCGAAGCATACATTAGTTTACACATCATCAATTACATTTTATACTGGGTTGAGTTGCCATGTGCTCCAAGCAGATTAAAGAGTAAGTCTTCAGCTACCCGGCAACTGTCCACAGTACTTCAAGCTGCTATGCATTTAAGATGTTTTAAACAGAGAGGTGTCTTTCGGAAGATCATCAGAATTGTAAGTGAGGGCATCACAGTGTTTCTGCAATTATGATGAGATTTTGAAATTTAAGAAATACGGACCCTCGTTTCGATTTATATGCAGTAACTCTAGCTAAACTATTTCTAATGAGAGTGCAGCATTACCATTGCAAAATTAAAAGATTTGGATGTGCATGTGAGTCACACCAAAAATGTAGTTCTATCTGGACCATATTTTTCTCATGAATATTGAGTCATTGTTAGTGGGCAGTTGAAGAGATCTGCACTGGCTTCCCGTCAGCAAGAGGATCACCTTCAAGCTCCTCACCCACGCACACAAAGCACTTCACAACACCGGACCAGCATACCTCAACAAACGACTCACCTTCTGCACCCGAACCACCAGCTCAGGTCCTCTGACCTCGACCTCGCCCCCGTCCCCCGCATCAGGAGAGCGACCACCGGCAGCAGATCATTCTCCTACCTCGCTGCCAAGTCCTGGAACACCCTCCCCATCCTCCTACGGCAGACCTAAGACCTACTAGCCTTCAGAAGGCTACTCAAGACCTGGCTGTTCGAGCAGTAGCAGCACCCCCCCGCCACCCCACCTAGCGCCTTAAGACAATCACGGGTGAGTAGCGTGCTTTACAATTATCTTGATTGATTGAAGTGTTAAAAACACCTGAATATGAGAGAAAAAAGGTCAGATCTTGCAAGTGTTTGCAGAAGATAGCCCACAAGTATCTCCACAATCTTTTTATTAGTCTTTTTTTTTTTAAATATCTTTATTTGGTTTTACAACCATTAAATCCCCCACAGGCCCAATCCACACGCCCCCCCCACCCCCCGAGGTCGTTCGGAAATTGCGTTAATTAAAGAGAATAGTTCCCCCAATAGTGATTTTTTTTGTGTCTTTTAAAGTTTCAGCTAAGGCTATTTTACCAAACGAGGCACTTCCCCTCATGCGTTGTAATAAAAAGTCTCTGATTTGTAGATATTTAAAAAAGTCCCTCCATTCCAGTTGATACTTTTCTCGCAATTCCTCAAAGAAATATAACCCTTCAGAGGAAAAGAGACACCCAATCTGTGTGATTCCAGCTACACTCCACTTGTTGATACAGACATCTTTAAAGATTTCGGGAAGGGCAGCGTTGTTTCGGAGGGGGGTGTAAAATGACAAATGCCCTATACCCAGCAGTTTCCTCACAGCTTTCCAAGCCCTAAATCCCCCCAACAAAGTTTTCAGTCTCACTTTTTTATGGTAGCTATCATAGAGATATCGCCAGAGATAGCTGCTGCTTTTGTTGCCCAGAATTAACTGATGGATAGAGGGCCCGCCATCACCTGATGATGTCTCCGTCCCACCAAGCTGCAATAGCTCGTGGTTATATAGCAGCACGAGGCCCAATAATATGCCTTACGATTTGGGAGGGCAAGGCCTCCTTTTTCTTTGGGGAGAGTCAAGAATTTATAGGCTCGCCGGGGTTGCGTCTAAGCCCAGATAAAGCTCGAGAAGGTGCGTTCCATTGCTTTAAACCATTGATCTGAAATTTCTAAATGTATTGCTCTGAACAGATATAAAATTTTAGGAAAGAAAACCATTTTCAATGCATTCGCCCGACCGATTAGGGAGAGATGTAAATTATCCATGCGGTGGAGATCTTTTTGCATTGTATCCAGCATGGGTTTCATGTTTAAATCAACCAAGTTTTCAAGTTTAGAAGTGATACAAATACCCAGATAGGTGGCCTTGTCAGTCACGCGAGGGTCGGTCATCTCACATTTGCTGTTCAGGACCACCTGAGTTTTCCCCTGGTGGAGTGCATACCATGAAACTATCCCGAAATCCTTGGCCGCCGTTTCAATGATAGACATAGCCATATTGGGATCAGAGGTCACTATGGCAATGTCATCGGCATAGGCCAGGGTTGTGGTCAAATACCCTTGAGTCAATATGGGAGCTATACCCCTATTGCACTCCAGTCTGCGAATGAAGGGGTCGATGTAGATTGCGAACAGCAATGGCAAGCATGGACACCCCTGTCGAGTGCCTCGTGATATGGTCAGCTTTTTAGAGAGACTACCATTGACCATGACCATGGCCAGGGGGTTGATGTATAATTTTTGCACAGCCTGGATGAACCCCTGTTTAAATCCCACCGGGACATTGCGAGCCACAGCAATGGCCAGGAGACCCTATCAAAAGCCTTCTCGGCATCAAGAAGAATTAAAGCCATAGGGTCTCCTGCCACTTCAGTACTGTCAAATAAGCTGATCACTCTTTGGATCTGATTTGTAGTTGCTCTTCCGGGCACAAAACCATGTTGAAATTTAGAGATAACCTTATGAATAATTGGGGAGATGCGATTTGCTATTAATTTCGAATATATTTTAGAGTCTACATTAATCAGTGTAATGGGGCGGTATGAGCCCAGCTGGTCTACAGGCTTGTGTTTTTTGGGGAAGATGACTATTTTGGCCCTCGACCAGGATTTTGGCGGCTGTCCCCCTCTGAAAATGTGCACAAATAAATCTAATAAGATATCTTTAAGCTGGTCTAAAAAAGCTACATAAAATTCTAAGGGAATAGTATCCAATCCGGTTGCTTTCCCTCTAGGTAGATCTTTCACTGTCTCAAATATTTCTTCTATATTCGGGACCTCCTCCAAGGCTGCCTGATCTTCCTCATTAAGCCTGTCGGAATCGCCTTTATCGAGATATCCGCTAATCCTCTCCAAGTCTCCTTCCCCCTGTATAAGGTGATATAAAATCGCCAAAATGTCTCTCTAATCATTTTTGGGTCCGATACCTGACCTGCTGGATCCTGTATTTCCCGTATGAGATTCTGTGATGATTGTAGCATCATACGTATAGCCAACTGATGACCAACTAGCTCGCTGACGTCATATACCTTTTCACTATGGGCTGTAGCTTTTTTAACGGCTTTGGCAGTAAAGATATTCATGATAGCGGCCTTGGCAATTGCCACCTGATTATGAATTTTTGTGATTTCTTCCACCGTTAAGGAATCTCGGGCTGCCCTTATAAGTTCTTCTTCAGCCCCTTCAAGGTTTCCTGTAGCTCTCTCTAGCCTGTTTATTAGCCCTCAGTGAATATTGCTACGTTTCTCCCCGAATCCCTGCTTTTAGGGCGTCCCACACAAATTCTAACAAGGTGCTCCTGATGTTGTCTTTTAGGAAGTTGGAAATCCACCCTCTCATGTGATTGCAATAATCCTCTTTAAAAAGCAGGGATTTCTCAAAAGTCCAATTTCTTAGTGATTGATTCATTTGTGTCATTTCTAAGGTGCAGAGTAGAGGATTATGGTCTGAGAGAACTCGGGCAGCTTCTCAATTTGTGATTTGGACCTCAATGAGTTAGACATCAGAAAATAGTCGAGCCTTACATGTATACGATGTGGGTTTAAAAAAAAAGTGTATCCCGGATCATTAGGATTGGAGATCCGCCACCCGTCAACAAGCCCATGCGTATAGCACAGATGTTTTATGGCCTTGAAAACTTTAGGTTTCCGACCACGATAATGCCAATCGTCTACCATTGACCAGTCGGGAGGAAGATTGACGTTAAAATCCCCACAAATAAGTAAGGGCAATGGGTGAGTTCATTGGAGATCTCATTGATTACTGACGGATCATCGCTATTGCTCCCATAGATCGTGCAGACAGTTATTGGTTGTGATTGTCCGACCTGACACTCTGTGATTGCCCATCTGCCAAATGTATCAGTTTTAGAACGGTTAAAACTATACCCTGCACCTTTAGCTAAGATTGCGACCCCTCTTATCCGTGTCCCTTGTAATGTAGCACAGACCAATTTATACCCCAGTGATTTTAAAATGTGTGATTGAGAGCCCTCAATAGGAGTCTCCTGCAGGCAGACTATGTTGGCACCCAGGGTTTGTAGGCCTATTGCGACACTGTCTGTTTTTAATATCATTTAGACCACAAATATTCAGTGATAATACTTTTAGCACCCCCATCTTACTGAACAACGCATCCTTGGGTGAAACTTCAATGACTTATGCAGCTCTTTAGATAAAACACAGCCTATTACCACAATCAACAAGATGCCAGCTGACTTTTCGAAGTTCCCTTTTTCCCGAAATAACAAAAAAACCTGTCTGACCTTACCGTTAGCCCCCCCACCCGCCACCACCTATGGAGGTTACCTGACCCCGTCCAGGCCAGGTATGTGACATCCGCCGTACAGGACCTAGTGTGCCCGCTGAGACCCCCCTATAGTTGAATAAGATACTGATAGGGAAGTTGAGAAGAAGAAACATTAAAATAGAAAAGGTGAAAAGAGGAAAAAAAAAGGATTCCTAAGCTCCTAGCCCCTAATAGACCACCAAGACAACCCCTCGTTTAAGAGACACAGGAAGAGCTAGTAGGGAATTTTGTGACATTTCACAATTGCCTATAATATTGTGTTACTTATATTACTTGTGTCCAGAAATTTCTTCTAGATAGTTTTTGGCCTGCACCTCGGAGATGAAGCTGCGGGTCCTCCCTTTGTGGACGATTTTTAGTCTGGCAGGATTTTGAAGAAAGACCATTGCCCCGAGTTTCTGGAAGGGGTCAAACAGTTGTCTCAGCCGCCACCTCCGCTCGACCGTGGCGTGAGCGAAATCTGGCCTAGTAAAAAACTTTACTCCATCAAATTACCTCTTGCTAGTAGGTCGGGCTAGATCGTAAAGTGCCTGCCGGAGCAGAAAGTTCCCAAAGAACAAAAGCATGGCTCGTGGGTGTTGTTGAGGCGCGGAGTTACGATTCCTGAGCATCAGAGGAAATCTATGAGCTCTTTGGACTTCCTTATCCCAATCCCAGGATTGCAGTTCGGGAAACGCGTTTTGGAGGAGTGTAATCATGAATTTCCTTGGATCGTCCTTCTCAACGCCTTCGGGTATTCCTAGGAAGCTGAGATTATTGCGCCTCTGGCGATTCTCCTGCTCCTCGAGCTTCCACATAATGTCTTTGACAGCCTCTTCGTGTTCATCGGATTTGGTTTTGAGTGAGGTGACGTCATTCTCGAGTTGTTCAGTTCTTTCTTCCACTGCAGCCATTCGATCAACGATCTCGGCACAGGTTCTGCCAACTTTCCTGACCGCCCCTTGAAGTTTCTTTGCTGCCAGGCGGGACCTGCGACTGTCGGATTTGTCTTCGGCTTGAAAGCTTTTGATAGAATGCAGAATATCAACTAGAGCGGGCTCCTTGCTTTGATCGCCCTGTAGCCCCCTTGGTTCAATGCTAGTGCTGATAATTGTTTTGTTCCCCCCAGAGATATCCGTGGAGTTTGAGCGGATCATGAGTGGAGGTGTACCATTATAATCACATTTCAACTCGGGGATGCCTTCTTTATCTGAGAAATAGAATCTTTTTATTAGTCTTATGGTATTTTGTCTGAGGATATTAGTGAAGAATGCTTTGAAGTATTTTCTTTGTATTGGAACATACGGAGTTGAAACATCTCTGTATCAAAATAGTTCTCCCTGCTTTTTGTTATAGATAATGCATATTGGAATTGAGGAGGCTTCATTGCACACATGGTCAACCATGGCAACAGGATATACTGAAGTGAGATAAAATGGGACACATTGCCATTAAAGCTACTGTGGTGATGTTTAGCATTCTTTTCCAAGTAAATATGATATTCAGGAATCTAGGTAGTTCTGAAAGAGTTTCACAAGACACTTTTCTGAAAATGGAATAACTTCCTTTCAGTGAAAGATCACCAAGTAACCAAATACCTTCACACGACAGTGATGGTAGCAAGACTACAACATCTCCCTCTGCTGTCCAAGATGGAGTAGATACAGAACTATTCAAGGGATTCTAAAGCCCACAACTTTTGCAGCTTTCTTCTAAGATGCAGTCTGTACTGCTTGAAAATACCGTAGAAGAGCGAACTCAAAAACTCACTAGTCAATTTGATTAAAGGAACTGTTTTGAGCTTTAATCTTTCCAGAGCTCTGAATTAAATTAGTTATTCCCTCTCATACTGTGGTTACAAAACAAAGGTACTTTATCAGCTTGTTGTTGTGGGGAGAACTGATGTGTGTTGCTTTGTACAAACTAAAAGCTGTTATGGATTTGTGCTAAAGGATTCGAGGCAAGACTGTGCTGAGCTCTGTTTATGACCACAGGGAACTCTGTATGCAGGTGTATAATTGTGAATGTGTGGGAGTGATGGAGGATTTTCAAGTCTTTTACAGGTGCTGTCGATAAAAGCCAATTGATGTTAGGCTACGCCGCAGTGACCTCTTTACGCAGCACCTGACTGCAAGATTGCGAATGTGAGAGAGGCTGTGAGAAAACAAATCTCAATTCAAAGCGAGAAGAGAAGTCAACAAGGTAAAAGAAAACACATAATGGGCAACAGTATTCTGAAAATATGCTAAATAGCTAAGGCTGGCTCATACTTAGATCCATTTCATGGTGCTCTGCTAGCTGTTACTGCATTTGATCAGGTTGCCACATCATATGTCCCAAGAATTACTGAGAAAGAGAACGAGGACAACTCGTAAATGTTATCCCTGTAAAGAGCATAGAAAGCGGTCTTATCAACATGATGAAAGTTTTTACTTAAGGGAAAATATAGCTGCTACAGCATCAGTTTTTTACTTTAGTACGTCACAACATTATTAATTATTATGATAAAATCGTATTGTTTATTCATTACAAGCCTCCCACGTTTCACGTATTCATACTTAACACTCAAAATCACACGCACTCAAACCAAACATCCCTAACCCCCAGAGATCCTCTTAGCAACCCAGTATAGGGAGCATTATTTCTCTCGTCTTCTGGTAATGTTTGTTAGCCAAGAAACTCAAATGATGGTAACCACCTTCTTCATGACCTAACTCTTGGTGCCCTTTTCTTTACTATATGTGTATGGAGTTTGTTTTAAACGTAAATAAAGCCATTTTTTACAAGCAGTCAAGAATTTCTGGTGATTTCACAAAATTACAAGCACCATTCCAAAATAGTATTTCATTTTACTTAAACCTACATTAAAATTATTTTATTGGAGATGAATTTGCAAAGCTCTTTCTTCACGATTTTAAAGTATTGTGGCCTTTGTGTCTTACAGTTAATATGTGACATCTATATCCATTAATGTAAAATAAAAGTTTCCTGCTGATTGTTTATTAGCCATAATTGGTGGCAGCTGAGTTATCATTTGTTGCACAGGTAACTATGAGGGAAATGCTGCAGGAAGGGTATGGGCATAACTATGCTGCTCATTTAGCATATAAAACTTTGATGATTCTGGATCTATTTTTATCCATAATGTGTAGTCAGTGAAAGAGGATGTTTTCTAGCAACAACCAAAATTAAAGGATAGTTATTTTCCATTTCAGATGATCTTGCCGTGACAATTCTCACACATGCCATCAATTACAATAAAGCATTGGCCAAATATAAACCATGTAAACAACAAAAGAAGGAGTAATTCCAAATGGATTACAATTTACTGCATTGAACGAAACAAGGAAGCAAATCCTATTTTTAAAAGAACCCTCACTCACCAACTTAGTTGGTGACATGCTTCATCATAGGGTCCCCACCCGAGGAACCGAATGCCTCCCGGGTGTGCTACGACGCCGAATTACAGCGGAGCGGGTTTGTTTGTGCAGAGTGAGTGATCAGTGAAAAAGTGATTTAAGAATGCCTTTATGAATCCTTATAAATGTAATGATGGACTCCTAAGGCAAGATTAAAACGAAAAGGGATGTCCTATCTGGTTGAATTGACATCCGTGGGTGTATTCGTGACAAGGTCAGGTCTATATGTTTCAGCCTCAGTGCGAAATTGCAAGGCTTTCTTCTTCAGGACTAGTGATAACACAGAGGTGTGCACTCGCTAAGGTGCACCCAACGCTGTGTCAAGGTAAATGCACACCCACGGTTCAACTCTGAACAATTTCTGATAGGAAAAGAGTTTTTTCTGAAAGAAAAAGCAACACATGAGAACATCAAGATTGTCCAAGCAGTAATAATACTCAGCATAGCCGGTGAAAGGTTCTGAACCATATGCATACATGCGTGTCGTTCAATCTGTGTAGTGGGCTCTCACGATTCTTGGTGCCTCTCTTCAGGTAAATGTCATGCACATGCATTGCACACGCACGATCTTTGATTCGTTACGTGGTATTTTAATGCGGGGGCTCATTGTATGGCGAGTACCTCCTTACTACCTCCTACTCAGGTGATAATTAGTGTGTAAATGTTTTTGACTCAATTTCAAAACTTCAGACTTGGAAGCATTGCATTTGAAACCAACATAACTCAAACAATGAGTGATTTAATGGCGATTATGGTTCATGGCCTCAAAGTTTTAAAACTTCCTACTGAGAGGCTCAATACCCAACAAGACATCAGGAGCTAGTGGGTCGTAAAACCCAACCAGACGCTATCAATCAAAGGAACATTCCAAGTATAAGGTTCTCTGTGAAACCAATTTATATAGAAACAAGGCTTTGCATCTTTCCTAATGCCATTGCATATCTATTAAGAAAAGTGAGCAATTAGGTTGCCCAAAGCAAAGCAAGTACCCAGCATTTAATTTCCTTTCGTTATCCATCTTTAAATTGAAGCTTAAATGTTTTGAGAGCTTGCAGATGAAACGAACTGCAGCACTTTGTCTCCAGCGTTCCCGAAAGCTGCGAGAAGAGTATATTTAGATATGACTGTTGCATTTTAATTAGCAAGTTTTGCAAACCGCATACCTGGAAAGCTGCTTGTGGTAACATGCTTGTACAATCAGTGACACATTCTGTACCCTGCCCAGGTCTCTCGCTGGAGATTTTCTATCTTTTGATGTTCATGAAGTGACAAGGAAGTACGCCATGGGAGGCTGATAATAATTCTGGTGACACGGTAATTAGCGGTTATTAGTTTTCACCTTACTATGGGTGGAAAAAAAAGTGATTTGACATAAGTAACACTCTGAACAATTTGAAGCCTTTCCTGTGATGGAATTGGAGTATTTTGGAAGCAAAGGAATATGATGTAATATAAAACTGTCACAGCGGGTTATTCAAAATGTCAGATTATATTTTAAAGATCAAAGCTAAAAATAGTACCACATCTTAACACCTTGGGTGCTCATGACGAGGTCAGCTCGTCATGAGCTACGGCGCTCCGGTGCTCATGACGAGCTGAGCTCGTCATGACCGCGCCCGTTCCGTGGAACGCTCGCACGCTGGGCTGATTCCCCTGCTGTGCTGAACGTTCCATGAGAACGGGTGTGGCCATGACGAGCTCAGCTCGTCATGAGCACCGGAGCGCCGCAGCTCATGACGAGCTGACCTCGTCATGAGCACCGGGGCGCTGTACGCGCCCCCCGCCTCCCAGCACAGCGGGGTAAACAGCCCCACACGGAAGGGGTTAAATTAAGGAAGCAAATCTGGATCAGCACCAACTCCGAGCTGATGTTTATGTTAATGTTAAAACAACTGATAAAGCGCACACATACCAACAGGTGTCTCAGCGCTGACTGCTCCAAGGGGCAGGACAATGGCCCGGATGTTAAAAAGCCTACTTATTAAAGAGCCAACTCTTTGTCACTGCTGTACTTGTAGCTGTTGCTTGATTTACAAGCAGGCCTACAAGCTACGCCCACCTTCCTATCAGATACCCATTTTGAGGTGTCCACCTATTTTCATAATTTCCAAATAGAATGATTGAGATTGTTCAAAATACTATGCATTGAGCAGAATCCTATCCTCGTCATCACAAGTGGAATGAAGGCAGTACTATTTTGTAGTAATCACAGCACAACAGAATACAAAACACTTGAGAAGTACATAATGTGATTAAGTGCCAGACATTCCATCCCTCAACATTCCATTGACTCGTTAATACCAATACATTACAACATTGTGGAAGATCTTGTTACTATTACTCAAGGACATACACCCCACGAAGTGTTTTTTGCAAAAGTCCTGAGTTTCATGCAGATGTGGTGAAGCAAAAAAGTTAGCTCACTTTGTCATGTTACAGACTTTTCGGCTGACTGTCATGAAAGAGGCAAACATTTGCAATTTCGCCCACCTCTAGTTGTTATATGTCAGTGAAATTGACTATGATCTGATTTTTCAAATTTGGGAAATATATGTTAAAAAAAAAAGTGCCATTATCAGACTACTCACATGCCATCAAAGTCCAAAGTGATTAGGCTTGGGGGCACGTGTGCCCTCTGACTAAACTTTGAGAACTAGATGTTATTGCTGTGAGACTGCTGCACGCACAGGTGTTCCAGGTGACAAAGTTCACGCCGTTCTGGAAACCGGTGAATGCATAAGTTACCTATTTACTGAATTAGCACTAACAAGTCAAAACACACATTTCTCGTCCACATTAGATCATGTA
This sequence comes from Lissotriton helveticus, assembly GCF_964261635.1. Classification (NCBI taxonomy): domain Eukaryota; kingdom Metazoa; phylum Chordata; class Amphibia; order Caudata; family Salamandridae; genus Lissotriton; species Lissotriton helveticus. The sequence continues at coordinate 1,704,619,526 of NC_136067.1, forward strand.
TTGTTCCGATTTGCGACAGTATGTGTCCAGTCCTCACTATAGTGCTAAGTGCACAATATTTTCAGTCGTTCATATTTGGTTTTAAAAACCTATGGCACCCATGAGTCACTTTGTGTCTCGCGGTAGATAAGATATGCTAATTTATGCAAATGCTGCTCGAAATGCAGATGCTTCTATTGAAAGTAGGCTCCTCTTAAAAGCTGTGCATCTTGTATGCCTGGTGTTTTATAGACACATTAGATTTTTAAATGTCTTGTCTCAATATTATGGATTATTTTTTGAAAGCGACATTTAGAGATATGTCATAAAAGCTTATCTTTTCAATAAATATTCATGAACCCATGAAAGGATCCCACTCCCGCTCTCTCTCTTATTTTGTCCTTTGTTTCTTTGATTCGGGTTTCTTTGTTTCCTATAGCGAGCATTTTCCGTCTAAATGAGCTTTCCTGTTGTCAGGCTCAGTGAATCAGTGGGAGGTGACTGCATGGCTGTTTATCAGGGCCTCCCTAAAAGAGAAATGAATGGTCAGAAATATTAAAACCCGCGCTTCGTTACAAGTCATGCATACCCACCAGAGGGGACCAGTAGCGTCATGGAGAAAGTGACTGCATGTTATGGGGTTTGTCTTCCTATGTCTTAGGTGGTGTTTTAGATCAACTTTCACCAGATTGTGATCGACAGAAAAAAGAGACTTAAAAAGAAACACTACAGAAAGAGTGTCTTTGACTGACAGAGGGTGTTTGGAATGCCTTACTACAGCATTTGATTGGACATAAGATGTGTGATTCAGATTGTAAAAACGAATTGGATTAAACTATTTGCCTCATTGGAAAAGTTGGGCTCTGCACACCAGGCCTGAGTTGGCTATTCAGGCAAGCCTAAGATGCCATTACCAGATTCCCTTGGTCTGGGCTGTTTATTATGAAACATTATGGCAAAGGCAGCAAGCCTGACTTTATTGTGAGAAACAGATGCTAGAGCCAAGAGGCCATTATGGGTAGATTATGAATACACTCTGTGAATCCCTGTAGACTTGTATTTTATTACATGGAATCTCACAGATTCTCTTATTAGGAATGTATTGATGCTGGTTACCTGCTCTCACAACCATGGAAGTGGAATATTTGCACTGAGAGTATTTCTTAAGCCTGTGGATATGGGTTATATATTGTTTTACCTCTTGTATTTTTGTTGATATTTGCAGTTTTATGACTGTATGTTCAGTGATTACCTTGTGGGAAAGCTTACGCTCAGACCTGACTTATTTATTATGAAATGCATTGGTAAAATACAAGAGGTTTTTGTAGGTGGGTTATGATTCTGCTGTGTGAAGGCCCGTAGACAAGTATTTCTTTACCTGGCCTCTCACAGATTGGCGTCTTTCTTTGCTACACATGACCGGTAGTCACAGAATCAATCTTTGTTTCCAGGGGAGGCCTGAGCAATGCCCTCAACCCTGGTTAAAATAATCTTGTAGAGCCAGGGAAGAGTCTGCCCAATAGTTTTGAACACTTTAAACGTTCCTTATCCTTCCTAGAAAGTCCTGGGTAAGACATTACTGCAAATACACCAGATAGACATAATGGCAATCAAAACCATGGCGGTTTGATATAGGGAAGTAGAGAGTTTGAGAGTGGCTAACAATGTTTTTGATTGGTTGCTTTGTATTTATGATGCTTTTCTTCCAGCTGTAAACCACTGATGTAACATGATTAATGGCTGTTTTAAAAAAGCCACCATCTGATGGACAGAGTATCTTTGAACCCCCAAAAGCAAGAAAAGCCAGACTGTGCACGGGGCTTCTCTTGCCTGGCTCCAATAATCTGGAACAAACTACCTGCATAAACCAGACTTAGCAACCTGCGGTCCTTCAGTAGAAACAAGAAGATCAACCTGTTCCGAAACTTTGGAAGGCTGATCTCCCTCTCAGGAAGTGGAGTAGCCTACAATGATGGGGCCTCCTGCAGAATGGAAGGGCCCCTGAGACTCCCATATTCAGAGATATTCCCAGTTTAATGGCAAGGTGGGGTCCCTGAGAGCAGGGGCCTGTGTTCAAGGCTAGAATGGGACAGAAAATAGGCCGGGCAGCAGATTAAAAGTGGCCCGCATTAGTGAATTAGTTAGCTAAAAAATTGACCCATGTTTGCAAATTGGAACAGTTTTGAACTTACAAAGATACTCTGTATAAGTGTTTTGCAAGTTATAGAAGACTACATGGATTTGAGCATGCTGCAGACAATGTTTGTTTTAATATCAGGGAAATCATCAGTGAAAGCAGGCCCAGCAGGACCCTATAAGAGACCCACAAACAGCCAAACTACCAGCCCAGACACTGACCTGTCAGACCTGCCCATCAGTTACTGCCTGATTGCCCTATAAGCCAGTCGGACCCTACCGGTGTCCTGCTCTTGGGACCATCACAAGTACTGGCACCACCTCTCGGAATGTCTGGTACTTTGTTTTTTATTTACATATTCATATGTTCTCATCTTAGTTGCATTTCCTTGTAGGTTGTGGAGTGCTGCCCAGGCGGACTTAGGTCTGTGCAAAATCAGCACAATTAATACAAATCCATAAATATATTATTACAATCGCTCACGTCACGATCTGTGCATATTTCTAAGACCAACACAGAGCATTCGAATAAAATGTCGGTGAGATTGCGTCCTCGATGCTATTTACCTGCTGTATTCCCTTTTTTCTGGTTTCAAATCCTACAGAGCTAAGTTCATAAAGGGGGAAAAAACGTGCAAAACCACGTTCTCTTACTCCAGTAAATTCATAAGTGTTCTAGAAAAAAAGTCCCATGTTCTTGCCATGGAGTGATAGGCAGGGGCTGCCAGCGGCTCCTTCATTATTCACAGCACGCTCTCGTTCATCGACGCTCCCCGAGTTTCAGCCCGGAGTATATTTAAGCAGTGGTACCGCACAAAGGTTGAAGTGCGGGTTAAGAGAAGTCGTGGCGCGGGCAAGGGGCCAGAGAAAGCCTGTGGCCGAACAGACGCGGAATGTTAAACCTGAAATACACTGGCGCATTATTACAGCAAAAAACCCTTAAACTGACACAGCAGATGCGGCCTCTCTCTTGAATTTTAAAATGTTATTTTTTCTTCCCCCTGACCATCTTATTTTTCGATTAATTATTTCTGAACGGTCGTAGAAAGAGAACAGGCGGTTAATTGTCAGAGCTTGTGTGCAGTATAAATATTCATAATATGAATGAGTGTTTTAGGTCTTGTGAAAAAAAAATACGTAAATGTCGGCTTTTGATGTAGGAGGAAGGAGAATGGTAAATGTCTAATTAAGTCACTGCACAACAGGGGGAGCCAGGAGCCACAGTCGTGCCAAGAAGCACACATTCATGAGTTCATATGAAGAATGAGGCGTCCTGACTGTACGCCAACCCCACTAAACCCTCTCCAGCCCTATTCACTCCCGAATGATCGCTCTCCTACACTGAACACGGTCCTGTGGTGGTGCGATTTTTCTCATACGAATTACACCTTTTCGTTTATTGTCTTTGCCCATCCTCTGTTTCTTTCCCACCCGTCTATTCAAAGCCCAATTTATTTTTAGAACTGCCCCCTTTTAACTTGTGATCCCTCATTAACTGCCCATTTTTAAATCTCGTTCTTTCTGTATTTCTCCTGGCGAGGTGCATTGTAACTCTCTGCCACCACCGAGAGGGCACAAAAATACAATCCTGAGAGTTGCTGGTTATTTGGTGTTCCCTAAAATGAAAGGCAGAACCAGCTGGCATTTTACCCTCTGTGGATTGTATTTGCTGTTCTCCTAAACATTCCACCTTCCATGGACCTTTAATACGAATTGCTCTGAGTTGAAAAGGCAAAGATACTGGGGTGAAATCTGCAGATTCCAGCTGGTATACCCCCAAACCACAAGCATTAGAAGTTACAATTCGCGGAATGGGTCATAACCATAAGGACCTGTTATTACTGTTAACTTTTTCTGCATGGTTATCCCCAATTGTGAGAATGTTTCCCCTTACAGTTATCACTTTCTCTAAGCTAGTGGGGAGAAAGTGGGGCTGGGACTGAAAGGGTGTTGGGGAATGGTAGTGTGAGAACCCCGTTCGTTTGGAGCCACAGACAAGACAGTGGCTATTGGGTCCCAACTGTGGTGGTTCATGTCGTTTGCCACTGGTGTCCTGGAGCCCGTCTACTGTCGCTCTGCAAACCGGGCCAAGTACAACCCTTTCCACATTTGACGCGCGCTGTAGTGATGGCGAGCAGTCGCAAGCTTCTCGAGGAGTTAGTAAGGGGTGCCCGAGCTCAGCACTCGGCCATCAATCAACATTAACTTAAATATTCAGCTCAGTGTGTGTTTTTCCAGCAAAATAAGACATTCCTAACCACACAGCAGTACTAAATACTACACAATCCAACTTATTGTAAGGGCAGTAACTCTGGTTATGATTCTTCCTTGTGGCACCAAACCTGGTGAATTTCCTCATGCTAACCCCACCTGCGTTACCCCTTTTATGGTTGGATGCCCTCCCGCCCCTGTTATCAGATAAAAACATGAATCACCTGAAATGCTGCAGCCTCACCAGTCAAATGCACACTCTTTTCATATTATCCTTCTGTTTTTACCTCTAGTGGTGTGCTAGGGATGCGTTCGTCCTTTCCTTGGTCCTCTATGGAGAGGCACAAGGAAAGTACTGCCATTCTCTCACACAGATGCTGCTGCGTGTGAAGATAGCCGCAGGAGCTGCGACACAGGCCAGACACCTGCAGCATTTAGGGATATGTGACCTCCTAGCTTAGTCCCGTGACCCAGCAGCCTTGGCGCCTGAGGGCTGGTCAGACCGATGCGAAACCTTCGGACAGTGGGTTGGTGCTAGGTCCCTCCTGGGCTGATGTAGGCAGTTGCAGCCTGATCGGGCCAGCGCAGTAACCATGGCAGATGCAGCTCTGACAGTCAATGTAGTAGCCAATTCAGATCAGACGCACATTGGAAAGTGCACTCACAGGATAACTCGCATGAGAGAACTGCTGCACATAAGCCAAGAATGTCAATGTCCTGAAGTTGTTGAAAATAGTCGCCAGAGTTTGCGGGTGGAAAGGTATTCAAGTGGCCCGAAACTCCAAACAGGAACTTCATGAACAGAACGTTGATCCACCTCAAGAGGGACAACCTAGAGAGGACGAGAGTAACAGTCACAACAAAAACAAGTCAAAACTCTCAAGGATTGAAGAGGAAAAAAAATGGCACAAGTGGGAGGCCCAAGAATGAAACCAATCAGAAAACAGAACAGCGCAACATGGAGAGTTGCTAGGCACCAAGAAACGTCCAATCCTGCCACAAGTCCTTTTCTGCTCCCTGCAGTCAGAAATGTCTGGTTTTAAACTTGGACAGAATCCTGGATATTGAATCATGACCCAATGCCACAGAAGCAAGTAGTGGGCCTGCCCCTGAGGATGGAAACTCCTTTGCATGAGACGCCATCTGTCGGCTCTATGATTCCCATACCAAGTGCAGAGCATCAGCTCTCTATTTTCCTGACATGATTAATGGCTTAGAAAGCAACAAGTCCTGCTTATGGTGTTCTCCAGCAACTTCTTGCATTGAATCCCTAACTTTATACTTGATCAAACTGGGTCTTGGTTTCCTTCTCATAGAACGATTTCCTTTTGTAAAGGCCCTTCTTTGATCACCCAAAAACGTGATTGTTACGCCTTGAGATCAGAAATCACGTTCCTGCGCAAAAACATTCTGCACAATTACCAAAATTGACTAATGCTGGTCACCTGGTTAGCAGTGAACAGATCTTGGAGGGTCTCCTTTGGCTCTTCTTTAACAAAATGTTAATAAATTCCTTTCTCTTTTTCACAGCGACTTACAAAATAAGGCCTTCAAGAGCATTTTGGTTGTAATTACTTTCCACAAGATTGAGAGGCTACTACGTTCATCTAACATAACTATCAACCCTCCTCCACCTCCAGAACACCTCATTTGGATGCAAAACATGAAGAGTTTGGAGTACCATACAGCAGAGGCACATCCAATCTCTGTCCACTAACTGTAGGAGCACACATTATTACTGTCATGTATTTTTATACTTGCCTGTATTCACTCTTTTAGCACTATGGTAGGAATCTACCATCCTTTTACTCTATTGGTGCTTACAATCATTTATATCTGTTTCTGTCTTATGGTTGTTTCAGCACACCTATTTTACATTAGAATGACAATGGTTCAATAAATGCTTATTGAAAACGTCTCCACCGTTTATTCTGTGTATTTCTCTGAGACAAGGTGAGCACGAGTGACTGAGCGAAAAGTACTGTACTGTTTCCATGATCCCTGATGGGACAGCGTTGTCATTTCCGATAGTTGCCAAGAACTATTCTCTCCTTGGTAAGAGGGGTTATAGTGGCACTGTGAGCTAGCTGGTATTCAGGCTAACATACCTGGTGGGGTTGTCTGGAATCAGTCTGGACACCAATCCCGCAATGTATGTTGTCCAAATGTGCAGATCCTATATAGATTTATAGGAACTACACAACTGTATACTAGGAGCCTAATATAGGCAAGGAAAAGGTCCCCTCCCTCCCTTGGGTAATAAAAAATAGGCATATTTGGGGTGTAATTTTATTTATTTTTTGCATATTTATATAGCGCAAACTCGACCCAAAGGTATTGGAACGCTTTACATGAGCACCGTATTTACATTACACATTCAGACACAGGGAGATTAAGTGATTTGCCCAGAATCACAGGATGTGGACGCGACCCAGAGGCTCGAACCCCGGTGTCCAGCACCAGAGTCGGCAGTCTAGCCGACGGACCACTTGCCACTGCAGCCCTTGTGGTGCCTTGTATCTTTGGTGGTTTCTGTTTGTGTACTGTTATTGTGTGTGCTTTTGAACCCGAAACTGTCTTTTAAAAACACCTTTGAGAATAACCAAAAATACACTGCTTGAGTTAAATGTATTTCAGCAGCAGGAGATGATAAAGTAATTCAGTGATACATTTTCGACATAATCACGCGCTTGTTCTTTTAATTAACATTGCAGAGCAGCTCTTGAGAAACGTGTGCGGTGATTACCTTTGAGCAGTCGAGTTTTTTTTTTTTTTTTTTTTTTGCAGAATTACATTTTGAAGTGCTGTGCGCAGCTGGAGGGAAGGGGGCCGAACCTGGAAGTGCTGTAGCATTCCTGCAGTCACATTCCCTTTTTCATCTGACATATCAAACTGCTTTAGGGAGGGTGTCGGGTTAAGTGAGTCGGCAAAACCCTTTCACAGGACACAATTGAGGAAAACTCCGAGTGCATTCCTTTAAGTTCAAGTTTTTTAATTGGCTCAAATAACGGTGGCGGGGGTGGGGGGGGGGGTAGGGTGCTCAGAAATGAATGCCTCTTCTATCCCCTTTCTCTTAGCAACATACATATTAGGGACTTGTTCTTGTAAATGTTCTTGTTTTATTGCGTTAATGATATATAAACGAAAAGTGGATTTTAAAAATAAGAGAATCTTTGCCAAGCAATTGTGCAATGAGGCGAGTGGATACTTTTGGAACACCTAAACATTTCGACATCGTGGGCAATTGACAGAGCGAGATAAAGCTTCTTTTATTTCAAGAGACCGGAAATATTTTAAGTAGCCCCGAAGAGGCGCGTAACACTGACAAGGCTGGGTCTGGTATTATTGTCCTGGTTACAACTGGCTTCCCCTTGAAATCAGTAGCTTGACTAGTTGCTGCTCTTACCAAGAAAAGGTATACAAATGATTGACCTTGTGTCTTTATCCATTCCTCATAACCTGCCTGATGCCTATTCTAGAAATAACCCCTTTAGCACGTCATTGCGATGTGCGGTGGTTACGGCGTGATAATCGTGACGTCACCACAACCTGCCACGTAACGGTTTCAGTTTCCAGTAGGGTGACCAACTGGCACGGGTGCTAATTCAGGACAGTGAGTGTAAAAATTCAGGACAAAGGGTCAAAATTCAGGACGGAAGGACAAAATTCAGGACAGGAAGGACCACATTCAGGACAGGAAGCAGGGGTCCACTGTAAAGCGCTTATCTGGAAGGGATTTTGCTTATATTGAACTAAGTAGTAGCCAGGTTTTCCTATGGAATGATTAATACAATCAAACGTGTTTTAAATTGTACTAGATAGGAAATTAACCCCTTCGCTGCGGCGGCAATTCCGCCGCAGCGCTAGGGGGTGGGGGTGGTGGGGGGGCGCGACCATGCTGGTGACGGAACCGCTCCGTCACTAGCCTCGGGTGCGCTGTGCTGATGACGGAGCGGTTCCGTCACGGCCGCGCCCGCTCATCAGAACGTCCAGCGCAGGCGCGGAATCCGCACTGCGCAGGCGCGCCCAGCGGGCCGTGACGGAACCGCTCCATCATCAGCACAGCGCGTCCGTGGCTGGTGACGGAGCGGTTTCGTCACCAGCATGGGAGGGGTTAATGCAACGTAAACATCGAGATTAATCAATGACCTTCGCCTTCTAGCTCTCATGAGTTCATGACAAGATTGGTCTACATTCATCTGTTTTTTTGCTGATGCTTCCAGCATGGCTGTGGTCTACATTCATCGGATTTGTTGCTGATGCTTCCAGCATGGCTGCTCGGCAAAAGCACAATGCCATGCCCTAGGCACATGCAGGAGAAGGCACACCCCCTGCTGTAACTACCCAAGGGCCCATTGGTATTCTGTATGTGACAATCAGCTGAAGTCAGAATGACAATGGTTGGGCCGGTCCCCAGTTTGTGTGAAGTCGGGGAGGGGCTGCCGCAGCCTCTACAATGTGAGAAGTGTGAGCTGGCCCGACAGCAATAACATTTAACCCCTTCGATGCGTCGGACGGCCGGCGGCCATCCGACGTCACGGTGGGCGTGTGCGGAGGACGGCCGTCCGCACCACGCCCACGCCATAAATCACCCGCACCGCAGCGGAATTTTCGCCACGGTCAAGGGGTTAAACTTGTATTAGGGCTTCTCCAGGGAAACAGCACAGATTGCTGCAATCCCCAAAAATTACGGACAAATGGTGTCTGTAAAAGGAATGATTACGGACAATGGACAACATGCCAAAATAACGGACGGTCCATAAAATTTACGGACGGTTGGTCACCCTAGTTCCCAGTAGCTAGTAGTTCACTTTACTATAAAAAAGCGTTGTGTTTATTTCATCAAACCCTATCACTCACTCCAATCTCGCGACTAGTGCTGGTGTCTCGTCCCTCCTGTAATGTGTTTCCACCAGCCTCTCCTAGAGGGCTGGCTTCCACACTCCACCCACATCCATCCATCCCCGCTGTCACAGGTCATGTGACCCTGCCAATAAAAGGGGCCCGGGCGCAGGTGCCCTGGGCCAGTTCCAGAATGTAAGCATCTGTGTCATTACTTTAGGTGTATGGGGGCCTAGGGCCTCAACCCTTACACCTCCCCCCAGTGATGTGATTGTTTAAAAGAAAACAAAAAAACATTAGTCTGGTTTGTGGCACTGGTTGTCTGACTCTGTGTCCTAGGGTGCGGTGTGCTGTGGGCCATTGACAAATGTCACACAAGTGCGCAGCAGTACCAGGTTCCTGGCATGCTTCTTACTTCTTGGCCCCAAATCTGGCCCCTGCTGCTGTCCCGCAGCTTGCCCATTAAGGCCAGAGATTGCCACTTGATGGTTTCAGGATTTTCCTATTCTGCTGGGTGGCCGTTTGGCTTGCTGCAGCAGGCAACTGCTCTCTTTCTGTGCTGCTATTAGGAGTACCTGCCGTAGGCTCTGAGCCGCTTCCTGCCCTGAGCCGCTTCCTGCCCTGGAACTAGTATTACGGTGGAATTCAACATTTTGGAGGCGACAAGTAACATTGAATCAAAGATTTACTGATGATGCAGTTCACTGTCGCTTTATACCTTTCAAATTAATGTTACTGTCTCCCACACACTTAACTTAACCAAAGAAGGATCTTAGGGTATGGGGGATGAAGTACTACTTCCTAGCCGCTGTGAGCGATGTAAATGTGTTGTCGGATTGGGTCATAGACAGTGAAGTTATGGACCACAGAATAGGGAGTGAACCAGGTTTACTCAATGGGGCAATGGTCTTCCTTTATGGGTGTCTTCTTGTGATGGGCCAGTGGTGGAGGTGGGCAGTGGCCTCCTTAGAACTATCTTGGGTATAGCATTTATTTAATTTTAATTATTAACCTCTGTATAGGAATCACATCTGTGTCAATACAACGGTAAATGCAAAGCAATACTGGCCCCCATACCCGGTTGATACCATTTTCTGGTTGTCACAGTTATCTCTTTTCAGGCTTTGGTAGAATAAAAACAAAAGCGAGACAACAAGGTGACCAGAAGTTTAATCTCTTGATGGGTTTTGTTGCTACCATGCTTTCCTTACTGTCTTAAAGTTGCAAATGGAAAGATTGTATAATCTTACAACTAACGGCTAGGCTGCATATTAAGGAATTATTCTGAAATGGAGCTGTTGTAGTAGCACCATTCACAAAAGCAGCACATTTTTCTAACACACAGAGGATATTAGCACTGTTTCTGGCTTTCACATGGGTTCATGATTAGGTTCATAAACGTTGTTCATATCTTAACAGAGCCACTGTAATTTTATCCCAATATATCTTCCAAAAGGTAAAAAGAGCTTGAGTGGTACTGTGTATTCTCACTGCCATATGTCATACTCTGTAAGTATATTTATTTATGCCATGGCAGTAAAAATAAATGTGGCCAGATAACACGTTATTTAGAGCATCTGTACTACGAAATGCACATTCACATGTTTATTACTGCATTGCAAAAGTCAATTTCAAGTTTACTATCGCAGTACAGAACATTGACATGAGAAAAACACGTTTTACTGCCTCACAGACTGCATGTAACAATTTCCCAGGGAAACAACTCTCTTAATGGTTAGTGTCAATTCAACGTGTTTTTACTGTATTGTACACATTTATTCCTTTGCATCCTGTTTTCTGGATACATTTCTTTTGTTAAAGCAGCTGCAGATGGTAAAATACCATGGCGCAAACCATATATGTAAGTGCGCAGAATAGAATATGTTACTTCTTATGACTGTTGAGGGAGGGGAGGGACATCATGACTCAACAATGATATTAACCCCTCCCACGCTGGTGACGGAACAGCTCCGTCACGCCCCTCGGGTGGGTTGTGCTGGTGACGGAGCGGTTCCGTCACGGCCCGCTCGCCGCGCCTGCGCGGCGCGTTCTATTGAGCGGGCAGGGCCGTGACGGAACCGCTCCGTCACAAGCACAGCCCACCCGAGGGGCGTGACGGAGCGGTTCCGTCACCAGCGTCGGAGCGCCGCGCGCCCCCCCCCCCCCGGCCTCTTAGCGCTGCGGCGGAATTGCCACCGCAGCGAAAGGGTTAAGTAGACTTTGCGCATTTGCCCATTTATCATTTATTTTGAAAGAAAAAGAGGTGATCATGAAATACATTCTAAAATTGCCACTTAGAAATTCCAGCAAAATGAATAAAAACAAGCATTTGCAATGCAATAGGTCTCGGCATTATTTAAGTTTGAGCTATTATTCTTGTAAATGGCAATTTGTTTTTGCTTTATGCTATAGTTTTCTTATGTACATAAAAAGCTACATATAAAGTATTTGTTGTTAAAATTATTTATGCAGTATTTAAATTTGTTTGCATAAAAGATTACAAGAATATCTTAGCAAAAAAAGTTAAACTTTTTAATGGTAATTGACTAAATGTCCATTTGGACATTTTAATTTCAAATAGGTAAGTGTAAACATCACAAATATATTGTGCAAAGAGTGCAAAATATTTTAGCCATAAATATTTTTGTTTTACGAGGTAGTTTGTAAGAAAATGATTGTAAAAGGCAAACACTGTAATTAAAATGTAACATATAACAGTACAGTTATGGCTAGTAAACATACATTAGGAATCAACCATTCGCACATAAAGCAAGAAGTGGCTAAGCCAACAGGTCTGGCAAGCCTGATGTAATGGCTATTTATGTTTTTTTGCACGCGTATGCCACAAAATAACAATACGTTGTGGTCCCATTATACCAGGGATGGTCTCAATAATGCCAAAGATGCCTACATCATGCCAAGCATTGCTAGACTAAAAGTGGGAATAATTCTAACAGGGACACCACCAATAAATTAAGAAGGAACACCATTACGCTAAGGCAAGCATTACCGCCTTCGGGTAAAGTCCGCGCTATATAAAAATGCATAAATACATGAATAAATAAATACCGCCTTCGGGTAAAGTCCGCGCTATATAAAAAAGCATAAATACATAAATAAATAAATACCGCCTTCGTATCCTCGTTACTCTGCCGGCCTGCGACCAGGAAGTCAGGCAGGCCGGCGCGACACCCGGAAACAGGAAGTAGGAGGGCGGGAGCCTACCCCGCCTCCCACGGAAGAGCCGCGATTGGAGCCGTGTTGACATAAATAAATAAATACCGCCTTCGTATCCTCGTTACTCTGCCGGCCTGCGACCAGGAAGTCAGGCAGGCCGGCGCGACACCCGGAAACAGAAAGTAGGAGGGCGGGAGCCTACCCCGCCTCCCACGGAAGAGCCGCGATTGGAGCCGTGTTGGGACCACCGGAGCAGGCAGGAGCCTACCCTGCGCCCCGGTGCCTAACGAGGGAAGACGAGTCCTGCTGCCGGGCCCTGCAGCTGAGGAGAGCCGGTGAGTGCGTTGCTGAGCTGCTGCTGCGGGCGGGAGGGCGGGCGGGCGGGCGGCCGGGAGGGCGGGAGGCGGAGGGGCGGAGGGGCGGGAAAGCATGTACGGGCGGGCGGGGGCGGCCTGTGTATGTGTGTGTGCGCGTGTGTGCGTGCGTGTGTGTGTATGTGTCTTGGAGTGCGTGTGTGTGACTGTGGGATAGGGGGTGTGTGTGTGAGCGAGTCGATGTGCCTTCGCGCATGCGTGAATGTTGGTGCGCGTGCAAGCAGCTGAATCCAGCCGGCCAGAAGCGCGTGACAGTTTTGTATCCCTCATTCCCCGGTGTCAGCTAGCTATAAGTCTCCAGCCTGACGCATCCTTCGGATGCGATTACAGGCCGAGACCTAATGACGCATCCTTCGGATGCGATTACAGGCCGAGACCTAACTAGAGAGCCAAAGAGCAAATGTTTAATTAATTTCTTTTTCTGCAGCAGGACAGAACAAAGTGAGCAATTTCTCTTTGGATTCAGATGGATTCCCATGCACACACATTTTATCACAAAGATATTCCACCTTTATCATAATTAAGCATGCTGTTCTCTATCCTCCTTCCATTTAGGAGGTGCTCAATAGAGTTGATCCAGCTCATTACAACATTTTAGTGTGTCAGAGGGGGCACTGCTATCCAATTGCTTGAAGCATTAAATCCATATGTAGTAAATTTCCTAATGAGTGAACCAAAGTGATTCTTATATTCAAATTAATTTCATTTCTGATTGTCAACAGAACCCCAAATTGACATGAATGCACTATCAGCCCATTGTGAATGTTAGCTTTACATACCTTTTTATATCACATGTAAACATTTGTTTTTGACCATTTCCAAAAATCTATAATTAATTTCTGTGAATTTTGAAAAAGAATTCACAGATGCGATATAATTTTTATGCATTGTGTGTTTTTAAAGCACCAATGATGATAGAGAGTTCAACATGTTTGTGACATAAGGGTCTTCAATACCATGTAAAAGTTTTGTGTCTTATGGCTGTCTATATACCCTCTTTCTGCTCAGTATTCCTCACTTAATCGTGAGAGTTAGAGAACTAATACCTGCTGAGTGCCTTTAATTTTTATTTATTTATTAATTATATTTGTGTACGGCTGGAGGATGAGTCCTTAAGGGTAGGATTAAAGAAGTAGGTAGACAGGTAATCATCTGAGATACGTCTAATAAATCAGATGGACTCAAAGGCTGATTAATAATGGTATCTGAAGAGGTGAGTCTTAATGGGTTCCTGAATTTGGGAAAACTATTTTTAGTATGGAGGGATAAAGAAAACAATTTCCAGAGAGATAACCTTTGAGCATGATGTATGGCAAGTTTTTTTGAGTGTACAACTTTAACCATCTCTTCCATCAGTAAGGTAGAAGTAATTCGGTGAAGTAGCAAGTTGCTTTACCATGAAAGGTCTTGGTTTGATATTTTGTTTGACTTGCGGTAATGGAATGTCAAGAGGGCAGGAGGGAGGTGGTGTGTGTGCTTCAGATCAATGAAGAGAAAAGTAGCATAGTTCTTCATCTTCTGCAAGTTAGCCATGATTTTGGTAGAGAGGTCCGCTTATATTCCATTGCAGTGTCCTTCTCTGGAAATAGCAGCTGCAAGGACCAACACAATTCTGTGAGGCAGGTAGAGTATAGTCAGAATTGATTTAAAGATCTATAAGCTGTAGATGTTTTGAGACCTTATTCCCATAAGAAGATATTAACAAATCGGCATCAAGAACAGTACCAAAATTGAGAACATTTTGGATTAGTTTTGCAGGGCGCCCATGAAAGGAAGACTGCCAAATAAAAATCAGTGCTCTTCACCTGGACCAATAAATGTAATCTCAGTCATAGAGAAGCTCAGCTAAGGTGTATCCAGTTGTGGCTCCTTTTAAATATTCCATAAATTATGGGTGATTGACCATTAGTGGCTTTGACAAGTTTACTGTCATCTACAAACACATGATGGTTTAAATTATACCTCCCAAACTAATTCGTAACAGACCTCATATAGATGTTAATCCGTGATTGTGAGAGAGATGATACTTGGAGAACTTTGCATTTGATACTGATTGAGCAGGTCAGAAAGGAGGCAGTTTTTATCAGGTAAACTATATTGGTTAAAACGAGGAAATGTATACAACAAAGGCACAAAGGCCAAAAGGGTGGAGAGGTATTTTCCATACAGCAATGGGGATCACTTGTGTAGAACCTCCAGGGACAGATACGTCCTCCCAAACAATAAACAGTAACCAAAAAGTATCCAGCCCAGTAGAGACTTATAAGTAGAGACTTATAAGTAAGGTGTAGGCACATTTCTCTTTCAGAAGGTCGTCTCAATTAACTGCTACTACCACTATTGGGAGCAGTACCTCTTTGTATAGTAATCCTCACACATTCTAGTAGTGTCATGCTTCATCATCGGTTTCACCCTGGCTCCTAAAGGCCAGGTTGGGCTCAACCGTATTTCAAGGAGCGCTTATGAGAAAAGGCCAGGAGGGCTAAAGATTAAAATAACAGAAACTCCTGGTATCCCTTTAATATGTAGTAGTGGTGGCTATTAAAACAAAAGAAGGGTGTTCCCAGGATACAATGGTCCTATGACCCTAAAGTACTTGCCAACATGTTTCAGCCAATGAGCTGCCCTATGAATCCATGGCTTGCATACAAGAATTGTAAATCGATATGCCGACCAGAGGGTAAGAGAAAATGAGTATGAACAACAAAGTACTGGGGGCGTGGCTAAGCACGCAATGGCGGCAGACGTGCCTGGGTAGAGCTCCGAGAGAGACTCCCCTGCCACAGGCCATTTCTCCGTCGTTTTTGCCCGCTATACTTTGCAACTGCTGTCGAGTGACTGTTAAGCACTCCCCCGCTGACTGCCGAAGTTTGGGACGGCTGACTCACTCCGGGCCGCTCCGGTGACAACGAGCGCTCCCTGCCTGATCAGCCCTCACTGCGGAGTGGCGTGAAGAGTTGGGCGAGGCCGGGGATCCAGCCGGCCCTCTGGGCCCACCGGAGCGGGCAGCTGCTTCGTGCCCCCTGACAGCGACTGGGCGCCGTCGGAACTACCCTCCGTCTTCCCTGGGTGAGCCGCCTCTGAGATCGGTGTGGCGGAACGGGACCGGCCCTGCTGGCTCGCTAGGCCTGGGTGCCCAGGTCGGCGTGGAAGTGCTCCCCCCCCCACCCCCCCCCGCTGCAGCAACCAAGTGGTGCGACCGGAGGCTTCCCTGAGGGATTATTTGGAGTGCCTTCCTGGCTGCCCGGGTGCTGGCCGTCCCGGAGCTCTATCGACGGACTCACAGGCCGGTGACCCCCAGTACCGGATTTTGAAACTACCCGAGCCCGGGGATACGGCCTACTACACAGGCCCAGAGCTGAGGGTGGCAGTCGATTGCAGGAGGCGAGTTGGGAGAACATGGTGAGGCACACCTAATCGGCCCCCCGCCCCCACGGACCTACTAGTGCTGAGGCGCAGGGCTGGATCCTGGAACATTCGTCGCTGCAAGGGGAGACTGCCCGGGACTGGGGACGCGGCCTACGTGCTGGAGCTGGTGCCGGCGTGGGACACTGGGGACAGACGAGGCCAGCGCAGCACTGACCGGTGGCCCAGCGTGGCGACGTCAGCAGAGGTGGTAAGCAGCGGACACTGGCGACTCGGAGGTACCCAGGTATCGTGTAGGTCGGAACCGAGCGGGATGGGAAGGCTGGTGTGTCGCGGCGCTCCCCCCTCCCCCCCCATTGACTTACAGTGACCGCGACGTCTTGTTGGGTCCTTGGTGAGACCAACACTGTGGAGGGGGCTGAGAGTTTGTGCTGCCCGGACGACACCTGAAGGCTTGGCCTGCTGTGGAGGTACCCCTGACGGCGCGCCACTAGCCCTGGTCTGTCCTGGCAATTGGACCCTACCCCGTTGCGCCGTCACGTGGGGATAACAGCGGACCTTGCCCACCTCTTGCCCTGCCCACGGCGCTTGCTCACGCACGAAGCGTCCCATCATAGCTACGAACTGCTTGAGTAGGGCAGTGATATCCGCGTGTCAAACGGGGGACCTGTGAGGACCTGGGAGTGTACCTGTCTGGACTGCTTGGGCCTGCTCTGCTCCCTCCCCCTTCCAACGGGCCCTGAATCACTTGTGCCGTAGCGGGTCTCTTTGCATTGCTCAACTAACCGGCCACGTCGCGACTGCTCATGTCGGTGGGACCTAAAACGAGAGCTGTGACAGGCAACACACAGGTGAAGGGTAAAATGGCGAAGCAGGCGGAGATGGATCACACTGCCTCCAAGCTGGACACGATGCTGGCGGCCATGGAAAGGCTTGAGGAATCAATGCAACTGACCCGTGCCTCTTTGGAGTCTAAAGTTGATAGCATGGCTATAGACATGACGCATCTCTGAGCAGATTACAAAAAACTGTCTGAGAGGACGACGACGCTGGAGACCACGGTGACAGACCTGAATGGTGGAATTCCTGGAGGATCGAGCGGAAGATGCGGAAGGGTGGGCGAGGCGGAACAACATCCGCATCGTGGGTCTGCCGGAACGGTGGGAGCCCCAGGAGGTGCCGGAGCACATGGAGCGGTGGATCAGAGACATTCTCCCGGAAGGTACCCTCTCACAGCACTTTGTGATAGAGCGCGCTCACCGCGTGCCCTCTAAACCCCCCCTGAGGGCTCCAATCCTCGGCCCATGCTCATCCGAGTGCTGAACTATCGGGATCGGGACACTGTCCTGCGGGAGGTATGGAAGTTAGGGGAGGTCAGGGTGGATTATGTTCTTTCCTGACTATACAATTCAGGTACAGCGGCACTCCTTTCTGGACGTCAAGCAGCGACTTCGCCGCATGGCACTTAAATACTCCCTCTTATTCCATGCCCGCCTACGAGTTGTAGCACAGGATAAAACATATTTCTTCAACACCCAGGAGGCTGCTGAGACCTGGCTGGACTCGGGAGTTGTCCCGGACCCGGTTGGCCCACCCCTGAGATCCCGTCGTGGAGGAGGTGCTCGACGTCGCCGACACAGAAGACACTCGACGGCGAGCTCGGTGCATCCAGAGGCGAACATTGGCCCTACCCCTGAACACCGCAATGAGGAGCAGCAGGAAGCTATCCGCAGAGTGGCGGAAATTAGCGGTTCGCAGCCGGACGCCCCGGCTGCGGGTGCCAGTCCTTGTGCCGTGGGGAGTGATGATGAATATATATATGGCCTACCGGACTCTCAGGTTTCGGTTGAACTCCCGGATGTCACACCACAGACAGCTGATTTGCTTAATTAACACTGTTGCAGACTCACTGGCAGCTACAGAAAGGAGTGCAACACTTTCCTGCGACTTAAGTGCCCCTGCATTTATTGTCGACCGGGAAGACTACGATGTTGCCTTGGTGGGCACTGGGGAGAAGCCTGGTTTCGGACACGCAGGCCCTGAATGCTGAGCAGGCTGATGGCCCATTGCTACTAAGGGCCTTGCTTCTGGTGGGTCTAGACGGGGGATGTAGGTGTGCTGCCCCACGGTGGTGAGTCTTTACATGTGAACTGTCTGCAGTGGCTGCGGGATTACTGCTGCCTTGTTGGCGCCTGGAACAGTGTGCCTCTGCTGACATTGGGCTGTGCGATATTGGACGCCTGTGGCATGGGAGGAGTGCCCATGTTATTACTGCATGTATCATAAGTGCATTTAAAATACGTGCTTAGTGAACCCCCCTTCTTTCTTATTGAACTCGCGAACAGTTAGTGCTCATTAGAGCGTTTGGACGACGGCATGGTTTGCAGTCGACCTTTTGGCATTGTTATTATGTTTTTTATGGTTACAGGTCTGGTGCAACGTTCCCCTCCCCCTAATGTGTGTAGGAGAGCTGATGCGAATCAGTGGGCAATGCGTGAGACATTCCGTGATGATCTGAACTGGTGGGTCATAGCTTGTGGTGCAGTGGGTGGGTGGGGGCACTGGGTGGAGGAGAAGAAATGTTGTAATGGCTGTGGTTAAATTTTGCACTTGGAATGTACGCGGTATGCACACCCCCTCACGTCGCTGTCAGGTGTACTCGTACCTCAAACGGCACCAGGTGCAGATAGCGCTATTACAAGAGACGCACCTGACGGAACCGGAGACACATACACTGCGCCGCCGCTGGAGGGGGCAAATATATGCTACAGGCTACTCGGCCTTCGCGCGTGGGGCTCTCATATGGATTCGCCCGGGGGCCCTTTTGCCATGACGCATAGCAACATAGATAAGGAAGGCAGATATGTGTTCCTTCAGGGCAACCTAGACGGCCAACACATTGCTCTGGCATCTATTTACGCTCCCAACGTCGACCATGGACGCTTCCTCACACACTTATCGGCGGCGATTGCAGCATGGCCAGGGGTACCGCTTCTGCTAGGAGGCGACTATAATTGTGTCCTCGATGTTGTGTTAGATAGATCCGCCCCTCCTTTGGCGCATGCGACAATACACGGTACGTCGCGCACATTTGCTGACTGGGCAACACAATGGGATCTCACTGACGCTTGGCGCAGCCGCAACCCTACCACACGGACTTACTCGTACTATCCGGGCGCTCATGCGTTGCATTTCAGACTCGATAGATTCATGCTGACCAGCTATCTCTTGCCCTTAGTCACTGACTCCCACTACCTGGGTCGCACTCATTCGGACCACAATCCACACACACTTGACTTTGCCTGGGTGCGCCCGCACCCGCCGGTGCCCACGTGGCGCCTCCAGCCGGATATCTTGCTGGATGCTCCCTTTCGGCAACTGCTCTCGAATCGTGTCTTACAGTACTTTGAAGACAATACTGATACCGCATCCACCCCGCAGGTTGAATGGGATGCATTCAAGGTGGTAGTGAGGGGTCATTGCTTGGGAGCACAGGCCGGATTAAGACACCAGGTGGACAGGGAACTGACACAATTGGAGACGATACTGCTATCGGACGAACGGGAGGCAGTGGAGGGGGACGACTCGAACTTGCTAGACGCTCGCGGAAAGCACACGCAACTCCTTGAAAGACTGAAGAACTTGAATTATGCAGCACACTCTGCGCGCGTGCATCATGCTGGAGATAAAGCTGGCAAACTTTTGTCCTGGCTGGTCAGGAGAGACACCCAAACGTTACCGGTGATGTCGATCCGCACTACGCAGGGCGATGTGGTCTACACCCAGAGGGCCATCCATGAGGCATTTTCGAGCCACTACAGATCCTTGTACTGTACTCGCCTGAGAGTTACTATGGTGGAGATTGCTGAGTATTTATCAGGCGTCCTATTGCCGACGGTCACTAATGCGCAGTGTGAGGAACTAGGTGCGCCGTTCACTGCCGAAGAACTCCGAGCTGTAATATACTCTCTTTCGAATGGCAAGTCCCCCAGGCCTGATGGTCTACCGGCGGAGTTTTATAAGGCGTATTCCACCATTCTCATTCCCGAACTGCTGCGGGTGTACGGGGCGGCGATACGGGATGCAGTACTTCCTTTGTCTGTAAACGAAGCCAATGTGATCTCACTCTTGAAACCAGGCAAGGATGCATTGAATGTGGGGTCCTACAGGCCACTTGCCCTCCTTAACACGGACTATAAGATTCTGGCATCTGCGTTGGCCCAGAGACTGGCACCTCTGGTCCCAGCCCTAGTGCACGCGGACCAAAACGGGTTTGTCCCTACCCGCAGCACGTCTTACAATATTAGACGGCTATTTCGAGTGCAGAATCTGGCGGTGGCCCAGTGGCCCCACTCGGGGTGCGTAATCCTTGATCTTGAAAAGGCGTTCGATTCAGTGGAGTGGCCCTACCTAGCGCTGGTGCTGGAGAAATTTGGGCTGGACGCAGCCTACCTCCGCATGGTGGAACTCCTCTACTCTGCACCAGTAGTGCGGGTTCGAACGAACAAGCTTTTCTCAGATCCGATTCGTGTCCGCAGGGGCACGAGACAGGGATGTCCCCTCTCCCCCCTGATTTTTGCGCTCATGAGGGAGCCACTGGCGGCACAATTGCGCACTTCTGGCGAGAATTGGGGGATCCCGTTGATGGATGGGATGCATTCGGTGTCGCTCTATGCCGATGACTTATTACTCTATGTCAGGGACCTGACCTGCTTCCCCCGAGCACTCACGGACATTTTCAGTAGCTTTGGCGAAATGTTTGGGTTGCGCGTCAACTGGGCAAAGTCGGGGGTGTACTCTTTTGCAGCAGATGTCCCGGAGTGCGACGTCATGGTAATGGGCGAGCGGCTCCTCTGGTACCCCACAGTGTTCCGTTATCTAGGAGTCCATGTGTACCGCGACCCCACGGACCTCCTGGAAGGCAACCTTACGAGAGCGATCTCTTCGCTTACAGCGCAAGTTTCCTTCTGGAATACTCTCCCGCTGAATGTGCCCAGCCGTATTGCCCTGGCAAAAGCGGTTGTTTTGCCTAGGCTACTGTACTATTATGCAAACCTGCCGGTATATGTGCCGGTTCGCACCTTTCGCGAGCTAGAGACTATACATAGGCGACTGATTTGGAACAAAGGCCGTCCCAGAGTGGCTTTAAAAACCCTTTATGCCGCGACCGATAGTGGTGGGCTGTCGGTCCCGAATCACGAGTTGTACTACCTGGCTGCACAGCTGCAATGGGTAGCCTACTGGCTGAGTGGACGTAACTTGAGTGATACGGCCACGACAACGACTATCCTGTCGGTCCCGCAGGTACATGCGTTGTTTCATCCTTTGGCTAAGTCGCATGTTCAGAACCAACTTCACCTTGAGGTGGCGAGAAAGTGCTTCTTGAGAAGCCTGAAACTCACTGCAGCAGTGAAACCGTACGCGCCTAACTTACCACTGCTAGGCACGCCCTGGGGATCCGGGATGCTCACGGCGCCACTATTGGACAGCTGGGGAGCAGCAGACTTAGAAAGCTTGGGCGACCTGTTTGAGGAGGGAGCATTGCTCCCTTTCGAGACACTAACAGACAGCACAGGTTTGCCGGCAGGACAATTCCTGACATATGCGAAACTGCTACACACACTGACGAGAGCCTGGGGACCGCTGACGGAGGAACCACCAATACACCTGCTTATTCAATACTTACATGTGATGGGACATGGCTCTCACCTTGTGCATTGGATTGCCCAAGCGTTGCACACGCACACGCAATTCTCCCCTCAGCGCCTACGAGACAAATGGGCGGCTGATAGAGGACGGGACTGGACTGACAAAGAGTGGGCGGGGGTGCTGGCTGGAGCTCTACACGTACCACGCAATGCACGCTTCAAGATCATACAGTACTATGTGATCCATCGAGCGTATCTGTCCCCAGACAAAATTAATCGTTACTTTGGACTCACTACGACAGGATGCCCTAAATGCGGACTAGTGGACGCACAGTTCCTACATGTCCTCTGGTCCTGCACTCTGCTGCAGCCATATTGGACCGCAGTGTCGACTGCCTTGGCGGGGGCGACAGGGGGTACCTTACCACATACTTGGGAAGTTTTGTCTGTTGGGGTTATTTAAAAGGACGAAGCAGACGAAAGTCCAAGCGAGGTTCTGGGATCTAGGCCTGATTACGGCGAAACGTCTCATTACCAGGCGTTGGAAACATAGTCTGCCCCCCCAAACGGGGCAGTGGCGTCGCTCACTGGATGCTTGGGCGAGGGCTGAAAGTGTGGCACTGCACCGGGAGGAGACGACGGGACTCCGGATGTACCCTATTGCGCTGGAGTGGGATGGTGCCCTGGTGGCCTACCACGAAGAGTGTCTACGGAATGGTATTGTGTGAGCGTTTACCCCATATTCACCTATGACACACCCAACGTTCTTCTCGCTCCCAACCTCCCCCCCTCCCTTTCTCCCTCCTCCCTGCCCCCCCCTCTCCACGGCGCTTCCCTTACACCCTACTGCACAAGTGAAGACTCCTACGAATATTACATTGCCGTTGATATGTCACATTTGGATTACACTCCTCTCCGCACCTCCAGCTCCACACACACACACACATGAACGCTGACTGACACCACCTGGTTTATGGTTTCCTATATATCTGGAATTGTTTTGTATAGTTAGTAGTTTTCAAATGCAATTTTGAATGTGTAATATGTTGCCAATGTGAACACCTGCTCTGTTTCTCCGGTCATGGTATACTTTGAGCGCTATACGAAATGAGTCTAAGATATGCAGTCGCAATGCAGAAGTTCTTTTACATCAATATTGGGCACTGCCATTACTGAACGTAAATGTAACACACAACAGCTAATGCAATACCAATTTGTCATGCGGTCTAACTGTGCACCGATATAGTTTGCTCTTTCCCGCCATACCTCCATGTGGGTGGGATGGTCCACAAAATCTGGGACTCCATGACTTAAGTAACAGCGCCTTTTATTTGCTATACCTGCATATGTGTACTGTTGTATAATGACAAAATGCAATAAACATATTCAAACAAAAATGAACAACAAAGTACTGGTCATTATATACGCAGTATTACATACCATTAAAGCCTATAATAGATCAATGTAGAATCATTAGAGTATGTACAAGAGACAGAGGGGTAAGGGAAGATAGTTATTTTAAAACAATACATACATGCGTCTGACAGTCATCCAGTATAGCATTACAGACATAAAATGGCCCACTAGTGGGGTATAACCTATCACAACAATTTACCCCAGAAAATAGTGCATCTCCCCATCAGTGGTGCGTCCCTTTATTTGTGCCCTTGGTCGATAAATCCACTGTGCCTCGGTTTGCCTGAGTGTTTGTTCTCTATTACCGCCCCTTTTATCTGCTGGGATGTGTTCCATCCCTTGAAACCAAGAAGTAAAATCATTGGGATGTATACTTTGGTAGTGGTCTGTCATAGGGTATCTGCTGTCCTTGTTTTTGATGGCCCTGCAATGTTCTTGTATTCGGGATTTCAGGCAGCGTGTTGCGCTACCTACGTATATTATTCCACATTTACATCCCAGAACGTATATAACATGAGTAGTTTTAGAGTTAATAAAATGTTTAATGACGTGGGACTTCGTGGTGTTGTAAGTAAAGGTTTTGGTCGTGTTTTTACCCAAAGGGCAGACATTGCATGTACCGCAGGTAAAAAAGCCATTGGGTTTCAGTGGCAACCATGTATCCCTATTCTCAATCGTAGTTACATAGCTTGGGCATAGGGTGTTTCTAATTGATACTCCCCTTCAGTATGTGATCGCTGGTATGCTATTAATAGAGTTCTTTAAACCAGGGATTTCAGTGAGAAGGTGCCAGTTCTTTCTAAAGATGTTGAAAATCTTATTGCTGTGAGTAGTGCATTGGGTCACAAATCTAAGTCTATTGCATTTGATAGCTCCTTTGTTTCGCTTGGGTTTTTCTCTAAGGATGTCTTCTCTATTAGTAAGGTGTATTCTGGATTCCGCTTTATGCAAGATCTTATCGTCTTATCCCCTTCTAACAAATCTGTTTCTAGATTCCAGGACATTAGATTGAAACTCCTCATCTTCACTACAATTTCTCCTAATACTTGTCATTTCTCCAAAGGGGATGTTATTTATGACAGAATGTGAATGTGGACTGGAGGCATGCACTATTCCATTGCATGTTGTCTCCTTTCTGTACAGAGTACTTGGTATGGTACCATGTTTAGTGTAGAATTGAATATCCAGAAAGTTTATTTTCTCTCCGTGGAATGACATGGTAAATTTAACGTTGTAACTGTTGTCATTCAGATAAGAGAAATATTGTTGTAACTGTTCCTCGGAGCCTGGCCACAGACAGATGACATCGTCAATGTACCTCCCTCAGAACACCATAAATTCAGTCTAGGGGGAGGCACCTTTGCCCCAGGCGTGCTCCCTCTCATACCACCCCATAAAAAGGCATATGAGGGAGCAAACCTGGAACCCATCGCAGACCCTTGTATCTGTTGGAACCAGCGTTTTTCATGGAGAAAGAAGTTGCTTGACAGGACGATATCCATCATTTAAACAATCATCTCATTGTACTCACACAGCTCAGCCCCATCACTATCAACAAAGCACTGTACAGCCACGAACCCACATTTTGTATGAATACATGTATAGAGACCTTCAACATCGAAGGTCACAAACATGAGTTCATCAGACCACTGTAAATCCTTGATTTTAACAAGGATATCTTTACTGCTCCTGATGTAAAGGACATGTTTTGATGGTTAAGGACATGTTTCTGTAGTCTGAGATCGACTAATTCAGATAATCTTTCAGTGGACAAGCCCACCCCAGTAATAGGTCTACCTGGGGGGAACTGCCCCCCTTGTGAATTTGGGACAGTCCACCCTTAAGTATCGAAATTCATCTTCGGTGAGTAAACACACATCTTTCCATTCATTTAATCTCACATTGATCATGGTAGTAAGTTCAAGAATCGGGTTGCCCACCATCTCCCTGTAACATGATTGATTTCCCAATTGTCTGTAGATTTCATTCATATAGTCTAAGCGGTTCATGATAATAACATTACCGCCTTTGTCAGCTTCTCTGATGACAATATCATGGTCCCTGTTGAGTGCCTGTCTTTCTGCAGGAGAAATATTATGTCGGATTGGAGGTGCAAATTTGTTGGGCACTTCAAAATTTAAAATATTCCCCAATACTTTATCATAGAATGCATCTATGTTGTGATGATACGCAATAATGGGTAAAAATTTCGACTTGGGCCTCAGGCGGCTATCCATATTGAAAGCTTGTGAAATGTTAAATTCTTCCAATAATTAAGGAATATCACTGAGAGACAACAAACAATGTACATTCCGAACATCAGCAATAATGTGCATACCAGTACTCTTAACAAGAGAAGGTACTGATGACTTCAATGCCCTAGTGGAGAAATAGTCCCTACGTTTCAGTGCTCTAACAAATTTATATAATTCGAGATGAATATTGGTGAAATCCCCACCCTGGATGGGCCAAAAGTTTAGACCCATACTCAACAATCTTATTTCATCTGCGTTCAAGATTTTATTAGACAGGTTCACAATTTTCAAATCACTGTTATCATTTGTAATATCAAAAGAATTAATGACACCACCATGTTAAGTTATTGGGACCTTCTTGTCCCTGTTTCTCCATTTGCTTTGTCTGCCATCCCTCCTTTTGAACCTCCCCTTTAACCTCTGCCCTCCCCTCCTGATTTTGACTGGTCTCTTTTTTGTTGCAACCTGTTGCATATACGCAACTTGGCCAGTTTTTTCTGGAAGGACGAGGCACCTTCTCCTAAAGGGGTCTCCTGTGGAATAGTACTGGATGCCATGCTACTCTGTGATGAAACGGATATATTACTGCCTGAGCGAGTGTCATCACTCTCGTCCCTTTCATACCTATTTCTGTTTTGCTCCTCCGCCCCCTGAATGTTATCAAATCTTTGGGTGAAGGTATATACACGGCCATCTCAGTAAACCCTACCGTCTCTTTTGATTATTTTTATTTGTTTCTCCTTGAGATATACCTGATGGTTATCCATAACCCTTTTAAGGATAGTATAGTTTTTTCAATCAAATCCTTGTTCCATCTCATTGATTTCCTTCTAAATTGCTTCAATTTCCCCTTGAAGATTCTCCCCCTTTTCTATGACATGTTTCACTAGGATTTGCATCCTTATATGTGATGCTACCTCTAGATTGTTTTCCCATTCTTTCAATAGTTCTTCACCTAAATATTCGAAGATAGGGAAGATTAAGATTCTTAACTTCCTCGGTATTTTCCGATTGCCCATGTATTGTTGGAGGGTCTCTCCATCCCACCAATGGGATAACTCTTGTTTTTAATCTTAAGTACAAGGTTTTGAGGCTTACATTATCAGATGACCCCGAGTCATTGGCTGTTTCACAGTACTAGTGCAAAATAAGTTCTGCACCATTTCCTCTCTGCCATCATCAAATCTAGGCATATTTTTTGGCTTATAGCTACGGGATGAGTGCATAGTCAACAATATAAACAAACAAAAACAGTTCTTACAATGGCTGACCTAAGGTTCAGCACATCAATCCCTGTCTGTATAAATTTAGAGTTCTGTGCATCAGCTTCCGGCACTCGCCGTCGTTCAGTGCCGCTGGAATCCAGAGAAAGCAAAGTCTTTGTAGAAATGGAAGGTGCACCAGAATTGAAGTCAGAATCATATACTTTAGTCCATTAGTTAGCTATATTGGTGACAAAAGTAAAAGTGGGGAGCAGACAAAGCGTTTCGTTCCTTCGAACAAAGGAACTTCATCAAGGCTGAAACAATGACACAAAACACAGTATAAATAATCACACATGAAAAACATAAAAGACATAACACTATTACCAAAAATACATGTATACATGTAGAACAATAAGGTGTCTACAGAGTGAAACAAAACGACTTGGAGATGACTCACATAACCCCATTGGGAAATCAAAAACAAAAACAATCAAATCTATAGACAGCCCACACAACAATTATATACAAAAATATATAGCATATTTATACATGAGATTCAATAAAAGAGACATTTCAGCCATCTGTATCAACATATGTACAGTATTCTCTACATGGCATGGACACCATGTCTAATCTATACAGACATGATAAATTGATCAATACCTGGTAAAGCATAAAGTCTAATTATTCTGCACCTGGCGTATTTGCTGATTTTCGGGACACAGAAGACTCCAGTAAGTGTGTATGGGATCGTGAGAGTTATTACTCCCCTCACATTTTTAGATATTCGTTTCCTTGGTTCTTGCAAGTAGTTTTATAGTTTTTCGTCCATGTCTGTCCGCCATGGGTCATAGTGGGTTTTTTCACCAGGCCGGGAAAGGAGGGGTAGGCGCTCCCCGAGCAAACGCGGGCAGCCAAGCTCGGCTGCCCGCTCCGCCCAGCAGCGCTCACACCGGCGTCAGGGACTGGGATTCCTCCTCCAATGCGGGATCCCCAATCCAGCGATAGACTGGCACCGCAGCAGGGGCCTCGATTCCGCGCCAGGCTTGCGTCCCAGCACTGCGGTACTCCTGCAGCCGGCCTCCTCTACTCACAGTTCCCCAGGGCTCCAGGTGATGGGCACTCTGCTTCGGTATCAGGCGCCGCCGGGGGACACACCTCTGCTATTGCCGAAGGCATTCAATTAAGGCAGTAGTCGCTCGCTCGCAACCGGCTCACTGCCCACATCGTGGATCTGGCCTACGCAGTCCGTCACCAGGCCTCCGCAGCGGTCCCCCGCGCCGGTGCCAGCAGAAGGTTGTAGGGTGTCCCAAACGGCACAATGAGATCGCGGTGCTCTCCGGAGCTGAGGTCAACTTAGTATGTGGCTGGGAAGCTGCACAGATGCCGGATAATTAACGGATCGTTAGATAGCTCGATATAGCTCTCGGACTATGTGGCCATCTTGGGCCCAGGCAAGCTTCACCCTGAGTTGCATTAGTTGCCCAGTACTTGTCGGAACAGAGTGAGAACATAGGATCAGATAATCTCCTCGTCTCTGCTGATCTCTCGCTCTTCTAGGGTCCATCACAGTCTCCCACCTCCTCCAAGTCCCTCCGCACTTCCTTTAGATCCGCTGATAGTTGGCCTTGCATTGTGTGCAGATCTTCCCGGAGGGAGGTGAAGGCCTTAGTGGCAAGGCTGTCCCTCCCCTCTGCCCCTTCCTGTTGACCTTCCTCTCACAAGGATGTTCTGTATGGGGTTCCCATCAGGGAATGCTTCAACAGCATATCCGTCACCGAGCGGTCCTTTTTGGTCCAAGCCGCTGCCATTGTTTCTGATCCAGAGTCATACACAGCCGTGGGGAAAAGAAGGAGACGTCACGCCGCCCAGGGCGCTCCCATAGCTGTCTCCCCCTCCTTCTGATAGTCTATGCAGTGCTAAGCCCTTGATGTTTGTAGCACCACTGTGGTCCAGATTGTGAGGAGAGCGTACCCTTCGGTCTATGCGCGCCTGCAGGATGTCTTCTGCGCACTGCCTTCCCGTTCGTTGGCAACCTCACACAGGTGGGGGTGAGCAGTAGCATGACTGGCGGGGGTCTTACTGCCGACCGGCAAAATCCTTGTCCATATCTTACTGGTGCATTTTCTGACAGGCCTCTGCTGCTTGATATGTCTCCTAGGACGTGCTATCCATGGTGCTTTCTTCCCTGGTGAGTCCCTCTGCGGGGAGAGTGCGCTCAATGTGCGAGGGGATCTCAGGGCCCGCCTGGTCCCGTTGCTTCGCTGTGTTAGATTTGTCTTCATGCGGGCCTTCACTTGGGCGGGTCTCGGTAAGGGCTCCCCTGGAGTTGTGCACGGATTCGAGCCAGTCTTCCCTCACATACTATGTTTATGGCTGTCAGATGGACCCACTCAAAATGATACACCCGCTGTACACATTCTTATTAAGGGCAATGATGAACCCTTTCTGTGCTGATGGCTGCGCTCTGCAGGAGGTGGCTCCGTTTAGTTGCAGGGGACTTCGCCGACCGGAGGCCGTTTTATCTACAGGGCTCTGCGGGCTGAGAAAGTTTGACTCTCTACAGTCCGCCTGCTGGCGCCGCTAATGGTGTAGGCAGTGTATTCCCATTTCCCTGTGTCCCAGGGATGCCGCTGGCTGCTGGACTCCCCTGAGCTGAGTTATTGCACCAGCCCCTCCCTCCTCTCCAACCGGAATGCGCTTCATGCCGCCTCCGGAAATGCAGCGCCATCAAAGCAGCGTTACTCCCTCCGGGAACGCCGCTCTCCAGGTGGCACCCCCGGGCCAACACAGGATGCTGGGTGGCGCCACACACCAGTGGAAGGCTCAGGGCTGTGGGTCTTGGCTCCTGGATTCTCAGGGGACATTGTCTCTATGGGAGGCCCACCTTGTGTTTTGCTCCTGATAAGGATCTCTGCTGGGATTTGCGGGGTCCCTGGCGCCAGCCAGACCTCCGCCTCCGGCGCTCACCGCAATCCGGCACGGACTCGCCTCTTGCTTCACCTGCTGCGCAGACACCGGAGGCTCTGTCGTCGCTCCTCTGCGGGCCCACATTCACGGCCCCTCTCGGTCTAGAAGAGGCAATTCGGTCCCTCTCTCGCTTATCGGATCTCTGGAAGCTTCCGCCCTTCACTACCGGCTCAGGACTCCACGTTGCTACGCCCCACCTCCCCGATCCATTGCCATCCGGAGCCTCACCAGCAGCGTCTCACCGCTTTTCAGCTGGAATCACCGCCGCAGGGTGATTCTATGTTGTACAAGGGGGGTTATACCCATATAGTCAGTGGGACCTGGGTGATCAATTGCGTTGTATATAAGGGGTCCCAGACCAAAACACAAATTCTTATTTTAAAACACACATTATTTGGATGAATTCAAAAGTGGAATCAGGAGACGCGGCGCGCGCGCACCACTGTTGGATTTTTCCACAAGCATTGCGGATGTTGACACTGCGGAGGTCGTGCAAATTGTACACTGACAACGCGCGTCACTGAATTGGTCCATTTTTGGAGAAAGAGCCGGTCGCAGGCATGCTCGTTCTACATCCTTCACGGATGTAGCCTGCACTGCCGCGACCCAGGAACTAACCTCAAGTTACAAGGTGACTGTCTCATAACAAGATCCTGACTCTACATGTGGCGGATCTTTAGGCATCACCTTTTGACGGGATCCTCCCGCTCCGCCAGACCCTGATTCTCTATATGGCGGATCTCTAGACATCACCTGTTGACGGGTTTTCCCCGCTCCACAAGAGTTATACGCCCCACCCCTCTTCACCCATCACGTCCTGACGAAGACCCACGCAGTAAGGATCGACTATCCTACATTATCCGGGTCGAAACGTAGACATCTACACCCAGGAACTCCTAACCCTAGTTTGATATATTAATCACTATAGGAGTATCTTCTATGTGCAATTTTTTGTTAT
This sequence comes from Lissotriton helveticus, assembly GCF_964261635.1. Taxonomy (NCBI): domain Eukaryota; kingdom Metazoa; phylum Chordata; class Amphibia; order Caudata; family Salamandridae; genus Lissotriton; species Lissotriton helveticus. The sequence continues at coordinate 1,704,650,063 of NC_136067.1, forward strand.
GATATATGTCATTTTCCATGGCTTTTCATGTATGTCGAATTATGTTTTGAATTGTGGATTTATGCTCAATGCTTTCTGAATGTTAATTAGTGATGTATAATCTAGTGAAATACATCCCCCTCCCTGCACCTCCCCCTCTCCCTCACTGTGGGCGCATTGAATTTTGTATATTTTACGTCTGATTTTTCTAACATTGATTGCTCGAATGGTACAGTGAATATTAAAAACACTGGTCACCTTCATTCAGTGTGCTTTTGAATCCATCCAAATAATGTGTGTTTTAAAATAAGAATTTGTGTTTTGGTCTGGGACCCCTTATATACAACGCAGGGTGATTCTAGGCTGGTCCCAATGTGTCTCCCCTGCAGCTGAGCACGGAGGGAGAAAGCTATATTGAAGCATCATGGCGGTGTAGGAGAGACTCAAAAGCACGACTCATCCGACCGCCATCTTGGCCACACCCACCAAAAATGAATATTAGCTAAGCTCATATAAAAGTAATGGAAAGTAAACTAGATTGAAACCAATTCACAAAGTCATTTTTAGTACTCGAAGTAGTACTTCTGTCATACTACTTAATGTCCTCTTTAATTATTTTTTTTAATTTTCCCCAAAATATCTTAAATGGGAATAATCTAGTAATATTTACGTACCGTTAGTACAAATGTAAAGAGCTCTCTTTGCACTTTTACTAATCGGGAATTAGACGTTTTCTGGGTGACTTCACAAATGCATTTGGAAAACCTGAAGTAGTGCTTCTGAAGTACCACTTCACAAGCACCTAAATAACTTTTGGGGAATTTATTGGCATTTGTATAACTGACAAATAAACAGTGAATGCAATCATGGTTAAAATGTAATGACATCCATTGCGTTCTATACCAGCATGCAAGACTAAAAATACTACTGCTGAGTCCAAAGTATTGTAGGCTCTTTTTAGTTTTACAGTCTTCCTTCATCATAAGCCAACAACAAAGGGTAGTTTATGCTTGTCTTTAATCTCACACTTGTTTCTGAAAAGTGAACATGCATTAGCAAAACCGAAAAGACTTACCTTTATAGTGCGAGGCTGAACTGTAGGCTTTGCCAATGTTTCTCTGTAAATTATTGTTTATTTAAAAAAAGTAAAAGGAAAAACCTTTTCAAAATATTTGAGAAAAAAGCAAGCACATATCTTTTCTCTTTCAAAACTGTACATTGAAATCAATGTTTTTAAACTTTAGAAATGATCTGATTAATTTTTCAAATACGTTTCACGAAGGAAAGTGAACAGAATTAACAAGCATTGGAAATGCAATAGGTCTCGCATTTGCGAGAGTTTAAGATATTGGCATTGTAAATGACAATGCCTTTTATTTATGATTTAAAAACCAATACATAAATAAAAGGCACTGGCATTTAAAATGCCAATAGCTCAAACTCTCACAACTGCGAGACCTATTGCATTGCAAATGCTTGTTAACATATGGCATAGCGCTATTGGCTTTGCAAAGGCTTACACTGTTATGTTCCCGTCAACTGCACGACTACGGTGTAATCACATATGGGAGAAGTCCAGTAAGTCACAGATGCAAGTAGGGTCCTTCACCTCCAGAGCTGGAAAGGGAAGTGAGAGGCTTTTGGAAGTCTTATTGCTGTTTTTGTTTTCAGTGGTGCATCATGGGTAATGTAATTAGAAGCAAGTGTATTTTCCTAGTAATTGAAAGCAAGTGCTTTTTACTAACTTTCGCAGTTGTTGGTGAGTACCTGAAGAGGGCAGTGGAAGTTTACTGTGATCATTTGAATCTATTTTATGAGTCAAGCATTGTCCGCATCCGTTCCCTGCAGGGTGGACAATGTACTCTAAAGAGCGGTATAGGAACGTTTCAGAATGGCGGTGGTCCTTTGTATATATCTAACCTAAAGGATGCAAACCAATGTCCAATTAAAGCTCTTGAAATCTATTTAAAAGGTTGCTATATGCACTGTAACAGTTGGTGCAGATAGTAATGTTGGTGCCTTGGCGCACAGTCTAATCAGCAAACATAACAAACATTCACACCATAAAACATGACCTCATCTAAATTAATAACACAACTGTTTGCTAATGACATGGGAATGTAAAATGCTATCATGTGTTTGAATCTCTACTAGGGCCGACGAATCTCGGCATCCTTCTGAGTTCGATTAACTCAAATGCATTAAATTGGACTATGGCAAAGATCTTATTTCCAGCTTTACAACGCTGTAGGAGCAAGCACAAAGGGGGAGGGTGCATAACACGAGAACCTCAGACCACATAAGGGCTTGTGCAGATATGTAGGACCCTCACCGCTCCTAGAGCAGCGAAGGGCGGTGAGGCAGATGGACATATACATGGTGCCCGCGGAGGCAGCACACACAGCCTGATGACACCATGGTTGTGTGCTGATAATGCTCGCTGCAGCCACACTCCGTGCCTAGAATTCCTGCTGTGTTTCCTCGGCTCGCGCCACTACTTTAGCACACAGACCAGTATTTTTAAACCAATCAGGGGTGAAAGATTTTGGGTAAATGCTACCTTTTATTAGCAGCCTAAATAAAGAATGTCAAGTGCTACTGTATTTCTTCTATGTCTATTCTGCAACAGGCGGTCTTGGTTACTGGAACGGAAGGGAAGGAGGGCAGCAAGTGAGAGACACGAGGGAGGTGGAAAAGGATTCAAAGAACGAGTTATCCAAGTGAAAGACAAGGGCACTGGGGTGGCGGGATATGGAGGAAGAGAAAGATGGGTTTGAAGTGACGGGAAGATGGTTGGAGTATTTAGAAGGGAGCAAAAGAAGTATGAGGGACAGAGCGAAACAAGGAGAAACACGAGAGACGGCCTGCGGCCGTCAAAGTGAAAGTACCGTCGGAGGGCATTGCTGTGGGGAGGGGGGAGGAGAAATGCGACACGGCGGGCAGGGGAGGGGGCGGAGCGGGGAGAGCGGCATGAGGGTGTGAAGCAGCAGGGGCTGAGAGACACGAGGGAGGTGGAAAAGGATTCAAAGAACGAGTTATCCAAGTGAAAGACAAGGGCACTGGGGTGGCGGGATATGGAGGAAGAGAAAGAATGGTTTGAAGTGACAGGAAGATGGTTGGAGTATTTAGAAGGGAGCAAAAGAAGTATGAGGGACAGAGCGAAACAAGGAGAAACACGAGAGACGGCCTGCGGCCGTCAAAGTGAAAGTACGGCCGGCGGAGGGCATTGCTGTGGGGAGGGGGGGGGGAGAAATGCGACACGGCGGGCAGGGGAGGGGGCGGAGCGGGGAGAGCGGCATGAGGGTGTGAAGCAGCAGGGGAGGAGTGCTGCTGGCGATTGACTGGCGATGTGATGATGTGCACGCGCATTTTAGGTCAATGCGCTTGCGCATTGACCTAAAAGCGCACGGGCACAGCATCAAATTGCCAGTCAATCGCCAGTCTAGGTAAAGCTTATTTAAGCCCCTATATATCTTGCTCCCGTTCAATGCGCATGCGCATTGATATAGGTCGCTAGACCGATAAAATGGATAAGGAAGTGTCAGAATGTAAGGGGAATAGCCTGCCAATACCGAATTCATCCATTATTTTTCTTCTGTAGTTGCCCAGGAAGGAATTTTATGAGCCTCCAAGAGAAGTGTCATGCTAAGAACACCTTCTTCCTCAGTCACCAGCTGTATGAGCCCTCTACACTAAAAAAGCCTTTGTGTGCCAGAGCGTGTGCTTTCATGCAGTATGTAGATGCAGGCGATGAAACCAACAATAACCCGTAAAGTCTGCTCTTCAGCCACAACCTGGTTGCTTTGCTTTTACAGACAAGCTGGAAGGGCTGGGGAGTAACACAGCATGGGGGTGAGTATTTGAGGAGGGGAAGCAGCACACAAAGGAGAGAGCTAGAAAACACATAGTCTCATGGAGTGCTATTATACAGTCCCATGGAGTGCTATTTTTAAAACAAAATAGCTCACTGATGGTGAACAGTGAAAGGATACAGGCGGGAAATAAAAAGGATTGGAAACAGGCTGGGGAGCAAGTCATAAAATAAGAAGAAATCAAATCTGGCTGACAATAAACCTAACCAAAAGTAAGCAATCAATGGTCTGAGAGACAATGTAAGTTCACAATAGGTCTTTCTCAGTCAGATAGCTTTTGCTATCTCATAGGCGAGGCACAAAAAGGGAATGTATTTATCAGATAGTGTTTTTAGCTGTAATTTATATTGACCGTGGTCAAAGCTCAATTGGTGGAAAAGGTAGACGCACTACATTCTCCACAGATCTAATTGTTCTGTAGATACTGCTTGACACCTCACGAGAGATAATGGGTGTTTTCACACTTTGGTGTTTAAGCTCTGTCAGTTACCACGCTCGAGCCCACACATTGACCTTTCCTGTTTTTTCTGTTCTATTTCATCTTTATTATATTGATATGTAGAAATACATCAAGTGGAAGGAGAGGGGAGGGGAAAGATCCCATAGTACTAAATACTATAGCTCAGATAAGGTTTACAACTGTACATCCTAGTTGTATTATGGTTATTTCACAATATATTATCACATTTACGATTTGACTACTCTTTCGACATAGCGACAATCTGATTGGTTTGTAATGTGAACAGACAGCAAACAATACACAAGGACTGGAGGAAGTGCACCCTATAAGAAAAGCAGGAGTCAGTGTATCTTTCGTAAGCGTTATTGATGCGCCCGCCACTGTTGATTTTAGAAATGTGCATTGTGTGGATATAATTGCTTTACAGCGATTGAATAAAAACTGTGTGCGAGTATGATCATGTTGTTGTTTACCATGGAACAAAAGCACCCACGCTAATTTAATGGAATATATTAGAGCTCGTCGATAGAAAGCGTGTTTTGTGTGCAATTTCATAATTTCACAAATATAGAGGCCCAAATAAGAGAAGTAGCCAAAGGAATCGATAAAGAGGCTATTATTTATTGCACCAATACTAATTAATGTTTGTAATTTGACAGTGCTACTGTAAAATATTGAGCAAAGTTTGTCTTAGGAAACTTAGAGTAATCATCGCATCATCAAACAGCATTAAAATTGAATTTTAAGGGTATCATTAAAGCATTCTGAACTTCTGTGCTCTGTTATTCATGCATGTTCTCTAGCTCTGCTATATCTATGTCTGCCACAATTTAATCTTCACAACTCCCCATCCAGTTACCAACCACTGCACTCCTGCATGTAAATCCCTAACCTGAACCTCACCTTACTTGTCTTTTGTTGTGTCCATTATTCTACTCACTCATTAGGAAAAGCCAGTGAGTTTTCCCTTTGTGGCTCCCTCATCGCCTCTGTTTGCCAATCGAGGCACTACTTTTAGTCTTGAAGAAGCATTCGCCGTTAGCTTCTCATGGATTCCTGGATAAATGTGTGTTGAGGTGTCATGTTTCCTTCTTTGCATTTGGACAGCACTGATGATCTACACACAGAAGTTTGTGTGCATGGTTTTAAAGTCAAGTTCAAGAACTGAAGGGCTTCTATGTAAATATCATATAATATATGGCAGGATTCGACACACCTAAAATTGACCTTCTTAGTGCAGCTGCTTATTCCATATGGATCATTTATCCATCCACCTGGCATCCTCACCCACAGAATTTTCACTGAATTACAGTTGTATTACACACATTGTTGTAGGAAGACCAGCTAGCCAGTTCAACACCATTCTATTCAGTGACCAAGACCAATGAAATTCAGTCTGCGAAATGCTAGGTCAGTGAATGGAATGGTGGTATCGTAGATCATCAATAAAATATTTTTATTCAAGGTGAATGTACAACCCACTATCTTCCCCCATGCTAATCTTGTCCACGTCGTATGATCTGGAAGATCATTGAACTTAAAAAAGACAAAGAAAATGATTTTTTGCACATCCACAACACAGAGCTTCCGAATGTTTTTACTTATATCATTCACAGGTCTACTTTTAACATCAGTTAAGAATTTACTTTGTCTACCTATTGGGTCAGATGTTTTTTTCTGGTATCATAGTTTTTCTCCTCTTCAGTTTGAGATTTGGTTTAAATTTGATTTTAGCTTCATATTTAAACTATGCTTATGGTTCCTTAGAAAAAAATTGGGAAGCAATCAACTGCCCAAGATATGAAATCATCCCCTAAATTGAAGGTCATGTGGTCAGCATTGTATGAGCTCCTCCGCATTCTTTTTTAAAATAGAAAGGAAAGAAAATAAACAGTACTTTATGGTCTATCACATGCATGTTTCAGATTCCTCAGTCTTCTGTACATTAGAATTATTGTATTGCAATATAACATTTACATACCACGTTATGGACAGCGGGTGGTTGGCAGAGTTTGTTTTTGCCTCTTACCTTCATGTGTTGAGTGACCTAAAGAGGAGCTCTTATCTTGTCTTGGAATGCAGTGCATAGCAATGTGAATGAGGAGGTGGACATGATTGGTAGGTGCTCTAATGGGAAAATGAGAGGGGAAAGATGCCAGGATGTACCTGGATGGTCTGTGTTATAGGTAGTCCAGTTTGGGGATAGGCCTTCCAACACGTGAGCAAGTTTACCACACCACCCTTGCCAGAGGGACGTGAAGTGCTCTTTGCATGAACATAAAATAAGGGGTTAATGACAGAAGGTCTATTAATCTATACAGCAACAGCTGGAAGGTAGAAATGCTGTCATATGTGTATAGAGATGCCCAATGGGCATGAAGGGAAGTTGGCGACAGGAGACGTACCATGCACCTTTCAAACGCAGGTAAACTGCCTGCTGCTTTACAAATGCACCAAGTGACTGAGAAAAGAAGATGAAAAGCAACCAAGGTTGCCATTCTGAGCAGAAACTACACAATCTTTAAAGGCCCACATTTTACTTCCTCCTGCTGGGCAGAAATATGCCAAACCTTCGAGCAAAGGTTCATGCTCTAGCCCTTGTCATGGTCTTGAAGGGTCCCAAAGGCGCACACGCACCAGTTGTGTGAGCCCTTGCTAGTAATGGCTCAATCTGGCACCCTGCACCTGAGAGTGTGAGAAACAAAATTAAATGTAGTTTACTTCTCTAGCCGCATTAGAAATAATTGTCCCCTCTGGTGTTCCCACGCTGTCCTCACTCTTCCAAGCAAGCCCAATACTTGTTCTTAGATCCCAAACTCCCTCGCCCCTTCTAGTTTACTTGAAGAGCCATCCGCCTAGCCTTTAATAATTTCCTCCCATACAACTGCTATTCAATTTTTAGTAGTGACTGATATGTTTAGGGTTAAAAAGAGACTTGCACTGCTTCCATTGTTTCATCCAAAAGAGCAGCATGGCATATCATTAAACACCTGTAACAACCATCTGGGAACACACCACGCACAGTTGCAGGATAGAAAGCAATGACATCCATATTATATAGCCTGGTAACAGACAAATTAAGGTATTCATAATTATGCTCCTTGTTTTTCCACACTGTGAGATGTGCCCTTGTTGCAATGCATTACTTATCTCCTGCAAGCTTTCTTTTTAACAACATTACACCACATTTGGTTCTGATTCATATTTCTTCAAACATTTTTGCAGTTATCTTCCAATCTGCAGTAAATGTTCTTCCTTAAAATATGTCTCCAATCTCCTCTTCAGACTTTTGGAAGTGGGTAGCAGTATTTGTTATTGACAACTAGGCTCTAAACCTCTGTGGGCATATGATGCATGAACATCATTTGTTTGTATGCCATCTGTGAGGTTGCAGAGGTCACAAACTCTTGAAATCCTCAAGAGCACTGGTTGATGATACTGACAGACACGAATGACTATGGTGCCTTGAAGTTCGTTGCTAATACAAGTTGCTAGTGGGTAATATTCCCTGTAGGTATCCGTGACTGATGTGCCCTGAAGTAAGCACTGACTGTTGTTCCCTGAAGCCATCTGTGATTGACGTGCCCTGAAGATATTAGAAGTTGATGGCCCTAATGGTACCACTGACTACTAAGCCCCAAAGTTACTTGAGTGGTCTGTACCATACAGATCATGTTAAATGGGGAGCCCTGAGGCAGCGATACTTTTAATTGCCAATATAGTAGGTAAGTTCATGTGCAAAGGAATAATCACGTATTATTTGATTATTTATAAGGTGATGTCTCTTATGCTCGACATGTCCCATTAACATCTCACTTATCATTATTTACATACAGGTGAGTGTTAGCTCTCTTGTAAGATACATTCAGGGTTTGGTATGCTGTTAAAATTTAGCAAATCAGTGTTCTCATTTATAGGGGTAGTTATAGGATGATGCAGCATCTCCCTACTCCCAACCCCCTAGGATCCCATTTTACCACATGTCCTTCTCTTGTGTTATGATCACCTACCTTGTAAGCCCCCCTTTTTGTATAGCTGTCCTTTGCTTAAATCCAATGCTATATACATATCTACTTACAAAACTTGATCATCCTGCATAAACCATTATTTGAACGCACAGAGCTTTACCAACAAATATGAAAAACTTCGAAAAAACACTTTGTGACACCCCCCTGCCACTGCTATAACTCCCTGGTAATGTCCAGAAGCTGAAAGGTGTAGATAGCACAATACCTGCTTATGTGGTGGAATTGCATTGCTTCTGTCTGAAGTTTGTAGTTGAGAATGTAACTCAGAAATGAAATCCAATATTATCTCGCTACTCAGACTATACTTCTCATAATTCTTCTGCTCAGTCTGTTCAAACAGGGTGACCCTCACCCTAAGTATCTTCACGAAACTTGAAGATTTTCTCACGTTATGCAAGCATCCCCATTGCGGACCTGCATTTTTTACTATCCGATCCTTGGACCATGGCATCGTTCCCGTTGATTCCTTGTTATTCGAGTTGACTCTACCCCGTGAAATTGGCTCAATCATCTATACCGTGCTGATTCTATTTCAGCTTCACCCAACCGTGGGTCCAAGTGAAATTGTTATTTCTTTAGGCAATTATTTCTGTCCTGAGGATGAACCGATATTATGTATGGTTCGAAACGTCGTCGACCAAAATGCACTAAATGCATAGTTGACAAAAATTGTGCATGCATATGTGTATACTGTGGATTATCTGCTTATGATTCATGATATTCAGATGACCCGATTTTGCCTACTATTTTTCCCCCTTGTTTGTGTCCCTCCAGTGTGTTAGTCGGACATCGGCTGGTGTCCCACGTCCATCACACCCTATGTCTCATTCCTCTTGCATTATTTTTATCAAGATATTAAACTGTCCGTCTGGACATTTCTTAAAAATATAGTTCTATTTAGTCTATAATTATTCCCTGAACATTCTCTCTCTTGTCTAAGGACCACTGTTTGTGATAATAAGTACCTACCCAAGGTCCTTAGCTTATTGCGCCCTGGGTTCCCTTGTATTGTTTAAATAATTTGTACATATGGCCCTTAGTCTTTAACACTGATGCTCAATTGGAATTATTGGAAACAGAAGCTTTTGCTGCAGCATTCCGCTTCCTTACACAGATTGTCAGTGTGTCTCAAATAAGCTCCATGGGTTGAGAGAGGAGTTATCCTGTGGATATGGGTTCATGTTCATAAGTGCCTTCAATACCCTGCATTTGCAGCCACTAGGGCATTGTACTAAAAGCACAAGAGCTGTAATTCTATTTCTAGTCCAATTTAGTTTCAGTGTATGGTGCAATAGTGCAGAAGAGCGGCCTGACTATCGTTTCTAATCTACGAGGTTGATTGGCTATGACGAGTGCATGCTTTCATTGCCCTAATTTGGAGACCATCATTGATGTTGCAGGCTTAGGATAGTCCTAGGATTGTTGGTAGAAAACATTGCCATTTCTTTTGAATGCTTTTCCGAGTGTCTAAAAGTGTCTGAGAAGAGTGCAGACATGTAATGAGCCTTATCTAACCTCCAGAACATTCATTATACATTATACTAGAATGATTCTCATTAAGAACACTAAAGCTGTGCAGTTCACATGGGCAATTTCGATTTTTGTCTCTTTTTCTAGCAAGAGAACTTTTTTTTAAATCAATATTTATTGTTTTCAAACACAGCACAGTCAATCAATCAGGGGTTTGTTAAAGCACGACTGATCACCCGTAAGGGTCTCAAGGCGCTAGGGGTGGGGGGGGGTTGCAGGTTCCATTCCATCAAGGAGGGGGTCTGTCGGGGAGCCAGGTTTTGAGGTTTCTTGCGAAGATGGGGAGCGATGTTGTCTGTCTGAGGTGGAGCGGAAGGGCGTTCCATGCTTTGGCCGCGAGGAAGGAGAAGGAGCGGCCTCCCGATCTGGTCTTTCTGGTGCGGGGGACCACGGCGTAGGAGAGCTGGGCTGATCGTAGGGTCCTTTGGGGTTCGTGGAATTTGAGTCGGCTGTTCAGTTATGCTGGTCCGGTGCCGTGGAGGGCCTTGTGTGCGTGGTTGAGCATCTTAAAGGTGATTCTCACCTCGACGGGGAGCCAGTGGAGTGTGTGCAGGTGCTGGGAGATGTGGCAGTGTTTTGGCAGGTTGAGGACCAGTCTTGCGGCAGCGTTCTGGATGTTCTGTAGCTTGCGGATGAGGTTTTTGTTTATTCCGGCGTAGAGTGCGTTGCCGTAGTCGAGTCTGCTGGTGACCAGGGCGTGAGTGACTGTCTTTCGGTGTTCCCGGGGGATCCATTTGAAGGTCTTACAAAGGAGGCGGAGGATGTGGAAGAAGGAAGATGAGACAGAGTTGATCTGGCAGTCCATTTTGAGCTCAGAGTCCAGGATGATTCCCAGGTTGCGTGCGTGGTCTGTGGGGGTTGGCGGGCTTCCGAGGGCGGTGGGCCACCAGGTGTCGGGGTTTTGGCCCATGATGAGTACTTCTGTTTTGTTGGTGTTTAGTTGTAGCCAGCTGTTTTTCATCCATTTGGCGACGGCTTCCATGCCTTCTCGAAAGTTGCGTCTGGCGGTGTTGGGCTCGTTGGATAGGGAGAGATGAGCTGGGTGTCGTCTGCGTATGACACGATGTTGAGTCCGTAGGTTCTGACCATGGGGGCAAGTGGAGCCATGTAGACGTTGAAGAGCGTCGGGCTGAGGGAGGAGCCCTGGGGGACTCCGCAGTAGCAGTACATCAAGACTTCGACAGATCATAAATCCACCAATACATTCTTATATTGCACACATCCCGTTCCCCCCCCTTACCTGCGCTGCTAATGTCCTCCCTGCTTGAGATGATTTAGGTGTGTAGTCCTATCCTATGTGTGGCCTACTGAATCTACTCTTCACCTATCTCACCACCCTATGCTCCATACTTCTATCAGGGTTGCTATTGAGTGGTCATTTTCTATGTATCCCCTTCTTCCATGCCCCATGTCCCCCATATCTTCTTATATTTCTTCTCTCACCCTCTGCCCTCATAGACCTCTTTTCGAAAAAATTTCAGCATGTCAGCCCTTCCTTCCGGGGTCTGGAAGATGGAGGCGAGTCGCATTCCCATTTTTGAGCTACTTCCCTCTTAGCCGGTATATATCCCATGTTCACCAGGATCTTCTGCCACTGTTCACCAGTATCTTCTGGTACCTTGGGAGATCAGAGATATCCCATATACCCAGCTAGGCCCTGTGAGGTGATAAGTCAATGTCTAACCCCACTGCCTCCTCCAGAAATGTATTCACTTTGTGCCAGCATGTACGGACTGCAGGGCATTAGCATCAGGTGTGAAGGAATGTCCCTTCCTCTCCACACACGCAGAGGCACAAAGGGCTTTCAGCCTTCCGTTTCCCCATCCTGTGAAGCAGGGTTCTGGTATAATATGTCCTGTGCAGTACCTTGATTTGTGTTTGCCAAAAGCTTGCCTTTATGGCCCCTTCTGCTGGGAACCCCAGGGCTTCCTGCTAATCCTTGTCATCAAATTCCCCAAAATGTGCCATCCACCTTTCTTTGAGGTTGGTCAAAGACCTCTGTGTATTCCGCATTAGCATCCTGTACGTCAGCGATATCAGTTTGTACCTAAACTGTCAGTCTAATAAACTGCGTTCCATTGAGGACTCCTACTGGGCCTCTTCGTCCTTATTAATACTAGTTGTGAGTGCATGTCTCAAATGCCTATATTTCAACCATTGTGCCATGTGCATCTAATATTTCCCTTGTACTTGATCAAAAAGGACAGCCCCCAGCATAAGAAGTCCTTAAATTCAGGCTTTTTTCTTAGATGAGTACCCTCCCAAAGGGGAATTCTGGGTATGAGCCTTTTGTCCCACTTCATCTCCCTCAGCAAGCTGCTCCAAATATATTGAACCATTGTTGTGGCCGGGTTTACCCCCTGTCTAAGGAGCCCCCCATATATATAACACATGCATATAACTATGGTGTCCCTTTCACCTATGTAAATCGCCGGGTCCTCCGTGCCTGTATGCCCAGTCATTCATTACCCCCACCTGCGCTGCCTCATAGTACTTTCTAACATTGGGCATAGCGATGCCCCTGTCATATTTAGACCGCTGAAACGTAGACATTGCTAAGCGGAGCTGTCCTCATCCCCAAGCAGCCCCCTTACATGGGTATTCACTCTTGAGGAGAATGCCTTTGGGAGCCTATAAGGGCAATTCTGCAGCACATATAGGAGGCGGGCCAAAGCTATAATTTTCAAAGATTTCCGCTTTCCTCAGTAATGACATGGGTAGTGTGCTCCAATGTTTAATGTCCTTTTCTAGCCTCTGTAACAGTGGGGCAGATATGTGAGTCGGCATCTCTGGTGATCCATATGCCCAGATATTTTAAGCTATGTGGCTCGACTCACAACGAAAGTGGCATTAGTTCCGTCTAGTTCCAGCCTGCCATGGGAAACAGAAGTGACTTTTCCCAGTTGATCACAAACCCGGAAAAATCCTGGTATATCTGGAAGTTCTCATGGATTCCTACCAATGGCTGGCCTGTGCAGCATCAGATAAAACAGGATGTTTTCCGCATATAGTGATACCCGTCCTTCCCATCCGGAGTCCCCCATTTAGTTCCACATTGAGGCGTCCACCCTCATGAGGGTTGCCAGGGGCTCTATTGCCTTAGCGAAAGAACATATGGATATGGGGAGAGGGGACAACTCTGCCTTGTTCCCCTCTCAACAGGAAATTCCCTTGCAAAACAACCGTTCACTCTTTCTTTTAGCAATAGATAGAGCAATTTTATCCAGTTAATGAAGCGGGGTCCAAAGCCCATGCCCTCCAAAAGCAGGAATTAAAAGGGCCATTCCACTGAATTGAACGCCTTATTGGCGTCTAAGGATACCACCGCTCATGGTTCCCTCTGGACATTAGACTGCTGTATTATTATGGAATCTTACCATATTCATCCTGGTGGAGCAGCAGAGTATAAAACCTGTTTGGTCTGAATGTGCCAGATCTGCCACCACCCTGCACGGTCTACCTGACAGAGTCTTTGCCAGTAATTTTGCCTCAACGTTAAGTAACAAGATTGGTCTATACAAGTTACACCTTTGTGCAGGTTTCCCAGACTTTTGTATGAGGACGATGGTGGCCAGTCACAGGTCTTCTGGTAAAGTGGCTGTTTTTTTGGAACTGACTTCACATGCACTTTCACCTCAAAGAAATTGCACCACATACAATTACCACATCAAAATAATTGATATCACTTGCACCTTGCTCTCATTGTATCATAGGAAGTACATCACATATCTTTTGGTCAGCGAATAAGTCGAGCAACTCGAAATGTATTTGACAGATGTTCTTCAGTTCTTTGAAAAACAAAAGCAAAGCAACAGTGGAAGGTAAATGAGTATGCATGTCGGCTTGGTTTTATGTGTGAGAGCAATTATTTTTATACCTTGGTAATTAGACCGCTGAGATGAGAGGGATACCATTGCTTGGAGGTAATACAATAAGATTACTAGTCACTGGCATTTACTAAGTGAATTTTCCTTCCATTTTAGTTAATGAAATTGTGGAAAGTGTCGCTATAAAATCTGTGATTATCATGAGCCCATCAAATGTCCATTCCTGTTTTAAATGACATATGCAAAAGCAAAATTGAGATGAGTAAGGATTGTTTTTCTTTACGGGCACGAAATATTTTGCATTTATTATGCTCCAGGTAACAAAATTATAAATCAATAATGTTTTACTTAAATGATGCTGCACGCTTTCAATTATTCTTTGGGTGTTGTTAATTTAGCTAATTGGAACTCAGTCGCCATTATTAGTTTGGTACCGAATCTCACCCACATTCTGCATTTGCCCTGCCTTGCTTTCTGCTAGGATGTGACTAGACAGCCAATCAATAGTAATTAGGCAGTTTAGGGTTCACCATCCTGCAATGCTTACTGGCATAGTGCACTAGGGGGAGGTGGCATGGCACACTACTCACACAGATACAGTAATATGTGTACATACTTACATGATAGGTCAAATGTAAAATAGTAAATCGACTTGATGTAGATGGCAGAGACTGGAGCAAGGGTCAGGCATGCGCTCCATGCAGGTCACAATGTATTCACTCCCTCCACCTCATAGCCATGCCCACCTAAATCATCCCCCTCCAAAAGATGTGTCTTCGACTGTATCACAGCCATCCAGCACAGCAAGAGTCTACAATCATTCAAGTTAAACTGCTCCAAACCGGAGATCCTGTGCTTCCTTTGTAGTAGCAAGCCTCAGCCAGGCCTACCAGTGCAAGGGATTCGCCCTTCTCTGCTCAGAGTCCTCAGACCAATAGAAAGAAGTTTACACAGAAACTGGAATAGAAAAGACAGAGTTTATTAAACCTCATGAGGTGGAACTACATTCACACAACACCCTTCGGTAGCACCCTGACTGGAAGGAGCTTGGTCCTTTTATACACACACAGGGGCTCAAATGAAGGCGGTACAAGGTACAGAATGCTGGTTTCAAATACATAAAAGGTCATACAGAGAGTGTGCTCGCAACAAGTGGGAGGGGCTGACAGCTAATTCTGGTGGACACATCTTGACAGTTACAAGTTGGGGACAGCTGTAAGCTCAACTGGGCATGTGCAAAGCAGAAGAGGATAAATATATCTTGTCTCTAGGCAGGTTTCAAGAGCAGTTAACAGGAAGGTAGGACAGAGCACATGGCAAACAAAATGGCCGACAGAAATACAAAATGGATTCCGTAAAACGGACAAGATAGTCTCTAAATACAAGATGTCTTCTGCTAATGCTTTACCTAATCATTGCTAAATTACAAAACCTTCCCCAGCAGCACCCATCTTTCTAACTGGCCCAATCTACTTAACCCCCCCGCCCCCCAACCTCCCGAACGCCCTAGAATGCAATTCCTCAACCAGAAATCTTCAGGTTCTCTTTAGCTCATTTATCAAAATGTAATCTTGCAAGGTCAACACAGCAAATGAGGAATAATAGCAAGGTTGTATGACGTAACAACGCATTCCATTGCAACGCATGACTTTACCACACATGCGTTAGAACGCGAATGTCATTACCATGCATAACTTTTACCTGGTATATGTCTTTACTACGCATACCTTTACAAAGAATTTCGTTGTAAAAGCATGAATGTTAAGGGCATATTTGTGGTAAAGGTTTTCCCTAATCCCTGACCTTTCAAAAAATTCCCTCCACTGAGCCCTAGAAGCAGAACCCTGCGTAACCCCCCCCCCCAAAAACCCCAGCCCCTTGATAAACTACCCCTCCCCTTTCCTGAACCCTAAAAGCAGACCCCTATGCCGCCTCCACTCCCGGTAATATTAAAAATACTCATATAAATAAATAATAAAGACAAATTATTTAAAAATCCCTCATACCTCTCCATGTCACCTCTCCAGCTGTTCTGAGGCACGCTGCACATCGTAAAGAGGAAGCGGAAGTGCTCTCTGTTCCGTATAACGACGACGATAGCCTTCACCACTCTTACCACACATATACCTTTACCATATATACCTTTACAACGTAATTTGTTGTAAAGGCATGACCTTTACTAAACATACCTTTACAACGTAATTCATTGTAAAGGCATGCATGGTAAAGTCTAGGCATGGTAACGGTGCATGCGATGTAATGTATGCATGGTTAAGGATATGTGTGGAAAAAGCTGCGTTGTAATGGCTGTTTCCCAATTGCAATTATTGGACATATACAAGACCTACTCTCACATTCCTTTCAATGCATATTATTAGCTCTTCTTAACTCACTAGTGCTCAACAAGCTGGACTACTGCAATAGTATACTAGTGGACCTGCCCCAATACTCATTTGCCCTTTGTGACCCAGTCCTACACTTTGCCATCAGAAATATGCACAATATAACTTTTCATATTCCTACCTAGTGGTGCAGTCTCCAAGCTGGTTGGCTCCCTGTCAAAAATAGGGCTATATACAAGTTACTGCAGAATGCAGTAACAACCTCAACAAACACCATCATTTATTGTATTTAAGATTTGCAGAGCACTGATGTGGTCCAGTGGGACGAACGCAGAGGGGCGCGGCAGTAGAGCATGCACATAGTTTGAAGGTATACTTGAGGGTTCACATACTGCAAGTGGCACACATATAGTCAACACTAGTTGGAGGTATAATGCATAACTCATAATGGATGTTGTACATATGAGAACTGCAGCAATAACATGACACAGTATTGATGACAACGTGTGCCTATTGTGCTGCAGGAGAATTAGCTTAGTTATGGCAGGTGTTGCTGGAGGATATGACGTTGGGGAAGATGTCTACAGTATTCAAGTGGTCCTTCAGCACTGGAGTCATTCCTGAAGTTCCCTATTTAGCCATTCGAATCAACTTGAGGAACCAGCACTGTGACTTTAAGAGGAAGGCCCACTGAACCCCAACAGAGTCCTGTCTTCTAGAGTGGTCAGGACAGAGCCTTTATGTATCCACACTCGTGGTGTTAATCAAGAAAGTAATTAAGGAAGTCTGGACTGGCTGTGCCTACTAAATCATTCTGAATTCGTTTTCATCCACACTGTTCCTGGAAAATGGCTGCATTATAGATATTTCACAGAGGGCCCTGCCTTCATCACCGTCTAATAAGATAGATTTATATCGTTGTTGACCTTGAATGTTTGGTTACCCAAGATTGTGCTTATGTACACTGTGGTCTGCCTCTGTGAAATAGTGGATTGTTGATGGTAACCGAGAAGGATTCGTCAAGAACACTCTAATAAAGTATTTTTTTGTCAGTAGTATTTGTCAGGCTTTTAGAGTCAGTCTAGGCTCCCAGGTTGATAATTAACCATGCGCCTCCATTTAACTTGCAAAATAGATCATCAGCATAGGCTGCCTTTCAACTGTTGGGTCTTACAGAATCAATCGTTCTCGGTACTACTTCTCTTTATCTAAATTATTGGTAATACAATATTTGATAGAGTGTGCCCTTCTAAGAAGCTGCATGCTAAATGGTATATTAACACTATATTATCCTTATTGGTCAGTGTCCCGTCAGAAGTTGTGGTGTCCTGCAAACTTAAATGTTTGTTCTCAGAATCAGTCTTCCTGTAAGGTGTAATGTCTTGCTTCTGAGCATGTGGCCTCTGTGCTCTTTCTGCTTCAATGCTTTAAATATTGTTCTACATCAGTTACAATTCTGAGTTTCATGTTAAATGTATTCTATGTCTGCTTTCGAAGGTCCACTCTATTTTTTTATGCCAAGGACAGACTTCACAAGCTACCTAGAGATGTAGTCACAGTAGCTACATGTCCTGTGCTTAGGAATACATAAATAGCCCTAGCTGCTTATGAAAGAATTAACTTAATGAAAAAGCCTACACGTTCTCAATTGTCCTCTGGAATGAGTTATATATTAAGAATTGTATTGCCATCCGAGGGCTGCTCATCTTTTTAGGGTTCATTAACCCTCTGTTGGTGCACAAACTCCTTCCATGACCTTTTCTGAAATATGGAAGATGGTCACATGGACGACTCCACTCCCCAAGACCCGGACCCGAGAGAAGGAGTAGGTGGTGTGGAAGCAGAAACAGAGGGAGGCGGAGAAAAGCGTATAAAGAGAGGGTAGTGGTAAAGGGAACAGAACCTGTAGCGGTGGGTAAAAGGGGCAGGATGCAGAAGGAGGAATGCAGAAGAGGGGAAGATGGGAGGGCAGGTAGCAGATGCAGGGGGAAGAAGTGGGAAGGATGGTAAGTGCATGAAGCAAAGAGAAAGGAACTAGAGAAAGTGGAGTGGGAGAGGAGGAAAGAAGGAAAGAGAAAGTATGGGTCAAGGAAAGGAGAGACGAGAGTAGGGGTCGTAGGGTAAAAGGAATACAGAATAAATAGGTTTAGCAAGGAGACAGGAGGGGGATTGAGGAGTCAGGGGGGAAAGGATGAGGAAGACCACACAGAACTGCAGTGCAGGTAAGATAGGGATAGAGCACGCAGGTTAGGCACAGCATTAAAAGATGTATGTTTAGGTGTATGTAAAAGAACAGCAGCGTCAGTTTGGTACTCAAGTCTGCAAGGAGAAGGTTCTATAGCAGGAAAGTGGGTCCTAAAAATGACTGGTGCTGAGCGTGAGCAGACTGTAAACACTGCAGCTCCAGAAAGAAGTTATTTTTGCTTCTCAGAGTTCTGGTGCTGCCCGCCTGCTTGAGTAGGATGGAGAAGTAGGGAGGAGAGTTAGCATAAACAGCTTTGTAGGCCTAGCACCCCATTTTAAATGTTAAACTTGCCTCAATAGGGATCCATTGCAACCATGTGAGGATTGGTGTTACATGATCGCATTTCCTGGTTTATGAAGTAAGTCAGGCAAAAGCATTTAGGAAATGGTGTACGTCCTTCCTGAGTCATAGATGCTAATTGGTCAAGATCAAAAACACCTATTCATAGCCTGCCAAAATGGCATGTGGCATCCCACAGAGATCCAAGTTCGCCTCCACACTGTTTAGTGTATACGTGGAGCCTATGAGAATTGTGATAGAGAACACAGGTGTTGCAGTATGTGATGGCACACAACTGTCTCAGAGAGTCATCTATCAAGGACACCACTTCCTTTGATCCTGCCTATTTTCCTGGATTTCCACCAATTTTCTTATTCAGTCCACCAAAAAACGATTTTCTTCTGTTAGCGTAGAATAACGCAATATATTCCACACACCATAACTAAATGAGATACATTTAGATTCGTTACCACTTTTCTTATCTTTACATGCCACATTTTCTGGTGTCACTTTGGACTCCTGATCAGTCACACACTAACATCCACAAAATATTTTATCCACGCTCTTAAGATGTATTTACTTTTTAAATGATGGACTTGTTGGCCTCCGTCAGTTATCTTTAGCCTCCTTAGAAGCCATACTAAACTCTGCTGTGCACTCACAGGGCAAAGAAGTTCAATCATATACCTTCAGGCCTCAAAGAAGAGGCTACCTATTAAAGCCACATTCATGTTCAAATTAACCTGTTCCACTTTCAAACTCTCCAGAAGAAACCACTCTAGCTGGGCAATCTACTGCCCAGTTACCAACTCTATATAGTTCAGAAATTCAAGTCATGCATATCCCAAAACATTGCATCTCAAAATACGATAGGCGTTAGAAACAGTCCTTTGCCAGAGTCAGTTTGCAATTCACTCTGCACAGCGCTGCAAAGAGAGCCAACTATTACGTGCTTTCTCATGCACTTAAAACTCTTATCTCTTTCACATCCTCCTGTCTTACAGTTTTGGTGTTTTATCTATAGCCTCAGCCTATCCATTCTCCTGGTACTTACAACTGCCCTCGCCATTCCTCCGTAGACCTCTTCACTCCATTTTCCAAAGATAATCCATATTAAACTGATGGAGTACTGCTATATCTAACCAAACTTTAATCTCACTCCTAACATTCCTGCTGAGATACCACTCTCTGAACCTTAAATGTGCCATAGAGGTTCCTAAGAGTTGGTGACTAATAAAAATCTTAATGGAATTAGACTGCTAGAAAAACCACTAGGCACGCAAACATTTCTGACGCTCTCATTCTGTGAGGTTAAATGTAGCGGTGTATCGAAATTTGAGGGGCCCCCCCCCCTGCAAAGTACATAGAGGGCGTCCCCCTCCATGGCCCTTCAGCTGGCACTTTTGCCGAGGGGTCCCCTGGAGCTTGGACACAACCATGACGCTTTTAAATGTCTTAATGTGTGATCCCAAAAGCGATATTTTGCTCACTACGTATGCTTATAATAAATGTACTTAAAATAGATTTGTAATTATGATATAGCCCTTTTAAATCTTGCAAATATTAGCCCCTGATATTTCTACTATTGTCTGTAACAATTTCTGTATGTATAATTCATAATTTTCTACCACATTTGGAAGGATATTTACTGTTTTTTATTTTAACTCTATTTGTAATTTTCACAAAACAACAGGCTGTATTGTACAGTGATGGAGCAGCAGATACAATAAGGATGTGTCGAAATCCACATTATGTCTACCATTATTCCTAATACCTAGAGTCGACCTGGTGTTGGGCCCTATACTGCCTTTTTTGCCCCCCCCCCCCTTTTTCCAATATCCCAGCCTGGTATACCATATCCCTTACACGGCACCATCTCTTTCATTCATCCTCACTCTCGTTCTCACTGGTGTCTGTGCTGTTTGTATCCGATATATGTCTGAATTCCCTACCAGTAATGTAGCAGCATTACTGATTCTCTCCATATACTCAGGTCTGGATAATTACTGGTTGGAGTAATTACCTCATTCTCTACCGGCACTCTTAGTCAAAGTCATAGAAGAAGCTTGTTTTCCTACAGGAATCTGCAAGGTAAATAAATACATTGAAGTATTATGTATGATTCATAGAGAGAGGCGATGAAAAAGTAGTACATTCTTGGTCTAGCAAAGTCATCTAGGTTCCTGCTCACCTTGTCATTTACTTCAATGGAGCTTTTCTGGGTTGCTCAAGTAAATCTTCCCCAATGAATACAAAGAAAGGCATATATTAGTGAGATTGAGTGTGTGCAAGTGTCAAATTCTCTTTATTAAAATAATAATTGATATTTCTAGAAATTATTTCTTGGCCGCGGTTATGTCTAATGCTAGTTAATGGGGTGTCCTGGTGAAGCAAGCCATGACTTCATGTTTCAGTATATTTAACACCTTTCTACGTTTTAATTTGGAGCTTCCCGTGAATGTAATCATTCTTAATCTTCTAACTATAATTATTTCCCCTAGTGTAATAATCTTTGAAGAGCCCTATAATCACATAAATTAACAACGATGAGTAAGTAGGGCACTGAAAGGAAATAAAAAAGTCCCCCTACAGGAACAGGCGAGGGCAGGCAGAACTTAACCACATGTGCAGGGCTTTGCTTTGAAGGTGCTAGGCGCGGGATTGGCTCCTGTGCGCAGATCAATCTCCCTGTGTTGTCTTTTGGCTAATGCCTTGCTGCTCCTCTGCAGCAGCTGTGTACTTAGAAACTGTGGCAGTTCAAAATTATGGATGTAGCTCACTTTACTGAGACCACACAGGAAGCGTCAGATAGGATGACAGGCGTGCTCACGCCAGCGGCGCCAGACGTTTAAATGGTCTGAGTGGCGTAGCCCACAAGCGTGGGACGGCGGTAATCATGACGCTGATTGGTTAGCTGACACGGCGCCGCGTGAACCGCGCTCGCTCGTCACAGTGAAGAGATTTTCGACGTTTTATTAGCACGTGCCCTTGACCTGCTCTGTGGTCTTGTGGTAGAAGATTAAGGTATGACCTGTTGGCCTTATAAAGTGGATAATACCGCAATGCCACTCGATGCCGCCGAACTACTTACTGCGTCATTTGTAGAGAATTGTTGAAACTCCTTTTCAAAAGCAAAAAAATTAGTGTTTTTAAGTATTTACAAGGGCAAAGCTCTAAACACTGCAGCAATTGTAGTGTCACAGGGACTTTCTAAACCCCAATTATGATTGTCGTTTGCTGCAAAATATTTGAGTGGGGACCCAGTTTCCTTGCTTAAGTAGGGGTTCAAGACACCATTGATATGTTACTGTCTTGGACTTGTATTGGTTTAATTGTTGCTTTTTTGGTTGATGTATATCCATGACCGAGGGGCATATGTATGAAAATCCCTGTTTGCGATTCTCAAATAGCGATTTTTTGAGAATCGCTATTTGAGAATTGCAAAAAGGGATGCATGTTAAAAATCGCATTTTTTTACGATTTCTTACTATTCCTTAATTGCGATTAGCAAACTGCGAAATCGCAATTGAGGAATATTTTCCCATAGGAATGAATGGGAAGTCATTCTCAATTTGCGATTCCCAATTTGAGAATCGCAAATTGAGAATAATTTCAAGGGTGCAAGGGTGTCATAAGGACACCCTGATGCACCCCTGAAATGAACATGTATATGCATATGGCACACATACATGCCCTAATGGCATGTATGTGCGCCACATGGCACCTTCACAAATGCCAAAAAGTGCATTTGTGAAAAATCGCAAATTACCACCAACTTGAAGTTGGTGGTAATTTGCAATTTCTTAAGGAGAAATCGCAAAACTTGAGTGCTTGCTGCATAGCATTTAAGGAATCACAATTTGCGATTCCTTAAATGCGTAGACAACATTAAGGAATTGCATATTTGCGATGCGATTTTCCTAATACATCCCGTTTTGCGAATTTTTAGTCGCAAACGCTGCTTTTTTTGTGTTTGCGACTAAAAATTCTGTTCATACATATGCCCCTGATCTGTATTTGCTCAGCTTCTGAAGTGAGAGAAAAAAGAAGTGAAATATTATTTTTCTTTCCGACATGCATTTCTCAATCAGACAACGCAGTCAATGCATCTTCACACAGGCAGAGTCACTGTAATGTGCAAATGAAATGACATTGGTTTCACCTGAGGCAAAAGCAGATAACCCAGGATCACACAGAGCGTCAGCTGGGATTGGAGCCTAAGATCTGTGGCCATGTGCTTGCCACCACAGTGAACCGACTAAACACTGTCCCCTCCAAGCGCAGCCCCATCTGAACCGGTGTTTATCAACATTCATCTCTTGAAACTCTGTATGCTTCAGTGAAAGACAGATGAAAAAGGTTTCCTCCGGCAGTTTTACAGAAACAAAGCCATGCTCCAGTTTGCCAATGTTAGCTTTGTCAGATAAAAGGGTTGGGAGAGAACAGACAGTGTTTTTGTGTGTGTAAAATAAGTCTGATGCTGGCTTGCAACTGTGACGAAAATAAAGGCTGCAGAAAATGTGGTTTATTATGAAGTAACGCTGGAGAGAAGAAGAGGAACTCAAACTTGCTAAAGTAGTGAATTGCCCTCCCATTCGAAAAATAAATTAGGAGGTACATTAAATAACAGTTGCATTAAATAGAAACCCCTTCACCCTTACTAGGAAAAGTGTCTGCACCTGTATGAGAGGGTAAAAGGCACGATCTGGCGAGACCACCGGTCGAGCAGACTATAGGGGCTTCAGTTATGGATGGTAGACCCAGCGTAATGCTGCGTATCAATGATGATGTAAATTTATGAATCAGGTTTGGTGAGAAGGTTTTGACATTGTAAGCCTGGTGATGTTCCAGCGCCCCCTAGTACATGGAGACATAACATTTGTTGGCTGTTGTCACCAGCCTTACCTTACAGTAGAAACTATCTCTGCACCTCCCTGAAATCTAACAGCAGCGGACCCAGTAGCTCCTTCAGTAACACCTCGCCCAGTAACGCCCTCATCTGATCTCACCTAATACACCCCTAAGTAACACCTCGCCCTATACCTCCCTCAGCAACAACTTACCCAATACCTATTTCAGTAACATCTTATACTGTTATTTAGGGTACCATTGTATAGTCGACTTTTTTTAAAGATTGATCTAATATTTACTGTACTACTTAGTCAATTCTGCTTTCCTGGAAACTTTTTTATAAATCGTTGTAAATATTTTTCTACAATGTACTTTTATGATTGTAAATTCAATCGAATAAAGTTTCTTGAACTGAACTGAACAGTAACATCTTACCCAATATCCCCTAAGTAACACCTCACCCAATTCCTCCCTCAGTTTCATCTTACCCAGTACCTCCCTCTGTAACATCCTACCACTTACCTCCCTCAGTAACATCATACCCCGTACCTCCTCAGTATGTACCCACTAATACCCTCAATAACATTTTACCCAATACTTATTTCAGTACCATCACCCCCTTCAGTAACACCTCACCTAAGATCTCTCAGTAATATCTTACCCAGTACCTCCCTCAGTAACATCTTGCCCGATACCCCCTCAGTAACATCCAACCCAGTACCTCCCTCAGTCCTATTTTACCCAATACCTCGTTTATTAGCACCTTGCCCAATACCTCCAACAGAAACACTACCCAGTACCTCCTCCGTCAGTAACACCTTATCCAATACTTCCCTCCGTAGCATCTTACCCAGTAATTTGTACTGTAACAAACAGAAAACATGGTTTTCTGTGGCTCCCCAACCCACACCTCTCACCCTGATAGTCACCTCAGACTTACCCTCTCCTCCTGACATCATTAAGCTCTTCAAAGTTTACACAGATAAGCAGGGGTGGTTAAGTAGTGGACCTTTTAGACCTTTTTCATATTTGTATTTATGGCGCTATCTCAACCCGAAGGTATTGATTGGAGCGCTCTACCTGAGCGTTAGTTACATCACACAAGGTCATATTCATGTTTTTAGGCACTTGGTGATTAGGTGATTTGCCCAGAATCACAGGGTGATAAACCGACGCCGAGACTCGAACCTAGTTCTCCAGTTCCAAAGTCGGCAGTTTTGGCCACATCCTGTCAAGTTGCCTCGCTCACAGTATCACGAGCTGCATTTAAGTATGCAAGCAATGGTTTCCCTTGATTACAGGCACTGTAATCAAGGGTCTGCGCCTTCCCCCTTTCCTGTTTTGAATGCGATTTGAGTAACCTCAAAGTATTTGACGTTTGAGTCTCCAAATAATGAAAAATGACCATGCTCGTGTACTGCCAATTCCTTGCATGCGATATTGTTTCGCAGATTGTTTTAGTTCTTTTTTTTACACCACCCTTTTAAATATTATGTTGCTACATTTTTCATTACTTCATGAGGCATGTGTAATTCTATGCATGGCTACGTCTCATGTATTCGATGCGACTAACAAACACGCAGCTTACTTCGGTGTGAACAAGAAGCCTCGGGAATGTGTCACACTGTAAGGGCTGAAAATATCATTCAAATTCCAACACACGCTGTCGTGCTCATTACTGACGAACTGGAGACGTCCTAATAGAAATACTATATATTTTCTAACATTGTTTAAGCCCATGTTTACTAAATGATTTTCAAATACATTTGCTGGTTTACTTGAACACACATAACACGAGTGGAAATTTAATAATAAATTTAAAAAAAAGCCTACAATGTATGTGCGCATCTCACAGCTGAGGCTTACACAGACGCGGGCAGCTTCCCCGTCGAGTAACATTTGATACGCCGAGAAACGGCTGCTCCGGCTACTTGGAGATAAAGTTCAGAGGTCGGCGCGAGTTCACTGCCAGAGATGCGATACGCGCCTAACAATAGGTTCGTCGGTAGGGCAGGGTGGATTAGGTTTAGTGTTCGGTGAAGTGACAGTATTTCTGGCGTAGCATCTTCCGTGGCATCTAACTTGATGCAGAATTCATGCCGGGCTCGACAGACTTACTGTAGGTGCCTGGGTGTTGTGCTCCTCCCCGACCCCCCAATCATCCCGCGTTCCTGGACCTGGTTCTGTACTCCTGTGCCCCTCCCCCCCCTCGCCCGCCTTTCCGGACCAGAGACGAGTGTCAAGCTATTCTGATGCAGATCGGGACGGGCTTATATTATGCTCTTGTGGAGTAAGGCCTACCTTGTTCTGACGTGTCTAGTGTTTGAATCGAGTTACCATAAACACATGCACGGAAATACGTGTGCGTTCCTAGCATAGCCACTGGATGAGACGGGCAGTACTCAAACCCCAGAACATTTCCAGTGCAGCCCACATCTCAAGATTGCCAGGCGACCGTTTTACAATGTTCTTTGTTCTTTCCTGGTCACAAGGCGCTCTAAAGTGGTCGGCAGGTGAGGTGCCAGTCCCAAAGCACCATGATATTTAAATGCGTAAATTAATGTTTTACTTGTTGATTAATATGAGTTTAGTCTACCAGTTTATAATACGATACTGATGCTAGACTGTGTATTTTTACACGAAAGTACACAATCTCGGTATAAAAATCGAATTTCATTGTCAAAGACCAGTTGTGAGGCCTCTAACCATATGTTATAAGAAAATCATGTAGCTGCTCAACTTCAATAACTTGGTAAAGCTGATTTGTTGGGGGCCACTGGAATTATGTGATTCTGCAGCTGCAGCACTTTCCACATAATTATGGATTTATCGCATTTGCCACATAATCCAACATTTGCTGCATAATCTGCAGTTTAGAGAAAAAGTGGTATTTTTGTACTTCAACCCGATCTAAAGTTACTAAAGACATGGGAAAACGTGTTTCTGTGCAGTGGAAAGCCTTTCGCAAAGGGCGATCTTTCAGTTCCTTATTGCTGCATTTGATTGTTAAACTGTTACTAATCAGGTGAAATCTTTACCCAGACAGTGTTGCCATGTGCAACAATAACAAAATAATGAAGTAATTCTATTGGAAAATGTGCCACACTACTCAACATAATTTACATTTTCTGTACACGTAATTTGGTACTCCATTAATGCTCATTTCCAGTGGCCCTGGTCATAATGCTTGCTGTCTGAGCCGGCAGAGAAGTGAAAGGCTGGTCTCAAAGCATCTATTCAACAGCAGTTTAAAAACTTCTAATTCTTATGATCTGTGTTTTTTTTTTTAATGAACAGTGATCAGCACAAAGGAGAGACTTATGGCAATGCTTATTTTTCCACTCCATAGTTTTTTTTTACAGCAAACAGACAATCTGTTTTCATGTTAGAATTCATTCTGAGCTGCAGACTTAAAAAAAATTCTAATTTACATTGAACTGATTCTAATGTGTTTTTGCTACAAATTACTAACTGCTTTTTGCTATGTTTACTTTTACAAAAACAGAGTATGCTTTTACTCTTCATGTCTGCAACCGTATTATCTCTTTTATATGAAGGAGCAATGCACCAAGAATTTGATTGTTTTGTGGGGTGGTGATTGGTGTGACCATGTATATAGAATAACGTACCCTCTGCTATAAGTTAAAAGGATATTGCAAGTCACCTCCGAGTTCCATGACCCTATAAAGAAACTCTGCCTTTAGCCTTGTTCCTCTACATGGTCACATAACTCCTTAGTGTCTTACACTATGCTTACAATGTACTACAGTGTATACTTTTTCCCATAGATCATATCACTGTGAAAGGCCTGTAGGGTCATTTTATCACCGATGGGGGCAGAGAAAAACTATCAATTCAAGTGAACTCTCACTCATAATCTAAAGCCTAAAGACAGGGCCACTGATATTTAATTTTGTGGCCGTGTTTTTTTCCTGCATAATTATGGCTCTTAAGCATTTGCAGCACAAATCATCAGCTGCATACCTTGAAGATGTCAATAAGAATGATTCTAGGGGGGCGTGGCTATGAGCTTCAAGATGGCAGTCGCACTCTAGGCGTGCTCCAGACCCCTCTGTCATCCGCTCACATCCCGGCAGAGATTTGGGAGTGAGAGGCACTACCAATAAATAATCAAAAAGAGGATGATCCGTCTGTGCTGTTTTTGTTTCAGAGGGGGACTTCTGTGTGGTGTGGAGGCGGCTGCTGCACTGAACAGCGGCTGCGAGGTACAAAATGGTGGCAACCTGAAAGGTGCTTGAGAGACTCACCTCCCGCGTGTTGCAGAGGCTGTAGATCGGGAGGCGAGCGAGGACTCTGCTGACCTGCCTCCGTCTTGCCAAAACGCTGAGACCTGGGCTGTGGCACCCTAAACCATCAAGCATCCAGCCGCACAGAGGAAGTAGGACCGGGCACTCGACCAGCAGGTTGGCAGTGCTGGCGGACCCCCGCGGCATTCTGCACGGCTTCTGCGGCAGCTCCTTTGCGGTGCCAGCTGCGCCCTGGCTGGGCGGTCTCACCGGACACATCTCTGAGGGCGAGGAAGCTGGCGTGGCATGCACTGGACCAGGCAAGCGCCATTATTGGGACGGGGGCCCGCTGAGGCTCAGTTGCGCGGCGGGGCGTAGCCGCCTGTTGAAGGAGACTGGACCTTATTGATGCACCAGTGTCCCTGCCCGGTGGAAGAGAGGTGATCGGGCGGGAACATGAGCAGCCGACAGGTGGATCAGCTGCACTGGTGGACCCCTGTCGCCTCCTCTAGAGCCTCTGGAGCGGCACATGAGTGAAGATAGTGGTGCCCCGAATGGGGCATCCTTAATACACATACCTCAGCAGGTGAGGAGACCCAGCTCAGCGAGCGGTGAACCAAGTGGGCCCCATGATCGAGGGAGCGGCCCGCAGGGGCCTCCTAGTGAAGGATACTGGGCTTCTATTGACACCGCGGCAGTCTCCGCCCGATGGACTGGTGACACTCGGGTGGAGCTCCCCCAACCACCAGGCCTGTTGGCCTCCCGGCCGAAGGCGCTGAGGGCGCAGACCAAGCGAGAAGCACCGAAACGGAGGGAAAAAAGGATCAAGCCTGATTCGGACAAGAGACAACACATGCCCCCTCCCGTCATGGTGTCGCACCCAGACCAGTTGGGCCCATAACTTACTCCAGTGCTTGCTCCTTGGTTGGAGCTGGAGACAGGCGGCAAGCCCCCAGATCAGAAGGCGCATGTGGGCAGGGAGGAGGAAGACAAAGAAATTCCAGGGGCGGCCAGTAAAAACGCATAGTAAGTACTACATGGGTGCCAAAACTGAGGACACCCTTGCCTGGGGTGGTAGACTGGCGGGGCCAAAAGACTGTACCTCACCCAGACGTGTAGGCGGCCCGGCCCGCAGACTGTACTTGCATTGGTGATCGGACGGTTCTTTCTCCCCTCGCCCACAACCCTGGTGGAAGCGGGCTACAACAAGACTAGGAGTGGAGGGGGGGAGAGGATTGCCTCAACACCCTGGATGCCTGGATTGGTGTGGTTCCTGGGTGAGATACCACCCAGAGGTGACCAGGAACAAAATTCTCGGATAAAATTCCCCTCCACCACAACCGAGTCATGGGGAAAGACAAAGCACTGAAGCCTCCTCTGTCCCAGACCCGCATGGACCTGTACTCCACAGGTCGGACGAACACTGGTGGGGGGGGCGCTTCAGCCAGGGCCCCCCTCCCAGAGGGGGATCTTGCCATGATCCTCCAAACCATACACTCCTCGCAAGACTTTGGAAACAAAAATAGGTGAAGTACGTGTTGATATATCCCTCATACGGCAAGACCTCCGTGATGCTACCTCTCGCATATCAGAGGCCTAATAATGCTTGTCCACAGTGGAGGACGACGTAGTGACTCTGAAGGAGAAATTAACATGGCTGCTGACCCACACAAAGGAACTTTACGGGCGAGTGGAGGATGCCGAAAACCGCTCTCGACTAAACAACTTTCGCCTGGTGGGCATCCCCGATGGTGCTGAGCTTGCTCAGGCCGCAACCTTTGTGAAGGCCTGAATCAAGTCCTGGATGCCCAGCTTCAAGGTCAGCCACCCTAGCCATTAAGCCACAACCTCTCCACAATGTTAATAAATATAGAAAATTAGTGGGGGGAAATAATTAGGAGCTGTATCAGTGCCATGTGCCTCAATCTGTTTAAAATTTTGCATGGAGCCCTTTTATAGAGTGACTATCTTAACTTTGTGTAGCATTTTAACTAGACACATGTTTTATAATAGATTTTCCGCAGATGCATCCGTATAATTAATCAGGTGTTTTTACTGTCTTATTTGTATGACTGTATGTTGTATAAAGTATTACTGACTAACTGACTGGTGGTCGTTTCCTGGTTGATTTCTGAGGGCGTACACAGCCAGTGGTAGGCAATACAGCCATTTCCTTTGTAGAGTAACACATAGTTTGCTTATTTTATTCTTGAGGAGGCCGTTCAGTCACTCCACGATTCCATTACTTTGGAGGTGATAAACAGATGCCAGTTTGAGTTATTCCTATGGCGGTGCAAATGTGATAAAAGATTTCATTGACAAAATGAGGACTGATATCAGAACGGATTGCTTCCACCACACCCACCTCAGTATCACCTCTCTTATCAGAAAATTAGCTGCTGCTTTAGTATAATTACGTACACAGGGTCCTGCTTCAATCTATTGTGAGAATGAACAAACAACGACAATAAGGTACCTGCAATTGTTACATCATTCTATCATGTTGACAAATTCTAAGTGTAGATTTTTAAATGGACCTGTTGGCTTGGTACTGTTGAGCTGCTAATTTTTAAAGTCGATTTGAGGCTATACTGTTGACATAAAGCACATTCTGCAATTTGCATAGGTATCTTTTCAGATAGTTGTGGAGTAAACCAATCTGCCTTTAATGTAGCAAGAAGATACTCATTTGCTGTGTGTTCTGGAAGATGTAGTTGCATTATAGCCATATACAACAGAGCTTGTGGCATTACTGGCTTGCTTGTACGCTCTTGGCTATAAATGAAATATGTTGGTGACTGAATGCAACCTCGCTGTTCCCACAATTGCCTTTCGTGTGGTAATGCCTGTTCTTGAAATTCACACAAATGTATTTTAGCTTTCTCGGTATATGGGGGCAGTAATTATGTAGCATCCTGCTGCCTGCAACTGCTTGCAATCATACCTAATGTATGTTCATCACATTGATTATTATAATTTGGGAATGCTTTAGCTGCTTCCTTTGCTGCCTAACCTGCCAGAGTATTACCTCTGGATTAAGATCTTGCTGATTGGTGTACGCTACGCACTTGACCACCCATACTTTAGATGTAAGTGTTAAAGCTTCTATTAGTTGTGCATATAATTCCGTATGCATTATGGGTGACCCATCAGATTTAATAAATCCCCTTCTTTCCCATCTTTGAATGCTAGAATGTACAGTGGTAGTGACGTATGCTGAATCTGAATAAATTGTGACATCTAGTCATTCAGCTATCTGCGGTGCCTCAATGACGGCTACAAATTCAGCAGCCTGTGCTGAAAAATTAAAAAGTAGTGTACTCTGGCTAATAATGTGTAATGTATCAGATGATTCCTGCTATTCAGCGCTTACAACAGCTGCTCCTGAATATCTGACCCCAGTCTCCTGATCTACGAAAAAAGACCAATCAACAAAGAAGTAACATACTTCCTTGGTTGGGGTCCTCTACCTCCTTACTTTGTCTGGTGTATAATTATTGTTGCAGAATTTACTGTGTGACAGCGAACCACTTGTAAAGATGGTACTGAGAGCATTACTTTGATCCCAGATGCTCTGAGTTGTAAGAGTTCTCTTCTTTGTAAAACAGCAAATACTGTATGCTGTGCCTACAGTGTTAATGGTGATCCCATCACTATTGTGGTGGTTTTCTGGACAGGCAAATGCTGCTGTAGCCAGTGCTTGCTCACATGGGTAGTGACCTTTCATGATGGGATCTAGAAGCCCACAGTAGTAGGCAAATTGGTTGTGTCCCATGGATGTCTTTTGAGTTAGTACAGCCGTCATTGTCATTCCATTGCAATGACAGCAGAGGTAGAATAGTTTGGTGTTGTCAGGTGTACCTAAGACTGGAGCATTTGTAATTGCATTCTTTAGCTCCTGATTTGCTGTCTCTCAGTACAGTTTATTTTATTCCCATTGGTATGGGACTCTTTTAGAACAGTCAAAAGTGATGCAGTCAGGATAGCATAGTCAAATAGTGACTGTCTCACATAATTGTAGTCATAGGAACTGCTGCATTTGTTTTGTGGTAGAGGGCGTAGGCATATTTCTGATACTCTCTGCTCCTTCAGGTGTCACCCTCCTTCAGTCGTTGGAGATTATCTGTGCCAGATGGTGAACTTCTGTCAGCACATATTGTAATTTGTCTTTGTCCACCTTGTATCCTTTTTCTGCAATCATTCAAAGGAGACTAGTGGTATCCTCTCTGCATATGTGTTCACTAGGGCTGCACACCAAAATGTCTTCCACATACTGTAAAAGAGTGCTTTTGAATTTTACATTCACTAAATACTTTTATTAACGTCCTTTTAAATATACTTGGAACTCACAATAGACCTGTGGCAGCATTCTATAGCAATACTGAGTTTGTCTGTATGTAAATCATGTAAGATATTGACTATCTGGGTGCAGTGGAAGGCTGAAAAATGCAATCACTGAAAAGTAGGTGGCATCTGTAGGTATGTTTGTCAGTATAACTGATGGATCTGGTACCACCAGAAATTCTAGAATTACTATATCATTCAGCAGGTAGAAATCTTGAATCATCCTCTAAGTTCGCTTCTTAGCCTTTTTTATAGGATACATTGGCGTATTACAGGGTGATGTTCTCTCAAATATTACTACTTGCTCAAGTAACACCTGTAGTGTGGGAAATATGTCTTCTTCTGCTTCTTTGGATCAGGGATATTGATGTACCCTGGGCAGTGTCGCTCTGGGTTTCAGTGTGATTTTCACTTCCTCAGCTCCTTTAATCACATCCCTTGTCATGTGTTCCCTTTGCCCGCAGACTCTCTGGTACTTTTGGCGAATCTTTTTCTCCTATTGTACTGTGTCATGCATGTTTTGGCACTGTCCTATATTGCAACTGTAGTCTAATGGGAATATTCATTTGAAATACCACTGTCTTAGTTGATGGGCTGTCATCAAATATTTCTTCATCTGATATGTCTCTCAATTTGACCTCTAGATCTGTAAATACTGCTTATGCCCATGTTACTTGTCTCCTGTTAAATGCTATCAATAATGCATAACATGGCTTCATTTCAAAGGCAATTGTCCTCATGAGCTAAAAGTAACAACATCCTACCTGGTGTAATACCTGGAGTGTAACATATCATCGACCCATCTTCTAATAAAGAGATGGTCATAATCAACTTTCTCATCAAATCTCTTCTGAGAAGATTGACCGATGCTTCTGGGGAATATAACAATGGTCTTTCAGTCTCTGCGTCTCCTATTGTCATGCTCACTAATTCAGTAAAGGGAACCCTCCTGACAGCCCCAGAAAACTGTTGTGTGTCCATTGAGCGAGTGGCAGTGGCAGTGTTCCTTTCTTTATACAAGGTTTAGTGGCCCAAGTGTCAATGAAAACTATTGGGGCGACCTTTTGTGGCTGCCGTCACAGTCGGCTCAGCATCTGATTTGTGGGTTACTGATAGTATTCGACACATAATGGTTGTCTGTGGGTTCTCTCATTGTGTATAGCTGTCGGTTGGCATACCTCTGGACATTTGGGGTTGTGCAGAAAAGGATTTACCTCCATGAACCATTACTCCTCCTAATTGGACCTCCGTAGGTTCTCCGATAGTACTTTTAACAACATGGGGCATGTTCTGTGACATTTGCAGTCCACTGTGCAGTCCACTGAACTTGACAAACCTGCAGCGGTGGTTGGGGAGCCCATTGCGTTTATTGTTGTCCCATTTGTCTCTGCGGAGCGAACCATCCCTTCCCATGTTCATTGTACTTTTTCACTCCACATTCCCTTTTTAAAGGGCCTGCCTATATTACCACAAAAAAACCACAGTTGTCCTGCCCTATATCCTCCATGTCTTAATCCCTGCACTGGCGCTTGGCCTCCTGAAAAACCTCCTTGTGTCTTTCCTATGTTACTTACTGGCTGCCCTCCTGGTGCTCGCACCTGTTCTGGCGTTGTGACAGCCATTGGTAGTGCTGCTACAAGTGCCTCTTCTGTACTTAATTTTTTAAGTTTCTGTTGCACCAACTTAGATGTGGCTCTCTCCGCCTGCTCTGTCCTTTCCCTGTCCTTTTCTTTTTTTCCGCTTGAAATAATGCATTATATGGGCTTGTTTTTCTGGCCATGGTTGCACCTCTATTCTGACTACTCGGTCTAAGGCTCCTTTGTCTGGCCTGTCTGGGTATGCCTGCCGGAGCGCAACCCAGACATATTGACGGATATTGTTGAAGGATGACCCATCAAACTGTGTATTCATCAATATTATTTGAGAGAATCCTGCACTGATAAAAATTTATTTACTTTGTCTATCACCAGAGAACTTAACAAGATTTTAATATCGCCAAAAGCAAGGTTCGCCCCAGCAGTGTTTCTCTCAAAGCAGCCTATCAATTTTCCTGCTCCCTCAGACAGTGTATGGAGTTCTGTCTTTAAATTCTCTTTAACCATTTGCGACCATGGTACGTGTGTGGGCACTTGTCTACCCTTAAAAATGAGGGCTAACAGATTTATTGATCGCAGATTTACGGGTCTTAGACCTAACTTCGGTTCTGGTCTATTACTTCGAATCACTTCAGTTGGTTTGTCTATAGCATACTGCTCCCATACTGTGAGGCACTCTTGCATATACGGATAGTTCCAATTTTGATTGCCTTGTCCCTGCTGTATACAGTCTTCAGCAATTGCTAAGTCGATGGGTTGAAAAGACCTTTCACAGGGCCTTTGCTTCTTTTCCCCCTTCTTAGTCTGTTTGGCCAATTCATCTGAAAAGGGTTGACAATAGTAACTGCCCTCCTTGTATTCTATTCTATGGGTGTTAGATCTGACATGCTCTTTTTTTATAATTGACTTCTTCCACGTTTCTGGCTCGATTCGCAGTGATTTTCATCTCTTCTTTTTAGGTGGGACTCTAAAGGGATCTTGGTACCCTGCAACCGGCAATAGGTTGGAGGCTTCTCTTGGGACTGTGTCTCTTTGGGTGCTGTTGGTTTCACGTTTGCTTTTGTATCACAGAATACCCGCCATAATGACAAAGTGGGTTCCCTTTTCTGTCTTTTCTTTTTGTTATACTTAGAGCAAATGGAGGTCAATGTGTGTTCAATTATTTCTTCATTGAATGTCCGATTCCTCTTCTATGGCTGGGCGCTGTCCTTAGTACCTTTGTGCCATTGTTTACAATAATTTTGTAATTTCTTCTTTGTGAATGAAAAGTATGTATCATGTGTTCCAGAGGAGTCTCCATGGTCCCCTAAGTATGTGTGCGTATTTCCTATGTGTAATAAAAGTGACCTTTTTGGTCCCTTGTTCATGGACCCACTGTCTTATGCCCTTTTTGGACCTGTCTTGTACACTAACTAATTTGTTTGTGTTCTATGAATATCGCTAACCTATAGTAATGATGTAAGCACGTATTGGTCTTCGCAGTGGTGCCTGAGTTTACATATACTACTGAGGCCAAAGTGGTGAACTTCAAGCATACTTATCGCTAATCTGTGTAAGACTTCTATGTTAATATCTGAAGCAGGTGCATTTATGGGTGATCCAAGAGGATTTATGCCTGACACAATACATGTTACATTCTCATTAATATAAACACCAATCTACGGCGCTAGAGGATGTGGGCTCCCATTAATATTTCAAACTTCTGCTTCAGAAATATCTGTGAGGAATACGTCAAGAAGGGCCTCTAATGCGATGGGTGACTGTTGTTATATGAATTTGAGGGAAATTACATGGACATGGGGTTTCTTGATGGGCCCATATAAATGTAAATTCTAATTGAATCTCCGTCTCCTCATCGTGCTTCAACACCCTGCGTATGCTTCGAAAGATCTTCCGCTGGATCCCGACCGAGACCAGGAAGACTGTCACCCAGGCACTCGTCACCAGCCGACTGGACTACGGAAACGCCCTCTACGCCGGAACCACAGCCAAGCTACAGAAAAGACTCCAGCGCATCCAGAACGCCTCCGCCCGACGCATCCTGGATGTCCCCCGACGCAGCCACATCTCCAGCCACCTGAGGAACCTGCACTGGCTCCCCGTCGACAAGAGGATCACGTTCCGGCTCCTCACCCACGCACACAAGTCTCTCCACGACCTGGGCACCAAGTACCTCAACGACCGCCTGACCTTCTACACGCCCACCCGCCAGCTACGGTCCACCAGCCTCGCCCTCGATGCCGTACCACGCATCCGAAGAGCCACCACCGGAGGAAGATCCTTCTCCTACCTGGTTGCCAAGACTTGGAACTCCCTCCCCATCCACCTTCGGCTGACCCAGGACCATCTCGCCTTCAGGAAACAACTCAAGACCTGGCTGTTCGAGCAGTAGCATACCCCTCCCCCCAAGCGCCTTGAGACCCTCCCGGGTGAGTAGTGCGCTATACAAATGGCATGATGGATTTATTGATTGAACGGTTACCTGCCACTGTAAATTAGCAGTCTAGCTCATAGGGAATTATCAATCTTTAGGCTTGTCTTGGGGCATTTTATTTTGGTTCCCTGTGTTCTTACCTAAAATCATATTTTCACACTTCTCTACTATTTTCCCCTTGATTATGCAGCACTGTATTCTTTATATGATCTTCCTTATTCATGAAGGGATATCTACGTATCCCTCACCAGAGCCGGACTGGGAGCCACAACCGGCCCTGGCAAAGTGCTCGCAGGCCACTCGGGGGGGGGGGTGGGGGGGAAGGTGCCACCGAGCTCTCTGCCTGGGCGGGTTTTCGGCAGATTTTGGTACAGGGCCGATTTTGCAGCATAAATGGCCCTGTAACAAAAACGGCCCCCAGGGGCCCAAAACCGGCCCGACCTGTGCGGCGCACCAGGGGATTGCCCGGTGTCCGCCATGGCCAGTCCGGCCCTGCACCTCACGCGCTTTTGGGATTCGCAACCAATGGTCTGCCAGTGCTCAGGGCAAAGTCAATTAACACCAGCAATTCACTGTCCCTGTATCTAACTTTCAAACTCACTAACTGATGTGTCAGCCTTGGTCATTCTTGTAAGGCTTGCCAGCGCTGATCCATCTCTTTACTACGTCAGAATTCACACACTTGTCACCCATTCCAGTCTCACTCTTTCTACACTGGCTCTCACGGTCTAACCAGGATACTTATGAGCACTCCCAAAGGAATGTTATTGCCAGAAGTTGTTTCCTTTTGGGTAATACACTTGTACATGCTAGATCATTCCCCAAAGGAAATGTATCTTCCAGGAGCTTGTCTCCTCGGCAATGCACTACTTACTGCTTGCTCGATCACTCCCTAAAGGAGCGCCTCTTCCCTTCTATTTCAAAGGGGGATTCACGTTAGCTAGTCTTCAGTGTGTACCAGGAATCAACACATTTATATCCATTGCATCATCCCACCAAAAGAAAAAGAAAAACATCATGCATGCATTTCCATACTATAAATGCCAAAGAATCATGCCATTTAAAATTTAAGGTACGAAGTTCGATTTCCCCTCGCCCTTTTTTTTTTTTTTTTTTTTTGAGAACCTTTATTGTTACTTCAAGTAAATACACGCATGGGCCTACAACCACCCTGGCCGGCCGCTAGTCAAATCGAAAATACAGCAAATCAATATAGAAGAATACAGCAGCCCGGAAATCGGGGTCTAATAAGTGTCCAGGATATAACTTGTATTCAAGCGTACAATGCAAGATTCAGGATTCGAGAAGGTTCATTTTACAATAAAGAAAATCTCAGAATCAATGCCACACGATCAGACAAGATCCTACAATAGCAAGCATAAAGCAGGAAATCCGCAAATAGTGCAAATACGTTTGAATTATTGGGGGTAAGGCATACAAGTCAGGATAAGTGTAAAAACAAACACTTTTCGTAACAGAGCTGCACCCCACCCTCCAAAACGAAACATACTGTAGGAAACATGAAAAACGACGACACCAAAAAGGAAGAAGGACAAAGGGCCATAGAAACAAAGAAAGGACAAATTAACAAACCCCATCCCCCTACTCCCCACCCTGCATCCCTGCAGAAGGCTACGGCCTATCCCCCCCCCAGCAGCGTGCCTGTCGCCCTAAATAAGAGACCCGAAATATAGAAAAAGAAGAAAAAGAGAAAAAATGAGGGGAAGAGCCATCGATCTGGCCACCCGGCCCCCCCCCCCCCCACCACCGCGCACAGTAAACATCCTAAAAGCAAGATCAGAATAGCCATGGAAAACATTAATCACCGATAAAACAATCAATAATATCCCCGCTGAGTGTCCCCCAAATCACCGTCAGCCAACAATAAGGTCCACTATGCCCTAGACGTTCTCACCCCTGGCCTTTTCTATCAGTAGTACCAACATACATCCACGTATCAATCGGCATACAGAGCAGCGCGGAAGGTCCAAAAGATCCTGGCGGACCGGGCAGTGTTGTTACTCCATGGGACGTCAGCCACCAAAACCCAACCGAATATGTATGGCGGAAATCCAGCTGTGTCAGTATCGACCCCGAAAACATCCTCCAGTCCGAACACAGTCTCATCAGCCAGGGAAAGAGAGTCACACCATCCGGTAAGCGCTGAAACACCGCCGGGGCAGCCCAAACCATAGATCGACGTTGTTTCTCCAGTCGCCGAATAGATAAGTGCCCCGACGAGTCACTCACATGTACAACAGATCTGTCCAAAGCGATCTCATGAACCGGGTCTTCCAGCGTCTCCACGAACATAGGCGTAGCCGGAGCACTCATCACTGACGTAGAGGCGGGCACATCGGCGCTTCCTTGAGATCGAACTATGTCCGTGTGGAACGGTAGGACAACAATGGCGGCCATCCTTCTTCCCAGATCCCGGGCGTCCCGGATCAGGGTCACATGCAGGGTTGTTAGCGCAGCCAATATATCTCTGGACGTGGGCTCCATCTCGTGTCGCCAGACCACAGGACTCTCCCGCAAAGCAGCTTCTCTGCCTGGATGTGGTCTGCGTAAGAGGGTGTCATCCGCCATCTTAGCTGATCCGGCCTCGTCCTTCTCCACCTCACCTCGGGACCGGGCCTCACACCAGGGCGCAACAGGAGTCACCACGAGGACCCCGAGAGTCAAGGCAGGCTTCTCAGCGAAGGGTCACCAAAAGGCTAAACAAAATCTCCGCCGCTCCCTGGGAGCCGCCCGCCGAGTCCGGGAGAAGTCATTAGTCATGCCCGGACACAACACTGGAAAGGGGGCCAAGTATCGTGCACTCCCCTCGACCCTGCTTCACCGCACATCCCACAAGGCACTCCGCTAGATGGACTGGGGCAGCACCGTCGCCATCGGCCCATCAGAACTTCGGTACCCTCCGGCCGACTCCCCACCTCCACCAGAGGCCGCTGTTGTCGCAGTCGCGGCCGGCTACTCTCCTCACTCGACACCCCGGTCCCAGCTCCGTGAAGGCCGCAAGACAGTCGGGGACATTTCAACGGGTCTGCCGCACGTAAAAGCTTCAGGAGCAAACGGTCAGTGAAAGTTATCCTTCGCCTACTTAAAGATGCTGTTACGGCTCAGGATATTGGCCAGGATGTATGCGCGGGGTGAGAAGGCTCACGGAGCCGAGCGTCTATGCAGCCATCTCGGTCGCCAGCTTGGCTCCTCCCCCCTCGCCCTTTTTGACAGCAACCTGGGGCTCTTACCTGCCCATCTTTTGAATAGGCAGACTTTAGTATAAAACTTGGAGACTGCTTACCTGATATTTGCACAATTTCTATTAAATCGAGGGCAGGCAGGTCTTCCCTCAGGCCCAGTCTGGTACAGTCAAGATGAACTCCTGGCTGGCTTGCCAAAAATGTTGCCGGACAAAAGAAAATGATGATATGACTTCTGTTGGCAATATAGTACAAAGTTTATCTAAAAAGCAAGCTAGATTGCAGACGGTCAGTCGGCCCCTTTGAATTGGAATCTGAGCTTTGACTTACAATACGACAGACAATTTCTTTTATACTCTTGTAACCAGTAATACGTCATACATTTGAATATTAAATTAACATCAGCTAAAGCGCACCATTATTATCAAAAGGTTATACTTCAGCAGAAACACCTAGTGACTTGTTTACTAAATGCGACTCAGGTGCACGTTATCATTAGTAACACTTCCACACCACCACCACTACACTACTGCTGTCCTTGGCTTGTCTCACGCTTGAAGCCTAGCAATGCTCTACTCCCCCCTACACATCTGCTGCTTAGCAAATCCCAATCTCTCCACCTATTTTGCGCCTCAGTGCTGCCTTATCTACATATTTTCTCAGATACGTATTCTTACACTGTGGACCTATGACCTTCCATTTATACTGTGCCAAATTATATTCCTCTATTCTACTGATGCTCATATCTACTTCCCTCCCCCTAGGCCCTGACTCCGTTAGTGCTACCAAAGACAGCGTAGGCCTGTATTTATCCTTAAACACGTACATCTGTACACGTCTTTCTGCTGGTGCCTCCATTGACATGAGAGGGCTTCATTTCCTACATTCATTATAACACATCCACCAAATACGAAATGTTTAAAGTGACATTGCTTGTTTTTCTACCCACTGTTTTTGGAGACCGAGTTGTGAATTATGTTGTTATATTTTGATGTTTTTCCTCCCACAATAATAGGGTATAGCTTTCAGATGAGCTGGAAAAGCTGGGTCCACTGCACATGGTGTGACAAACCAGATAGTGGTACTGTTTGCCGCTCAGTGACGACCAGGCTTCAGTCCGTTGAGGTTTCATACATCTGCCTGATTAACCACTTCACAATAAATTAATTTATGTGCTTCTCTTAGGCTGTCATCTCTCCTCCTCTTAATAAATCCACAAGTGGGCAAAAAGTAAAGGATTAGAAAGAGGAATGGAGATTTTTCATGTGTTTGACCTCAGAGTATTGCTGCTGATTAGTGTAGAGCCTCTACTTTGAAGTGTAGAAGGAAACCATATTATCACAAGGTACTCGTCTGTTGAGACCCACTAAAATGAGAGCATAGGTTAGCTTGGCTGCAGAATAATTCCTTAGCCTCTATGACACCACAAGAAAATATTTCAGTTGTTATTAATACCCATCTCCTATTTTTACATGAAATGGCTTCTTAGATCACAGGCATGCTTATTATTTTCATTTTGTGAGAGCTATCCTTCTGGGTGATTCTTGCAATGTTAAGGAGGATTTATAGACCTCATGCAGTTATATTCCCTGTAACTTGGATACGACTTTGATACGCCGACATCCATAGCGCGAATCGAGACAGGTAAATTGCTATCCCGTCAAGTGCCTA
The DNA here is from genome assembly GCF_964261635.1 of Lissotriton helveticus. Taxonomy (NCBI): domain Eukaryota; kingdom Metazoa; phylum Chordata; class Amphibia; order Caudata; family Salamandridae; genus Lissotriton; species Lissotriton helveticus. The sequence goes on from NC_136067.1 coordinate 1,704,690,970, forward strand.
TACTTCGACGCATGAGCTATGGCTGCCCTCTTTACCCTTTTATGGTTTGCCTCACCAAGGATCCCCTGGCGTGCCATATTTATGAAGATGGGGGACACTGAGCTCATAAAATTACACATTATGTCACTTTATATGCAAGATGTACTGCTGTATATGTGGAATGTGCGCACCTGGTTGGTATGTTATGTTTTTGTAGCTGGAGGAGTTCGGAGCTGGCTCAGGGCTCAAACTGAATATTACTAAGTCCTGCAAATTTTTGTTAACATGTGTCGGGGCATGCACGGTTGCCACATAAAGCACGCATTGGTTTAGATCTGATGTTGCGCATCTTCAAATACCTTGGTGGCAGCATATTAAGAACACAAGAGGATACGAATGTCAGGAGCCTACCAAGGGCCCTGACATTCGTAAGGGCAATTGCACGGTTTTGGCATAGGAAGCCTCCCTCTGTGCTGGATTGGGTATGACTTATTAAGATGGTGCTTCTACTGCTCATGCTTTATTATTTCCCTACCATTGCAGTAGAAATCTCTAAGAGTTTCCTCCAAGACCCGAACTCCCTGGTGGTAGAATTAATATGGAGTTCAGGCAGTCGCAAAATAGTGCTGACCATAGTGCACCTACTCCAAATCTCAGAACAATATGTTTCACATGCCTTGTTCAGAAAGAAAGTGAAATTATGGCTTTTTCAACCATGACAGTAGTTTCTTTTACTTTCTTATTCCTCTGCTGCTTTCATTGCTAGGATTCCCTTTTTTGGAAACCGCATGCTCTAGAAAACTCAACATATCAGAGGGTCCTAACTTAGTAACTACATGATTCAGTGCACACAGGGACCAGCTAAACAGAGCAGACTTAATGTGCTGCGTTGGCTGGCAGAACTTCATTGCATGCACATATCAGAAGAGGACAAAGAGGATACCCACAGAAAAAAAATAGCTACTTCTTCCACCGCCCCCCCCACACTTTCCCTCAATCTTTATGAAACACGTTTTCAAAGGTCTGTATTTCCAAAGTGAAGATTAAACAGCTAGGATATGGCCAACAAAAGCTATATTGGTATTTCAGGTAGATAATGCTTGGACCCACCGTTTGGTTAATTGTTTGGCTAAGCAGCTCTCAATAACTTTATCATGAAATAAGAAGCCACCATCGTGGAAGTAGTTGTAGTTGACCACACCTACCGTCAGTCAGATCATTTGACTAGTTATATGGAGCCATTTCTGATGTTAGTCCAAGGAGCCCAGGCTTTGCATGTTTTAACAGGATCTGGCATTGCAAGACAGCTTGATGACTCATCAGGAGCTGTTTTTTTCCAGGACTTTCAGTGCAAAAGGAGAGGATTTGTGCCAGCTTTCTACTGATTTTTATAGGAAAGCGCTGAACATGGGATTGCAGTTATGGGTTGCTCATCTTTTTTAAAATGCCATCGGCAAAATTGTGTATGATGAGTGGCATCTATTAATATGTGAGTTTTACATTGCATAGCATAACTCGTCAATTAAGGGGCTTTTTCAAGTTTGTAATTGCTGCACCACAGCTAACTCTTAATTGTGTTTTTTCAGTGAAATTCTCTTTTTATGATGAACTACATTCATCAGCAATTTACTCATTCTGTGCTTTGCACTGGCTCTGGCATTTCACAGCAATGTTTGGCCACAGTGCCTGCCTTTCAGCCAAGCCCTCCCTATGCCCAACCTCCTTGGGAGGACAATCCCTGCTGCACACGACCTTGATTAAGCTTATCAGCTTAATCAAGTTATGATTTTAATTGTAGGTATGAACAATGCTGTGTGGAGCTAACCATAGCATAGGCATTTCAAGGGTTTTTCAGTTTTATTTCACTACTATGACTGCAGGTATACATATATTTCATGAAAAAGTTGGAGAGAAATTACATTTGACACAGGGTCAAAAGTGGCAACACTACAAAACCTAACAAGTCCAGAAGGTCCCAAGTTATAAAATACATGAACTCATGCTACTGTACTAGTTTTGCATGATCTTCCACCAATACGATACAATGTAACCTTTATTCCTACCCCCATTATCACTTGTGAAAGGCAGAAATGAAATATGAATTAGTGAGAATATCTAGGATTCTGTAAAGATTGAAATAATTGTGCGATTATTGAGTGGCATTGTCTAGAAGTGATACATGTGGATTGTTTTGTGTTGGAATTTTAAGTTTTAGTTAAAACATCTAACCATTGAGGACACCACTGGCTGTTTTGTTACTGTGGTAGTCAGGCGTTATTGTAGGTTAAAACATACACCTTCTATGTGAGTGTATAATAGTGTTTTGTGTATTGTATGTTGGTGTTCCATACTTTCATGGGCCAAAACACAGTGTCCTTCCTTATTGAATTAATAATGATGACATTCTTGAAATAATGAATTTTGTATGGCCGTAATTTCTCTGTGAAATAATTTTCATGATGTTAAAAGTGATGCAGGGTTTTGGGCCTTCTCTCTTACCATTTATCTTCCTCCGATGGACCTTTGTTATTCGCACTGAGGGGTGAGAACAGTTAGCCTTTCATCAATCAATATCAATTAATAGTGCAACCCATTTGGCTACACCATAAGGACCAGGAATCAGTAACTATAGTTAAGAAGGTTTATTACAAGTTAACAATCAAGGTCAATAACACAATTCTTAGTACTATGCCATAGAGATATAGAATAAAGACAGGAAATCTCACCCTACGGAAGAAATTGAAGCAGACCAATATAAAGCAAACGAGAAGTTCAATAACAGCAATACAAAAGAGTAATATATGGATTTGATGTTCAGAAAAAAATCTCAGGTTTTCTCTTATATTCACTAGTAAATCTAAATCTCCTAAATCAGAGTCCAAGCTAAGAGGCAAGTTCTTAGAAACCTAGGGAATCTCAATTCTCAAGGAATTTCCCTAAAGGAAATTAGAACAAGGCAAGAAAAAATAAAGTAGGAAGTTTTCAACATTTCAGAAGCTCGGTCAAGAGTCTTCTAGATTCAGCGGTTAAGTGTTAGCCTAAGCTATACTCGGCAAGGAATCAAAAGGAAGCATAGAGGTCTAAACTTCTCATAGTCTAAAGGAAAAAGCAGTTAGGGGTCAGGACAAGTTCTGAAAGCGTTCTGGGGTCCTTCTGAAAAGAGATCTGATCTCAGACGGTTTGAAGACCAAGTTATGGCAAGCAAGAGTCTTTTGGGCAACACCCCTCTGTACGCATCATCAGGTGTCCATTGTCCTCTTCTGTTTGCACGTTGCAGACTGAAACATTTGCAAAGTATCCTACACTGGACATGGGAACGACACCATCTTCTCACATGCAGGCCAGGTGCAACATTGCTTAATAGGTCTTTAAGTTAATGCTCTGGCTCTCCATGTTCTTTTGTCAAGGTCTTCTTTTCAGGCTATCTCTTTCTATCACTAGTGCAATAATGTATCTATTCTCAAACTAACAATGCATGTGAATACCTGCAAACAATTTGATGTTAGCAAAAAGTGAAAAATAATATTTTATGCAGCATAGCAAGCAGACCTACTAAGGACAATAATAGTGCTCATTTAATATGCGTGTGTACATTTAAACACTAGCTAATATAAGTCTTTAGTTAAGTTAGATTCATATTTCATGTGACATACTGTAAAATCTTAAATGTATACATGTGAGTATGTCTAGAAACTACATTTTGAATGCAATATATGAACCATTAGTGAGCACATTACACAAACCAAATTCATTTTAACATAAATGAGATTTCATAACCTGAGGATGTTATTGGGTCTTTTTTTTTTAAACCTCTTTTTATTGCAGCGTTGCACAGAATCACATTGTATATTTTCCTATATATTTGTTACATTATATCTTGAGCAGTCTATTGTTCACATGGAATTATATCCTGGCATTAAGTTAACCTTTTCATATGTCCCGCTCGAATGTTTCATTTACTGGGCATAGCTATGGCTACAACAGTGCTTGAACACATTTCGTCACTGGAGTAATGTGTGCAACAATACTTGTCTGAACTCTTAAAACAAAAAAGGAAACGCAAAAAGAAGCCATTTAACTAATATTAGAAGAGGAGAAAAGGGAAAACCCTTGGCAGCAACGGGGTGGTGGAACAATCTCATGGGCAAAAAAGTATAAATCCTCTAGGACCGGGCTATCGGGAATCTAAAATTGTGTTACCAGAATGTCGAAGGGATGCCTATTTCTGCACTCCGATGAAGGCTATTTATTTACTGTGGGAGTGAGGAGTTTTCACCATTATCCAAATTGGCTTGTGGGCGATTGGATTTGTCCTCTGTGTTGAGTCCTCCAGTCTGGTCTGCCGTTGAGTGTAATTCATCCAACTTGTGTCCCCATTCTTCCAGGTCTCGCTCTGCATTCTCATCTTAACGCACTGCTCTGAGGCGGCACTCTTCAGTCAAACCCTATTCTTGTATATCTGCCCTCCATTTGTCTATGCTGGGGGGTGTAGTATGGGTCCACTGTATTGCAGTGCCACGTTGGGCCACAACTAGGCCTAGAAGTGCAATTCTGTGTCTCATATGGGTCCCTTTTCTTGGTATCAGAAGTACTCCCAGTAGACACTGTTTAACGGAGACCTCCATTCACAGTTGTACTGAGTACCTGGATCACTTGTTGCCAATATGCATGTAGGCGGACATAGTTCCAAGTCATATGAAGAAATGTGTCTGGATCCGTACCACATTTGGGGAAGTTGCGGATGGCCCAGGAGTAAATCGTGCCAATCTCTGAGGTGTCAGGTATGCACTGTGCAGATAGAAGAACTAAGTTAGTTTGAACCTGGCATTGCTGGCTACTTTGCGGACCTGTGCAAAAGCCCTCGTTTATTTGCCCGCTGTGAGTGGGGTTGGTAAGTCTGCCAGCCACCTGTCTTTAACTATAGATGTCTCAACCTTACGATCATCTTTTAGAGCTTTATATATAAGTGAAATTAGCAATCTGGTAAATCCTTGGTCGAGGAGCAGTATCAAAGTGTGGGATTCTCTTGCCTCATGGAAGGTTAAGAAGGTCCCATTCATATACATGTCCCCAGTCGTCGTGCATCCCCCCTCGTACCACTTTGTAATATCCATAACTGACTGGATTTGATGAAAACCCTGCAGCCACTGAAGTGGGAGGGCATTAGCCTATGAGGCTCTGCAGATAACTAGGGTGACCGTTTGTTACTATACCTATGCAACCTGTCGGACTATGTGTGGGCAGTCCCTAGGGGTCAGGGAACCCATCATAATATATCTTGGTAGTTCCATCTCGTTGTCCTGATTCGCCAGTAATTCCTCCTCTACATTTCAGCCCTCAGCACACAACTGCACCTCATATTGCAGTAATCCTGCAAGATAATAAAGCCTAAAACCTGGGCATCCCAGCCATCCTAATTCTGTGTCTAACTTGAGTAGTTCAAATTTTACCCCACTGCGTCCTCCCGCCCATACCAATGAAATAAGGAGACTATTCAGGGTATCAAATGTGGATGTTAGGACACTGCAGAAAGAGTTTTGGAGTGCATAACAGCTACGAATCTGCTCTTGCGAGGGCTGACATTGGGAATATGACCGACTTCGGACGGTTTACGCACAAGCCCGACGTCGTTCCAAAGGAGGCTAATATATTCAGGAGTGTTGGGATTCTCTTTTCTGGCTAGCGGATCTATGGATGTTACACAATACCGGGGCAACCCAAAAATCCACCGGACCTGGGTTAGCTACAGTACAGAAATGAGGGGTCACAGTGGAAAAGACATATTCATTCTAGTCATATCACCCAAAATAACCACATGAATCACTTAGATTTCAAATTCGAAAGAGTATTGCAAGTAATCAATACAATTTGCACAAGAGGTGCTCCAAGGTAAAGTGATAATAGTGTGCTAGGAATAGTGCTCATGTGAGGGATGTACAAAGACCTGTCTGGCCATCTCAACGACCAAAGTTAAATCAAGATGTACAGTATTGAGGAGATACAGTCAATCAATCACTGTTATCTAACTGTGGGTACAGGAACAGTACAGATACACAAATGGGAACAGTCGACTATTCGCCCCCAAAATTATAAAGGAACATTCGGTCCTTAAACAGGGATCTTCATCACGACGGGAGGAGACACCTATGGGTGAATTTGAAGTGAAAGTTGCGAAATTACTAGGGGTGACATGAACCATTCAGTATGTTTAATAAATGAAATGCCATTAAATGTTCACCTTAGATCCATGAGAAATGTGTCGGTGGAATGAATGAAATGGATTGGCCCATAGGCTCCTATGTCAAAGAAACGAGTGGTCTCAAAGGTGTCGAGGATTTATAAAGTGTGCTGCAAATAATGGAAAGCGTGTTGGCGATATGAACAAAAGAAAAGGTAGAGTTACTGATAATAAATAAATATTAAACAGTCTACCAAAGCGTAGCACTTACTCACCATGAAGGTCAAACACTTAATGAATGATCCAAAATGCATAGGAAAGGGAAGAATTCCCGTTTTATGAAAAATAGTCTTTATGCAGGATTGAGTAAATCTGGCAGATTCTAAAATGAGGGGACAAAGAATTCGATCAATGGCCCGATGGGCTCATGAGGGCTTAAAGTAGAACTTTACAAAGATCCGATCAGTATTAAGCCGGCACTCCAGCCGGCGGGAGAAAACTACCTCATTGCGTCGGGAAAGAATCCAGCCGTTCAACGTGCAGCGCCGATCTCCTCGTGTCAACGTGCACATGGCTTGGAATATGTCTGGAGCACAGTAGCGAAGTGCTAACCCTGACGATCTGGTACGGCGAATCTCATAATTCAGTAAAAACCTCGTTAGACGGATATCGGGTCATCCAGGTGAACCAAGGGTAAAGATTGTATCAAAAAACAGTTATACATCACATGTGCTAGGTACAAAATTGCATATGAAACGTAAATGATGTGAAGAATATTGTATCACGGACCATTTTGATTATAAAAGCATTTTACTATTGTCAAAACACATTTTAAGACTTGAATAATGGATGGAAGTTAACACAGATATAAGATATTGTTAAAAAAAACATATAGGATATTGTTGGGAAAATTTTTTTGTTAACCCCATGGGTCAGTGTCGACATTTGCCTGTAGTCACATCTTTTATAACAAACAAATATTAGAGAGATATGTCATGTCAACCAATTAATAACTAACATGATGGGATTCAATAATTTTGAAGGCAGACATCTGCTTGCCTGTTTTGCCTAGTTCATTCAACCAATTGTGGATAGTGTCCAAGGAGTGCATCCACTTACATTCCAGCACATTAAGGATAGCATTTATGTCTCCCCCTCTAGGACCCAGCGTGACCTTCTCCAGAACTAACCATTTAGGACTCTCTAGAGGGTGTTTTTTTTTGTTGTTTGAAAGTTTTTATTGAGATTTCATATTACATTACATCAAGTATCTTTGTGAGCGCATACATTTTTAATATAACATAAGGGTTCAATAATTCATGGCAAGGGGGTAGACAGCTAACATTGATAGGATATCTATTGGACAGATGGAATTGTCCTCCTACACTTAGTCCTCTTGAATATCTGTAACAGTTTCCCGTTGTGGATAGATCTGAAGCCCACCCTTTGATACACCGTTGTGAATGAACTGGGGGACGGTGCTGCGGATATTCAAGTGGGGGAAAATAAAAGAAAGAAGTCGAAGCTGGGTAAGTGGCGTGGACTGTGGTTGGTGCATAATGGGTAGTAGTTGCTGTTCTAGAGGGTGGTTGAGTGTTTGGAAATGTTATACTAATGGGGCACCTGGGACATTACATCTCACCCTGCTGCAGTGTTGCAAGATACGAGCCTTAACTTTCTGACGCGTCTGTCCAGTGTACATTAGATCACACGAACAGATGATGGCATAAATCACGTCCGTGGTATTGCAGTTCACGTGAGATTTTAATTCAAGGATATGCTGTTTGTACTGGAATGTTTTGGCCTCTATAGTGAGCTTGCAAGCCTTACAACGGCTGCATTTGTAGTGACCTACGATCTCTGGTAAATGCCATAATGCACAGATAAAAGGTTTTGTGGGGGTTTCAAGAAGGGAACGGACTAAATGGTCTCTAATACTCTTGCCTTTCTTAAATGAGTTGATGGGCGGATCCCTGAGATTCAGATCATCTGACATCAGCTTCCAATGGTTGTTCACTATCCGTCTAATGCCATTATTACGAGTACAGAAAGTGGTAACACATCATTTTGTTCATAGTGTCACCAGTATGTGGTTTGGGTGTCAATATGGTTTCCCTTGGATTAAACCAAGCTCACTTGCGTGCTCGTTTAAGAAGTCTTTTGGGGTAACCCCTCTCTAGTAGGTGAAGTAACAGTCCTTCAGGTTCTTCAAAATAATCATTCTTATGTGAAAAATTCTTCTGTATTCTAAGAAATTGCCCAAAAGGCAGATTGTCTATCAGGCCTCTGGAATGATGTCTGCTGTATCTTAATAAAATGTTTCTCACTGTACTTTCCCTGAAAAGGGTGGTGTAGAGGAGATTGTTTTCCGTCTTAAAGGTGATGTCCAAAAAGTCAATTAGAGTGTATGGTGAACTGGATGTCTGTGGATTTTTCGTTGAGCCATGTGTGAAAGGTCCTAAGTTCAGTGTCCTTGCCCATCCAGATGAGTAACACATCATCTATAAAGTGTTTTAAGAGCGTTATATGATGAATGTATGGATTGGTCTCGTTGTAAATGAAGGAATTCGCGAAATTGTCCATATACAAGTGGCTAAATCTGGTGCAAAGCTTGCGCCCATGGCGGATATATAGAAGCGTGTCGTCTGCATATAATGAAACTACATGGGTACGACCGTTGATGGCAATACCCCACTAGTGTAGTCTTGTCGTAACTGAATTGCCAGTGGCTCCATCGCCAGGGTGAACAGAAGCGGGGACAATGGGCACCCCTGTCGGGTGCCCCTCTCAATCGCAAATGCCTCCGATACCAGCCCACCACATCTTGCTCGAGTTCTTGATCGTTAATAAAGGAGTAAAACCCAGGTCTTGTATTCTTTGCCCAGTCTCATTCTTCTCAGGACTTCCCACATGTCCTCCCATCACAGGGTGTTGATCGCCTTCTCTATATCGTAGGCGACTACTGCCGCCCAGTCTTGCTGTCATCTACTGAATGGAATACATGGGAGAGGCGACGTTTGTTCATGTGTGTTCCTCTTCCCGGCATGAACCCACACTGGTTTTCATGAACCAGATAGGTCACCACTTAACTTAGGCGTGTTGCCAAGACCTCGGCAAGTAGCTTTGCGTCGACTCCTAACATTGACAAGGGTCTATATGATCCCAGTTCACGTATGTCTTTGACTGGCTTCAGGAGGATGACAATTTGTGCCTCTCTCATGGATTGCGGCAGCGCTCCCACTCATTTAGCCTCCTGCAGAGTTTCCAGTAATCGCAGGAGTAAGAGTTTGGCGTATGTCTGGTAGATTTCTACCAGAATGGCATCTGGGACCAAGGATTTATAGCGAGCCATACTTTGTGCTGCCTCCCTTAGTTCTTCTAGTTGGATCTCCGCATCTAGGTCTGTCACTTGCTCCCCAGTGAGACGTGGAAGGGGCACACCAGCCAGGAACTCCCCGTCATTAGGCAGAGCCATTCCTGGGTTCTCTCGATAGATCTCGGTAAGGTGGTCAAACAACACAGAATTAACTCCAGCCTGTGTGTTGGCAGTGGCTCCATCTGGGCTATTAAGCGACAATATAAGTGTGGGGGGGCGCTCCTGTTTTAGCAGCCATGCTAAAAGCCTCACAGATTTATCACCTTCTCTATGGAGCAACTGAAGATATTCATATCTGGTGAAACAGTCCAGCCTTTCTCATACCTCTCTGACCTGGCGCTGTGCCCACGGGATAGAGTCACTATGTGGCTACAGGTTCTGCCCCCATACTACACTGTAGTCAATCTGTCTTCTGCTTCAATCAATTCTTGTTCTAGCCGCCTCCTTGTCCCTCCTATTCTGGACAGGCATTCTCCCCGGGACAATAATTTGAGTGTATCCCACTCCACACCTCTGCTGTTTGTGGTTGCCCAATTTGTGTCAAAGAACCCCAACAATGGCTTTCCAAAGCTCTTCCCTGAATACTGTGTTCCAGAGTGTTTGTGGACGTAGGTGCCACACTGGAACCCTCCGCTGACTGCGCTCAGGCCCCCACTCCAGCAGTACAGGGGCATGGTCTGACAAAAAAACGGCCCAGTAATGGGGTCTGTGTCTCGGCCTCTGAAGCCTCTTCCGAGAGCAAGAATTGGTCAAGCCTGCTAGAGACTTCACGTGATGACGTATAGGTGTTGTACCCATGTATGCCAGGGTGTATCTCACACCAGATGTCCATGCAATTAAGGCGGCTCATCACTCCTCGTAAAGCCGCCGACATATTGGGTTTGGAATGCAGTTTCGGAGGGTTTCTATCCGGATTGCCATCTAATGCACGAAATCTCCTGCCCATATTAACGGAATCACTGTATGGGAGGAATAGTTTCTCCAGATCTAAATAAAACTCCCAGGCATACCTCCACGTCATCTAGCACACCATGCATCACTACATATCTTCCTTCTATATCTGCCGTGTAGTCATGTACCTTGAATGGGACCTGTGGGGCCACCCAGATCACCACCCCCTTTGCATATGTGGAGTGGGTGGAGAAAAATAATTGTCCCCTCTATTTCCTATGTAGTTTCTGGATTTCAGAGTCTAACAACTGAGTCTCCGGTAGCATCGTCATATTGACACCCTGCCTCCGTAGGTATGTTTGGATTCTGTAACGTTTTACAAATTAATTAAGCCCTCTCACATTCCACATTATAAATTTAAACTGTCCCATTTCTCATGGTTTTATAGCCGCCCACTTATCATTTGCCTATCACTCCATCAATGTCGGTGCCAAAAAAATTAAGAAAAATACATAATTACAACAATTAATACATCCAACCCCCCTGGGTAAACACTGCATAAAATACCATGATCATTCCCATTTATTTCCCAACTCCATCTGTGCCCTCCCATACCCCCAAACCCCACAAAATAGCAAAACCATATTTATGCAACTAACATTGATGACGAATAAACAATATATCAGGATCGTACAGAAATGCAAATTCATACCAGCCATCATTCAGTCATACAATGATCAACCAACTGTGCTCATTACCATATTTGCATACAATATACTTTCACACATCGAAATTGTATCCAGTGGCAGGTTGGTGCTAGTCGTGGTTGCAATACTGGTCTGCCAGTTGCACTTTCCCAACCCCGGTCCCCTCTCACTCCTAGGCATACCCTTTTGTACTGTAGAAGTATCCGCAATAGAAGATAAAGTACAGGTCAATAAAATCAGGGGGAGAGAGGAAAGTAATGGGGGAAAGGAAAAAGTTGAGTGAAGAAAGACAGTAATGAAAAAGAGGAAGAAGGAAGGGGAGGTTGTCTGCCCGTCTAATGGTAGTGCCCTTTACAGTTACTCAGCATCTCAGGCCTGGTCCACAAGTATCTCTCTAAGTTCTCTTCAATTCGTAGCTCGGCCTCTCTCCACTACCCTGCTCTCTGCACATTCCTACTACAGCTAGCCCTCTCGTGCATATTGTCAGAGTTCACAGGTGAATCAGGGGTCCTCCTGTTGGGGAGTATCCTCAACTACGTCTCCCATGCTGGCATCAGAGCTTGAGGCAGTGACTTCCTCCACTAGTACTTTAGCAGCCTCTCGTTCGGCCTGCTGTGCCATTAGATCAATTCTGGGGGGCCTTCTGTTATCATTGCTAGAATCTGGCCATTCCAGGTCTAGTGATCCATCTTGATGTACTACCACTCGTTGGGTGGACGGTGAGGCTCTGCTGGATCTTCTACCCTAGCCACTATTCTTTCTTGTCGCGCCAGCGCCCGGATTTCTCCGTGTTGAGCCCCACTGGTGTGAAGTTCTCCCTTATCCACGCACCTCCAGCCAATCCAGCGCAGCCTCTGGTGTTGTGAAAAAATTAGCCAGATAACCTTCAACTTGGTCGGTTAAAGAAGGATATACTGGAGGCCCACTGCCCTGAGTTTCTTTTTCACCCCTCCAATTGATGCTCTCTGCTGTTGCACCAGACGTGTGTAGTCTGGGCAAATACGGATTGCATGATTTCCAACACTGGATCGCCTTCTCGACATGCTGATTTGAGGATGCGATCATGCTCTCTGTAGTTTAGGACCTTTGCAATGAGGGTTCGGGGATGGGGAGCCAGGGGAGGGGGCAGCATCAGGGCTCGGTGCCCCCTCTCAATTACGAATATCGCAGAGAGTTCCACTTTCAGTAATTATTCCTGAGCATTCCCGTCCGCTCCCTCTGGAAATCCGTCAAATCGAACATTGCATTTTCTCTAGCATCCCTCTGTGTCCTCGGCTTGGCGTTACAATACTGCCTTCTTATCAGAGAAGTCAGTTAGGGCTGCTTTCAGTGTGGCAAACTCGCACTGCAGCTCTGTGACGTTTTGTTCAATGGCTAGGGGACCTTTCGGCGACAGTGCGGAGGTCGACATGTAACAGTCCAACATCTAGGGACATGGCATAGATCTTGGCCTGTACAACCACACTAGAAGCTTCTATAGCCACAAGGGTTTGAGCTCCGGTTGGAACCTGTTGTGCATTTTCACCCTCTAGGGTTTGTACCTCGTGCAGCATCTCGTATCTAGGCACCTCCCTCTTAATTTGTTGCACTCCTCTCTGCAGTCTATCTTTTCCCATGTTTGTGCTTTCTGGGTGACAGAGTGGGTATGGTCAATTACCATGTGCTTCTGAATGTCACTGCAGTCTGTGGGGTTTGTTACATCTAGGGGCTGGGCCCAGCACCCCCGGTCCTCATTCCGAACCGCAGACTGTGGGCGTTGTAGTAGCAAGCCATGGCAACTGTCTATCATGTATTATTCAGGCAATAATATAAGTCTGTGATTGTAGCTTTTCTATTTTTACACCTGAGATCTGTTCAAGACCATTTCACTGTACCAACAGCGGTTACTTAGGCCTCTTCATTACCATTGCCGCCCTTTAGTTCCAGCAACCTCATATGTTGGAGTCTCTAATGGGTTGAAATACTAGTGACATGCAGAGTTAACTAGGAGGTTGCGTTGGGGACAGTTGCTTTGCTTTACATAGAGCCCCTCCCTTCTAGCAACAGGCAGTAACCTATGCGTGAAATTACCTGGTCAAAGTGCCCAGGGTTCGGTTTCCCCTTCCACCACCAGTGTCTTGCGGTTATGCCGCTTATTAGCCAGGGAGGGTTGATATCACTTTGTGGCTGGCGCTTGTTCAGTGGCTTGGACATTCAAAAGGGCCCTTCCCCTGTGGGCACCTCTGTCTACCCTCTTTCATGGGACTCTATCCCGATGAATACCCTACTAGCCAGCAGGGATCTAGTCTTGCCTCCCGCCTGTTCCCTTCCTATGCACACCTGCTCTCACTTCATGAGCTTGTGGAATCCAGCTTGGCCTGCTGACCTCTCACCTCCCAGTTGTGCCTGCCAATGGTGTAGGCAGCGCGTCGGCCCCGGCCCCCATTTTGCTCTCCCTGCCATCCTATGGGTGAAGCCGTCACCTCTTGAGGTCCCGGCTCTGCCTTCCTGATCCAGGCCTTATGCATGGTACTCCTTTTCAGCCTCCTGCTGGGCCCGACCCCAAGGAGGCAAACAGTATTGTCTCCGTCTGCAGCAGAGGGGGTCGGGGAGACCGATGTTGCCTGCTGTGTGCAGCTTGCTCATGTCGGCCGCCACCTGTTTGCCTCTGGCTCGGAGTACCTCCGCCTAGCCCGGCCGGGCGTATGCACTGCAAATCCTGGGACGGATGCTTTAGTTTTTACCTCCCGCTCAGTCCTCCTCCTTGACTCCAGCCGACTTCATCTGAACCGGCTATCGGTCGCTAGATGGGCAGAATTAATTTGGATTTTTTTTTGATGGGCGGACAGCTGAGCTCTTCAGACTGCGTCCACTCTGGTTGCTAGCCTAGCCACATGGTTTTCATCTATCTAAATAGTAAGTGTCAATTAATGAATTAGGCACCAATCCTGTAAGTTCAATTCACTTTATATTGGGTACATGTTTACGAAGTAAAGATGGTGCAAGACTTCTCTTTCTCTGTTGCTATGGTTAAAGAGCACAATATGAGTAAATTTGTTATCCCTACAGTAAATGCACATAAGAAATAATGTCAAGTGCAACACTTATTTTAATATTGTTAGACCACACAAGAAACATGCTAAGTGCACGTTCATAACTTGTATCGTTTATGAAATTGTGTCACATTTGTGATGTGTAAAGGATGGGCAAATTTGCGCTGCACCAAGAGTATCTGGTGGGTGGGGGGAGTGATTGTTATCTAGTACTTTGCTAAACTCCTTATATGTTAGTCTGTGAAAGTTATTTTGTGATTGAATAGCAGTGCTTCATGTTGAACTTCCAAACAGTTTGATTACACCCATGTGTAAATATTATATATAGAATTCAAGGTTGAGTGCTTTGTGTAATAAGTTATTTTGTATGTGAAAATTTGTTTGATGTTGCTAAAAGGGTATAGTGGGAGTTGAAGATTAGCTAGTGCTGTGAGATTGGGGATTGGTGAAGGCAGTACCTTGAATTATGAATTACAAATTGTTTTTTTATTTTGTGCTCTAGGCAGTTTTCACTCCCCAACAACCTTAACTTCTCTCCCTTCAACTTAAGTCTTGTCAGGAAATGTCATTGTGTTTTATAGATAACAGGCTCTTATTATAGTTGAGAAGCTAAACATTTAATCTGGCGGCCTTTTAATTATTTCAAACAGTGTACAGAACCAGCTGGAAGCTGCCCGGGGCATTTTTCACTTGCTTTTTGTTTTGGAGGATTAGTTTAGCCTGAGGCAGTTCACATCTGTGTCTGGGCCCTTTGACAATTGCAAACAGCATGCTGGTCCAGATATCACCTCTTTAAAATTACAAATATGATGCTGGAGCAGCTTTGAGCAGACCTGTTTCTCCATGGCCCACCAAGTGGCACTGGCCACAGAAGCCGCCATTCTTTTTGCTATTTTAAACTGGTGAATTGCATGGGTATTTAGTCATCCACAAGATGCTGGATGCCATAATGAAGCAGGGTAGCTACCCGTCATCTTCTTGAGTAAATTTTCTCTTTATTCATTGGCAAGGCAGGGGGAGAAGGAGATTAAATGCTACCTCATACTTGGACAACACATGGGCTCTCTTATTCACCCACAAATATAAACATTGTGAGGAGTGAAGGAAATACCCCAGTGCACAGTCACAGTTTATGTAATTCAAATCTTCCTGCTTTAGTGGAAGATAAAAGTAAACTTGCCCTCTCTGTGTTTCTACAATACTTTGTTCATAACATCTAAAGTTAGTTCCTTGTCTCCTAAAACAAAATGCATATGTTAATATGAACAATCATAGAGATTACCTTAAATGCAAACCTAATTAAATTTAACACACAATCATTAGAAAAGGGAGGCTGTTGAGGATCAGAAATGTCAAGAAGTGATGATGTGATGTTGGTTGGAGATAAGGCCAGCAACACTGGTGAGCATTTGGGTAAGAACAGTTTTCGCTTGTATAGGGAAATATAAAGCCAACAGAGAATGGAAGAGTCTGTTACTTCCGAACACTCCACTGGTTAGGCGTCTTTTGGATTGTTGTGTCATGTTCAAGATTACTCCCTAAAAGCATGAAAATTGATTGAGACAGTCTGCCAAGGAGCTTTCAATTATACATGGTTTAAAAAGAATTGATATGATGTCAGCATTCATATTTTGGGAGTAAATGCAAAGCTCGGATGAAGCAGTAATAGTAGTTAGCTGCACAAGTAGATCTCAAATGAGACCAAGCATTTAGCAGCACAAGGACAACATCAGTTGATTCGGTTTTTCATAGAAAGAGAGTTTTATGCATCAAACTATACCCACTTAAATTAGTGGATACACGTTGTAACTAATTAGAACATAGCGTTAATTGGACAGTGGAACGAATGGTATTGAAACAACAGAGATAAAGTTTGATCTGCCATGTTGTGACTTAAGACTAAGTGGAAGAATAACTTATTTGGATGCTCCTGAAGAATTTTTCATTCATCAAATATAATGTTTCTGTGTGTCTGTAGGCATTTTGCATCCCTGCCAATTCATTTAGCAGTGTAGGACTGTGCCAAAAACTATCTTCCTGAGTTCTTTGAAAACATTTGCTAATCACAAGTAATGTATTATAAAAATGGTGAAGCGATCTATTGCTCATCTACAACCCAACCCTAAAGATCCCATTGGCCTGACATTTCTGACCTCCTAAATTGGCCTTTCTAGCAATCACAAGTAGGAGGGCTAGCATAACCCTTTTACGGTAGATTCTTAACTTATACTGTTAGTTCACAAATCAACTGCAAATACACATGGACTAATTTTGTATAATTGGGAAGCTAATACAGAGTCTTGATTCTTTGGTTCACAATATCTATAAGATAGAGGCACACAGGAATTGTGCAGCTTTTATAACTATTCGGTGTTGATCAGGCTGATATGTGCTCTCATTTTTTGTTTACATTTGTTTATTGAAATTTAAACTTTAAATGCATTTAGACATGCACCATTGGCAATCAAACGTATGTTGACATTGATAAAAGGATTTACAAAGCAGATATTATCATATAAACGTTACATAGTTAGCTTTTTGTGTCCACCAATTTGGAGTGGCAAATATAACAGTGTATTAATATTGACAAATGAAACACAAGGATAAAGCCCCATTGATTCAACATAATAGGAACAGCATATGCCCGTTGCAACATAACCTCATCTGTGCTCTCCTATGGAGTCATTGTTAGTTCTGTCAGCAAAGAAGAAAATATTATATATATTTTAATTTTCAGTGTTCATTTTGCGTAATATAGCATTTGTTAATTTCGGTACAAATAAAGCTAATGTGTACACCGTAATATTCTTAGTATGTAATAAGTGATTGTACAATAGACATTAGATGGTTTATATACCAGTATCGTTTCCATTCCAAAGTACGTTTCCGATTGTGAATTATGCTTTATGCAACGTCTTCTTTAGTTCCTATCTTGTGAATTTCTTTTCATTCTGTTGTTTTTATAGAACATTTCTACCTCCTGTTTATTTATGTGTTGTCCTTCAAGTTTATATGCAGAGTAACACATCTTTATTATAATACAAAACATAAAAAAGCACAAAGGCACCATAAATTACACTACATTTTAAAGTGCGAGCAAACAAAGATTACTCATACATTGTGTTTTGATGATAATCATTCCAAGGCTTTTTAGCTCTAATTCTTATTTATTTCCACACCATCATTATTGTTGATTTAACCAATAATGCAGATAGCTGCTTCTAAAAGCTGTCCATGACCTCCTACCTTGGGGAAGTTGGTATCTTTTAGATGACTGTTTACCTTTTTATTTGCTTATGTTTATGAAGACAGAAAAGTACTAGCAATCTACGCTGTAGTTCAAAATAAACTGAAAATATGTGATATAGGAGCATTAACCTACTGAGTGCTAAAGGTATACGTAGAATGTGAAATTATAATGTAATATTGTGTTTTAAATTAACTGTTGATATGAACTACCTGGAGTTTTGTAACAGAGAACTAGCATTTCAAATGTTGCATTGATTCTTTATAATTAAGTAACTGCAATTAAATGTTATCTTCGAATTCTAGAAATGAGAATCTGGGATCATTAGATGGAGCAGCAAATGTGGACGCGTAGCCATGAGTATAGTTGGGTAGTCTTGCTGTTATCTCAGTTTGACCAACAAAATTCTGGACAAGCACCATTTGGCAGCTAAGAAATTCTAGATAATTTTTTACTTCCAAAGATGCAAGGAGCTTAAGCTTGGTAGCTGCTGGTACTGAGTTGGAAAGCCACGGATTCTCCAACTGTGCCAGATTTAGGCGTTTCCTTAGCACAGTTATCCTTATATAATGTTTCTATCAGACAACTCATTGTGGAACACTGGCCACATAGTTTCAAATAGGTAATTATTCTCAGATGAAGTTGTGTTGCATATAGAAATTCTGCTCTACATGAGTGAGCAATAAAATGTCCTGCCATTTCCTCTCAGTGAACCACTGGACCATAAGTACCACTGGAGGTCTGTGAGTAGATCTCCTCCAAGAGGGTGCCTTGCCTCTGAGGGTGTAGAAAGCTACATCTTTGCGTATACTTTCACTTTACTTAGAGAGCCGCTGGAAGGCACCTCAGGTACGTAACACTGTCTAAAATGAGACTTGCCAAAACACTGGTATTATTTTGTGTGGTGAAACCCGCTCAGGGTGCTTGTTTCCAGTCCAGGAAAGACCTGGCTTGGCAGTTCGGGCAGGACTGTTCCCATGAGGCACAGGGTCAAGACTGATTTGCATAAGGCTGGATCTGAACTGGGGTGGCAAAGTGAGCTAAAGAGCGATGATGGATTCGACCCAGACCATTTACTAGAGGTGAGTGTCGGAAAGGTTCCAGTGCTTCGTCCATCATCTCTTTGAGCTTTGCTTTGAAACCCCCTCAACCAGCAGCACAATAATAACAACATTTTTCACACTGCTGGAGGTGAAAAAAGTTGGATCACATTTCCACTGCAAATGAGATGGTCCCATTGCATGCAAACCATGCAGTGTCTGTCTGCCAGTTGTTTAATTCCTACAGGAGTCGTTTCAACTGCCAGCCATTCTGTAGCAGGTCTAAATTTATTTTCAAATCTTTTTATTGTTTTTTGGTGAAAACAAGTTCAAAATAGAAATACATACTTTACAAAGTTAGTGGTGTGTCTCAGTCTAGAATGTAGTAGTGTGCATAAGGAAGTAAGACGCTAGATCCAGAATGTAAACATGAAACTGACAGCCACAGATATACTATTTGTCAGACATTACCCCAAGGTAGTGTAGGAGTAAATTTAACAAACAATGGGGGGAGAGAGAGATTAGACTGGATTCATTCTCCCTGGGCATACATAAATAAACAGTTAGAATCCACTCCTTGGAAACGAAGGGGTCACCTCCACAGTGGGGAATCACACTTATGTTTTTAGGTCCCCTCACACACCAACAGGCCCCTTGGTGTCATGCTTCATCATCGGGGCCATCGTACCCCTCTATGGGGTACGGCGTGCTGCGACCTACGAAGACACGGGAGCACTTGTATGAGACTATATGTGATGTTGGTGTAGGTGTTTTTTTTTTAATGTGAGTGTTACGTGGGGTTTGGGGAATAGTGAAAGTTAAAAAGAACCTGGCTCGTGGGGTACCAAAAATTATTTAATAAGCCCTTGGGCTGGTGCTGTTAAAAAAGAGAGGATAGGAGGTCTATACGCTAACAATGTGCGTTACCTCCTTTTTGTGTGCGTCAACATGTTTCGGTGCCCGAGGCACCTTCTTCAGGACGGGGTGCACAAATCCCCACCTTACTCACGTTTCTCTAACTGTTACTAGAAAATTTCTAATAAAAGTGAGGAAAAAATATTAATAGTGCTGATTATGTGCCTATCAAGAAAAGAATGTTGTCTTTCAATCAACTGTTTTGGAATTTTTGTAAAACCTCATAGGCCAATGCGTCAGGATCTGGTGTGCTAAATAGCACGATTTCTACTCCGGAGCCACGGAGGGATCGATCGGGAGGTATTTCCTCGTAGAAATCGTGCTATTTAGCACACCAGATCCTGATTACTTTATTAAATTAATCTAACCCAGGGGTTAAATTATCTCAACAAAAAAATGTTAATTGCCTATTAATTTATGTGATAATGTAACTCTATAAAACAGATATTGCTCTAATAATTATATAATTTAGCAATGGAATACATATATATAATAGGAATGTCCAAAAAGTAAAGCCGCTTTTGTCTAGAATTGCTAAAATATTCTCTTGTTTTTTTTAGAAAGGCAGCCGGTTTTGCCTCCTACTTTGAAATCAACTCCAAAATGTATAGTTAGCATTCAAATGCATTCTATCATTGTTCAGCATATAGCACCTAACCTAGTTTTTAAACTACACCCCTAGCTAGGTATATGACATGTATAGATTTAAAATGATCAGGAACTCACAAATGTTTCCAGAAGTACACTTAGAATCTGTGACAGTCAGATGTCAACTGGCATTCTCCTGATAATATTTAGTAAATGACATTTATCATACTTTCCACCTTTCTTTTTCTTTTTTCTCCATGAGAAATTATTTCTCCGTGTGGAAATATCCCACCTCCAACACCCCAAACAATTGTGCGTTCTGTTCTCCTTCCAAACTCTGGAAAGGGATTTAATCCTTTCCATGTCACAAGCAGAATTCTGATCTTTAACCTGGTGTGAATGGTCAGAGAGGTGTTTGTGAAAACCCTCAAATGTGTATGTTTTTTGGATGCAAAAATCATTTATCATTTCAGAACTTAAACTATGGAACATTTGGTCAATTACATTTCAGTGTCCCTAAACTGTGTGACCCTCATATTCTGTCTTTACAACTTCATTTTTATAGTTTTGTAATCACATGCCTACCATATCTAAGACTTAAATGTGATTATAATCAAATGTAAATTGCACTGAAATATGACTTGGGTTTATAAATGAAATTATATAAAGTGAATGATATACTCCATCATTGAGGGGAACGCTACCAAGATAACAGCATAATTTACCCTGACATTTTAATGGTTGTGTTTCAGTTTATGACTGTGAGGATGTTGATGTGTAACGGGAAAATGAGACATGGCATATTCCTTGAGTGACCTTTCATAAATTTAAAGAAACAAAAAGAGGTGCTGGATACATGGACAATAATGTTAATAGCTTTTCTGTTACTTGAATGGAAGGGTGATAGGTGGCGTTCCAGATAGATTTAATAATTTGAGTCCTAATCTTTGACAGAATGTATTTTTATTGGTGCAGACACACTGTGAAATGTTGCTTTTAAGCATGAAATTAGAATTGAAATGAATAACTTTCCTTTATGTATGTTATTGAAAATGCTTGTAATATCCAAAGATAAAGAAGTCACATGATAAAAATATTCTGTTTTGAAAGACGCATATATGGAATCTGCCTTTCATAGAGGGGAAGGGGATGAATTGAGTCATCTAAACTTTTTCGAACAGTTTTTGGTTTTGACAACCACAAATATCCATTGTAGGTTTGTTGGGGTGAGGGTTTAGGAACACTTACTTCCCTGGTATAATCGATTATGATAACCTTAATCTGCACTAACATTACGTCATCATTGTGATGTTTCTGATCTTTGTTTAAGAAATCCAAATTCCCTCTCCTTTGCCACAGGGTTGGCTGTAGAATTTTGACTATGAGCCTCAGGGAGCCTGAAAGCCTGTTAGGGCTCCAGGGGTGATGAGTGTGGCCCAAAGCCAGGATGTGCCGGCCGTAATTCATTCAGTTTAAAATAAGAAACCTAAGGCCCGAATTACCCATCAGACACACTGTCTCTGTTTGCAGTGTGGCTCACCCTTTATTAGGTGCAGCCTGCATAGAGTGGGACAGTGTCCGTGCCCAATAACAAAAAATGCCTGCTGTCCTCTAACAATCACAGCAGCGCTATGGGTAGCACATTGGTAAAAGCCAAGGCCTTCGGTTGAAAAAGCAGCTCCTTCTTTCACTGGAAGCGGAACAGCCTGTTTTTGAATAGTGAAATGCTTGGGAAGTTCTGTGGAAACACATGCATCCCTTCATGTGGTGCACTGACGGTGCACCACATCAATGTGATGCACAGTCCCTGCTCCTACAAACTCTTTTTTGCCTCTGTGCCCACAACTGTAATATGGCACTGATGCAAAAGAAAAGTTGGCCCTCATTTGTAAGGGGCTATGACCCTGTACAAATGAGGGAATGGCCCCTTGTAATCAGGCGGGTGCGAGATGTGTGGTGACATGATCCAAATTGTGGAAGAAGCTGCACAAGCGCCTGTAGCCCCATTTATATCACTTGGGTGTCATGGGGTTCAAGGAGCGGATGCAAATGCACTCAAACTCCCTAGGCACTCTCCATAATCTGTGTGCTTTCTGCCACCCTGTCCCTGGGAGAACTGATTGGCAGTAAATTCCCAAGTTTGCCTCACTGGGGGGCAGAAACACGGTTTGCGCTCCAGGTGTTAAGGTGAAACCCAATGCCAGGATGCGCTGGTCCTGTCCCCATTATATATATATTTTAAAAAAACGAAATCCCTGGCATCTAATGGACTTTCTGGAGTGTCCAGATGGAACACAACACCAAATCCCCCTCACCCTCAGAAGGCAAAAATACATGTTTGTTGTCTATGGGGGTATGAGGGGCAGCCTAATGCCTGACAGGCTGGCCATCTCTCTCAATTACATTTATTTTTAATTCCCTGTTGCTAGTGTGCTTTCTGTCCCTGATAGTGGGGAAATTGAGGGTAAACTCCCCTGTGTGAGTCCTTGTTGTTGAAAGGATTTAGGACAATGCTCACCCTAATCCTTTTTCTCCTTGGAGTTTATTGTTGCCCTCTGCCCCTTTCGGTGGGAAGATTACAGGTAAACTCCCCAATCTACAACTTAGAGGGGCATAACAACTGTATGAACCTCTGGGATGGAGGGATACAGCCCAAAACCAATACAGGTTGCCCCCTACTCACAGGAATCCATAGTATCTAGTGGTGCTTTCTGCTCCAATGGTTGAAAAGACTACGGGAAAGGTTTTTGAATCTACCTCCCGGTGGGCAGAAAGACACCGCTCCTGGGTTGTGGTCTGCTGTCAATTCAGGTTGGCTGTACACCCCTTTGATTTCCTACTGAAAAACTCCATGTTGACGGCTTGTGCTTTCTGCCTCTCTGGTGTGTGGGTTGGAGATAAACTCCCCCAGTCTGCCTGTCAGGGGGCAGAAAGACCATTGAGGGTCTTCATGGGTGGAACAACCAGCCATGCCTGGGGGATGCTTCCCCTATCTTTACCAAAGTCCTTGGGTTTTGTGGCTGCATTGGGAGTCCCAAACAGCCATCCACTAGTAAAAGATACCATTGGAAACTGCAGATTTCACCTTTTTAACAATAACTGTCCTTTATCATTCATTGCTCGGGGGAGGCTGTGAAGTTCATGGAGCACCGGTTTCAAGTAAAAGTAGCATACGTTGAAATGCTTTTAATTGTTAGCACTGGCACTAATGGAAGTCTGCACATGGTGGCATTGTCAGTCACATTTAGAGATAAGGACAACAGTTGTTTATTAATTCAATACACAATAAAACAAATAACTAATACCACCCAGGCTGTTCTTATAGCCTGGGGGCCTGGAATTGTCACACTTTTAATTGCTTGCTAATTAGCAGTGTGTTGGTGCTGTCATTGGCAGCTCTGTCAGAGACAACAGGTTGTGCAAGCTGCAGTGGCTTCCTGACGAAGGCCCTGGCACTTATTTTCTTCTTTTTTTTTCAAATTAAGCACTGCCTGACTGCCTTTAATTTCAGTTTGATTACGTCAGCATACTGTGTGTAGGGTCTTGTGGGCCCTAGGCCCTCATGCTGACAGAGACTGCGACACGGACACACTGGAGGTATGGTGCAACTGGCCTAGAGCACGTGCGCTCGGCCTCTTTTATTGGTACTGTGTCACATGACCTGTGACATCAGTGGTGGGTGGGTGTTCAGTGTAGTTACAGGCTCAGCACTAGAATGCTGACTTGTGCTGGGCATTACATCCCTCCCCAAATTGGTTAAAAAGTAAACCAAACATGAAAAGTCCAAACACCTGTGGGGGAAAGAAAACACAGAAAATAACATTGGACTTGCGCTTTCAAAAGAGTCTCTTTGGCTGCTTGCAAGCCGCAGGCAGTATAGTTCTTGCGTTTTGAATTAGCAGTTCTTGCGTTTTGAATTAGCAGTTCTTGGTGGCACGGTTCTTAGTTGTTCGGCGGGTTCATTCTTTCTCTGTCGGCTGTTCTCAGCCCTGCCTTTTGCTTTGCTCTCTTGGTGACGAATGGTTCGAGAGAGATGGATGACGTGGTTGTTGTTTGCCTTCCGGCTTCTTTTCTCCAAGCTGGTTGCGTGTTGTTTCCAGGCAGGCTTCAGTGTGTTTCTTAGCAGGTGAATAGAGTAGGTGCGAACATCCCTCTCACTAGGATGCCCCTCTCGCCGGTTTTCTTCTGCCACAAGATGTCCGGGAGGACCTCTTTGCCAGGTTTCCACTGGACTGGTGTTTTAGGTCGCGTTGCTCTACCATAGCCTTCGGGCCGTGAGCAGGGCGCTCCACGAGCCTCACCGTCGTGTCCTAGTTCCACCTGAAGGTTGGGTTGTCGACTCTCTTCATTGCTCTCGAGGCTTTCATCCTCTTGGGTCCTGCAGACGTGCTTCTGTAGATCTGTCTCCCGTGTGGGACTTGCTGCCACCAGAGTTCCTTGAGGCCTCTTCTTGGGTTGCCACGAGTCGGTGTGGAGTGGTCAGTTCATCAGCTGGATGTGTGAGCACTCTCGCCATTCGTTCTTCCGCCAACACCAGAGGTAGATGTCTTCAACAGTCTATCTTGCTCTCTTCTGCGTTCGCCAAGTGGATGGATGACTCGTCAGTGGTTGTCTTTGGTCTGCTCTGCCGGTGCTCTTACCAGGCTTGTTCTCCATTGCACTCCGGTGTTCCAGTGCCTGTCACCTTTCTTCTTTTCTTAGTGGCGGTGGCCACTCTGTTCTTTCTTCATTCTTCTTAGCTTGACAGTCGTGCCACTCTGATTACTTCTTCCTTCTTTTCTTCTTAGTGGCAGTGGCCACTCTGTTCTTTCTCCTTTCTTCTTGCAGTGACTGGGTGTCACTCTGACTTCTCTTTCCTTCCTTTCTTCGGTGGCAGTGTGCCGCTCCGATCTTTCTTCTTCTCTTCTCCTCTTTTCGCAACGTACCCTGTTCCCCTTTTCATCTTCTCTGGCCAGGCTTCCCCATGCAGCGCGCGCACTCTGCACGTGTCTTCCTGGTCTTGTCCTAGTCCTAGGACACTATCTTCTCATTACTCGCTTCCCAGGGTTAGCGTCGCGACCTTCACATCTTCTTCCTGTTGCTTTCGTTAATTTGTGTGGTTGAAGTTCGTGGGTCTAGGTCGTCGGACCGTGCATTGTCTGAACTTCTTGGACGTCGTGCTGGTCCCTTCTGCCGAGGTCTGGCAGGTAGGATTTGTGGTGCTGAGCTTCTTGGACGTCGTGCTGGTCCCTTCTGCCGAGGTCTGGCAGGTAGGATTTGTGGTGCTGAGCTTCTTGGACCTCGTGCTGGTCCCTTCTGCCGAGGTCTGGCAGGTAGGATTTGTGGCGCTGAGCTTCTTGGGCCTCGTGCTGGTCCCTTCTGCTGAGGTCTGGCAGGTAGGATTTGTGGCGCTGAGCTTCTTGGGCCTCGTGCTGGTCCCTTCTGCCGAGGTCCGGCAGGTAGGCTTCTTGTTGCGACCATCTGGCTGGTCGACTTCGTGCTTTGTGACCAAGCTGAGTGGTCAGGTTGCTTCTGTGGTGTATCTTCAATGCTGCGGGTTGTCTGCGCAACCATTTTCTTTTCATCTCGGTTGGATTGCTTTGGTGCGCAACTGGATGCGCTCTTCGTGTCTTCTTTGTAACTTGATGCTTTGGGCTAGTGCTGTCCGCACTACTGCGCATTTGCGTCATGCGCTGTCGCACTTCTTGGTGCTGGGTTCTAGAACCATCGTTGGTTCGTGTGGGGTGTTCTTACTTTCGCCATTCTGCTGCAGCGATGGCCTGTGGCCACTAGGCATCGCTGTCTCCTCTTCTGGCGTGGCGTAGATGCTTCTGGAGGGTTGCGTCACCACTCCGTTGACGTTCTTCTGGTCTTGCTTCTTCTGTTTGGTGCTAGTTGCGATTCTTGTGATCTTCTTCTCGTGGGCGCACTTGTCGCGCGTTCCCTTGGATATCTTGTGAGGAGTCGCTGCACTCCTGGCGCGCTTCTGGGGTTTCTGGCGCTTTCCTGGGGTCGTCTTCACGCTCTTTTGTGCTTCTGGCGCGCGGCTGCGCATTTACCTTTTCTCTTCCTCGGCGGTGTGATGGCTTGTGGATTTCTTTGGACGTGACGGCGGGCAGGTTGGTGCCCTTCGTAGTCTTTTGCTGCAAACCTTCATTGTGCTTTGTGGCGCGCTCCTCTCTTCTTGCGAGTAGCCACCTGCCAGCAGGTGGTCCTCTATCAGTCTCTGTGCGTCACTTGTGTGGATTCTTCTGTTGGTTGAGCTGTGGGTGCTTTTCCTCGTCGAGCTTTATGCTCTCTGGTTCCTGGGGTGATCAGTTTGCTCTCACCTTTGCTTCCTGTGGCTTTGGGAGTGGTGCATTTTGCAGGCAGTCTCACTGGGCACCATCCTCTTGCCTTGTCCTTGACTGGGTATCCTTGACTGTTATCTCGCAGTCACACCTGTTGCTTCTCTGGTGTGGGGCATCATTATGGGTCCTGGGCATTCGTGGTTGTGTTCTCAGTATTGCTGCACTTTATTGTACATCGTGGGTGCAGTTCCGCATTTTGGCCACTAGATGGCGGGGAATCTCGTGGGCAGGCACCAGCAGACTTTCCCTACGTTGCAGCCGGTGCTGGGTTTCAGTGGCAGTTAGGAGAATGGGGCCCGGGACCACAGTGAGTACTTTCACTGCGTTTTTTCATTTTGCAGGCCTGGGTGTACTCGCTCTCCTTTGCAGGAAATATCTCTTGTGGGGAGAGGAGCTGGAGGGCAGCCAGAGGCAGTCGCGGTGGTTAGCCTCGTTATCACTGGCTTCTAACTTTCGATGTTGTGTTGCGCGATGAACAGGCACTGGGGGCTCATTCAAAAGAGTCAGCACAGGTTGGATGCCATCCTTATTTCCTTGCGCCCCCCCGCCGCTGCAGCTTCAGTCTTCACATGCTGCGCTGGGGGCCGAAATGTAGGCGTTATTACTGGGGCCGGTCTGTTCTGTTTTTTTAGGCGGTCTTCTTCTCGATCTCCCCGCCCGCAGCAGCCTCTCATTTCACACGCTGCGGGGGCGGGGGAGAGGTCAACGCGGCTCCCGGAGATTTCTTTTCTCCTTACGGGCAGTGTCCACAGTCTTCGCGGGTGGGCTCCGCTTTCAGTTCCTGCGACGCTGGGGCAGTCGCATTGATGCAGGTGGGCACCCGCATCAACCCTTCGGCGCCCGGCAGCTCTCCTCACGCTGCGGGCGCTTTAAGCTAATGTTATTCACTCCGCCGCCGCAGTTCACACGCGCGGCGGGGAGGCTGTAGGCAGGCCGCGGGTGGGCTCCGTGAGCCTTGCTTTTTATTACGGGGCAGTTGCGGTGTCGCTGCAGGCAGGCCGCGGGTGGGCTTCGTGAGCCTTGTCTTAATTACGGGGGCCAATATTGAGCGCCGCTCGCATTTCAGGGGGCACATTAAATGTTCATAGTTTATGGCGGGTGGGCTCCGCTTTTGGTGCTTCACAGACTGGGGCTCACCTTCGGCCGACGGGCCTGTTCTTCTGCGGGTGGGCACCGCGATGGCTCCTCGTCTTTCTCAGGGCACCGCCTCGGCAGGGCGGACCACAGCAGGTTGGAGAGGTGCGGGTGGGCTCCGGTCACCTCTTTCCTTTTCTTTAGGCCCGGGGCTCGACACACGCCTCGTGGGCCTCTCGGCGGCCGGCTTCCTTCTCAGGGGGTGTGCCTTTGCAGCAGGCAGCTCTCTCTTCCCCTTTTCCTTCGAAATGTTCTATGGAGCTGTGGCACGCTGGGCACGGCTCCGCCCTCGTCGCCATTGTAGGGTCTTGTGGGCCCTAGGCCCTCATGCTGACAGAGACTGCGACACGGACACACTGGAGGTATGGTGCAACTGGCCTAGAGCACGTGCGCTCGGCCTCTTTTATTGGTACTGTGTCACATGACCTGTGACATCAGTGGTGGGTGGGTGTTCAGTGTAGTTACAGGCTCAGCACTAGAATGCTGACTTGTGCTGGGCATTAAACTGTGTATGACTGTCATTCAAGCAAAACAAAGTCTCAGGCTGAAGGGAAAGCTCTTTCCCCTTCAGCTTGAGACGAACATTTAAAAAGGGAATCCCTCGGGTGCGAGCACCAGATGGATTTGCTCCCTTTAGTAGGAGGATGAACGTTCATAAAGGTAGTGAAGAGTATGTGATTGTCTTGTTTTCTGCAATAAAGAGGTTAAAAGTGTTGTTTTTATTTTATTACATGTAGTGTTGGTTTAAATCTTTTGTGTTTTACCGCTTTTTTTTTTATTCTGTCATTAGTTTTTGTCATTTTACCAATTTATAGTTAGCAGCTGACACCACAAATTCTATAAATCATGCCAGCCGCCATGTTGTTCTCTGTGCCTAAACCTCTGTGGGCAGCCAACACCTGCTGTGCCTTCAGCCATTGACCCCAGCTGTTGTGCACAGGACCTTCTCTTGTCTATGTTTAAGCCATCCTCCTAAAGCATGGCGGTTTGGCAACAGAGGTCTAATTCTAGTGTGCATAGATTTCATCCATGCAGTGCAGGTAATTCTGACATTGTCAGTGTCATCAGTGATGTCGTTGCTTGAGTTAAAAATCCTTAAAAAAAAAAAACAGAAAACAAGAAGCGTTTAGCAAAACAGGAGCAGTTTGTTTAATTAAACATTACAGCCGGGAGAACAGTTATAGGCATGAGGTCCAAAGACTGTCTCAATTTACAATCGGTATATGTCCTTCTTTTATAAAAAACACAATAGGTCACAATAGGTTATTAAAGTTTCCCACATACCGTTTATAGTGAGAAATGTTGGTTGCTGCCTTTGAAGTCATGAATTAATGGTCAAATGGTTATCACAGGTGGGTCTCGACCTCACATGGACACAGTGTGGCCAGCAGATAACGTGTCCATATGTCCAGCATGCGGAGATTGTGAATGCTACATGTGCTAGGTCCTGATTGGCTGTGTGTTCCTAACTCATGTGGCATCTGACTTTTTTTTTTAAAATAATTTTATTGAGAATTTTAAAACAAACAAAGATAAAAAAGAACACAGGTACAATAAATGCCCTGAGTAGGGCGGCTGCGAATGGACACATCTGAAATCAGAAATAGAACTTAGTAGGATAGTATATTCCCACCTCCCAACATCATTATCTGCAAAACATCCCTCCTGATGTAAGGAGATGTAGCCTAATATGGAGTTATCCCCCCGTTCCCCACCTGCCGCCATATGAATCAGTAAGGTCTACTAGCTGGAGTTTCTCAGGTCATCAGCTAGATAAAGTAACTCTAACAGACTCCCAACCTCAACTAACCCAGTCTCCCTGCCCCCTCCCCGAGACATGCCGCTGGGTTAATGTTACGCTGATGGATCTGCGAGTAGGACTGTGAAGTTCTATATCAAGTTTTGGTGTCAGGGACCGATGTTCTCTCAGGGTCATCCCGCCCTATCTGCGCTCAACTCTCTAATCTATCAGTACCTCCCTAAGTCAGTCTCTCTGCTCAGGAATGCCATCAGTGTTGGCTGTTGGGTGCTTCACCAGCTCCACCAATGCTACCCATGTGCGCACTGTCTCCAGGTCCTTGTCGCTCCCAGTTCGCCTGGCCATTCGCAATCTGCAATTCCCCTCTGCCTCTGTCCATTTCACTAACTCCCTGGACCACCGCGCTAAGCTGGGGCCATTCTTTGCCTTCCAGTGGCCGGTAATCTCCCTTTGGGCCAACACCAGCCCCAGGTCTATAAACTTGCTAGTGATTTTGATCTTGGCAGTATGCGGGAACCAATGTAATAAGCAACATCCTGGTGTCAATGCCACTCCTCTCTCCGTTGCTGCCGCCAGTTCAGATGTCACCCCTCTCCAGTACTCTCCCAGATGTGGGCAATCCCAAAGCATGTGGAGAAACTCTGCTCTCTCCAGGTTACACCGTGGACATGCTGTTGAGCCCCCGAAGTATTCATTCACCTTGCTCGGGGTGAGGTACGCCCTATGCAACACACAGACGTGGATCAGGTGGCATCTGACTTTTTATGTAGTTGCCATGCGGGCTATATTGAGCCAATCTAACCTGACCATTGTAATGTTGCGCATATCTGTGAGATTTATCAACAGTTTCCTGCTATACACCCTCCCACCAGTGACCTATCAATCAGTAATCCGGGCCTGGGTCTCAGGGCCTGCCTGACTACACATTTGTGAGTCGAGGTTGATGTGGTGTTCGGAACGGGTTATTCTATTAATAAGGACGAGATTTCGCTTTTATCGCTGAACACATCAATTTCCATATTAACATTCTCCCCTGTAGGTGATTTTTCAACTACACTATCATCTACCGCTTGTATTTCTACAGTTACTTTATTTGGGGCCTTTTGTTCCTTATGCTCGCTTTTGACTACAACTACCTTCCTAATTACCTGCATTCTTCCCAGTTTGAGGACTTTTTTTTTTGCAGCAGGTGATCCACAATTGTATAACCATGTATTCCAATAGCAACGAAATGATAACTCACAACAGTGATTTACATAAATCGGATATCCATCATGGCAGCCAGGAGAACCAGTCAAAAAACACTCCAGATCAGGGGCACATCTCTCTTCCTGCATGTTTCTTTGTACAGCAGACTGCTCCGATCTTCGTACAGACACTTCCCTTCATTGCGGGTCATAAGACCAGTTCATAACGGTGCTGCATTACCATGGGACAGATTGCTTACATTTCTTTCTTGATAGAATTGAGGCTGAGCTCCTTGTTGTTCATCATTTTGAGCATCTACCACTGGGTGATTTGTAGTCAGCAGGTATTAGCTTTTGTCTCAAGGGTGAAGAAGGTATTGACCCCCTCTTGCCCCCAGCTGTGCTTCCATGTACAGTCTAAATTCTTCTGGAATGTCTTCGAACTGTACCCAAGCCAAATAAGCCTGCCGCTCTCCTTTCACAAGCTTGGCGCAGCAATGTTGTTCTTTTCATGTGCTGTTAGAGGTCCGATAGTTCTTTTACAGGAATGACCAGAGTAGGGGTGTGGATGGTGACCAGAGTACACAATCTCATCTATCTAGAAATGAGATGAGTGTATGCCTGCTGATCGCATTGCCGTTAGTAATCCATCATCATGGAGGTGCCCCATTTCAAATCCGGAGTATATAATATCACTCCGCAGTTAGCGTTTTTGCCCATTGGAAGCGTTTCTTTTCCACTGAAACTTTAGGACTACAGTGGGAGTTTCCGCACAATCAGGGGTTGCCTTTTCCCTTCTAACCAAGTTCAAGCTTGGTGTCCAAAATTTCTTGACATGGGGTAGACATGCTTCATGAAAAACCTCCCTCCTCCGACCCATTCCCCTTTTTATCCCAGAGTTGGATGGCTCTACATAGAAATTTCATGTCGGGAGACCACTTGTTGTTTACGAAGACTGCCCCGGATACAGTAAGAGCCACTCTTGGTCCACTGAAGGATGCTGGAGCAGACCTGTTTCTGCACTGAGTCAGGGGTTTTACTACCTCTAAAAATCTCTTCTCCAGGAAACTCGGGATCAAGTGATGTCTTTCCCCATGGTTCCCTTCCTACACATCCTGTCCAGCTCGGTTTGGATATCAGTGGGTACAGTGAGGATATATGGTGCTGTTGGGTTAGCGTTATATCGGGTTATGTTCACAAGTGCACAGTGTGGTTCTATCGTCTTGGGTTGGATTTTGGCTCTTCTGCGTAGGTAAAGGTGAATAAGGCATTTCCCTTTCTCGGGGGGCACTTCTTGGGACAAGTAAAGCCTGTCTGTGCCTACAGTGAGCAGACCTACTACGACCTGGCTTATGCTTGGGAGCCGGCTGTGGTCATGTGCTGGTACCATGTGTTATATAAAAGGGCAATTTGCAGAGCATGTGAGATGCTAGGGTTCTGTTTGCTTTAATTGTAGGTAATGTATGAGAGGTCCCTACGCAGGCACTGTAGTTCCCCTTTAGTGAATCTCTTTTGACTCAGCAGTTTCTTAGTAGTACTCAAGTGTGTGACTCTACATAGTAGGCAGATCGTTTATATCCATATAAATATACATAGCTTTTGTAGTGATATTGCAGTCCTAGGTATGGGTCCCCTGGGAGTTGTCTCTGCTCCTCCCGTGGCTCTGTTCTTTTTGACCACTTGATAAAAGTTTACAGTCTTTAGTTCAAGGGTGTTATTGCCAAGAAAGGACACGACTGCATGTTGGAACAAGCCACCCACACACTTTTCTGCTCCTCCTTGAGGGCCATGGCTGCTAAGCAGACCATTGCTGATGACGCGTGGTCTTTGCTCCTTCCATTTGCACAAGTTTGGCAATGTCCCTTTTTAGGTCTCGCCTGTCGATGCGCATGCGCATCGAGCTTGCGAGACTATGGGGGCTTAAACAGTCTTTAACCAACTTGCAAGGAATCGTGGCGATTCCTTGCAGTGCCCGTGAAATTCAAGCTCAATGCGCATTGAGCTTAAAAGCGCGTGCACATGCCCCCAGCCGCCTGCCTTGCATGTATTTTCCCTCAGGCGCACTCCTCCCACACCCCCGCTCCGCCCCCTCCCCTGCCTGCCGTGTCGCATTTCTTAAGTTCCCTCAGCCGCACTCCAGACCCCTGCTGCTTTCACACCCTCTCCCCGCTCCGCCCCCTCCCCTGCCCACCGTGTCGCATTTCTCCTCCCCCCTCCCCTTCTCTGCCTTCCCTCCGTCTTGTTTTTTTTTTTACCCGCTCCGCCCCCTCCCTTTTTCCCAGGAGTCACTTATTCCTCTGAAGAAATGACACAATGCTTTTAACAATCTCACAATTTGCACTCGTGTACCACTACCCCCTCTCTTCTCCCCCTTCCTCTCTCTCACTACCCCTCCCTTCTTTGTGTGCGCACGCACCACGTGAAATCCCAGCGAAAAGTTAGCAGCGCTGAAACCCTCCCAATCTCAGCCCGCCAGAATCGCTCTGGATGAAGGCAAAGCTTCTAGTGGCTCCCTAAGCTGTTTTCCTCTTACATACTCGGCTCAATCAGCGCTGCCGCACGGAAGCATTTTTTCCATTTATTCCTCTGAAGGAATGACACAATGCATTTCCCGATCTCACAATTTGCACGTGTGTAGTTGAAGTTGATCCCAAAACATGCCCTTTCACGTGAAAACCGTTTCTTCTCCCTTTTTCACAAGCGAGGGATCATCCCAGGTAGGAGGGACCAGAGGGAGAAAGAGAACCGCAACGCCTCATTCTTTTCTCGAACCCTCACTCTCTCTCTGCCTGCATTGCTCAGGTTTCCCTCTCGTCTTTTGTCTAGATCATTTCCATCTGCCCCTTTGCAAAGCTGGTTCCGTCTCTTTTTTGCTTTCCTTTTCACCCGTCTCTTTTCTGTCATTCTGTATTTTCTGTTTGCCTCTCTCAACTACAAAGAATTTGACAACTATAAAATTCACACACAAACATATAAGCCCCTTCATACAGACTCATGAACACTTTAACAGAACAGATGCACCCCCCTCCCCCACCACAAAGCACGTCCGCTTCATTACTTCATGCGCGGCCTCTCCTTAACCTAATCTACCTCACCATCTATTCTGTGTTGTCAGACTGGAAGGCACCTTCGATGCATCTGCTACTATTTGCTTGACGTCCTGCGCGCTCCTCTCATCCTGTGTCCTACAAGTCCCTTCTTTTATTTTAATTAAATACCGGACCATTTACTTGCAACAAAAAAAAAATACAGACTGCAAGGCGCCTTCAGTGCATCTGCTACTATTTGCTTTAACACAAACTAACACTTTACCATACTGCACTTCCTGCTTTCTCCCTCCCTACCTCCCTTTTTCTTGAGTCCCTTCTGCTTTAGCTACATGCCACTACTATTTGCTTGCCATCTTTCGTGCTCTTAACCCTCCCTTTCTCCATTAAGCCCTTATTGTTTTTTTATAATACATCATACCATTTGCACACAATACTACCTTACTCTTACGCAACTGCTACTATCTTCTTCTCTCCCTCCCTGTCTCTACCTACTACAGCATCCATTTTAATATAACAATTTGGAGCTGTACTGCAACTTTTGTATTTCTACTACTTCTCATTATTGTTTACTTGTTTTTATGTTATTACAATGCTACAATTGTTAGTTATTTCTGTTAAATAACACGACAACACACAAAAACAATTTAGTTCGCCTCTACAAATATGCTCACATTCCTTTTGCCTTCCATAACTTTACTATCAACAAGTTGCTGCTCTTATATCTTTTGCCCCCCACTCTTCCTTATCCATACTCTGCCATTCACTCACACACACAATACTTTTGAAATAACTTTCTCGCATATTACCTTTTAGCAGTCCATACTAACAAGCATTTTTGCTGCCTACTCCCACAGTCCCCCGCAACCCAAACTCACACGTTGCACAAAACTCCATATTGTATTAAAATAGCGTGCCACTTGCCAGCCGCAATTAACCTCCTGGTCCAAGTACGCCCACCCCTCCCCTGGAGGGTTTGAATGCGCATTGTTTGTGTTGAGGAAGGTCACGTGAGCACTCTCTGCAACAGCCCACCCCCAAAAGGCACGTGCTCATCTCCCAGCTGGCTGCTGCTTTGACACAGGCCGACACTTCCTGCCGTGCGTTCCTTGCCCCCACCCCGAAAGAATTTGAGATGGCATGTTTGACCTCCGACCTTGCTTATCCATCCCAGTCCTCTTCTGTTCTTAATTTCAGCTTCTATACCCCTGCACACCAACTGTTTGAAAACCACCTAGGGTATACTTATACTGGGTTAGACTTTGGCACGTCAGTAATGGGTTTATGTGGTCAGCGGAATCTTTTTGGGGGTGGAAATAGGGGAAGAGGGTGTTATGCCAGGCACCCTTTGAGGCCTTATTGCCTCCTTGTGCTTTCACCAACACATCCACCATCACCTCCACATCCACCACCACCACATCCACCACCACCACATCCACCACCACCACATCCACCACCACCGCATCCACCACCACCACCACACCCACCACCACCACACCCACCACCACTACATCCACCACCACATCCACTACAACCACCACCCCATCCACCACTACCACCACCACCCCATCCACCACCACCGCCGCATCCACCACATCCACCACCACCACATCCACCGCATCCACCACCACCACATCCACCGCATCCATCACCACCACATCCACCATCACATCCACCATCACATCCACCACCACATCCACCACCACATCCACCACCACATCCACCACCACATCCACCATGACATCCAACGCCACATCCACCACCACATTCACCACATCCACCACCACTTCACCACCGCATCCACCACCACATCCACCACTCATCCACGCAACGGCACTCACACACGCAACGCCACTCACACACGCAACGCCACTCACACACGCAACGCCACTCACACACGCCACTCATCCACGCAACGCCACTCATCCATTTGCAAAACGAAAAAGGTCAAACTCTTCTATTGCGAGACCTATTGCATTTTCAATGCTTGTTTTCCTTTGGGTGGTGCGGGTTGCCAAAAAGTCGGTGTTGATGCACTTCATTGTCCTTTAAGTTACCGTTCTTTTAAAGGACTTGGTTGACTGTTAATTCAGTTTAGTTACCAATGCTCCTTTCCTAATAGTCGTGGGGAACTTTAACACTGGAGTGTAATCCTGCCAACCTACTAGTCGCAATCTAGTAAGGTATCGGAAGGTGATCCCTGTTGGAAACAAATTTTTTAATGATGTGGGGGAAGGATGAATATTAATAACTAGATTGATCTTATTTTTATAAGCCGTCCAGCCCCCCAACTCCTACTAGGGTGTCTTCGAACCGTCTCTGACATATTGGTTCTGGGTGGTCAGATCAGTTCGTTAAGGGGTCTCATGAGTTCAGGGAGGAATAGGCCTATGGCTTAGCAGCGGCTCTCTGGGCATAACTAGTTTTACCAAAGGCATCTTGCCTGGTGCTTGCATTAGGAGTGCAGTTGCTGGGCGGCCCCTTCCCATTTTCCTGCCTGGGGCTACCTGTTTTGGATATTAGCCCAAGTTGCTCTTGCTATGAACTGTGTATTTTACTCCTTATGTGATCGCTACAAGTGTGTGTAAATCTGCTAAGAAGGGGCGTGTTTCCATTTGGTGTTGCAGGTGCTTGCCACGTGCCCTATGTACACGTTTTTATGCGTGTGCATCTCTGTTCCCAGCATGTGGTGTGCAACTTGGCCCTCCCATAGGGCATCGGATACCTGGCTTCAGCTGATCTTGACCCTGCCTTTTTAGCTGTCATCTTCTTTGTGGGCTAACTTTGGCGTTTGTCTTTTAGTTTTGGGCGTTTCCTTGAATCAAACAATTCCTTGTTTCACTTGCCCCGTGGGGAGAGGGTCAGAGGCTGCTCTGTGGTTCGTCCCCCATTCCCTATGCTGCCCCACGTGAGGTCGGCAGCCATGGCCCATTGTTTCCTGGATGGTGCCTGTAAGGTTGGGCAGTCGTGAGTGGACTATGCTTGGAATGGAGATGCGCGTGAAAGAGCAGCAGCCAGTGCACTGCTTTCAGGGGTAGAGGCTCGGAAGCCTCGTTCCCTGGCATCTTCCTCTCCCTCAAACCACACTCAGCTTTCTAACAGCGTTTCGGGTGGGCCTGCTGTCCCTAGCTTTTGGCTGGGGTTTCTTGAGCTCTTCAAACTAAATGCATTTGTTAGTTGCCTAAGGAAATTGGTGCTCATTTTATCAATCTCTGCGAGAATGAAAGGTTGTGTGGAACCCTCAACTAGAGTCTTGAACTAGTCATCACACTAGGTAGGTAGGGTGACCGGATTTGTAAAGGCTTAAAAATTGGGCCACCCCACAAAAATAGAAGTTGGACTCCTGTTTCACATCGCATAGGGGCTCAGGACATGAACGGCCCACTGGACCGCATTAAGTGCTCTGCAGTGCTACGGTACATCAAACTGCCTAGACCAGCGGTCTTTCTAGGCTGCTTCAGTTATGATAGGGTTGATCATTCCGACTTGACACTGGGCCCTAGAGCAGTTGCCATACTGTTGCATACCATTGCAAAGATATTTTCCCCTTGCAGTCACTGTTCAGCGCACGGGTACCCAGGGATGCTATGTGGGTATAGAGGGTCTGGAGGCGAGGCACTACAACTTTGTGTCCTGCTTTGTTCATCTGCCTCTGCTGCAGTCCTCTCTGCAAGTGTTGCAAGCATTTATCCTGACTGGTTACGATGGTTGGAGGGGACTTTAATGCAACACCCGACCCGGTTTTAAATGTGTTCTCTACCCCATACCCCGCCTGGCGTTCCCAGACGTTTTTTCTGTCCTCTTGGACTCATTCGTTGGACCTTTGAGGCACTCCACGTGGCACAGCTGACTGATTTAGAACCCCAGATTCTGTATTTGAAGGCCTCCCTCTGTCATCGTGACACTGAACGGTCCTGTCGCCTCCTAGCAATAGCCTAAACAGAACTGCAACTTTTTTCCTTTTAGAAAGCCAAACAATGTTAGATGCCTCTACACAATGGTGTACGTGGCAGGAGACAAATTGTGCCAAGTGTTGTACTGGTTCGCGACTCATGGTGTCTCCGACCGAGTAGTTCCGGTGTTTTGGAACTTCTCGGGATGCTCCCTGGGAGGATCTCCCTTGCATTGCTCAGACTCGTGATGTCCCCCACAGCCAGCCGAAGTCGCAAATCCCCTCCTAGATAACATACCATTGCCATCTGTGCCTAGTGTCCTGGCTTGCGTTGGAGGAGTTGAATTCTGTGGTGTCAGGATTGCAAGCCGGATAGACGGCTGGCCCAGATAGGTATCCTATTGAGTATTACAAGCTCTTCCGCTATATCATTTTTCCCACACCTTCTTAACTTTTACGTAATTGCCCTGCAGAAGGGGTCCTTTCCTTTCCACCTGTTCTCGACTGAGCTACAATCGGGGTCCTGCCTAAGGAGGCTCTTTCCAGAGACCAGTGCTCAGCCTAACGCCCGATCTCGCTGATTAACGCCAACATTGAGATCTATGCAAAAGTGCTGGCGAGGCGGCTGACCCGGTAGCTACCGCATTTGATCCACTCTGATCAATGCGGATTTATGCAGGGCCGCAGCACGCGCCATTGTATTAGAAGGGTCCACACAGCGATGTCCCGGGTGCAGGACCTTGAGGCACCATGAGCTTCTTGCCAGTTGATTTCACCAAGGCTTTTGACACAGTGTCTTGGGATTTTATGGATAGAGTCCGCCAGTAGGCCGTATTGGGGAGGGATTCTGTTGCATGATCCTTCTTCTCTATCATTCCTCGACTGCCCAGGTCCATGTAACTAGGGTTCTGTCTCCTGTGTTTCCTATTGAACGTCGTATGTGCCTTGGGTGTCTGCTGTCCTCCCTTTTATTTGCCTTGGTGATAGAATCCCTGGCGCAGCTTATACATTGTGCCGCCCAGGTTTGGGGCGGGCGGTGGGGAAACGGATTTAAAGACCGCATAGCATTATATGCGGATGATATTCTTTTGTTTTTGAAGGATCCCCAGCGCTCTGGCCCCCAGTGTCTGACTCTTCTTCAGATCTATGTTGAGGCATCCGGGTTAATGAAATCAAGTCCTGCCTAGTGGAGGTGAGCTGTGACGCCTTTGGGCTGGTTTGGTGTCCCAACATTCCGATCCGGCATAACTCGTTCAAGTAATTAATGATCCACATGTCCCTCCTCTTGGACCTAGCTTGGTCGCTTAATTTCTGGGAGCTAGAGTTGCAGCTTGACCACGACCTTGGCCGCTGGACCAATTTGCCGCTGAACCCCATGCGGCTCACTGCCCCCCATGAGGCTCACTGCCCCGTTTAAAATGGTATATCTACTGTGCTATTTGTATTCGCTGAGAAACTATCCCTATTCCATCCCTATTCCATCCCTAGCAAGTGGTTTTACTCCTTGACAGCTAAGATCTCCGACTTTGTCTGGGCGGTTGGGAGGCACAGGGTGGCCTTTCGCTCCCTGCTTGGATCCCTATTTGATGTGGGCCAGGGATTGTCGGATATATATCAATACTACCTTGCAGCTCACTTGGTGATGGTTAATGACTGGTTCACAGGGATGGGACGACCCTGCGTATCGGTAGGAAATTCATTAATTGGGTATAATATATATAATAATCCACATTTGTAAAGCGCACAATCACCCGTAAGGGTCTCTAGGCGCTGGGGGCCGTCGGGAAGATTAAGCAAGCTATTGCCCAGAGTCACATGGTGCTGGGCTAATCTGCTGCCGGTGCTGGGGCTGGAACCGTGATCCCCAGATTCCGGAGTCAGTCGCCCTGGCCGCGGCGCCACACCTCTTCCTTAATAGATAGTCTACTCAGTCTTCTGTATGGAGCACGTCTGCCTGTCACACTACCCTCTTGTAAGCTGGTGCCCATCACTTGTTTGAAGGAGGGCTCTTCGGCTCACTGGCTGGAATCGCCGCTTCACTGGGATGACTCCCTTATGAAGGGGAATGTTGCTTGGCCAACTTTCGACCCCGGGTGGCTTTGTCGCCTGGGTTCGCATAGGGATTTCCTGCCTAGGCAATGTCTACAAGGGATTTATCTATGTGTTGTTTCAAGATCTCAAATATAGGTACGCCCTATCCAATATGCAGTTCTTTCGCTACTTTCAATAACGCCTCACCCTGCAGGCTTACGAGCTCCTGACTGACTCACTGCCAGAGTTCAGTCCTCTGGAGGTGAAGGTTTTTTAGGCTGGTTGGGTAGGGGCGCAACCTCTGCGATTTATCGTTTGCTGGTCGTTCCTGCCCCCGATGGTCTCAAAAAAGACCTGGGAGAAAAGTGGTGGGCTTCCTGGGTGGGAGCGCTAGACGACGAGGAGTGGAGGGAGACATGCATGGTGCCTCGAGAATTGGTGATATCCAAGCGGCTGCGTATGGTTAAATTAAACTACGTATATGCAACTTATCTAACCCCCGGGGCTTACAACATGTGCTCTCTAACGCTCAGGCAGCATATGTGCGTTCTTGGCCTCCGGCAGCTGATGTTTTCCATGTGGCCTGGGAATGTCCAGTGTTGAGGCCCTTCTGGGAGGAGTGTGGGTCAAGTACTCTCTTCTGTCTTGGGCTGCAACCCGGAGCGAACACGCCTCATTGCGATATTGGGGTTGATGGAGGAGGTGAGTGGCCCTAGAGCGAGTGTCTCTTTTTGGGGGGTGGCCTGTCTGGTTGCTTAGCAGGATGTGGCCTGTGCTTGGAAGTAGCATGTTAGTAGTTGGCGCAAAGGGATTAACTGGTGTGCTAAACCAGGGAAAAACAGTCTTCGAGGCACTTGGTTGTCCTCATAAGCATACACGAATATGGGGGAAGTGTTTTAGTTACTATGGAGTGTCGATTTGATCACGGAACGCCTTACGATACTGATGTTTGGACTTATTGTGATGTAGTGCCTTTCCATCGATCATTATTGAACTGTTATGCTATGCCCTGCCAAAAGGTTTCCAATACAGTTGGTTATAAAAAAAAAACTTGACTAGTAGAGTCTAATAACTGAAACTTTGAGCACCCCTGTTGGCATTTTAGCCATTGCTGAGATCAATTAAGGACAGGAACAAAAATACTTCCACTAACTGATAGAAATATCACATGAATATAGCTGACTTTCAACCACGCACTACAAACAGAACATCAACATAAAATAGGCCTATATAATATAAGGATGTAGCCTGCCATAAAACAGTTGTAAAGAGAAGTGAAAATGTATGTGTTTTAAAACATTGTACATCAAATACATTATAGATCACCCACAAAAATGACACCACATACCAAGCATTGGCAAAGCTAATATGTCTGGCGCTGGCTGCCAGCCTTTTGGCTTTGTCAGTGCTTGTTTTGTTTTATCATGATTTTTGCTAATCTTTACTGTTGGGGTCCCTAGCCAATATTAACATCACTTTGGGCAAAAGCAAAACTATGCTTTGGTCCCAAAAGGCACACATTGCCGCAATAGTCACTATCACTGAAGGGAACTACTTTGGGTGGGTAGGTTCTCTTTTTGAACGGTTAGAATGCTGTCACTCATAGTGAAGTTAGCCAAGGCTGAAGTGGACTGACCCTTTGTCCCATGCTGGATGTTGCCCCACAAGCATTCTTCAATCAGGGATATCCCAAAGACATAAAATTAATTTTCTAAGGCATAGACTGGGGATCTTTCCGTGTGCTCAGCATCTTCCACCTGCAACAGCACAAGACACTTGCAGGCTGTGTAACACCAAGCAAGGAGATATTTTACATCTAATTTGTTCATGCAAGGAACTGAATCAAGAACGGCAACAGTTCCTAAAAGCACCCCTTAAGCAGAAAGGCACCGCACCAGGAGGCCAGTAGTCTGGCCTGCCTAAACCCGGAGAACACACAACTGAACTGTAGACTGGGAAAATACCTTATGCTGGCTGGACAAAAAATGCCTAAAATGCCAAAAAATGTAATACATCTAACATAAGGACGAAGCTCCGGCGTTGCATGACAGCCTGCAGATGGGAAGAGGTCTATTTAGACCACACCAAGGACGGACCACTAGCACTTTAGTGAAGAAGCTCGTAACAAGTACAAACAATTGAACAACATGCACAATACGTCACTGGCTTACGGGCAAGTCCGGCTGGAGCTAAAAATCAGTGACTGTTCTGCCTTTTACCCTGCGAACTAATGACATTCACCAATGCCATTACTGTTAACTCTGTTTTTAAACTGTACAGTATTTTCTATTCTGGGTTTTAACTGTTTTTACTTGAAGATATTTTTCTATAACATAGTGCTCAAAAAGGTGGCAATGGTTAATGAAATTATATTGAATATTTGTTTATATTTCTGTTTATATTTTTAATTTTTTTAAAGCTTGTATTGCAATGTTTTTCGTTAACTATGGAAACATAAAGTAAACTATAAACCATGCTGGATGTTGTAGTGCGAGGAAAAAATTGTGCATTGCACAACAACAGACCAATGGATGAGGAGGGCTAGCTGAAAACCCCTATAAGAAAGTATATTGTTTCAAAAAAGTTCCGAAAAATCAAAACGTCTTGACTAACACCAGACATAAGATAACAGATTACGAACTGAGGTTTGGATAAGATGGCATTGAGACGTTTTGTACTTATTTGAATGTATAAATTAATGTTGGTTGTAATGTTAAATTAATTTATAGATTTCGGAATTCTTTGTCCATACTTTTTAAACATAGATTAACTTAGAAGAAGATAACCTTTTACAAATATCATGTTAATTAATGTTAATTGTTAACTGCTGAAGGAAAAAGGTTTGTGCATTCCTTAAGCAGCATTTTATGTTATAGAAATGTTTCTTTTCTGAAATGAAGCATGTTTTGTTTTTCTTTAATTGGTTTTCACATGGATAATGATTTCCCACTCTGCCTCGTTATTCAGTTCTTGTTGTATTTTCCTCCTGTGTCAGTGTTATTGTACATTAAGTGTCATTGTTATTTTTTCAATGACATACTCTCTATTTTTGTAGTAAGCTTTACCTGAGAAGAAACCATCCAGTCCTATTTCCGGATGCATTATCTGTACAAAAATTTCTCTACAATATATCTGCAAATATTGAAAACTGATCTTAAAAAAAGACAACATCGCTTTTTCTGTGGCATGTTAAAGCTCTTATTATTCTCTGGGTTTTATAATGAGAAACACTGAAAGGACATTGAGTTTGCTCACTTGTAATACCAAGCAGTTAATACCATACACTGCAGTAAACATAATTAAAAGAGGAACTGTATTACAGAAATATTGGACCTTTTCTGTCAATTAATTGCTTCATTGTGTTTTGAGTACGCAGTTCATAATTTTGAATTCATAAGGGAGTCTAGCATAGAAGTTGACACAACTAATGATATGGAAGACATCACAATTTTGAAAAGATTCAATGTGTCAATATGTTTGCAGGAGTCCAATTAGCAGTGTTTATGAAAGTTTGCATCGCCCTAATGGAGATGTTCAGAAAATAGGCACAAAAACATATTGATATTCTCAAAAGAATGATATCTAGCTTTTTTGCTACGTTTTTTATTTTCAAAATGAGGAAATGCACTGGACCCTTGCTGTCAGAATAATGGAGTGATGAATGATGGCCCCATGGCCGTAGCAGGCATTGGGCGTTTCCCTGGGAGGCTGGAATTGGTGGGGACCACATTTGCAGCAATGGGGGCCTGTTTTGTTACTGGGGGCTGGTTTTGCCTCTAGTAACAAAAGCAGCAGTGTTACACCCTCCACGCCACCTAAGGAGGACTGGTCAGACAAAATTGCCAGGGCTGCTTTGGGCTCCCAGTCCCACCCTGCCCTTTGGGAACAGCCTGGGACCACTGAAGGAAGACTTGGAAGTTGATCATGAAATTCCGAAACATTGTAACCATCACCAAGCTATGGTTTATTTATTTGCATATCACTTTGGAATGTCTTTGAGTTTGTTGTTGCTGTACATCAAAACACACACCAAACATATTTTCAGTTAAGTGGTTAAAAATACACAAAGAAATGTTCGGCTACAATGCCGTGAAGCAGACCTGTGGGGTGTACACTGCTGCCCTTTCCTTGCGAGTGGAGGAAAAGGAGAGGTGAAGGCTTGCCCATTAAACTTTGGATTCTTGAGGCGCTTTTATAGTGTGACCATAGCCCAAAGGCTACAAAAATTGTGGATTCAGTGGGAAAGAATGAATGTTAGTGAAGGTGCACAAGTCTCATTT
The DNA here is from genome assembly GCF_964261635.1 of Lissotriton helveticus. Classification (NCBI taxonomy): domain Eukaryota; kingdom Metazoa; phylum Chordata; class Amphibia; order Caudata; family Salamandridae; genus Lissotriton; species Lissotriton helveticus. The sequence goes on from NC_136067.1 coordinate 1,704,734,582, forward strand.
AATGTGTTTCTGCAATTGGTTAGTGACATAAGGAAAGAGAACAGGATTGTCCGAGACCGATGCTTCCAGCCACCTCCTGCAGAGGTGAACTAAGACATGGTCTATTAGTTCATGCCTGGAATTAATATTGGAAAATGGCACTTCTGTTTCAGGGAAAGACTCCAGAGCCTCCCCAATGGCAGGAATATAAGACAGTGCTCATAAAGGCATCCAGATTACCCGGAGAGTCAATAGACTCCATGTGCCGCCTAAGGTATCTCTAAAGGGCATAAAGATTTTTAGATGGTCATGGACCAGCTGTGACCAGAGAATGGGCTGGAATGCTAAGAGTTGACTGCTAGCCTTCCCTCATCTCCTTGGTTCAGGAATAAGCAAGAACCATCCCCGTGGACAGGTTCCTGAGGGCTGTCCTTATTGTGTAATTGAGGAATTGCCAGATTCTAGCAGACTGTGGAGAGGAGAAGGGGTGCTGAACTGTGGTTTGCTTGTTGTGACGTCTTGCTTAAATCAGACCCTCCTTGTTGTATGTAGGCTGTGAGGGTGCCATAGTATACAATCAGTGAGTAAAGATATATTGCCATGTGCTGCATTTCCTTTTTGAAAAGCTATGCTATTGGATTTTCCTGACCATATTGCTGTGTATTTTTTAACTTCACGGGGGCACTCAGGGCACTCTCCGGTCCACCGCAATCACACTAGCTGATTGTTTGAGTGGAGAGAGGCCGTTTAGTCTTTCTACTCTAGGAACCGAGCAGGCGGTTGGCGGTCTAATTGTCAACATGCCGCTGACATAAATTTCAGCTCGAGGAGTAAGGTATTTTACGATTTGGAAATCGCGTTGTAAAAAGCTGACACTGTAAATTTTATTGCTGTGTATTTTTTAACTTCACAGGGGCACTCAGGGCACTCTCCGGTCCATCGCAAAACACACTAGGTGATTGAGTGGAGAGAGGCCGTTTAGTCTTTCTACTCTGGGAACCGAGCAGGCGGTTTGCGTCTAGTTGCCAACACGCCGCTGACATAAATTTCAGCTCCTGGACGAGCGCGCCAAAGGCAATCCCGTCTCCGCCCGTCCGCGCCAGAACGCCGCCAGCCGTCAGGGAATGCCGCCAGTTCCAAAGCAGGGATTCTTGGGGAGACTAATCTCCTACACACAAGAGACTCTTTTGACCTATAGTCGCCCACTATCATGTACTGGGGATAAAGAGCTTCGAGCAGATGATGGTAAGAGGGCTATAAAGAATAACAGGTGCACCAACTGTGGGTGGGCCCTGGCTAAACAACCATCCTCCTTTCCCAACCCTCAGTCTGGTGTATATTGCAATCAATTACAACAGGGGTTGCACTATGACAGCCGGGGGAGATTAGTGAGATTGGGCAGGATAGACAGAGACCTGGCATGCAGGGATTATAACTGAACGCCAGGTCTATCCCCAATCATGCAACTGAGACATGGGACTTATTAGAGGACCGTAAGCCAGACATTTGCCTTTTCACTGAAACGTGGCTTAATGACAAGGCCACACCAGACCTAGCAGTGGCCTTCCCGGATGACTATGCAGTCACTAGACTGGATAGGCCTGGTAAACGGGGGGGGAGTAACCGCCTCTGCCTTCAGCCAGACTTATAGGGACCCCTTGTTTAATCTGGATGTGGACCCTAACTCTGCCTGGGAAAGACTGGAGGGAGTGATTCAGGTAGCTTTAGACACCATAGCCCCCCTGAAAAGGGTCATTACTCAGGAGAGGGCAGCTCTGGCCCCCTGGTTATGTTATGTTATGTTATTGATATTTTTAATGCGCACAGATGCTCCAGCGAAGGAGCGTCCTGGCGCAGGGAAAGGTGGACATAACACAACACTAAAAACCAGAAACGAAGAAGAAACAGGAGTAATTAAAGCAAAAAGTTAAAACAAAAAGGTTTTCAGAGCCCTACGAAAAGTTAGTAGATCATCTACGAGGCGGATTTCTAAGGGAAGCGCGTTCCAGAGAGTCGCGGCTCTTACTCGAAAGGAGCGTCCGCCCATCCGGCTGAGTCTGAAACGTGGGACGACCACTAGGGATTGACCAAGAGATCTGAGTGGGCGAGTTGGAACATAGGGAGAGACCAGTTTATTAAGTATCTCTGGTGCCGACTTTTGTAGAATTTTAAAGACCAGGCTAAGAGCCTTAAAATGGATTCTATTTTTGATCGGAAGCCAGTGCAAGGACCGAAGAGTATTAGAGGTGGAACAGGTCCGAGGCAAACCGACCACCGCCCTCGCCGCTGCATTCTGTACCCGTTGTAGACGAAGAATCTCAGCTTGGTTTGGTCCTAGAAGGAGAGAACTAGCATAGTCCAACCGGGAGATAATCATCGCTTGGATGACCAGCTGTCTTGTCGGGGCGTCAAAAAATTTAAGCACCGGTCTTAACCCGCGGAGGACACCAAAACAGCCTGCCGCCACTCTCTTGGTATGGGTCACAAAGCTTAATGTGTGGTCAAGCCACACTCCCAGATTCCTAAGTTCCAAGACTGGTGTAGGGGCCGGCCCCAGCTCAGGTGGCCACCAACTGTCCCCCCAGCGGTCCGCATCTCTTCCAACGATCATCACCTCCGTTTTTTTCGCGTTCAGCTGGAGGCAGTTGTTATTCATCCAGCTGGCCACCTCTCTCAGCCCGTATTTGGATACTCTTAGAAAGGAGAAGGCTAAGTGCAGGGTTCTGGAGAGGAGATGGAGGAAGTCAAAGGGGGAGCAAGATGAATTATTATATTGGAAATCATATAGAGCCTACCTGAATGGCTGCAATACAGCAAGAATGACACACTTGGGTGTACGCATTACAGAGGCCAAAAATTATTCCAGGCAATTATATAGGATACTGAAGGAATTTACAAATCCTAGGGCTGACAATGCGACACCCCCTCCTACACGGGAATTATGTGAAAATCTAGCCTGGTATTTTACCAACAAGATTGACCTGATTTATCAGTGCTTTGACCGAGGATAAAGGAACCGGTGGAAGAAGACGTACTTAGAGACCCTCCGCAGGAAGAGGGTTCTTCCTGTGGGCTGGATTCCTACGCCGAGATAACTAGAGAGCAAGTAGGCTCTCTATTAAGCAGCGTAAAATCGGGCTCGCCATCTGATCCTGTACCACCGGCGGTTATGTCAATACTTAGCCCGGTCTTAGCAGATGCGCTTTCTAAAATATAGAACATCTCGTTGGAGACAGCTATATTTCCGAATAGGTGGAAAAGAGCGTGGGTCAAGCCACTCCTAAAGAAGGCAACAGCGGATCCATTTGAGTTGCAGGACTACAGGCCAATTTCGCTTCTCCCCTGTTGTGCGAAGGTTCTGGAAACCCTGGTGAACCAACAGCTGTCCCGCTATCTGGAACGAAACCACCTCTTGGATCCCTCGCAGTCTGGATTCCGTGAATCACATAGCACGGAGGCTGCACTGTTAGAAGTGACGGATACCATCAGGATGACATTAGATAGAGGGACTCCAGTGATCCTAGTCCTCCTTGATCTGTCAGCGGCATTCGATACCATTTCACACAGGATGCTTCTGGACAGACTGAGGGGGATTGGGGTGAGGGGTAGGGCTCTCGAGTGGATCCAGAGCTTTCTATCGGGTCGTACCCAGAGCATCCAGCTGGGTTCATTTGTATCGCAGGCTACAGGGGTGTTTCGCAGGGTTCTGTGCTGAGTCCCACCCTGTTTAATGCATATGTGACACCCCTGGCTGGTATCATGAGGCTATGGCTTTGAGACCATCTCATATGCGAACGACACGCAGCTAATTGTCCCCATTGGAGAAGACATTATGTCAACCCAATGGAAATTCAGAAGCTGCATGTCCAGCATCGCCATCTGGATGAGGAGGAATTTTTTACAACTTAATTCCTCAAAAACAGAAATTCTGCTATTCGGGAAGGCTGAGGCATTCTGGTTCCCGGAGTGGTGGCCGGCCGAGCTGGGTGAAGCCCCTCCGCTCAGGAGTTGGGCTAAGAATTTGGGCATCAGGATAGATGATAAACTATCCATGGAGGAGCAGGTCAAGACATTGCCAGGCATGTGTTTTGGCACAATGAGGATGCTCAGGAAGATCTTTCCCTGGATTCCTTTGTCAGCGAGGAACCCTTGTCCAGTCACTCCTGGTGAGTCGGCTGGACTACGGTAACTCGCTGCTGGTGGGCGCCAGGGAGTATCTATTATCATGGCTAGAGGTAGTGCAGAACACTGCAGCCTGCCTCGCCCTCAACAAGCCGACACGGACCCCGTCGCCTCCTTTGTTGAACCAGCTACATTGGCCCCCGGTGAGGAAACGAGCTATCTTCAAGATGCACTGTGTGGTCTTCAAATCATTACAGGGGAAAGGCCCTGCCTATCTCAGCAATAAACTCAGGCGGTATCAAACGGCCCGGCAATTAAGATCTGGCAATGCCAATCTTCTGTGTATCCAGAAGATACAGAGGGTAAGGAAGGGCTATTGCTATTTGGCTGTGAGCCACTGGAATAAACTGCCAATAAACATCAGGGCCTGCAGTGAGCTAATTAGCTTTAAGAAACTTCTAAAGACATGGCTGTTTTAGATGTGTGTGCCCAAACTTACCTTCTCCTATAGCGCCGAGAGATCCCCTTGGGGATGATTCGTTTGCGCTCTACAAATCCACAAAGTAAAGTAAAGTATTGGTAATGATTCCTTAAGCCTTTATCAGAGAGAGTTTAAGTACTGGTCTCATTTGCTTGTTCGGATGCTCGCTATGTTAGGTGGTCTGTTTGCTAGCGTTGACTAAGTCTTTGGCTGAAAAACAAAGAAGCTTTACTGTCTCCTGTTATAAGAAGGTTCCTATTTGATCTGTAATCTACACGAACATATATAGTCAGAATCTGAGCATCGGGATGTGATCTAGAAGATAGACTTGTTATGCTTATAATCTGCCCATTGCAGCTACCCACCCATGTATGCTGAACAGCTCTTATGTGAACCATATGTCCTCGTAGTTCTTCTTACACAGTTATCCGAAAAAAAGACTCTTTTTCCACAATCTGTGTAACTCATAATGCTACATGTTGCTCTTTCCTGTGGGAACCCCCCATCTGCCACATTACTCTATTGTTGCCTTCTTCAATTATCTTTCTATCCTCCTGCTTAAATTTCTTCTCTAAGTTTCAGTAGCTGAAGGTGCCATTGTAATCAGTTTGTTTTGAAAATAGTTCTAAATCTGAAATTTCAGATAAAACAGAAATGATGGGTTTGCATATTCTCTACACGTTCAAGAAAGCATAGAGTCTGAGAGTTTGGCAGGACGCAAAGGATAGGGCCCATTGGCTTCTTAGACCGTGTACTATTTGGATATGTTACCATGGAGATTTTAATTGAAAATCAGCTTCCAATGTCTGGAAAGATTTAATAACACCTATGTGGATCATCCTCTGTAATAAGAAAACTCCCTCGGTTGACCATTGGTACCAGTAGATAGTTTACCCTTAATCAGCCCAGCAATATTACACACGGAGGCGTCTGAGTGAAGGAACCTGCAAACTCATGGCTGTCTGTGAATCAAAACCTGCATGTGTAGTCAGTGGCATAACACAGGCCCCTGCAGCCCCCGCGGTGCGGGGGCCCCCAAGTTACAGGGGCCCCCCCAGCACAGTTCTCTGCCCAGAGATCTCCTTAATTAGTCCAGAGGGGGCCCCTCCACATACCTTGCAGGGGGACCCCCTCAAGTTTCGTTATGCCAGTGAGGTGTATTATGAACAAATGATAGGATTGTCTGGGATCTGTGGTGCTACCACAGCCCCTAAAGCATGCAAGTGCCATTTTCCAGTAAACGTCTTCGGATGATCAGCCAACTTGGTTTGATTTTCACTTTGAAGGACATTTAAACTATTTGGGCAAGCCCATGCACTTTACATTAAGGTTCCATATTCGAGCGATGCAGACCTCCAGAGAACTCGGTTGCATGGGGTGTCTTTGAGTCTTGGCCTGTTCAATCCGAGTATGTAGTCATTTGAAATTCCCTGATCTTCTCACTGTTAAGACAAGCTGTGCTGGATGAAACTTGTGATTGACGAATAAGGGACAACCTAGATAGAAGCAGCAGAAACAGCCTAGAATTGAGTTCAATTAGTTTTCCAATACCAAATATAAGTGTAAAAGCACTAATGAGACACATAATGCAGTGTATGGATTTGCCATAGAACGGTTCAGTGTTTTATGGCCTCGCTTGCTCATGCGGGAATTGTGCGTCTCTCATACCTGAAGATCTCTCACATTTACAGCCTACTCCAAGCTTGTGAATATCGCCATGAGGATTGCTCGCTAGGGAGCCCCAGACTCATGTTGTATTGATGGAGAAAAGCCAATACAACGATCCGCCTTTTATCGTGTTCTCCATCAAAGGTAGAATGTTCTATCCCTTCAACAAAGGCCTTGTTTTGGTTCACAGCAGAGCACCGCAACTTAGGCGTTATAGATATAAATAAGATTGATGAATCAGACCTACAGTCGATTGAAATAAAACTCCTTTATACATAAAGATATCAGAAAAATACTCTAATTTCTGAGTGTCTCATAAAAAAAGAACAATGTACTGTTTGAAAGTCACATTTGTTTCAGTTTTTCCTCAATTTGCTTTTTATTACAATTATTGCAAAAATAAATCACAGTTGCTCTGTATTTCCATGCTCAACAGAATATGTACCAGTTTTGAAGGGAAGAGAAGAAAAAAAACTTGTAGTTAAAATAATGAAACCGGAGAGCCTCCCCAGATGAACTCAGCGGTGTAAGGCAGGCCACTGCAGCGCGGGCGGGCTTGCAGCCTTTCAGAGGGCCCCCAAATCTTCAGGGGGGTCCCTATTCATCCCAAGGCCAATGAACATCTATGCACTATGTGAAACCCAGAGACCCCTCATCACTTTCTGCAGGGCGGCCCCATTATTTTGCATTACTCTACTGGATGAACCTTCTGGAGAGTGCGATCTAAAGCAGGACTTCTCGAACCATCAGGGTAGGACACCATCAGAGTGTCCGATGGTGGACATGTGGTGGTACCAAACAATTTTATTTAGAGGCCACAACCAAGTAAATAATGTGAAAAATGTGAGTAGCATGAACACTACATGGTAGATCTTGAATTAGAAGACAATGAAAGTTTGAGAAACCCTTACCTTCTCAGTTCTGATATTGAGAGAATTCTTATGTGCACCTCTTTGATTATGCAGTGTCAGAAAGTCACTGTACCATTGAGATGAACTGAGCACATGCTGTAGGTTTATGAAAAGAAGTTCACACCAGTTGTACCATTTTGCTCAGATTGTAAGTGCAATCACTAACGTATGGGTTGGGTTTGTGAAGAATTTCTCATTCAACAAGGTTAAATTTTTCGCATTTGTGGGAACCTTTTGTCCTTGCACAGTCCCACTACTCTAGTACTTTCTTTTTTTTTTAACTGTTTTTATTATTTTCGTTCATAGCATCAGCAAGACAATCAGAATGTACACAATTATATATTACAGTAAGGTTACATAACTCGTGACCTAAATCTTCGTCATATTCTGCATTCAACCAGCTGGCCACGCTTTGAACTGTAGGCAGCCTCCCTAACTCAATTCCCCTACCCATCTCCAAATTCACTCTAGTACTTTCTTGACATATATCTGGAAGACTAGAAGGACTCACTGAAACATGTGGGGAATTTGCTATTTTTATTCTTAAATCTTTTTATTGAGGTAAAGGTGACAGTAAAATCATTACACTTCCTATTTATTAAACTTATAAAGAAAAATAGTGTAATATGTGCACCCCCATCAAGTTTCATGCACCAAACATCCAAACCATTGATGTTCAGTAAATACGGTTCTCTTCTCTACATCATGAATCCATTCAAGGGAAATCTGTACCACGAGGAAAGCAACAAGCTAAGTAGTAGGATAGTACAGTAGTAGGTGAACTAGAAATAGGAGAGTATAAAGAGATGGAAGAGAAAGGGAAAGGATGGAGGATCTACTTCTAGTGTGCATATCAGTTTCTCCCTCGTCATAGTATCCCGGTTAACTCCACATGGCCACAAGTGATTCAGGAGGCCACCGTAGAACAAAAGAGGATCTCCCAAATAATCATCAATTTCTGTCTATGCCAAGAGATGAGTTCTACAGAAACAAATTTTCCACAGCTATTTGTGGGAAGACAAATAGTTTTGCCTCTCGTTTCATCTGCTGTCGAGCCAAGTACCACAGGTAGAATGTGATTCCTTCTTTCAGCAACATCTTCTGCTCATCAAAAGCTCTTACCTCCATTTTTACCTCCGCTCACAAAGCTCAAGTATCCACCGTCTTCCTGCTTAAAAGTGGGTTTTTAGGATCACCGCCTTCTGAGGATGGAGTCCCTAAAATCAGGATGTGAGTGGGTGAAAATAAGGGTGCTTATCCACTCTCCATCCCGCTCCAAGAGGTCAGGCCCCTCAGCCATGTGTCAGTTCTGTTTAACTAACAACTCCCTTCAGCAGAGCTAGCCTTACACCGGGGAATAAAGTTCTAGGCAGAGGAGCTGCTTCGTTTTTCACCATTCCTTCAGGAATTGGGGGCATGACAAGGATGTCGTCCGTCTCCAGTTCCTCTTGCCACCCTCTCAGATATCCAGCAGTGACAAGAGTCCTGGAATCGACCAGCAGGAAGGGCTCACCCAGAAACCACAGCAGAACGTGCCCTTCTCATTCACCATCAAGTTCCGCCCCTAGATTTTCTCTTTTAAAGCAATACTTGGAGTTTAAAATATTTCATTTATGTACATTGAGCTATTGTACATTGACTAATGCCACCTGAATAGCTATGATTCTGCTTGTGAACTTCCATGAGATTCATTTGCACATGCTCAGTTGTGTAATAGTGCACTTTGCAAAAGAACCACTGTGGTGAAATGCATTTTCCCTAATTTGGATTTCCACACCAAATCCAATATACTTTAAGAAGTTATTTACAGAGCTACCGATTTGCATTTAATACTCCCGCAGTTCTACAACCTTTATGTGTCTTACACACAGGAATCTAATTCTAATGACAAACATAATGGTAGTAAAAAATAGGGTTTTGCATATGACTGTCTCACAAGGGTGGCATTATCAAGTTTCAGATTCTTCATTCACAAATCTGTGTTTTCAATTGGATCAAGTGAACCAAACCAAGATTACAGGCCCCGGAATGCACTAATGTTGATATGCTATCCTAGGACTGGAAACCCATTGTCCCTAAGAACTCAAAGTGGCTCCTATCACGTGTGTAGACTGTGAAGGCTGCCATTTTGGGTCCCTCTGCACAGCTCACAGCTAACCTCAGAGCGCAGCTTACAACACATGGCTAAGCTTTCACAGTTTTTATTTTATTTAATAAAGTACCGCCCCAACCAAGGCAATCAATATTTGCCTGTCCCATAAGATGGTAAAACTTATGTATTATAAAATTAATTGGGTGAGACATTCAAGCCTCATGTCCTTGGAAAACATGCACCCTACAGTCCGGCTCTCCAGTGTTTTTACTCTTTAAATACTTGTTTTAGAATGCTCTTTTTGCTAGGCTCCACATGTAATGAAGTGATCTTGTTTCCACTGTGGCAACAGTTATTGTATTAATACTGCAGCGTAAAAGGATAATTGCATTCATTACGATAGGCTGCGACTTCAGCTGGAGACGCCTCGAAGGAATAAAGCCGTTTATCTGACTATGAAGTGTCCTTCGGTAAGGTGCCAAAGCAGGATTGTACAAACAGAGGATTTCCTGTCCAATCACAGAGCCCCGCGAACAGACAGACAGACTTCCTATGCAGCAAGTCCTGTTACTTGGTGCGATTAGCGCAGAGCCCCGCATTTTAAACTATCTGGGTTATCTAGAGCGAGGCCTGCGCACGTGCTGACATATTAAGCAATTTCTTCCAGCCCTCGGGGTGTTGTTAACACCTCTGCATTATCAACATTTTCGCACCCAGGGCCTGCAATTATGTGTATGTTTTCTTCTGCGGCTGATAGATGGGGCCGCCAGCCTGCGCCCCGCGGGGGTTTCCAGTCAGCGCCGCGGTGCCGGTTAGGTCTTTTATGGGAAGAGGTGGGGAGCCCCTGTGCCTGGAGTGGAGGGAGCCATCACTCACCGCCCGTCACGTGACCTCCGGTGAAAAAGAGCACCGTTGCATGAGGGGAGAAATCCATAATGACGCATAAGGTGTCAAGGGCGCTTATTGATCTTTTCCTTGTATCTTGAAGGAATAAAAAACATTTATGTCGTCCATCAAGGGAGTGATTGACGTTCCGTGCAAATGACGCGCGCAGTTTCTTCCCCCAGTCACTTCTGACACCTATGTTTATTCATTTGAGATGGTGTGGAAGCAGGAAATGCTTCTGTTACTTTCCGGTAATTGCAATACTCCGAGTCCTATTCTCGCTTATTTGCATTACACAGTGACGGAGGCACAGGGGCCTCACTGCGTAATGGAAATAAGCGAGAAGGAGTCATGCTGCGCAGTGATAATCCAGTTCAGGGAGTTACGCAGGGCCCTCATTTAGCTCAGCACTACGTCAATTTCGTTAAAAAAATTTTTTTAAACCATCTTTATTGAGTTGTAATAATATTCATTACAATCGGTATCGGATTCAATATATTTTTTCCAACAAATCATGTAACATGTGCCAAGACTTAGCATCATATATAGTATTCGGATTACACAACAGTATGGCAGTATATAAAACAACACAACTGAACATGAGCCTTGAACCCCACGTGCAAGAGAACCAGAGACAATGGTGTACAGACCTGTATGAAAACCCACCCACCTGCGTGATGGTTGTGGGCGAGGGGAGGTAGTGCAGGGGAGAGGGAAGATGTCCAAAGGGGGGGGGGGGTGCCACCACAAAAGTGCTTGTGACATGTAGGTAAGTACAGTGTCTCGTCAGACAGGCCTCTCTTCATCTTCAGTGGGGCTTAGAAGGGTGGTGAGTAATGTATCCCACTCCACCACTTTGGGGCACCTACGTAAGTCCCGTATTTCTTTGCGGTGCACCGCAGCTGCCTCCGCCAATACCCTACTGGGCGGTCACACTCCTCCAATACAGCCAATACCCTACTGGGCGGTCACACTCCTCCAATACATGACTCCTAGCAAAGCTGAGACCCTCTAGGGCATTGCAATTGCCCGAACAGTGCCAGGTCTATGAAGCGGCTAGTGGCCCCTCCATTGACTGCACTTGAAAAAGGCCTAGCAAATAGCTCATCATGCACTCCCAAGTCCACCTGGTCCATGATACGTGCAAGGACGGTGCAAACCTCCGCCCCCAGTGCCTTAGCCGATGGATAGCTTCAAAACATGTGCTCCATATCTGCAGCTGGGGCCTTCAATGAAGGAACAATTTCCTTCCAAAAGAGAGGCTTTCCCTTCAGAAGTGCTAACGTTTTCTCAACTTCACGTCCCGCGCATGCCACTAGCACATATTCGCAGAGCAAAAAAAAGTTTCTAAAATATGCACCACGATTTCAAGTTGCCAGGCAGTGTTGTAAAAGAAAATGCTTGCACCAGGCCATGCTTTGATTTATTTATTTATTTATTTATTTATTTTTTTTTTTTTTGAAAACCTTTATTGACAATGAAAGCTCACAAATACTGGCCTACAACCCCACGGGCTGGCCAGAAACAGAATGGTCAAATAACCAGCATACAAAAAGAAGATCTGCACAGGATATAACATCAGGAGCACTGGTGAAACAAGAAAGACCATCGAGCGTCCAGCAAGAGCAGGATAATAAAGGTTAAGTTTTCCAGCACGGGGAGGGGACCAAAAGAATAACGGGCCGTATACGAGAATACAAGGGAGGGACCGCGGCAAGCCGCCATTTTATAAACACAACGTATAAAATGAAGCCATATAATCAAATCGAGCAAAGGACAAAAACAGAATCAGACCATCAAATAGCGACAGTGGCAACAATCAATCGCGCACACTCACCTCCGCCCCCACCCAAACAAAGAAGACGTGGTCAAAAAGCCCCATCACAAAGACTATACAATACGCACCCCAACGGAATAAGGGCACCTCCATAAAGGAGGAAGGGAAAGAGGGAAAAAAGACAACAGAAGGAACACCCGCCAGACCATGCATCCTCAGGGGGAAAAACAGGACAATAAAAACCGGCATGCGATGTAACAGCAACATAATACCAGAATAGGCAGCAAACCGCAATCAGCCACACACCGGAAGAAGGATAGAATACCCCCGGGGGAGATACAAGGTGACAGAGTCCCGAAAAAGTGAATACACAAGAGCCATAGAACAAAAAGGGAAAATAAGGGGGGAAAAAGACCCCCCGACACAAACAGACCCCCCCCACCCACCCCTAAGCCCACCCTGCACCCCTGCAGAAGGCTACGGCCTACCCCCCCGCAGCGTGCCTGTCGCCCTAAGTTGAACCCGAAATTTAGTGGAACAAGAAAAGTTGGAATTAGAAGACAAAAAAAGGGGGGGGGGGAAAGGGAGGGAAGGAAAGAAGGGAATAAAGACATACAAACATACACACGGGGGAGGGCCAAAGACAGGAGTAAATGCACCCATCCACCCGCCCGGGTTAAGGGTCCAAGTCCTCGGGAAGCCAAAGAGTATCAGGCCAAAGTCCAGGAGCACTAACCAGTTACACAGAACCATATCAGGACACAGAGATCATCCAAACCGTTCACGAACCACCGCATATAGGAGCCAGTTTTCATCAGCCCTGACCCTTTTTATCCAAAGCAGTAAGGGGCCGATCCAACGAGGACCCCGCCAGAAAGAACAGAAGGCAGGCAGCAGGAAAGTCCAACGGCAGTCCAAAGAAGTCACAGGAAGAAAAGCATGGAAGATCCAGGAAAGTCACAGAATGTAGCAAACGATGCAGGCACAGTTCCAAGGATATATCCATAAAAGCCGACCCATCCGGGCCGGTACAGGAGACGTCATCGGGCAGTGGTGATTGAGAGGGACCAGGAGAATCATGAAAGTCCGGCAAAACAAAATCCGGCACCCGGGCCAAGGGCAGAGGAGGCAGCGCAGGAGGAGAAGACGCCATCAGGATGTGCGCCTCCGGGGTGGCAGCCGGGGCCGAGTCCGCCAGGAGAGTACCAGCCACACCCCGCGATATCGATGCCTCATCCGGTCGCGGGGGCCCGGAAGGCCCGTAGTGAGGAACCGTCTCGAGAGCCAGGAGTGGCGCGGCCACCGAGAGCCGCCAGGATAGCAGGATGGTCAGGATCCCCTTAAGTGCAGGAAAACATTCACAGTATCCGACACCCGGGCCTTGTGGCGGGCCCCCAGTGCTCGCCCGGGCCCGGCCCAAACAAACGGGGCTGGTCGCCATCTTGAGAGCCCGAACAGGCCGCGCGGCCAACAACCTCCGCCGGGGCGGCATTAAAGCAGATGAAGTCCCGTCGACAGGCAGAAGAACACCCCGGACAGGAAGGGGGGCCACCAGAAGAAGGGGACTCGCCGGCCCTCCAATGTCGCCAGTCCCGGTCTCCGAGTCCGGGCGGCAAAGAACAAAATGGCCGGACCGGAGAACAAAGGGGGAGGAAGCCGAACACACGAGGAACCCCAATAATGAAGGGCAGCGTCACCATCCAAGGCCGCTGCCACACAGGAGTCTCTCAGCCAGGAACCTCCGGCGCACACGAACAGCGGCCCTCCAATCACCTCCAGCGCGCCCCGAAGGGCAAGCCCGCAGGCTGCATCCGGCCCAGGATCCGGGACGAAGAACCAGGCCAGTCCGCTCTCGAGTCCCGGGAACGATCGGGGACACTGCACCGGACCCACAGCAGCCAGGACAACCGGAACAAGTGGTAAGTGCCTGCAGTGCGTCGTAGTAGTACCACACAGCAAGGAGGGCTTCCCGGGGCAGGATAAATGCAGGATAAATGTGAAAAACACAGGCGGGCGAACGGAGCCGAGCTAAAGCGCGGCCATCTCGGTCGCGAGCTAGGCTCCTCCCCGATTTATTTATTTTTTATTACATCTTCTCCTCTTTTATTGTTGTGAATTCTGAGTGTGTGGTTCATGCAGGGCTCGAGTCGGGGTACCATGCGGGTGGACGGCGTCCCCCCACTTATTTTACCGGGGGGACGCCATCCCCCCTGCCAAACAGCTGGACTTCACTCTTTGGCCTCTCTGGGACGAGGAGCTCGGCACCTTTCGTGACGTCACTTCCTGTCGTGACGTCACTTCCGGTGACAGCGTCCCCCCTACTTTTTTTACGACTTGTGTCCTGGGTTCATGGATTTGAGGATAGTCAGGTGTCTCAACTGTGACATGTAGTTTGCTCCCTGTTACTCTTGGCACTTCCTATGCGACCCCTGGTCTCAGAGAGGGCAAAACTATTGTCTCCTCTGAGGCCAGGGGATACCTTCTAAGGGAAAGAGGCAATCTGTTTTGCGCTGGCTGTACGCAGACAAAAAAGTCCCACAGTAAAAGGTTGGTTATTAAAATGTAGTGTCAATAAAGTTGTATTACTTGTTTCCGAATTGAAAATGCCTCACATTTAAATCATTGTATTATTTTTGAATTAATTCTTTATAAATACTTGCTTTTAATCCTTATTCTAATGCTTTCCTGGAGACCGTGCGTCTCTGTGCTTTTCCCCTTTTCTGGCCTCCTCAGCTCCTAGCCATTCTCACTACTTTACCAGGTTTCATAGTGAGGATGAAAATACACAGGATGCTCTTTTCCTACACACTTCAGTCCTGCTCCCCACTCCCACACCACCACCACATCTCTTAGCATATTGTTTTCTTTTGACTCTGGGTTAGCCTCCTCACTACTCATTTTCTTACCCATACTACCATCACCTCAAACTCTGTTTCTTTTCTTTTATAAAATTGATGCACCTCACGATGGTTTACAAAGCCTGACCCTCAAGGGTGTAGTCCTGTCCTGCACTGCTAAGCTTTTCTCCTCCATTCACAACCTCTCATTTCCGGCAGGCAAATGTTCATGATTACCCCCTTTATTGTGGAGCCCATCTTAGCATGGTTTGCTTGTCTCTTACATTGAACACTACTTTTCTCAATTGTTGCTTTCTTTTGCTGTTTTTATGTTATTTTTTAGTTAAAGGTTTCTTGGAGCTACGTACTTTAGACTCCCGTTTGATACTCTTTGGGATGTCGATCTCAACAAAGGTTTGGTGATCTACATTTTCCATCAATAAGAGATGCATACGTTTTAACGGCGGCTCCTGCGCTAAGGCGGAGGTGCATCGCCCCACTGTTCTCTGAGCAGCGTGAAAAAGGAAAAATAAAATGATAACACAATGTTATTATCATTTTATTTTTAGTACGGGTTTCGGGCCCAGGCGGGGTTGGGGTCACAGGGAGAAGGAGTGGTTGGTGCACCATAAGTGCACATGACCGTTTGGCCGCCAGTCTTGAGCCGGCCAAACCGTCATGCGCACTTAGCTTTACACCACCTAGCTCTGTTGCACAGCCGGGTGGGGAACTGTCCTAGGCACTACCTGAGTGGCCAAACAGACCACTCGACCAATCACAACCGTCCTGTCATGCAGGTGACAGCAGTAAAGTGAATGGCTTAGGGGAGTCTGGAAGCCTGTGTGCTGCCTGTGTGCTCCCGTGCTGCTGGGAGTCAGGAAGAGAAGAGGACGGAGGAGAGGCGGAAGCTGTTCATAGGCAAGTGATATATATAAATATATTTTTTTCAACCCCACCCACCTCACCACCCCTGTTCCGTAGCAGCAGCCACTGTAAAGTTTGTTTCCCTAGCTGGCTCTTCAAAATTCTTCCTTTCCTAGCTCTTGTAAAGGAATGTTTCAATTCTATTAAGGACTCGGAGGCGAGGATTAGGCTTTAACTTTCCTTGCTTTATTCACCAGCAGCCGTTTAAAGTATGTAACAGCAACAAACTACATTTCTCATCAGTCCATGGGAATAAAACAAAACAGATCCTCCAATCAGAACAGCGTCAGTCCTTTAGCAGTCCTTGTAGATGCTTTATCCTCCTCTTTCTTTCTGCGAACACAGCTGAATCCCTCCGGAATTATTCCTGTTTATTCACTTCTGTCCCTTAGAAGACAGATAATTGAAGTAAGGTAACGAAAGAGCAAAAGATAAATCCAAAGTAAACAGTGTCATAGCATAATAGGCCAGTGTTCGACGAAGTGTAAAGGCAAAACCTTCTTATAATATAAAATGAAACATAATCATGACGTGCACCAAAAATCACAAGCAATACAATGACCATAGGGTGGGAAAATTTAAATCCAATCAGGTAAATTTGGGCTAATCCTCGCCTCCGAGTCCTTAATAAAATTTAAACTTTTTTTAATGATAGCTAGGAAATCTTTCATTCTATATTAGGCCCGGATGCGAGGATTAGGTTACTTTAAAGGTTCTCCATCACTAGAGATGCCAGATGCATATCCGGTTTAAAATAAAACCTTTTAAAAGTAGAGTCGAAGGACTAATATGCTGCATTAAGTATGCCCTCCAAACAAGCTCCTAAACTGAAAGCTTTGGAAGCCATACCCCCTACTATATGGCGTGAGCTCCAAACTTAGCTACATCAATTCCCACTTAATGCTAAACCCATCTGACAATGAAAAGGGAAGAAACAGCTCTGTAAGCGCGATTAGCAGTTGCCGTTCACCATGAGGGTGTATATCTTCCATCATTGATTTGTAAGCCTTCAGTGCTTTAACCACGCACAACCTGGGAACATTAGGGAAAGCTGGGTATGACACAATCCGAGAATTACATTTAATGTGTCTTGGAACCTGAAAAATCACCCCTTTTGGAGTAAACACTCTACTTGTCAAGTCCAGCACTCTCACATTTGACCCTCTGCGACAGGAAATCAAATATAGCAGGGTACCTAGTTTAACCAACATCTATTTTCTTGAAAGGTATTTGTTATAAGGCCAGGTTTTAAATAACTTGAGGACTTTATTAACATCCCACACCTTAGAATATCTGGGTTCTGATGGAATAGACAATCTAATACCCTTGAGAAGTTTACAGGCGAGGGGATGCTTCCCCACCGGATATTCTTCCACGTAACTGTGGCCAGCTGAGACAGCCCATCTAAAGGTGTTGATCGAACGGTAAGCTAAACCCTCGGAAGCCAGACCCGCTAAGAAATTCAACATACAGACACCGTTTGCCCCCATGGGATCAAGCTGCAGGTGATGACACCAACTGAGCCATTGTGATCAAGCAGAGCAGTATCGCTTATGTGTGCTATACGCCCAGGCTCCTTCAAGCAAGGCTGCAGCCTTTGAATCAATCAATCACTGCATTTATAAAGCGCGCTACATACCCGTGAGGGTCTCAAGGCGCTGGGGGGGGAGGGGGGCCCGCTACTGATCGAAGAGCCAGGTCTTGAGGAGTTTTCTAAAGGCCAGCAGGTACTGAGTGGGGAGAGCGTTCCAGGTCTTGGCGGCGAGGTAGGAGAAGGATCTACCGCCGGCGGTGGTTTTCCGGATACGAGGAACTGTGGCGAGGGCGAGGTTGGCTGAGCGGAGGTTTCGGGTGGGGGTGTGGAAGCTGAGACGGTTGTTGAGGTATGTGGGTCCGGTGTTGTGTAGGGCTTTGTGTGCGTGGATGAAGGTGATCCTCTTGTTGACGGGGAGCCAGTGCAGGTCTCTCAGGTGGGGTGTGATGTGGCTGCGTCGGGGGACGTCGAGGATCAGTCGTGCTGAGGCGTTCTGGATTCGTTGAATTCGTCTCAGGAGCTTGGTTGTTGTTCCTGAGTAGAGGGCGTTCCCGTAGTTGAGTCTACTGGTGATAAGGGCCTGGGTGACGGTTTTTCTCGTGTCTGGAGGGATCCATTTGAAGATCCTGCGGAGCATGCGGAGGGTGTTGAAGCAGGACGCGGAGACGGCGTTGACTTGCCTGGCCATGGAGAGGGTGGAGTCGAGGATGACCCCCAGGTTGCATGCGTGGTCTGTGGGTTCCGAGGCTGTGTCTAGCGATGTGGGCCACCAAGAGTCGTCCCAGGCTGATGGGGTGGTTCCGAGAATGAGGACCTCCGTCTTGTCTGAGTTCAGCTACAGTCTGCTGTCCTCTATCCAGTCGGCTACGGCCTTCATTCCTCTGTGGAGGTTGGCTTTGGCGGTGTGGGGGTCTTCATAGAGGGATATGATCAGCTGAGTGTCGTCAGCATAGTAGATGATGTTGAGGTTATGTTGTCGTGCGACATGGGCGAGTGGCGCCATGTAGATATTGAACAGCGTCGGGCTGAGGGAGGATCCCTGTGGGACGCCGCAGATGATCTCGGTGGATTTCGAGCGGAAGGGTGGGAGGCGGACACTCTGGGTCCTGCCGGAGAGGAAGGATTTGATCCAGGTCAGGGCCTTCTCTTGAATTCCGACGTCATGGAGGCGTGCTGATAGGGTACGATGGCAGAAAGGCTGCTGATAGGTCCAGGAGGATGAGGGCGACTGTTTCTCCTTTGTCTATCAGGATCCTGATGTCGTCAGTGGCGGCGATGAGGGCGGTCTCGGTGCTGTGGTTGCTACAAAACCGGATTGGCAGGGGTCCAGGATGTTGTTGAAGAAAATCTCGGGACTCTCCACCTTTACCTGCAATCCGCCTTGCCATGAGACAGAGAGTATGCAAGAGCACCCAATGTAGAGGATTCCCTTGGGCATCCTGAAACAGGGGTAGAGGGATTGGAAAATCCCAAGAAAGTTCCATCAGAACTGGAAGCGTGAGCTCGCCATATCTGGGTGACCAGGACCAAGTCTGTTGTCTGTCGACACACCTGAGTGGATAGCTGCATAATTATTGCAAATGGTGGAAAGGCGAAGCCCTTCTCCGTTCTCCAGTCTTGGAGAAAAGCATTGGTCGATACTGCATTTGTGTCCGGTCTCCAACTGCAGTACCCCTCCAACTGGTGATCCTGTCACAAGGCAAACAGGTCGATTGTTAAAGGACCCTCCTTCTGTTGGAGAGCCTGGAACACCTTCGGGTGAAGTTTCCAAAGACTGGTGTCCTGCCAATGGCGAGAGTACCAATCCGCCCTTTGATTGGATTTTCCCGGAAGAAGTTCTGCCGAGAGAGATAAGTGATTGGTCAGACAATAATTTCACAGGGCTCGTACCAGATCCGACAGCGCACTTGATCTCGTGCTCACGAGGTGGTTGACGTACCGAACTGCAGCCACATTGTCCATCTTTAGGAAGACACAACAATGAGCCTTGTGTTTGGTCCAACACTTCACCGCAAACGACCCTACCATAAATTCCCGGCAGTTGATGTGTAGGGTTTGTTTGGCAGATGACCATTGTCCTCCTGTGGAAAACTCCCCGCAGTGAGGTCCCCAACCCAAACCACTGGTGTCTGATTCTACCACCAGATCGGGTTGGGATTCGACGACAGCTCGGTCATTCCACGCAACCATGTGGGAGATCCACTATTGCAATTCCTCCTTCGCCTACTCTGATAGGGGAATGGATTGGGAGTCATTGAGGCCTCGGCGTAGATGAGATGTCTTTTGAGCACGTTTTAAGTGTTTGCGTGGGCCCCATAGCAGTCAGATGACTGCACCGCGCGGAGAGCCCGATAGACTTCAAAGCGACCGCAAGGTAGCGAGGATCATTTATGCGGTCGCACTGGCATATAGACGTTCTGGGCACAAACAGTACGGTGGCAAGAGGCGTCTGTGCACAGCAAAGGCAATAACTGTTTAAAAACAGAAAATAATTTGTGTATGAAAACGGAGAGAGAAAAAGGCACTTATCTGAGGCTGCTGGAGCAGCAAAGAAAGAGGAGGATAGAGCGTCTATGAGGACTGTTGAAGGACTGACGCTGTTCTTATTGGAGGATCTGTTTTCTATTATTCCCATGGACTGATGGGAAATATAATTTGTTACTGTTACATAAATGGCTGTTGGTGAATTAAGCAAGGAAAGTTAAGGCCTAATCCTCGCATAAAATTTGGAGTCTGTGCAAAATTTGGAGTCTGTGCTGCACATAAGTGGGAGCAACATACCCAGCCAATGGAACCTACACTACATCAGGTGCGCAGCATCCATTGGGCTAAAAGGGCGTTACCCCTCCCCCTGTGAGCTCATGTGGGCCGGGGTGGAGGCTGCAGGCCTGGATTTCAGCTTCCATGGTTCGGAAAAGGCTATTTACAGCTTTATGAGGCCCTGTTTATTTTGTGGTTGCTCTCTGTGCCGCCTGCTGCCATTGAGAGCAAGACAGAGGTCAAAAGAAAAAACAGCCTGAGAATGTTTTTGACTTTCAAAGTAAAAAAGAATATTCTATAGGGCTTATTTACAGAAATAAACATAAAACTACGTGCAGCAATCTCTGCTCTGCTGAGCATATTTTTATATTCCTTAGTCACCAACATTCCCAGTTTTTATGACTAAGAAGCTGTGCTAGGTGTAGGTTTCCAAGTGTAATAGTGTCAGGTTGAGTGACTTTTCCCACATGCTTCTATTCCCACTGGGCAGAGTTCACCATAGTGAAGACGTCCGCACAGGGTTAGAAGAGCCCATTGTGCAAATGCTAATTTTATTTTGTTCATCTATAGGGAATTAATTTTTCCCAGGGAGAAAGACCTTTCTTCCACTCCAAGCAAATCTAGGGTTGATCAGTTCCTCTTCCCACACTAGAAGGGAAGTTATTTCAACCCCGGAGTCAATCGCCAACCGTTTCTATGTTGGTGAGAGGTCAGAGAGTAGTTTGGGATTGTCAAGAAACCTACATGTATGTGGACCTTCACAAAATTCCAAGGCAAGACATGCCTTGGAGCATCATCTTTCCACCACTTGAGTTGTGTCTTACATGTGACACAATATGTACTATAAAATCATGTACTGTGAATGATAAAGAATGGAACTGCAACATTTTCAAACTGTACTACAAAAAAATGTAATACCGTGCAATGTATATCCATGCGGTCTAAAGTAGATTAGTAAAAATCACAAGAAGTAATATGCAGTATATTACAACACCAGTCAACAATTCACTCATTAAAAAAAAATAACCATTCTGGTAATCACATGAAATTGTATGTTTTAGAAGTGGTCAAAAGTGCAATGAGACATGATGTGGGCCAGTTACTCGCAATCAAAGAAAATAGGTGGATATGGTAAGCAAAGGCAGTATAAACATGTATAACAATGGCCAACCCTCCCTCTGAGGGACCTTGTTCTTCAGGTGCACTCGCATTAAGGTCAACTATCGGCGGGGTCCTGCTACTGCTGGTTTCCTGGCAACTGGTTGATTCCCTCCTCCGTGCTGGACAGTATAATACAGAAGAGGTTGTGAAGTCAACACATCCTCCAAAAGTCATAAGAGTTTCTGTTGATAACTAAAGTGTTCTTTGCTTCAGTCTCACCTCGCCTCCTACTTTCTTCGTCCCTGTTAATTCACTAGTTAGGATGGAGTACTTCCTAACTCCCTCAATCACATCTTTTCCCCATGCCTGCTGTTCTGCATCACACTTTGCTTCCACCCACTGACATACTGTCGTATTAGCTTTATTCTGATATTTTTGCTTCTCCTTTGCATGTGCTGGATGCTTACATGCGTTCAGACTTCATATTGGGCCAGTCTAGATAGAGGCTTCATCTTGTACAGCAATCTCATCAAATTCTCAATTATTCTCAGATTAAATGTACACAGCGAGACATTGTGCTGGGGGGAGGTTGGGGGGGGTCTGGGTTGAGGGTGGGGGGCTGAGGGGGACTGATGGGTGGGGGGCCCGGGGTTATGTTACATAAAGTTGTATGGATCGCTGATTATGCTATGATATGCCTGTTGCAGTTCCTCCGGGGTACGGAGTGCTGTGTCTTTTTTGCGATCACTCAATAAAAGAGTTGTTAAAAAAAAATGTACACAGGGAACTGCAAGGATCCTTCATTTTTTAGCAATATTTATCAATTGTTTAAGCCAAATACATGTGGGTTAACCAACATTGGCTGTCAGTAATGAGCAGGCATTCCCTTTGCAGGGGCCTCTTCACCCTCACTGACAGGAATTATACCTAAGCAAAACTTGGATGAATTTTTGAGGAAGGGTAAGGATGGCAGTGTTTTATGGGTGGCTAGCAGTTTTACTTTTTGAAGGATTGGGTAGTTTTGTAGGTCAGCCTAGGATGGCCTCTTTTCTTAAGGATCTAGTGAGTATATGGTCATTAGGGAGGGGTCAGTCAAATTTGTTTCTTAAAATGTTTTTTTGGTATCCATCTGTATCAGTGGGATGAACTAATAGATCAGACTTAATTCTAAAAGTAATTCATCATATGTTTGAAGCCATGTGATAGAATAATTTGCAAGCCTCTTAGGAAAGGCTGCTTTGAGAAGTAAGTTGTTCCAGAGCTCTTTTCAACCTGCGTTGCAACTGGTTGACCTTCCAGCCCATTGCGTGGTTCACTGTGTGTGAAAAAAAGTTAACAATAACATTAGTTCTCTGCTTGTTTGCCTTCGTGTATTGTCCATAAGCTAATTTACCATGCTTACCAAAGAGAACACCATATCCTTATAAGACAAACCGTGTGCGAAACAGATAAAATGATTGAAAATAAAAATAAACATTGTAAAGAACCTACTAGTAATAGAATAAAAATCTACCATTTAATACATAAAACAAAAGGCAGCAATTCAACCAATCAATCCCCCTGAGGATACAACAAAGATATCCCTCTTTCTAAAAGTGCATTTTATTTTCAATCAAAAGAAAATGTTTTTGTGAGATTTTACTGTCTCTTGGGTTTTAGAAAACCCTCCTCTGGTTATGCTTGCAAAGTCTTTGTGTAATGTATTGTATTTCAACATCTTTTGTGTGGCCGTCATTCTAGGGAGGTCTTCATAAGGATATGGATCCTTATACAAATGTTTAGTTCTGACTTCATAAAGAGCTGTTCCGCCGTGCCGCTTGATGCTTTGGTGATAGTCTCCACCAAGTTTCGTATTCTTCAAACTCCCTTTCAACATGTTCATGGATGCTTTTCCCTATCTCCTCGCCATCTGCATTGACTGCTTCCTGAAGCCCTGCAGTGAAAAGAAAGATAACTCTGTTTTATTAAATGAATATATTATGCCTTTTTGTTCTTGTGGGGAAGACTGAGTGATTGAAAGTAAAACCAGATACAGTTGTAAATCCCATTAAATGCATGTGAATTCCATACAAATATAGAGTGTTACTTTCAGTAAGAGAATCCCTGCCATCCCCAATTAAGGTAGGTGCAAGGATTTTGAATGTTCCTTAGGTGCAGTGAAATTTTAAAGGCACTCTCTTATGGCAATTCGGTGATATTTTATGTTTCTAAGGGTAATCTGACACCCCTCCCTGATGCCACTGTAGGCAGCTCCTTTGTGTTGTCTTCTTATAGCACTGCCCTGCCTGTCATTTATCTCTCTGCCACATATGATATCTGCTCTACCTTTTGGCAAAGCAAGGCAAATCCATATAAACAAATATTTTGAAAGTCAAATTGTATGTTTATTGTATTCTTTGTAAGATTAATTTTCTATAGTTCGATCATAGCCTAGAATATCAGATCACTTCACCTACAAATGGGTACAGATATATTTTCATAAGCATGAGTACAGATACAATTCGATATAATAGTTTAGTGTATGGACCAAAAACAACATGACAGTCATAGGAGACCTGAACTCGCAACTCATGAGTGAAAAGGTGTACTGAGTTTGAGTAAAGGACAGTGGAACGCTACCCCTGAAACTTAAGAGTTGCAGGATTAACCATGCAAATACTATCAGAGACCCTCTCCATGTAAAGATGAGAATCTTGGAAATTGATTTGCTGTTATGGGATGTGATGTCTGGCACAGGTGTTTTTCATTGCTAAAGCCGCAAGAAAATACAGTTTCCTTGTCCTAGGAAAGGCTAAGCTAAGGCAGATCTGATAAGGAGCACATTAGCAGCTGTCCAAACTAAACAGGCTTATCCCTTTCAAGGTTTGTTTAGTGCCTGCTAATGTACTGCAGACTTCAGCCCCTTCAACCACGCCTGCTGCTGGAAAATAAAGTGCCTTCTTTGTGCTGTGCCTTGTTCTATTAAAAGCTAAGTGAACAAACCACAAAACCATCCATTTTACAAAACTTCTTCAGTGCATGGCATTGACTCGACTAAAGCATGGTTAAAATGCCTCCCAAACTAGTTCCAGGGTTGTTTCAAATGTTAAAAATAATGTCTCTCAAGTTTATTACAATGCAAAACCTCAGAAGTTGTTTGAAGAGCAAATGTGACATAATGAATAAATAATTCCACCACAGGTCACTACTTGTGCCACGGGCCCATCTGTGATGAAAAATATGCATTTTAGACCCAATGTAGTAGACCTACAAAGTGCTGTTTTGTATTGTAGCAGGTGTTAAGTGCCTCATAACCCCGATGAATCCAGGGTAAGCGACCTTAGCAGGGGTATGAGACACTTTACCATAATAACGGTGGATGAGTAAGGAGCTACTCATTGGGTCTGGCTTGACAGTTCAGCTGTTGCCAGAACTTATATGATCAACAGAAAAAAGCACTCCTGAGACAGGCACTCTGGCTGCAGTAACATGTTGTTCTGCCCCCTCAGTGGATTTGTGTGTTTCTTCTGAAACAGAGTACTCATAGTTCAAAGATTATAGTCCGTATGGAAGGCCTGAGTTGTTTGTGGTATCAATCCAGTGCTGAAGGCTGTAGACCTGTTTGGTTCATTGGGAAAATATATATTTAAATGCCGATGGTCTTGAGTTTGAAAAGTTACGAAAAGTTGTGACAACGAAAGTCGATCTGAGTTACTAAAACCTATAAGCATTTATGTGTGGATTGATATTACACTGTATTATTGCCTGTAGACAAATATTTTCCAATGTAGACTGGGCATACAGAGTAGGAACTGATTGCACTATGTAACCCCATGACCAATTCAACAGTTAGGTGTTTAATTTTAATTTTTATTTTTATGAAATACAAGATTGCAGCAGCAAGTTTAAAATAAACACATCACAAAATAACAAGTTTCATGAAGTTTAGCCATAAATAGATATCAACAAGAAATCAGTGCTGGACTAAAAATTAATTTGTTCCAGGTGGTACCCCAGTGCTGTATCAGCCAGGTGCCCAGCAACTTATTTAAACAGAGAGACCCAGGTCGATAGTGGCCCCAAGATCCTCCTCCCTTTAATTCTTCCCTTATTGCCTTTCCGTTCGTAAAGTGCTGCTTATTGTAAACGTGCAGAAAAAGCCCCTTCCATCGCTGAAAGGTCGGGGGTAGAGGATCAGGCTGTAGCCACACAGAGCTTAAAAAACGACATAGCTATAAAAATAAGAGATTCCCCAGCCCCTCTGTCTATTTCATCTACCCCCAATAACAGAAGCTGGGGAGACAGTGAGATATTAACTTGCAGGATATCGCCAAGAAAGCCTACTAATTCCAGGCTGAGTGGTTTTAGACTAGGGCAGGTGGAGAACATGTGGCCCAAATCGGCATCAGATGCCTGGCATCTAAAACAACAAATCCCCACATCCCCACCCCATTTCCCAATTTCTGCTGGTGTTACATACAGATTGAAAATAGTTTAATAATGTTGTGATTGCAGATTTGCTTGAACACAAGATTGACCCACCCATCTCGAGTGATTTCAAGAAGCTGGAATCCGATAGATCGAGCCTCACCTGCCACTTCACATTGTGCTTATCCAGATCATCCGGGATCCCATCCAGCAAACAACTATATAATTGTGAAATTGGGGGGGGGGGGGGGGGGGGGCGATATCCTGTGTTAGCATTTCCAGTAAGGGAATCTCAGGAAAGCCTACCGCCCACCGCCGTCCTCAAAAGAAAATCCCTCAGCTGTAAGTTTTTAAAAAAATCTTGAGGCCCAATATTAAATCTACCCCTAACCACTTCAAATGATGTTATATGCTCCCCTGCTAATAGATCCCCAATCCTGCCAAAGCTCCCCAATTCCCATCTAGCTAAGCAATTGTCCAGAAAACCCCTGGAGAGCTGATCATTCATGAGCAAAAGGGTATACCTGCTAAATCTACCCACCTGAGTTTTTCCCGAACACCTGCCTAGTTCCAAAATGCCGTGATCAGAGTCTTGAACCAAGTTCTTTTAAAGTAACTTGGCTCGAAAAACTTCAACTAACAGCCATTGGCTGTTGCCCTTATCAAAAGCTCATAGATTGAGGGGACAAAGCCTGACACATCTCCCTCCATTGCCTTGTTATTAAATAAAGGACCATATTATTGAAAAGCTGCCACTCGGTAATATAACTTAACATTGGGGAGCCCACACCCTCCCCTGTCTCTGGGTAGGCACAGAAATACATTAGCTCTCCTAGTCCTTCCATAAGACCAAATGAATCTTTCCACCAGAATTAATTTAAACCAGTCGTTCTGGATCTCCAGAGGAATCGTACGAAAAACATACAATAACTTTGGCAATATCATAATTGTAACCGGTTTGACGCTCGTGACGAGCTCAGCTCATCATGAGGCACAGTGAAGCTGTGCTCATGACGAGCTGAGCTCGTCATAACCGCCGTGAAACGCCCACGCGGGGATAATTCCCCTCCTGTGCGGGCGTTCCATTGAGTGGGCGGAGTCGTGACGAGCTCAGCTCGTCATGAGCACAGCTCCATAGTGCAGCGTGAGTAGCCCAGCTCGTCAAGAGCACCGCGGTGCCACGCGTGGCCCCCCTCGCACTGCGGGGGAATTAGCCCCACGGGGAAGGGGTTAGCAAGATTGCATTTCCCCATTATTGAGAGTTTCAGGTTGTCCAATCGACTAAAATCCTTCTTAGTTTTTTCCATAATTGGGGATAGATTTAAATCAACTACACATTCCTCTCTCTGTAAAGCTGATTCCCAGATAACTTGGAGTTTCACATAGTACATTTCAGAACATACTCCGTAGGGAAAATATT
This sequence comes from Lissotriton helveticus, assembly GCF_964261635.1. Taxonomy (NCBI): domain Eukaryota; kingdom Metazoa; phylum Chordata; class Amphibia; order Caudata; family Salamandridae; genus Lissotriton; species Lissotriton helveticus. The sequence goes on from NC_136067.1 coordinate 1,704,761,480, forward strand.
TATTATTTGATAATTACATTAGAATGAGGATTTATATTGTGATCTCCCTGATGACTATTATAAGAATGTGTTTTTATGTTTTCTTGGCTTAATGCCAGAACATGCTTGATAACTCCTGTAGGAGATTTATAGTTGTTGTCTATATTTCGAGTCTTCCTCCTAAAATGTGTGAAGGACTAATCTAGGAAGAAACCACATTGTCGTGTTTATTTATTTTCACATCAAATGCCGGCAAGCTTGCTGTATTTATCATAAAATTTGGTGACAAAGTCAGTTGCCCCCTCATTTTACATTTTGAAAGACCTGACAAAGCGTGTATGCCTAACCTTTTTGATTGTGAAAAGACTCATATTTTCTAACTGACCCATAATGAAGAATTGCTGTTTTTTAGGATCAAAGCCTATTTAGTATGCGAACTTCCATATGGAACCTCCCAGATAATACGAGCGGACAGCGTTTACAGGGTTAGTTGTACCCTGTGATATGTTTTAGAATACATAATTTGAACCTTTGTTGAACTGCAAGGTCCCTAAAGGAGAAGTCCTAATTTGTAATTTTACCTGCAATTGGGTAAATATTTGTCATTCTGAGGATAGTATTAGGTTGTGTGTATGTCAGACTCCGTTTGAAGAGCCACGGAGCAAACCGGGTATGCTAGACCCCAGCGGTGGAGCCAGAATTGTTTAGCGTCTAATCTCCCTACTGTGATCCTGCAAACAGTTACAAGTATAACCCCTTCATCACTTTGCTCTCAGTTGTAGCAATGGTGAGTATAACTGACTTCTCAGGGAAGTTATGACAAGTTCAGCACTCAACTGATGCTATATAGCAAAATAACCTGATTGTCCAGTTCTGTGCTTATCTTTGTAAAAAGAAGTACTTTAATAGTCTATAAAGCACTATAAAACACATTACAAAAAGCCCATATAGCCATGTCTTTGGGGGAAGGCCTCTATCTAAAGGCAAGGACACCCCCTCTGCTTGGGCCTCCACCTCCTTTCACTCACTCATAACATTAAGATCTCCTGTGTGGGCCTCAGGTACAGGTGCAGGGCTCCCTCCTCTCTTTTAGGCAGCACCATGCACTAAGTCTCTCAGTCTGTTATCTCCCTAATTCAGAGTCCACGATAGGCCTCAAATAGACATCCATGTGGCATGATACAGTCTTTGTCTTCCTCTCAAAACTGGAAGATGCATCGGCCCTCTGCTCTGTTCCCGGGTGCAGATGTGGGGCTGTCTGGTGGATTTCTGAGGCTTCAGCAGGAGTCCATCTGTCTGCAGATCAACTGCTTTCTTCTGTCTGCATAGTGAGTTGGCTGGGGCGGATTACCAAGGGTCTTGGCAGGTCCTCCTCCACCTGAGCTGACTGGTGAGTATTTGGCTCAGCTGAGCATACCTCTAAGGGTGAAGACAGTGAAGCAGTTTGATTTTGGTTTTGGGTTTTGGGTCCAGGTGGCAATAGATTCTAGTTCCTCTGAGTTTGGCTCTGGCTGTCCTTGCATATTTTTTTGAAAAAAAGAACAAAACCGGTTAGGGTTCCAACAGAATTCATTCTCGGACTGGCCTCATTTGCTCTAGAAAAAAAAACTGTCTCCTTTGGAAATGAGTTCTTTTTTCAGACAAAAGGAGTAGCAATGGGGTGCCCCTTCGCCCTAGAGCTAGCAGTTTTGTTCATGTCTATGTATGAAGAGAAGTATGTGTACGAAAACAATCTGTTCAGGCAGTTTATAACATCATGGATGCGTTTTATTGACAACATCTTTTTGGTATGTCCGGCAGCACTGAACAATTACAACAGTTTTATGATTGGCTGAATCAAAGGACACCTGATATTAAGTTCAGTATCAATTTTCCATCTCACAGAATGCCTTTTTTGGATGTTGAAGTATACCCGTCAGAAGGTTGACTAGTAACAACATTATACCAAAAGCCCACAGACAGGAACAAGGCGTTACTATTTTCCAGTAATCATCTGAGAAGTTTTAAAGAAAACTTACTGTTCGGACAGTTCCTTAGAATTGGCCGCAATTGTTCATATAAAGATGAGTACACCTTGCATGCCAATAGTCTGGTTGAAAAACTACTTGTCCGTGGATACCCCAAAAATGTTATGAAATCTGCCATGAAGAGAGCTTGGTGGACCCCTAGGTAAACACTATTGGAGAAAAAAGAAAGACCATCGCTACAACGACAAGTGTTCGTCACCACTTTCTGTTTCATACCTGTTGAAAAAACCATCAATCAGAATTGGCATTTGGTGCAGAATTTTGATGCATCTTTTGCAAATACATCATTATTTGCATTCAAAAAGAAAAAATGAATCAAATTACATTGGGAGGGCAGCTGCTAATAGACCTTCTAAACCAACTTTAAGAGAAGTAATGGGTCTTACACCGGTGACAGGATACCGCAAGTGCGGGACATGCACTTGTTGTGAACGAACTATTGAAGGATCATGTAATCGTGGGGTGTGTGCGGGCCGGAATAACAGGAGTGGAGGCCGTATATAGTGGGCTATGTCTCTTTATTTATCCGTGTACAGTGTTTTCGTGATGAACAAAGAAAGGCCGGGCTAGCTCCGACAGTGAAGGTGCTTGGCTGGAGGTCACAACGAGGGCTGTATCACGGACGTCGGTCGGCGTCGGCCACCAGGTCGTGTTGCTCCGTCAGCGGGGTGGTGGTTCCTCGGAGGTAGGGTAAGGAGAGAAAGAAGAAAGGGCCGTTAGTCCGACCATTCTTAACTGCGTTGGCACCTAGTACCGTCACCAGGAGTGCAGAAGGGGAACAGACCGTGAGGGAGGTATGGAGAGGGGAACGATGGAGATTAGGAGGAGAGAAGGGTGATGGAGAGCTGAGTCGGTGCGGGGTGTTTATACAAGTGCCGGTGACAGAGAGTAGCTGCTCTACACTATATACAGTGATCGGTGAAAAGAAGAGGGTCGTGTCTGTTTACACTAGGGCTATTTACACGCTAATTGTACAAAGGGGTTCGTTACTCACATGCCCCGCCGTAACTCTTCCTCGAGTTACGGCCGCTCTCCAGCGTCCTCCACTGGACTCCACCAGTCCTCGGTCCAGACTTCTTCGTCGTCTTCCGCTTCACCGTTCTGCTTCCCAGGGTCACCGCAAACCGTCTCCTGCCACGAGTCGATCTCTCTGCACACCCCGCCGTCTTCGTTTCCGGCTTTTCCGTCCTCCGTCTCTGGGTAGGGGGAGGGACTTCCGGGGTTACTCGGGAGTCCTTCCGGTTGTCCGTTCTTCCCGATTGGGTCCTGAAATGAGGGAGCCAGAAATGGAGTCTGGGTTGCTAGGGACGCCGATGGATCGGACTGCGAGGTCCGGGATTTCGAGGGAAGCGTCGGGGTAGGCGAGGTAGGGACCGTATTCTGTTCACAGATCACTGTTCTCCCATAATGGAATTCGTTGACGCATTGTTATTTTTCTCTTATATGCATTCTAATCATATATGAATATTTTTTGCTACTTTTCCGCAGCATTAGCAAAGCCAGAGGGACAGCCGTTTATGTGATAAAGTGTGTGCATAAAATTAATGCAAGCAGAATTTGTGAATGCATTTGTTTGCATTTGTTAGTACTTTAAAGTCAGACCTATTGGCTTTGCCAATGATTTTGTTGTTAATTCACTCACAGCTGCCACTAGTTTCGTTTTAAGTTAATTGTTATTTTCTGACTTTTGGAAGCCTTCTGCAGTATGTTACTCATTGACACATTTAGGGATTTTAACAGTTCCTAAAATGTATATCTGATGTTACAAGTGGGTGTTTTTTCTGGAATCATCTGCCGTCTCAGACTTGCTGCATTTATTTTTTCCTTTCCTAGCAAAAACAGGTTTTAAAGAGATTACCTTAGCAGCTCAGTAATTATTTTTAGTAACTAAAAATATAGGCCTGTGAATGTAAATAAGAAAAGCGATGCTCCTTTTGAGCAAGAGCCATGTGTTTTGATTTTGCAGGCTTTTGTTTCTAATAGTTGTATTACTTTTCACTGGGAATATTAGTACTTCTGGTTCTGCCAAATCTTCTACTTGAAATTGATATGACAAGACAAACACATTGCAATATCGTGAGCAGGCCTCAAGGGCCCACACGTCAAAATGTGTTGCAATTTCTTTTTGTTTAAATGTAAACAGTTGGAGAATTTGACCCACACTAGCGAAACGCGCTCCGATGCCATACTAATGTCAGATTGGCCACTATACACGTCAATCAATCAATCAATCAACAACAATTTGTATAGCGCTCTACTCACCCAGTAGGGTCTGAAGGCGCTGGGAGGGGGGGGGTCCGTTACTGCTCGAAAAGCCAGATCTTGAGTTGTTTCCTGAAGGAGAGGTAGTCCTGGGTCAGCCATAGGTGGATGGGGAGGGAGTTCCATGTCTTGGCCGCCAGGTAGGAGAAGGATCTTCCTCAAGCGGTGGCTCTGCGGATGCGTGGTACGGTGGCGAGGGCGAGGCTGGCCGATCGTTGCTGGCGGGTGGGTGTGTAGAAAGTGAGGCGGCTGTTGAGGTACTTCGGGCCCATGTCGTGGAGAGCCTTGTGTGCGTGGGTGAGGAGTCTGAACGTGATCCTCTTGTTGACGGGGAGCCAGTGCAGGTCTCTCAGGTGGGTCGAGATGTGGCTGTGGCGAGGGATGTCCAGAATGAGTCGTGCGGAGGCGTTCTGTATGCGCTGGAGTCTTTTCTGTAGTTTGGCAGTGGTTCCCGCGTAGAGGGTGTTCCCGTAGTCCAGTCGGCTGGTGACGAGTGCCTGGGTGACTGTCTTCCTGGTTTCGGTGTGGATCCATCGGAAGATCTTACGGAGCATGCGCAGGGTGTTAAAGCACGATGATGACATGGCGTTGACTTGTTTGGTCAACGTGAGGGAGGAGTCCAGGATGAAGCCCAGGTTTCGTGCGTGGTCCGTTGGCTTGGGGGTGGTGCCCAGGGCAGGGGGCCACCAGGAGTCGTCCCAGGCGGAGGGCGATGATCCCAGGATGAGGACTTCCGTCTTGTCTGAGTTCAGTTTTAGGCAGCTGTTCTTCATCCACTCGGCAACGTCTTTCATCCCTTCGTGTAGGCTGGCTCTGGCGGTGGCGGGGTCGTTGGTGAGGGAGAGGATCAGCTGGGTGTCGTCGGCGTAGGAGAGGATGTTGAGGTTGTGTTGGCGTGCGATGGCTGCGAGGGGGCTCATGTAGACGTTAAAGAGGGTGGGGCTGAGTGAGGATCCTTATGGTACGCCGCAGATGACTTCGGTGGCCTCGGATCTGAACTGGGAGGCGGACTCTCTGGGTTCTTCCGGCAAAGAACGAGATGATCCACTCCAGAGCCTTCCCTTGGATACCGATGTTGCTGAGGTGCTGTACTAGGGTGCGGTGGCAGACAGTGTCGAACGCCGCAGATAGGTCCAGGAGGATGAGGGCCGCTGTTTCACCGTTGTCGAGCAGGGATCTGATGTCGTCGGTGGCTGCGATGAGGGCGGTCTCGGTGCTGTGCTTGGCTCGGAAGCCGGATTGCGAAGAGTCGAGGGATCCGTTTGTCTCGAGCAAGGCGGCGAGCTGTCTGTTGACGGTCTTCTCGATGACTTTGGCAGGAAAAGGGAGGAGCGAGATGGGGCGAAAGTTCTTGAGGTCGGTGGGGTCTGATGTTGGTTTCTTCAGGAGGGCGCTGAGTTCGGTGTGCTTCCAGCTCTCCGGGAAGGTGGCGGTGTTGAAGGAGATGTTGATGATGTCCCGGAGTTGGGGTGCGATGATGGAGTCGGCCTTGTTGAAGACGTGGTGGGGGCAGGGGTCAGTTGGTGATCCCGATTGGATGGTGTTCATCGTGCGGGTGGTGTCTTCGGTGCTGACCGGGGTCCAGTTGCAGAGGGTGGTGGGGGGCGTTGGTTCGGTGGTTGGGTGCGTGGTCTGTGCGCCGAAGCTGTTGTGTATGTCGGCGATCTTGCGGTGGAAGAAGGTGGCGAGTGAGTCGCAGAGGTCTTGCGAGGGTGTGATGTCGTTGTTTCCGGCGTTGGGGTTGGAGAACTCTTTGACGATGCTGAAGAGTTCCTTGCTGTTGTGGGTGTTGTTGTCCAGTTGTTCTTTGAATGTAGTCCTTTTGGTGGTGCGGATCAGCTGGTGGTGTTTGCGGGTGGCGTGTTTGAGGGCAGTCATGTTTTCTGTGGTCTGGTCATGGCGCCAGGCTTTTTCGAGGGTGCGGCAGTTTTTCTTGGATGTTTTGAGTTCGTCGGTGTACCAGGAGGCTTTCTTGCTGCCGGGTCTGCTGGGAGGGTTCTTCAGTGGAGCGAGGTCGTCGGGGCAGTTAGTGAGCCACTGTGTGAAGGTGTGGGCTGCTTCGTTGGGGTCCGTTGCGCGGGCGGGAGGGTTCAGGCTGAGGGAGGTTGTGAGCTGGTCGACGGTGATCTTGCTCCAGTTCCTGCGAGGAACCTGTTGCGGGTGGTGGTGGGTCGTGGTTCTTCTGAAGCTGAAGTGGACGCAGCTGTGATCCGTCCAATGAAGTCCGGTGGAGTGGTTGAAGGAGATGTGCTTCCTGGAGGAGAAGACAGGGTCAAGCGTGTGGCCGGCGTAGTGGGTGGGGATGTTCACCAGTTGCTTGAGTCCGAGGTTGGCGAGGTTGTCCAGCAGGGTGGTGGTGTTGCAGTCCTTGGTGTTCTCCAGGTGGAAGTTGAGGTCCCCTAGGAGGATGTAGTCAGCGGAGGGGAGGGCGTGCGGGCTGATGAAGTCTGCGATGTCTTCGCTGAATTGGGTGCGTGGTCCCGGGGGCCTGTAGATGAGGGTGCCTCAGAGGGTGGTCGTGGGGTCGTGTGTATCTGGAAGTGGAGGTGCTCGGCGGCGGTGAAAGTGTTGTTGGAGTCGGCCGAGATGCGGATGGTGTTCCTGTGGACGATGGCTATGCCTCCTCCGGTTTGGTTGACGCTGTCCCTCCGGGTGATCTTGTATCCATCCGGGATGGCTATGGCGATGTCGGGCGCTGAGGAGGCGTTCATCCAGGTTTCCGTGAGGAAGGCGACGTCTGGTGATGTTGTGTCGAGCAGATTCCAAAGTTCAACGGCGTGTTTGTGGACGGAGCGGGTGTTGAGCAGGATGCACTTGAGGTGGTTGTTGCTGGTGGCTGGTCTTTTGGGTGCGGTGCAGGTCTGGAGGCCGGTGAATTTGCAGGCTTGGCAGCTGAAGGGTCCGTGGGTGCGTTTCGGGTGGCTCGGTAGCAGGCGGGGTTCCAGTCGGGTTTGAGTGGCAATTAACAGTGATATAAACCACTATCATACATTGCTCAAATGCATTATGCCGCATAACATAATTGTAGGCTAACTACAGAAAAGGGGGCTTGAAGAGACTGTGAGGCTTGTTATACAGGTTACATTTTAATGTATGTCGCTGTACAAATACCGTTTATGATTTTCTGTATTTTTGCCACCTCATATAGTTAGCGGTTTACTCTAAGGAGAGAAGTGAACCAGAGCCCAATAATATTTGACATCATCATTCGAATTGATATCCTCAATATCCTATCCACTACTCCCTTTCTTGCTAAATGTACCCTCTGGCAATCCCCTTGACGATGAATTAAAATGACAGTAACAACTCTACATGTTAACATTGTGCTCATACAGATATTTTTAATCCCTTATTTAATTAATTTTTAAATACAAAATAAGGCAGTACCTCACTGTTTCCACTTAGATGAATAAGAACATCGCACTCACTGGTTTATATATAGTGGTCAGCAGCTGCCATACAGGCCATTTTGTTAGTCAAATGAATTGATAACATAACGTTAACAGACTCCTTTTCTCAGCAGCCCAGTCGATAAGAACCCCAACGGTCAATCCACTTACACCTCAGAGAGATCCTCCCACCAGTGCAGTACATGGGTGCATAAGGGATCCCAGAAATCTAGTGGCGCCACTGGATTTTTTTATTGCCGTAACATATTCTACAATTTCATTACAGTAGATTATGACTTGTATCCAATCTTCATGCATTGTGGAAGCCTTGCTCATCCATCGCATTGACACACAAGGCCATCGCTATAAATTTCCTGATTGACACTGACACCTCTGCTGTATAGTCGAATTCTGCCATTGAGAGATTTACTTCTATTTAGCATCTATCATTTCTTCAACTGACACGTTTACTTATTAGCAGTACTGTTGGACTGCTAGATGTGACCACGTCAAATTGTGAAATCCTAAATTCGCAGCAGAACATAATTTAATTTTACTAATCATTACTGTGGTGACATAGTCGGTGGATAATTCTGTTTGCAGTTAGCTTAACCAGAATCTTTTTGACATTTAGAATTGACAGTGGGCGATATGATGTACAGTGTTGAGTATCTTTTCCTGTCTTAAACAAGTCTCTCATGATCACCCCTCACATAGTGAGAGGCAGAGTGCCTCTTTCAAGGGCCTACATGTAGATTCATAGCAAGTATGGCATTAAACGTTTAAGATACTGCTTATAAAACTCTACAGGGAGCCCATCACTATAAGGTTCCTTGCCATTAAACCATTCCTGCACTATAACCATGATTTCCTCCACTGCAACTGGGAACTGAGTATTCCTAGACTACTTCCCCTTTAACTCAGGCCAATGCCACTTCATCTAGGTATTCAGCAATGTGTTCAGTGGGTAGTGTGTTTAGTACAAATGTGTGTAGTACTGCGTAAACATATTTAGAAGGTTCTCAGACTGAAAGGTCCACCGCATTGGCAATTTGAGCTGCATGAGTGTGTCCAGGATGTCCTTTTAGTTTTCCTGATGATCCCTACCCATCCCCTACCCTTCTTCATAACTCCTACCCCAAGCATGCTTTCTCAAATATAGAGCTTCGTGGTCAGAAGGGTCTCAAAATAGTTTTTTAAATTATCATGGATCTCAGATAATATGAGGGATCATGCTTGGTATCATGCTCCCGTTCCAGCTGAGGCCAGGAGTGCTCAAACGCTCTTTTAGTCTACTCCATTAATCCCTTAGTAGGCCAGCTACTTTTGCAATACAAATTCCACAAATAAAGACTTTGAATGTCTCCCAGAGCGGAGAGGCTCCAGCAACCTTTTAAATACTGGATCTAGGAGTTCTGCACCCCTCAGCCTTCATATATGGCACCTCATCTGGGAGGGTAGGCCCTGCAGGTGCAGCATGCATGGGGAGGATTCAGACAGGCTGCAGGGGAGGATGGACATGTTGTTGACCCATGTCATTGTATTACTCGTGATTAACCATAGATCAATTTTGGCGCAAGAATCATGCGCAGAAGTCTCTTGAGACTCATTTGAATGGCACTGTCTCCAAGCATTTAGAGATTAGTAGATCACACATTTGAGTGATTTAGTGAAGGGATCGGGAAAATGGTGCTACTGTCATTAATGAGTAGGAACGTTTCAGCAAAAATCCTCCTTTTTACAGTAGAGTAAAACATATGTATAAGGATCATCCAAGGAGGAAACATGCTTATGGAACTGTGCCACCTCCAAATTCATTCAAGTTATATTATTCATCAATATGTGTTCCAGTGCAAAAATGCTTGGTCTGCTCAGGGGCATTTCTAATGATGTGAGCTTAGCATATCTACTTTTGTGTCCCTACATTTTGGGCACCTTCTCCATGAGAGTGAACACGCATGTATGCTGCCACCTATGCATAGACGCAGATGCTCATGACCGAAGATTTTTGGCAAGCAAAAGAAAGATATGTACACATGATGATGAAAATGGCAGTATAGCAAGTGGTTACTGATGCTGATGACATACATGTCTAACATACCGGCATGATTCTCCTGTACACTGACTCTGAATGCACGGAAATTATCCTTTGTGAGCCTGACACTTGTAGGAAATCTGACTTGCAGACCATAGTACAGAGAGGCTGCAGTTGTGATGTGAGCTTTTAATGGGGCGCTCGGTTTCTAAGCAGTGTTGAAGTTCAGTGTAGTGCAAAGGGAAACCAGTTTCACTAAAGGAAACTAACCTTGGCTCACTTTTGGTAGCTTAGCCGAGACAGCATAGCAGTCCCCGGTTACAGTGCTTGAAGTGTTGAATGCAACAACCGACAGACTAAGAATGATACAGAATAATCCCATCATATTGAATGCAATATATTGCATGGCAAATACATTTGCATTTTCTAGATCGATCTAACTACTAAATCGCAAGGCAAATGTAGGAAAGTCAATGTGCAGTAAGGAGAGTAAATATATATCAGAAATTAACTGGGAAGCACTGAAAGGGATGCAATATATTTGCTGACCGATATTGACGACCTTAATATTGTCACTTACAACCAATACATTTGAACAAATCTAGAATTGAAAGGGTCCAAAACAAATTTAATAAAAAAACTACACAATCTGCCAAACAAATCATGAGGCTTTAATTTATGAAATGATAATATGAATACAGTTATGTTATGTTTGATAAGGGCTAGGTGACTGACAGTTCCTCGAGAAGAAATTTCTCTTTGAAGTAGGAGGGGATTATTTTCAAACTGATTATTATTACTTGAATTGAGCAGTTTACACCAATGTTTTGTTTAGACTTGTCAATTTTTTTTCATGTGTTCGTATATATGTGTGTCTGTGTGATTTTAATAATCCATCAACATTTATGACCGAGACCCATAACATTTTAATGTCCACCTTCCTCTGTTTCAATTCATAAAAATGTGCATGCCACAGTGAATTAAAGAATATGTAAGCACATGTTATTTTCTATATTTTAGGAAGTGCCTGTATCCTATGTTACAAAGGAGAGGCTAACTGGACTGGAGCTGGGTGACCTATTCCTTCCTAAAGTCCAGGATGGGACTGATTGTTGTTCTGATATGCTACATACGTTCCCAGTGTGTGTACTACTGAGGGGGGGGTCTTCCAGCATGCATTCATGTATTTGATAGATTGGGAAATCTAGCTACTTTGCTTCCTTGTTTATCAATGTCCTATTCGAAAAGTCTATTGTTTTTCACAGCAAGTTGCATGGGGTTGGGGTTGGGACTGAATGGCCAGCACCTGTCTTTTTCAGAGACAGGATTGTGAGGCTGTGAAGGATTTTATGATCCAGCCCATGTGACATTCTAAGAGTGTCTGTGGTGGAGAGGGGTGTTGAGAGTGCTCTAAGAAGCCTGCATCTGATTACACGGTGACTGCTCTCATTCTGCAGAGAGGAGTATTAACAGTGAGGTACAAACACCTCCTGGGACTCAATGCAGACAAGTGTGCAAATGTTTCAGAAATGTTAACTTAAAAAGTTCAGTTTCATCTGCAGAAGTTACTTTTGACAGCACTAAGATATATATATTGGCAGACTTTCAGAGTGATTTATTAAACCAGTTGATCCATTCTTTGTATTTACTCTTAGAGAGCCCCAGTTTATCTTTCATAGAGAACTGAATATAATTGATGATGTTGGCTCATGAAAATGTTTCAGTGCCTCCCCAATTATTCAGTCTGGCTCTTCAGTGGGTGTAAAATCCTGATACCAAGTCCACCATTTTTGCAGGAGTCCAAGTTCTAGTTAACGAATTGTCAAAGATCCAACACATGTCTGAGCATCAGCAGTCTTGTCAGAGATTACTAGTGTTCATTTCTGCTGTAATCTGTTGCAAAAGTATAGTAAGATGTAATGTGGGGATGGTTCATGCTAAAATCGAGTACCAGACAGCATCAACAGAGGTTGAGCTATTGCCTGACATTTCCAGACAATCGCTATTTTACAGGTGCAACAAATGTCAGTTTTTCTTTTTTGGAATCCCCTCAGACATTGTTTATGCAGGTTATGTTATCTGCTGATATTTAGCATGTAGTTTGCCTTTGACATGGAATATAGTACTTGTAGTACTGATGACTTTTCATCTGGTTCCAGGGTTGCCAGCACAGATTGGAGGTTCATTAAGCTTATGATGATGTGTTGAAGGGTATTGTGTTTGGTTATGTTCATTTTAAATGATTTTGCCTTATTTATTGAGCTACGAGCATATGATTATGGTGTTTAAAGGTTAAGGTCAGGGGGGGGGGGTTGTCAATCACTTATGCATATTCTAGGTCTGGTGAATGTTAGCAGGTGGCATTTTGTTATTGGCAATGTTGTAGTAACCACAGCGATAGCCAACAATATGGCTTATCTCTGATGTGCTGAGTGCATGTTAGGTGTTATTTATAATTGGCTCTGTTGAATTATTTTGTTTGTGCTCTTATGTTTTCAGTTAGTCGTGTTGTGAGCAACTTCATTGACATCCCTAGCTATTTACTGTTTTGAATGTATGTGTCTTCTGGCTTAATGTCATCTGTTGGATGTTTAAGATGTGCAATGCAGACATTGCAAAATATTACATTCTTGTGCTACAGGGGTATCATTAAGATGCAGTGATCATTGATTGAAGAAAGTTTACTGTGGTACCAGCACTCTGGCCACTGGCACTGTTGTGACTTTACCGCCTGTGCCATATTGTCCATTTGCGTTTGGTTGCAAGCGTTTGATTTCTTATTTGCTTTGAAGCAACCACAACATGCTACATACCTGCCAACTTAGAATTGAATGCCACCGTACGAAGAGGGGTCGGGGCCTTTTGCCAAAAGCTCCCTAAGAGGCACTCTGCCCCTCACCTAGCCCACCCACATCACCAGTGCTGTCTTAAAGCATGGGCATGCAGGGCAGTTTCCCGGGGTCCCACGAACATAGGGGCCTCAATGCAGACCAGAATTTAACACTCGTTTTCTGTTAAACATTCTTATTCCTGTGAGTGGCTGTGTGACATGACCCAGTGCACTGCTTCGCCCAGGCCTTCTCCTAATTCGCGGCCAAGACCTGGAACGAGCTTCCGATCAACATCAGAGTCGCCCCCTTCTGAACATCTTCAGGAAGACGCTCAAGACCTGGCTCTTCTACTCACCAGTGCTGCTCACCCTTCCCCCCCCCCCACCCCAGCGCCTTGAGACCCTCTCTGTTGAGTAGCACGCTTACAATCTCCTGATTGATTGTTTGAGGGGTCTATAATGCTGTTAAGACGGTCCTGCATACCACTCTCAAAAGCCCACAAGAGCAAGCCCAGGTACCCTTTATGTGCAAGGGAGAGGCGAGTTGGTTGGGAAGTTACAGCCCTGGTGTGCCTAGAGGGATCAGGCTAACTTGCATAATTCTTCTTTTGTTATACATTGAGATAAATTCATTACTTTATTTTAGATCGCTGACCTGTTCCTTTCATAAAATATCTGTCCTTATATTTCCACTTCTATTTTTATTAGGGGTTGGAAATTTCCACGTAATGAAATCCGAGAGTGTTGACCAAGGATATGCGATATTTTGTGGAAGGGGGTCTTTTCCTGGATGCATGACTTTCGCTAGAAGTCCAGCATTGCAGAGCTTTGATAGATGGCCCATTTTGAGTCTCTGTAGTCTCAGCCCAGCTGTTCTGGAATCTGCTATTGGTTTTTTTTTGCATTAGGATAGAGAAGTATACATACTAGTTCTGTACTGTCAATCTTTCAGGAAAGTTTTGTGACTCTGAAATTGATTCTCTATTTCTTCGGATTTAGGTACTGAGGGTAGAATCTCTCGTTCTATGTGCTTTGTAAACCATGTTTCAGCTGTAAACTGATTTTTGGCTAAACTGGGTATGCAAGTGATACAGTAATACTGCATTCTGCGAATTCCAACCCAGACGTTTCATGAGCCGGGACCAAGAAACTAGCCATAAATGGCTCGATACCATGGCATTTGGGTGTAATTATCACAAATCTGAGCTCATACTCCATCTTTCCGGAGGCAAACATGGCTCCACCTGTGACTGGTTGGTAATTCAGCCATCCTAAAATACTTCAGTGTCAGTAACTAAGTGTAGAATAACTGTTGCTGGATCACCGAGTCCAATGCCCAAAGTGTCCACTGGTTGTTGAATCTGTTATTCCATGGTTATCAGATGATCTTGATATCTGCTTTGGGTGACCAGTACCATCAGGGCTCGAAGTCCAGCCCTTGTGGGGAGTGTTCCACTTTACATAAGTACCCTTTTTTATTTCCAAGGGGAGGACCAGTCGGACACGTCATGGAGGCCCTCCATTTTCCACATAAGTGCCCAGAGTTCAGGTTACCTAGACCCTGTAAGCATTGTATTCTTTGAAGAGACAATTGACTGATTCTCCTGTTAATGCTAAACCTGATGCATACATAATCATGCTACAAACGAATAGAAGGTGAGTGAACTATACGGGGTTCTATTGATCGTGTGAAACAATGATATTTATATGCCTGCTCTGATCTGCTGGTGACTCAGCATCTCACTGTACTGCTGACACGTGGGTCTGCATTATAGGTAGGGCGCAGTGTCCCTGTTTGCACTGCAGCACACCTACAAATGAGTGTGCAGGAGCAGACTGGAATAGTGCACCCTATAATAGTTCATACAGTACCCCCAATGCAGCTACAAACTCACACCTGGGCCTGTGGGCAGTACAATAGTGAAATACTGACTAGCCTGAATTCTAAAGGGGGCAAAGACCCTCAGCAAGTGAGTGGACTGCTCTTACCTTCAAGGGGGTGTCAGGGGAACGTCTGGCTGGGTCCATGGGGCCCCTTTTCTCCCATTGCAAGGGGTGCCCTCTGGGGGTGGGGGCGCACTGATTGTGCACCACCCCTTCGGGAAGCATATTCAGTGTGCCTCCTGACAGGGTTTTTGCCGCTGCGCCCTTGTCTATAATACGCTACAGGCAGGGGCTGGGAACCACAACCGGCCCTAGCAAAGTGCTCGGCCGGCTCACCACTCGGGGGGTTTGGAGGTGCCGCCAAGCTCTTTTACGGGGCCGGTTTTCGGCCGATTTTGGTACAGGGCCGATTTTGCAGCTATGCTGCAAAAAAGGCCCTGTAACAAAACCGCCCCCCAGGGGCCCAAAACCGGCCCCCGCCCGTGTGGCGCACCGGGGGATTGCCCGGTGCCCGCTATGGCCAGTCCGGCCCTGGCTACAGGCACAGAGGCAACCTGTTTCCACAATTGCATGGGGCCATTTCCAGATGCAAAAGAGGGAACACCCCCTTGATATCATGCCAGTCTGCTCTGAGTTACACAAGCGACCACACAAGTGTCTGCGCCCCCTTCTGTAATAATATACTCTCCAGAGGAGGAGGGGGGAGGCAGATAAGGGGCTTTACAAATGGGTAATAAGTTGTGACTCCACCTCTGATCTGCTGTATGAAGGCCCTCTGAACGTTTTGCACCACTTGTGATTTAATCATTATTTCTGCTGCCTTTTTGATGACTGCCATTAGTTTTAAAGGTCATTTGATAGCTCTTTGTTATTGTCTCTGAGGGCGGTGTGGCAAGTGGAGTGTGATTTTACCTATGCTACTTGTATCTTTTTGGTCAAATTACACCATTTATATTCTGTATGCTTACCTAAAAATAGTTTGTACGGTCCCAGTCTGAAAAGGATTATCTAGCCTGATTTAAGATTACGATGAAAATAAACAAGGCAAAAACATGTTTTTCTCTTGTATGTTAAATCTCTGCACATTCCTGAATTATATAATAGAAATATTTCCCAAGCGCCCCCCCCCCAAGAAAAATAGTATTATATAGAAATGTTAAACGTTTATAATCATTAGATTTTCGAAAGCTGAGAAAACAATGAAAAGGCTTCAAGAATTTACAAAAAAACACAATGGAAAACAGGAAACCTTCGTGTATATGTCATATTTATTCGTAGTGAGACAGTTTTGTTGGTTCTCGTGATGCGAATTGTTGATGACTGAAATGTCTAAACATTTACTTTTACGGCATGTTCTTTTTAGCTCCTAGAAAGTAGTTTGACGTTTTAGTTAGGAAAAAATAAACCTCTCAGGTCTCTGTGGTTGCCTGGTTGCAGGCATTGTGTGGCAGTGTATACATATTTTCTTTTCTTTTGTGCACTGTGTTATGCTGTAAAGATTGATTGGCGAGAGGGTTTTCCTTGCTGGGTGAAGGATGTGTTATAAATACATACTGTGGCTTTTCACTGAAGGCTTCTGGGAATGGGAAAAGAATCCTGCTGGGGCCGCCTGTAGACAGACTGGCTGTTACATTAAATGTATTGGATATCGGAGTCTACCTCGAGGAAACTTTTCCATGTAATTGCGCAGACCTCTCTCCTAGGGTTACCTGCAGTTTAGGATCTTAGAGGCAGCCTGGTGCGTTGATCTGTACAGAACAAGAAGCCATTAACTGGAAGGGTCGGGGGGGTTAATGGAAGAAATATTCTTTCCACGCCATTATCTTGCTGCGGTCTATTGGAACCCGAGGAGAGATAACACTTCCTCAACTCCTGTTGGTGATTTCTCAATGCTGACCTCATTTCTGCACGACTGCATGAAAAATTAAACGTGAAGGTGGACGCCAGTGGAACTGAGGCTTTGTGTGCGGCCTGCAGCGTGTATATAGTTCAATAATGACTGTTCCGTTGAAGTCTGGGCGTGCGACGGTGGAAGCCGGTGGAATTGAACCTTTGTGTACTTCCAATGTTTAGCTTTGTTCAATGATGATGACCCTCTCGTTGAAGGTTGGGCACTTAAAGTTTGTGCCGGTGAAGCTGAGCCTTTGTATGTGGTCAGTGGGGATTCTTTTTAGTTAATATCACTTTTGTGGAGGCGAGGTGCACAGTTATTGCAAGCAAATAAAGTCAGGTAGTGTTTTCCTACACTGTTGTGATTTGTTTCTAATTCCTCTGTGCCAGTGGTTTGGAATTAGTCTGGTCCTTGAGTGATACTTGGACGTCGGCCTCGAATGATCCTTCAGTAGGGTAACACAAGGCTCTTCCTTCATCATCTAGGAGAGAATCAAGCTTGCAAAAAAAGCTTGAATGTAATTTTTCCCAAATATAATTTGCTAAAGGAGTTTTCATGTCCCACTCTCAAAATTAATTAATTTAATATAAATGTCAGATTTGGTCAGAAGGTGTCATGTCTGAAACTTTAGTTAGCTATGAAAACTCTGTAACAATTAAGTTTGTTTGTTCAAACCCCAGCAAAACCAGTATAATCATTAATTTGCCTAATTTACAAATAACTCGTATGGCTAGGTAATGGTGACATGAGAGAAGACTGTTCTAGTTTGTGGCATATGAGATGTTGACCTTGCAACCCAAAGACCAAGGATCTAGTCCGTGCTTTGGCACTGTCTGGGGAAAAAAGTATGATTCTAGGCAAACCACATGTCTCTGAGATTAAAATTGTGAATATGTATAATTGTGTGATATGAAAACTTAACTGTAGCGTATGAAGTTCAGACTAACTTAACTATATTGTTCCATTTCTGCTCCTCCCCATCACGGCCGGACTGGCCGTAGTAGGCACCGGGCAATCCCCCGCTGCGCTGCATGAGTGGGGGGGCGGTTTGGGCCCCCTGGGGGCTGTTTTTGTTACAGGGCCGTTTTTGCAGCATAGCTGCAAAGTCAGCCCTGTAACAAAATCGGCCGAAAACCGGCCGCGGCAAAGAGCTCGGCGGCACCCACAACCCTCTGGAAAGGGGGGGGGGGAGCACTTTGCCAGGGCCGGTTTTGGTTCCCAGTCCGGCCCTGCTCCCCATCTCATTCTTATTGAGGTAATCTCGTCTGAACTGGACCCAACACACCATGCTGTTCTTTAAAAAAAAAAAAAAACTATTCTGTGTTACCCACTTTGCTAATTCTTGGAGGTTGGTTTGTCAGTCAAAACTACAACAGATACCTCACATAAGATTAACAATAGACTGCCAATACTCCTATTTCAAAGAGTAGTCTATGCTATTTGAAAATATTAGTCCAGTAACTTTAATACTAGCTTTCACGTAATCCTTTTAAAAGGAACTCGTTGTTCAATATTCCAAATAAAGGTAATTCACCTCTCTAAAGTACAATAATTTCACATTTTCCACAAGAATTACATGATTGTGTTCATTAATGATTCCATCCATTCTATATTTTTGGTAACCTGATTTTTATGTTAAAAAATTTGATAATAAAGTTACTCCTCCAACGTTTCAAAACATAGGTGTTTGTTACTTGGAACGAATATGCAGAGGACTAACTCATCCACTGAAGAGAGCTGTGTGTTCTCTGAAGGTGCAGGATAAAATCCTGGTGTCAGCTCTCGCCCTTCCGTATCAGATAAAATGAATGCCAGTGAGTGGGGTATTGTGAAAATCTAACCTTTGTAGTGCTAAAAACCCACAGCCTGTGGCAAAACACCTATAAAATAAATATGTTATCATTATTATTGTTGTACTCGTGCTGCATTTAGAATATCTGATAAGGTAACCAGTTGACTGGAAGCCACCAAGAACGTAGTACATCTGCCCATGGTTTGTGTTTAACAAAATAAAAAATGGTTCTGGAAGTTGTTGTCCTAGATCACTTCCGTTCAACTGAAAGAACACATCCAAAAAAACTAAAAAAGAAAAAAAGTTGTAACATAAAGGAACAAGGCAGAAGCTTTGCTTTTTTCATGACATTGAGTCATTATGTTACATTACCTGAATTCATGTGGTCTGCACAGTGCCTTAATTTTGTACTTTACTTGCGAGCGTCTGCATTATTTACACAGACGTATGAGGGATTTCGAGCTATGGGAAGTCCATTAACCCAAGCCTTTTGACTTGGGGACTGTGCCATTGATTGCCTGTTTAAGGTCAACAAGAGCCATCTCTTGAACACATACAGCATCTGTTGTTTTTTGGTAATTTTTGCTTATTGTTTTGAATGAACTTCGTGGCTAACTAACTGATTCATAACTCTGTTTTCTGAAATGCCACTTTTCGATATCATACACTCAGTACAAAGATAATTAACTCTACTTCCTTTAGTTCATGACACCTTCATGTTATTTGAAGTACTCAAATTGACTAGAACCCTCAAAGTGCATGATTCAGTGCTTGAGTAGCTCATTCAGACCAGGTTTCAATCTTGCATTCTGCACATATAACACTGTTTATTGTAAGTTCAGTTCCGGAATGGTAGAAAAAACATAAACTGAATGAGTCACTCACATGCAATGCTTGAAAATCTGAGATCTCTAATTCTCCATACGAGAAAATGCAATCTTGGTATTATACATGTTAAACGTTCGCTTTAACTTGCACAAACAATAGCCAGGTGACTGAATGTGACCAAACCGATAGTAGATATTATTCTCAGTGCCTATTCGTTGTCCAGAGAGCCATGGATATGAATTCATCAAAATGCCACCGGGAGCATGAATGGAATTATAATGATGTCAAATGTTTGACTGCTTGTTCCACTTTTGAGTCTCAACAATCTCTTATGTGTGGAGAGGAAATGGCAAGCAGTTCAAACTACAGATGCCTGTATGTGAAAAAAGAGAAGAACCATCTCAGGGCCAAACCTCTAAACTATGTGTGGTGACTCTTTAGAGCCGAATTAAGCTTCAGTGGAGTACTGGATCAAAATCCACTGATAGGTATAGGAGGACCAGCAAGCAAGATCTGTGTTTGTCTTAGACTCAATGAATGTGCAGATTTATGGTGCACATGGCTGATGTTTTAACTAAGAATTAGAAGTTATAAACTTTCAGTTGTTGCAATGGTTATGCTTGATTTTAGTTTTTCAACGCTGTGAATCAGGCCATAATTAAAAACAAGCGAAATCTCAGTTCTGTTTTCAATTGCTTTAAGCAGGTTTACTTCATGGGAGATGTTTGGGATGTGACACCCCCCAAATAAATGCATTCCTGGCTTGGTAGTTGTGTCTAGGGGCCCTAAGTAGCCTCTGCTATTTGTGGGTTTTTTCTCGGTGGCCTGATTTCACTAAGAGGTTTTAACGTGCTCATGTTTTTGGATGAGAGACTTGTATATAAATAGTGGCCCAAATCTTTCTTTTTTTAGTATTAAATCTTTTTATTGAAGAAAGCAGCTCATACAAAAACAAAGATGCTTTGCGGATCAAGAATACTCAGTACAACGGTAGAGGGATTTGAATGCTATGACAGCTACAAATAAACTGCCCCAAAACCCCGCAATGCCCTCTCATTCCAGGGAGAACAAAAAACAGAGCCTGCAACAATGGAGGAAAAAAACAATACCCTGTCCCCGCCCCCGCCCCCACCCCCATCCATCCCTCAGCCTACCCGCCCCCCACCCCTGTTCCAGGTCCATAATCCCCATACATACAAACTTCCATCCATACCAAAGCCTCTCAAAGAGGCACCTGTTTTTTCTTTTTTTAGGTATTAAGTCTGCTCTCATTTAGGTGCTCCTTCAATAGATGCAAATGTACTACTTTTTGGAATTAACGACGATTGGCAGTAGTACCCCTGGAAAACTGTGCCAGTTTCAGGTTTTCCAGGCATTCCACTGGCAATGAAACAGGGAAAAGATAATGGGACGAATGCATGCAATTGTGTAACCACTTGCTGTCACTTAGGCTAGCATTTGAACCCATCATTTTTTGCCCACTGTTCCACTCTAGACAAAAGGCCTTACAGACAGGGTGGCAGAGGACTTTACATCAGCCACTTTGCTCTTACTCCACCTGCCAAATTTAGAGATATCCACCGGCTCCGTGAACATGTCTATACATTGTGGCAGGAACAACCATCATAACAGTTCCTGTCAATGTACGAAAGGGTTGACAGGCGGCTCTGTCAAATATGAGGGGATGTCCATGAAACTTTTCTACATGTTTTTATTTTTCTAAAGCAAACGCCTTAAGAGGGAGTTTGTTTTTGAGAAATAAAAGCTAATAAAGAAACACAGTATAGGAGTTTTCTCCCAGGGTGTTTGGTGGTCAATTTATTATTATTATTTTTTTATGTTCCTCATTGCCTGTTGGTGACGTATAGTTAAAAAGAAGCCATCCATCCATCCACTCTAAAACGACTGAACGATTGGATGGATTACCTTCGATGGCTTCTACCCCATTGGACTGTTGGAGAAAGTTTTACACAGACTGAGTCAATTAGACTTTTTCAGCATAGAATTTGCAGTCTGCCTGACTCAATCATGTGGGCGGATCTTGTGTTTGGCGGGCACCATTGCCCTTGGGGTCCAGCTGTTGCAAATAAGAACTGACACTGCTTTTCATGAGGACAGTACTTGCCAAACCTTGGTCATCTCACCAATTCACGCTTTGCCCACTGTTTTTTTTAGTTGGGAAATTTGAGATTCACATCTCCACCCCCGGCCCCAAAAAAAATCTCGCTGACTAAGCTATTCCCTTTGAACAACCTTGTAAGATTTCTTCTACGTCAGTCATGTCGCTTGACACTATTTGCTTCGTTAACATGTTCGCCGACCGTGATCCCTTGCTCTATTGTTCTGTAAAAGTGAGCTGAGTATGTGTGATTGTAGGTGTGATGAGATAGTGCTCCACTGGGAGCTAATTTAATGGAGGGGAACATTTAGAGAATGGGTAGGAGTTAACATCATTGCTATCTGGTGAGGAGCTTGAGGAATTACTTATTTTGTATTTCCTGTGAATCTATAAATAAAGCTACAATTTTCTCCCTTTGAATCTACCAGCTCTAGTTGATGCAGCGGTTTTGTATAGCCCAAAAAAAACTTTTTTAAACTCCGTTTTCTGGTATGTAACATGCGGGAAAAAAATCTCATAAACATTCTAATTAAAAACGTGTTGTTCTCTTTAATTGGTTTTTACAGACTTTGCAATATACAAAGTACCAGTAAGAAAGCTAGCCAGCCTTTTCTAAAACTTGCAACTTTAAGAGAAAAAAAATAGCTCAAAATAATGATGCAAAGTGCTAAAGCTTCAGTAGTGTTTTTACCATACAAACAAAATGCCTCGAACAATGAGGCTGAGTGTGTGTTCTCCTCATTACCTTCAAGGCCAGAAACAAGAGCCCTTCCTCTCCTCACTGCATTATCTTCACAAGAGGCGAAATCATTTCTTTCCATGGCTTTTTTACTTCTTATCCTTGGCATCCGGTAGCCCACACAAAATGTTCATTTAAGACAAAGCGTTGATTCCAGCAGGAAATAAGTGAAAGCATGTCCTCTGTAAGTTGTAATTGAGGTTATGGCACGGCATATTGCCTCTGGCGGAATTCTATTACAGGGAAACTGAAACTATGATTTTGAAACTGTCTGCAGTGTAAGCAAAGTAAATTCATGATTAGATACAAGGAATTGAACTAAAAAGAGAAGGTTTCCTGTAGTGAACTTTGTTGACTTTGAAGTAAAAGGTAACCCTGCAAACACCCTGCCGAGAAATGGCGAGATAAGTCTTGGAAGATTTTTAAGTTACTTCAAGCGTGCAGCCAGTTTCTGTAGCATCTGCCACTTGGCTATTCAATGACTTCTTTTGTAGCTTGAAGGCCTTGCCAGTGCCACCCAATCGTTTTTAAGTCCTGGTAATTTATATTTAACAGCTGTTACTGGGTGTGATCAACAAGTTTGGCCTCCTAAGCTGCTGGTGCGATTTTATTACTTCTTAAATGCATCTCATCACTTTTAATTAATCTCAAGGGATGGTGTTTCGGATTAGCAAATGCATACCTTTCTGAGAGTTCCAGAATCCTTTCTTTTTCTATATATTCAGCACATGCACATCACAAAAGCCCCTTTGTCTTATGCTTGCTGTTGTGAAGAAATTGCATTCCTTGATGTTTTGAAATGTTATTTTTCAGATTAATGACTGCCAATTATTGGTTTAAAATTTACTTAGTCCACGATTATAAACATGCATTGGTTAATTACCATAGGTCCAACGTTGTCTGCCAGCATTTTGGCGTTGTCAGTGCTTGTTTGTTGTCTTTTTGAAACACTTTAGTGTTGGTAAAGCTACTGGGCCCCTGTCAATTATAAAAAGAAACAGCAAAAAAAATATTTGTTGGGTCGCAAAAAGCACAATTTGCCACAGGAATCACTGAAGAGAATTACATTGTGATGCTGATATGTACTTTCGGAAAGGATGGAGTGCTGTCACTCACAGTGAAGGTAGCCAGTAACTGAAGTGGACTGACTCATTGCCCCATGCTGCATGCTGTAGTGGTTGGAAGAAAAATTGCCAATGACACAATAACTGTCCAATGGATGCAGAGGGGTTGCTGAAACCCCTTATAAATTAGAATATGACATCATTTTTTTTCAATCAAAAGGTCTAACAATGGATATCTGTTTAGGAACATGTGGGCAAACGACTCATTAAAGAGCTGAAAAATATTTGTAACTTGCACTTCCATCTGGATTTTATAGGATCCCTGGCAGACCAGACCACGAGTTGACGGTTAAAACACAATTCGATTTTTATGCATATTTAAAGCAGGGACCTCCTCCAAGTTCCAAGTTCCAAGTATATAATCTGATTAAGCGTCTACGATGGTGTAATGCACAGATTACCATTTTCATAACAATTCTTGCAATTAGTGGTAAATGCCAAACTTTGCACAACATCCAAAGCCTAAGACCATTATGCTAGCAGTTGCTCTACTGGGGAGAGGGTGGTTCCATATGTTACTATCGTATGGCTGCAGTCATTTCATAGTTGAGAGGTGAGGGAGCCAGATACAGTTTTAATGTCTGACATGCAACTCTGGTAGGGAGCACTTCAGGGTTAGGATATTATTGTGAGTGATTTCACCTCATATCATCTGTTTGCAGAAAAGATGCAAGCCATGGTAATGTAGTACTCTCTGTTAGATGCTCAATATGTACCTATGCCTTAATATTGGAGCATCATCTTTGTATTTTGTGTACTAAAGACTTTGTCGAGTTTCTTCACAGTTTCATAACCGCTATCAGTTTTTGATCCATAACATTTTAGCAGACTCCAAGTTCTAAACAAAAACGCAAATCTTTATTTCATCCAAGATACGCACCTTTAATGCTGACAGTACAACAAATTCCTTTAAATCAATGAAGCCATATTTAAATGAGACGAATAAGAAATGTGTGATTGATGTTTTAATTTCCATATGTCATTCTTAACTTAAATCAACGTAGTGGTCAACAGTGTCAATCTACATTTGTCTTACTCCAATAAAACCTTCACTTACATAGTTGAGAACACTCTGTGGAACTGCCAAGGTCTTGTTAATGGCATGCCTAGACCTGTTGTATTATAGCATACACCAGACTTCCAGGAAAATCATAGAAGGAATGCAATGATTGTAAAATGTGATTGCTAGACTCTGCTAGAGGCTCTTAAAATCTGACCGTGCTAAGGTAGGATAGAAGTTGCTCCTCCGCATGGGTCCTTGAGAGCAGAATAACCCTTGTTGCTATTCAGACTGTACTTGGATTAAAATAGACATTAGGTGGGCTTGATTAAGGAAAACCGATGGAATACTTTTCCCATATCCAGTAGTTCTCCAACTACTCATTCCACTGGACGTGTAACACGCGCATTATTGTACTCCGAAGTATACATGAGATGACCTACAACATTATCGAACTCCTAATATAGATTCTAATACATATGTTATTGTATTTAATGTTGATTCGGCAGAGATGAGTTTTCAATTGGAGTACATTTAGTCATGACATGTAGCTGTTCAAATGACAGAACGAGCTGTCTTTGAACAAAATACTTTTGGAGCTAATTTTACCTTTTGTTGTCTGAAAACAATGGTATTTAGCTTATCACTTTTCTGGTGGGGGTATAAAGGAACAGGTTCTGCCATTCTATTTACATATAAGTACTAATCTGAAAACTCTAATGAGAATGGAATACCATGCCACCGCGCATATTGAAACTGGGAAAAAATAGAGAGAAGCATTCATATGATGTGGTGAATCATGTATACATGTTTCCAATTCCGCATTTCCTAGGCTCTTCTTTCTGACCAAGCTGCAAATAAAACAAACTATATATTGAGTATTGGGATGCCTGGACTACTGTCACACAGACACATTTAGATGATTCAAATGGTGCAAGAGCTTTCAATATCAAGATAGAAGATCCCATAAAATCGGTCCTAAAATTACTTCACTGCCTCCCTATAGAACGCTAGATAAAATTCTGAATACTTTGGACAATGTTATTGTCTTTAGCGAAGTTTACATATACATTTGTGGATTTAAGCTTTCCTTTGCATCCCCATCAGACATTACTGGTTGAGTCATAATTCAGTAAGCCCACATTTAACTGTTACAACATTGTTAAAATACTTTTAAATAAGATTGTAAGATTGATCAAATCTAATTTTTAGAAAATCCTCAGTGTTATGCTTTGACTTGGATATCATCTTATTAATTTATTTAACATTGGGCCAGATGTACAAAGCACTTTTGGGTTTGCAAACACCACTGAAATATTTTCGGTATTATATTAAACCCATTTAAGGAGTCAGTAACATAATAATCTCAGCTGGCCACATTCTCTGCGATAGCCACCAGTTGAGTGAGTCACAATTTGTGACCTACCTCATCAATATTGATGAGGTAAGTCGGATTGTGATCCACTGCAAATTCGGAATCTTGTGAGGCGACCTAATAATACATAGGGTGGTTTGTATACTACTGGTAGCAATTTGCGACTACCATTTTGAGACCTTTGTTTCGTACACCTCCCTCATTTTTTTTTATACTGTAGCAAAGCCTAATTTCAGATTTCAGAATATTAAGAGGTTCATTAAACCAAGATTAGCTTTTACTAATAGCCCTATGAAACGCTATAGAAGCATTCAATGCAAGTAATTTCCATTTTCTCTCATGTTAATGACATTCTGTTTTCACAGCTGAGAAGTATTATAAAAAAGTAACAAAATCTTCCTATCCTCTTGTATTACTTTTTATTGCAGTAGATTGTATTTTCTATACGTGTACAACTAAGTGAGGTAAGCTCTATGAATTTGAAAAAACATAATAAAAGCATGTTAAGCGCTTTGGGTAATTTTACCCATAATACAAAATATTTATTAGCTAAATATGATCTGTTGTAGTTGAATACACTTCAGTTGAAAAATAGATTGGCATGTATTTCAACGTTTGTTAGAAATGGGATCTCTAGTTCACAGTCGTTTGCACCCTGTCCATGTAGGGTCCCACATCCTAGTCCGGTTAAGCGTAGTACACACTGAAAGTTTACCTGTTCTCACACTCTGGTAGCTCGGCACATAGGAGTCAGGCTAAATTAAAGAGGCAATGTGTAAAGTATTTGTGCACACACAGTACCACAGAGAAAACATCACAAAAGTACTCCACAGCAGTTTAGAAAAGTAGCCAATATGTATCTGATGAAACAAGACCAGAATGACAAAAATCCAACATACACAAGTCAAGATATAAACCCTTCAATATTAAATGCAGTTATAGGGTTTAGAAAACAATTGCTCAAACTGGGGCTATTCGGTTGCGTTTGACCAAAACATCCACAAGTTCAGTCCGATCATGGTGGAGCGCGGGCCAGCTACAGGCGTCGTATGTGTCACAAAGTCAAAGACTGTGAGATGCACTGGGGAGATGAGGAGTCACTAAGGCAGGTGATGCTTCGGTTCCTTCCTGCTATGTAGGACGTTGTGGCTCGGGGATGATTCCTTGCACAAAAGACATGAGGCGTCACTGTAGCAAAGTGATAAATCGGTTCCTGGAGGAAGTGCAGGGTCGTTGAGCTGCTATCACCCGGTGACTGTGCTGGGCACAGGGGAGGTGATTTGTCGGTTACAGGTGCGAGACCTCGGATCCTCAAGCCAACGTGGTGTTGATAATGCGTTAATGTCACAGCGTGATGCATTGATTTCACAGTGTTGATGTTGAACCGCCAGGCCGCAAGCGCTGCATCAGAGTCGGAGAGATTTGTCACAGACTTCGGTAAATCAGTGCTTGGGATTCATGCAGCATTGGTACTTCGAAGGTGCTGTGGCACTGTTGGGGCTTGCGTTGTAAGTCGCGGTCATTGCGTTGCACACTCAAGGGGCTAAACCATGCCATCCGAGCATACTGCGATGATGCGTAGATTTTGCAAGGATGCTCCGGTTCTTAAGTAATGTTTTTATGATGATGCATCGATTTCTTGGTTGCAGCATCAGAATCTCCTCCCAAGGTCCAGGACTGGGTTTAGCACCTCTTGGCAGGTCAGGACTCACAGCACCTGGTGCTGGTAGCAAGATGTATGTGAAGTCTTTGATGGACCTGAGACTTCCAACGGGAGGCAAGCTCAACTCAAGCAGAGAGCAAAGTACAGTCCTCTCACTCCCAGGCAAGAAGCAGCAGGCCAACACATCAAAGCAAACAGCAAAGGGGAAGTCCCTCCTGGCAGTTAAACAGCTCTTCTTCCTGGCAGAATGTCCTCAGTCCAAAAGTGCTTCCTCTGATATGGTGTCAGAAGACCAGTACTTATACTCATTCTGGCCTTTGAAGTAGGGAGACTTCAAAGACAGGTCTTTGTAGTGCTCAAAATATGCCTTTCCTGTCTCCAGACACATTACATTGGGGTATGTAATTCTTTGTGTGGGCACTGGCACAACCCTACTCATGAGTAAGTGCCAACCTCTCCCCCCACTCTAGCTCAGGAAGACCCATCAGCCTGGTGATGGACCATCCGGATATGCAGGGAACACCTCAGCTCCCTTTGTGTGACCGACTAGAGTGAATTCACAAAGCACAGCGTCATCCAACCCAGACCTGTATACTAGGGACAGGCAGAGGCACATAATGGGTAAAGCAAGACATGTCACTTCATCCTAAGTGTCCATTAAGTTACATGTAACAGTATGAATATATAAACACTGTTATACCAATCATAAACAGTATGCAACTCGACGTTCAACAGAGTGTATCAAAACACTTCAGAAAACATCAGACAGGAAAGTTGTTGAATATCAGATTATGCTTTTTATTCAGTCCTTAGCAGATATTCTTCAGAAAGAAACACAATGATGCTTGACTCAGCATAGCAAATACGTTGAAAAATGTATATTCCTAATGCATTTCTGGCTGAACTATGCCCTTCGTCAGGGGAATCTAAAACATCAATAATTACAATGAGTATCAAAGATCTTCCATCAAGCTGCGTAAATCGTACATGTGTTAAATAGAGAGCTCATTCAAAAGATCACCAAGGCTGGAGATCAACTAGCAAAAGTGCAGACATCTACTAACCAACCCGAGAAACCGAACCAGTGGGTGTGAAAAGAAATCTATAGAGAGAATGTGACAAGCGGCACACCCAACATGCAGTGCTGGAGTGATAAAGGTAATTCTAGGAATACCTGAGATAAAGCACCGAAGTCAAAACTCAATAACATCTACAGGCACAAGAACTGTGCCATCAGCTGTGAGATTAAATTAAAATCAATCAGGATTACTTGTGAACTACCAGGATGTGAATCCAAGAGTACCATCACTGCGTGTCGAGAACTACAAGAGGATTCCCTCTGGTAATGGCTGTTCGCATTGAACTAGAAGTGAAAAGACCTATAATGTAAGGAGTATAAACTCTCGTAAGTTCAGCGACAAAATGTTAATGACGTATGTGCAGCGTAATAACACTAGAAAAGTAAATGAAACATGTCTTACCAAAGCCCAAAGGTGCACTCACGTGAAGTTCTACAGCCGGAATCACTTGCGTAGAAGCACTGCCTATCCCGAACTTTAAGTTTGAATACGGAAACCGTGATCGTGCGTGCCTGACATCAGTACTACCTAAAATGAAAAGAGGAGGACACCAAAGACATTTTCAGACCTGCAATTTAAGAACCAACTTCACTAAAAGATGTGTTTTTAAATTGTGAGTCCAGAGACACCAAACTCTAATTTTCTATCAGCTCCAATTGGAAGAAACCTGTGTAAAGGGTTATGAGGCAGCTCCGATGCCAACATGTGGGAGGGATAGGCTTTGTTGTAGTGAAAAATGAATTAAGCAAATTTTCAACGCCAGAACATGTAAAACTTAAAACCACATGTCCTACCTTTTACTTACACTGCACCCTGCCATGGGGCTACATAGGACCTACAGGAGGGGTGCCTTACATGTAATAAAAGGAGGGTTTTGTGCTTGGTAAGATAATGTACTTGCCAGGGCACCATGCAGTTTAAAGCTGCACACACAAGCTCTGAAGTGGCAGGCCTGAGGCATGTTTGAAGGGCTACTCAAGTGAGTGGCACAATTAGTGCTGTAGGCTCTCTAATAGCATTTGGTTTACAGGCTCTAGGCACATTTAGTGCACAGTACTCTGGACTTACTAGTGAATTAAATAGGCCACTCATGGAGAAACAAAATGCCATTACATTTTAGACACAGAGCAAATTCACTTTAGCACTGGTAAGCAGTGGTAAAGTGCCCAGAGTCCAAACACCAGCAAAGACGAAACTAAGCACACAATCAAAAACAGGAGTCCAAAAGCAAAAAGACAGGGGAAACCACACCAAAAAGATGCCAGGTCTAATAGTGTCACTAACAGTAATTCATTATGCACAAAGAGAAATATGTTGCTTTTTTGAGTCAGTTGATTTTGAAAGATTGCCAAAAGAGGAGAGTTGTTTTCACATAAATTTAATGAATATTAAGTTTCCAAAGATTCCAGAGCAGTTCCAGGTGAACTGAAACGTTGAATATGATTTGCATTTGCATCTCCCTTGACTCATTCTGGGGCGCAGCTGGTAGTGGTGCCAACCATATGTGCAGGTTTGTTGTGTATAAGGGCTGTGTTGGGTAGGTATGGCTAGCTGTATACAGCCTTCCCTCTCACTGAATTTGTTATAAGCTGAAAAAATAGAGAGAACCTTATAATACATACTGTTGTAAAGGATGCCATTCTTGTATGCTGTTCCTTACTTGTGCTGGAAAATGTCTATTTTTGTCCCTACATGGAAGTTTAACTCTTCGTTCAGTATTACTTTTATTAATGAGTATTGTCAAACTGTTTATGTATTTACACACTGCATAGATTTTAAAAAGCATACGAATAATAATTTTTAGGTACATGATTTTGATGATTATGGTTACAGTACTATTTTTAGAAAAGTCATGTTCTGGAGAGTGATCTCTAACACTCATACTATCAACTGCCCTCTTAATCGTCCTCCCAATCAGGTTTTTATTGGATTTTTCTCATTCGAAAGTTGCCAAAGTGGTTACCAAGCTTGATCCAACCCAAGCTGTAGGTTGATTTTGAGTTTGTTTGTTTTAATAACAAAATAAAGAGTACTTTATGGAGCATCAGCTGAGATCATGGATCATGTGTGATTGTTGTACTTCATTAGAGGTCTTGCATCTGCCTTCCTCTTAAATTTTGGTGAATAGAGAGGTTTTTTAGTTTAGTGTGGCTCCTATATTAAATTAGCTGGATGTATGGCATATGTGAAGAAAAGGAAGATTACATAGCATTTTCAAAGGATATGTTATTTGGGATTTTCTAGGAGCATATATTAGTTTATATATCCAAGCCTCTGCTCCCTTGTCTTATTTCCTGTGTCATTTACTTTTTCTTTTGGTCTAGGTTTGCTGAATAATCTTGAATTCTATCATGGAACACTTTATAGGGATCAGAAATAAACAGCAAACTTTTATTGAAGCCAGCCATGCCTTTTGTTGGGGTCTCCTGTAACAATTCATGGTGGAAATCAGGACCATTCTTGAGAACAATCATGATATGCCCTTTCTATTTAGAAATCTCCTCAGCACCAGACCATGCAGACCACTTAGGGTTTGTATCTATAAATCGAATTTTTTGCAAGGGAGGAATATGTGTTGATAAACATGTTTCCCTTACTTTTGAAGTCTAAGCAGGGAAACTGAAACAAGGGCTTTTAGTAATGAAAGCACTGCCATGTGGTGTTTATGCTTTATAGCTCTTGATAGTTTACTCTACTGAACCTATAATTATGTAGTCATAATAAACATTATATATAATGTACCATGTAGCCAGCGGAAGTCCTTTTACTAAGCTTAGATGAAGTATTGTTGATTGTAAATCAGCATTTCCAGAAAGCTAAAATTGTTGTATTGATCTGACAGAAATGAGGATACTCAATATTTTACCATATTTACGCCGAAAAAAACAATTCTTGTTGAATCACTGCAAAACAGAAGACTAACCTGGATAACAAAGTACACTCAAGATAATACTAAAAATAGAGATAGAAATTGCACATAGAAAAATGCTTGCAGCCATTATAATCTTTACGAGTCAAAGTTTCTCATAAGTGTAATTATTAACTTTTCAAAGTTAATAATTAAAACCACTTAACTGTTCCACTTAGAAACATATACATCTTAACAGCTGTACCATGTGCACTATTTATAGATAGATATATGGTGACTGTGACATACATGTATATGTTTTATATATGCCATGGCCACAACAAAAAAACATGTTATGGCAAGTACTTCAGTAAGGTATTTGAAGCTGAGAGGTTCCCCAGTAGTAAAGTGCTCATGAAGGACTTATAAATGTACAGGATAGCTTAATAACATTGCAATTATCAATACATGCTCAATTAGACCAGATTAGAACGTTTACACAAAAACACACTTACTTTGTATTAATTCTCTTGGTTACAATTAGATAGGAACACAGAGTAAGGGTGATAACCTAGCAAACTTTCCCTTGACTTTGTATGGTGCCAGTCTAGGTAGAGTTTCTGGCATGACCCATCTAGGTTTTCCCAATTTGAGATTCTTCTTCTTTGGAAGCTTTCAGGCAAGTGAGGCTGGGTGGTGGCATGACCTCCTGCTCAATATTGGTTTGGGAGCAGTAGGAGTAAAATGTAGTTATAAAAAGGTGTGTAGATTCTGCTGATTTGCAAACTTTGCTAGCGGTTGGAATAGTTTACTTGCTCTTTTTGTTTTTACATAAGTGCCCATCAGTTGGCAATATTCCTGTCCTTAAAAGGTTGTGTAGGATTGTCTGATTTTAGCATCTGTATTACAGGATCTACAGAGATTATTCACACTTGGTTTAATCACACTCAGATCTCCACTACCATTCAGGCTAAATTTATGCTTTATTAATACCTGTAAGCAAATGAGAAACCCAAGCACTTGCCACAAAACCACCAGCTTTAATGATACGCTTAGCCTGGAATCGCATGTTAATAAGGTAGCTAAGAACTGCTACATGCTCATTAAAGGACTTCGGAAGGTCCTACCACTGCTACCTCCTCAGACCAGAGGGACAGTGGTCAGGAGTGTCATCCTTAGCCGCCTGGACTACTGTAATGCCTTGTTGCTGGAATCCCCCAGGTATCTAATATCGCGGCTTCAGAGCATCCAGGTGGCAGCAGCAAAATTGGTTCTGAGGAGACCACCGGGTTCATCAACTTCCCAGGCATTAGCGGAGCTACATTGGCTCCCGGTGAGCCAAAGGATATTGTTCAAGTCGCTGTGTATTGCCTTTTAGTCCCTCCATGGTACCGGACCCAAGCCACTTCAGAGTAGGTTCGGCTAGTATGCCCCTTTATGCAACCTGTGATCCTCGGCAGCCAGCCTGGCAACCATCCAGAGGTTCAAGCGAACCACAATGGGTGGGCGAGCGTTTGGAGTGGCAGCTGCTCGCCTGTGGAACAGCCTCCCCTTGGAACTGAGGCAAACGCAGGAGCTGCTTTTGTTTCGGAAGAAAGTCAAGAATTGGTCGTTCCCCAGAGGGTAATCGGCGTCAGCCTTTTGCGGATCATTATAACTTTACTGTGTCTTTAGCGCCAGGATGCCCGTGGGGTTGCAGTGCGCTCTATAAATGTGGAATAATATGGAATAATAATAATTTATGCTGTAGATAAGTGGCTACAAACAAAAACTTTCAAAATAAAACATACAAAAGAATAAATAATACAGCATACATATGTTGTGTAGTTGGCTATCATCGTGCCTACTATGATATGCTGCACACATCTAACAGAAAGTATTGGATAGAACTCCTATAATACATCAAACACAGCCTATATATGCCTATTGGTCAGTTGACCCACAACTCTCGAACAGCAACCACAACAACAAAAACAGCCCACATAACCACCCACATATCTGATGAGCAATAGTTGTGTCTAGTGACCTAGAAGATATGTAAGTAATTGCCAAAAGCCAAATATTCCTTGTGTGTAATAAATGTAACTTCTGTTGTGCAGAAACAATTCCTGCTTCGTGACTTTGTTTTTGCAAACAAATCAATCAGGGCTTGTTATGCGCGTCAGCTCACTAGTGAGGGTCTGTAACAGGGGGAGTCCGCTTCCCCAGCGGCACAGGTACTCAGTGACCCCTGTCCGGAACTCATGTCATGCCCCCCCCACCTCTTATCTCCACAGAACACAGACTGGACATATGCAGGAGGACAGTATAGTACACGGGACGAAGAAGAGGACGGTTGTCCCTTTAACTGGCAGGAGCTAGGAGAGTGGGAGGAGCCACCAACGCCGTCAAGAGCAACGAGCGAGGACGCCGGGGTGTGCTTGTTCACCGGAGGCGTAGGAGGTGTTTGGAGAGCGAAGTCAAGTGAGGAGTTGGCAAAGGAGAAGTTGGCGGAGGAGACGGGAGTAGGAGAGTCGGAAGAGCGGAGAACCTAAATAACATCGATGGTGGAGAGTAGGTTGAAGGCAGACCCGTTGGCGGTGCGGGAGCCAGGAGGCCATCGGCAACACGAGCCGCCCAGCCGCACGCCTGGAGGTGTGTGGCTATCCCAGATACGGGGGCGTATAGCAGGCTGGGTCGGGAGAAAGGGTGGGTCGGTAACGTGACCTGGTCCCTTGGCAGTCCCCGGTATTACCCCCTTCCCTGCATCCTCTTTCACACCCACTTCCTTGCACCAGAGTCAGAGTGTTTGCACGGGCGGTGTTTCCTCACACACTATCCCTGTCACCCTTAAAGTACTTACACAAAAGAACTGATACGTTCCTTTTCTATCCTTTCATTCACGCGCTTCGAGACGACAACCAAGCACCATGGAGCCTTCCACGCCCCGTACGAGGAGGAGTCCCGGACATTCACCGAGAGAGGAGGGAAACATCCGGCCAAGGAGGAGACGAACTGCCCGAAGTCGATCACCCAGAAGAGCCCCAGTCAGGACCACTTGCACGGATTATCTGTTTGCACAAATAAATCCTTTGAAAACAAAGACCCGTCTTCTGCCCTTTACTGCAGAACCCGCTATAGGGTCTCAAGGTGCTGGGGGGTGGAAAGAGTGTTGGGGGGGTGTGGAGTGTTGCAGGTCCGACTGGGCGCTGTGGTTCATTTGAAGAGCCAGGTCTTGAGAGCCTTCCTGAATTGTATCGACGGGGAGCACCCTGAGGTGAAGAGGCACGGAGTTCCAGGATCTGGTGGAAAGGTCGTAGAAGGATCTTTCTCTGGTCTTGGTCTTGCGGATCCGAGAAACAGTGGCGAGGGCCAAGTGGGTAGAGCGGAGGTGTCTGGTGGGTGCATGAAATGAGAGGCGGTGGTTCCTGAGGAGTCATGGAGGGCTTTGTAGGCGTGTGTGAGGAAGCACCTGTCTCACATCCAGGTGGCGATGGTTCTCATCCCATTGTCCCGGGGGCGATGGTGGTGGAGGCTCTGTGGAAGATGTGGTGCGGGAAGGTGTCCGAGGGGGCTCCAGAGTGAATGCTCTTCATGGTCTTGAAAGTGTCATCTGTGATGAGTGGGGTCCAGTTGAGCACAGTCTGCTGAGCACGTCGTCTCCGGAGGTGGTGGCGGAGTGATAGGCAGGTCTTGGGTGTTGAAGGCTGTTGTAGATCAGCTTGATCTTGTACCGGAAGTAGGTGATGTGTTTGTTGCAGAGGTCTTAGGAGGGTGAGACTTCTGTGGTCTCACTGTGGGGTTTAGCAAATTCCTTGACGATGGCGAAGAGTTCTTTGCTGTTGTGTGTGTTGGCGTTGATTCTGACTTGAATGGTTGTATTCTTTGCGGTTTTGAGGAGGTTGTGGTGTGCGGAGGTGGTGGCTTTGAAGGTTTGCGTGGGTGTCCGCGGTTTTGTTGTTCCATCTTTTCACGAGCTGTACAGGTGGGTCAGGACTCATGAAGGGCAGCAGTGAACCAGCTGGCTTTCTTGGATTGTTGCTTGCCAGGTGCTATCTTGAGGGGAGCCAGTGCATCTGAGCAGTTGTAGATCCATCGGTGGATGTTGCGTGCTGAGGTATTGGCATCTGTGGATGTCGGTGGTATGGTAGTGCTAAGGAAGGCGGTGAGATGCTCTTTAGTGACCTTGCTCCAGTTGCAGCAGGGAGGTGGTGGGTGCGTTGGTTTGCGGTGGGTTTGATGAAGACGCAGTGGTGGTTGGTCCAGAGGAGTTTAGAGGTGCGGCTGTTGGTGATGTTTTAGCTGCCGGAGAAGATGGAGACGAGCGTGTGTCCTGTTGCGTGGGTCGAAGAGGAGGCTAGCTGCTTGAGTCCAATGTTGGCGAGGTTCTCCAGAAGGGGTGTCATGTTCTGGTAGTTGGGGTTGTCCAGGTGGAAGTTGAGCGCGCCAGGTAGGATGTAATCGTGGATGCGAGAGCCTGTGGTGTGATGAAGTCCATGTTGGCGTCGGTGAAGGGCGGGATGGGGCCCATAGATCTTAGATGAGGGTCCCGCGGAGGGTGGTGTTGGGTTTGGTCTGGACCTGGAAGTGGAGATGTTCCATGGTTGCCGTCAGGTCATCTGAGTGGGTGGTCAGGTGGAGGGAGTTCTTGTGGACGATGGCGAGGCCTCCTAAAGGTCTGTTGGTGCGTTCCTTTTGGGTGAGCTTGTATCCTTTGGGAATAGCGATGGCTATTTCCGGGCCCGAGCCAGGGTTCGTCCAGGTTTCCTGGAGGAAGGCGATGTCAGGGGAGACAAAGTCTAGGAGGTCTCAAATTTCTGTGGCGTATCTGTGGAGGGAGCGTGTGTTGAGGAGGATGCAGCTGAGCCGGTCAGGAGTGCTGTGGATCAGCCATGTGGCAGGCAGAGCTGGAGTGCGGAGGTGGGTGAGAGTGCACCTGCAGTTTCGGCAGGAGAAAGGTCCATGGGTGTCATTTGGGGATGCGAGGTGACAGATGGCGTGGTGTCCGGTGGTGAGGGCTAGGAGGGTGTTGGCATCATATTGATGGAAGGTCTGAGAACCAGGGTCCATGGTGCTCGTCACGGTCCAGATGCAGATGGGCACAGACGGATTTGCCTTTGGCACACCCTCGGAGTACCTGTTGCGCGGCCACATAGCGTCCGCCATTAAGTAGTGAGAGGGGGAGGGCTGGACTACTGGGTGGCGGAAGAGGGAAGAGGAAACACGGTGCTATGAAGGGATGGACCATAGGGGTCAAGCAGGGGCATGGCGCAAAGAGAGAGCAGGAGAGTTAAAAAGTGAAAACCAGCAGAAAAGGGTAGAGGGAGGAAAAACTGCATAAAAGAATGCAACAGGGCTGAAAGCAAACAGACAGAAGACAGACCAGCAGCAGGGCAAAGATGCTCTCCACTGGACCATCAGGGATGAGCCGTAGGCAGGAGCCTGCTGGTGGAGAAGGGCCTTGAACCACCTACCAGCGAGGGTCAGAAAGCTGACAAGGAGTAGCAGCTCCAGGCGTAGCTGCACAGGACAGGAAGCAGATCACTGACAGGGTCAGTGAAGTTGCTCCTTTCCTGGCGCAGCGGTTGCCATTAAGTAGTGAGAGGGGAGGGGTGGACAGCTGGGAAGCG
Source organism: Lissotriton helveticus (assembly GCF_964261635.1). Classification (NCBI taxonomy): domain Eukaryota; kingdom Metazoa; phylum Chordata; class Amphibia; order Caudata; family Salamandridae; genus Lissotriton; species Lissotriton helveticus. The sequence goes on from NC_136067.1 coordinate 1,704,797,953, forward strand.
GAAAACCTGGCACTAGGACGGCAGAGGGGCCCCGGGGTCGAGCAGGGGCACTACTCAAAGCGAGAGAAGAGTGAAAAACAGCAGAAAAGGGTGAAGAGAGAACAACAGCAACAAAAGTGCAAAGGGGCTGAAAGCTAAAGGGCAGAAGACAGACCAGAAGCAGAGCAAAGATTCTCCCCACTGGACCACAAGGGAGTGGGGCAAGCAGGAGCCTGCGGGTGGAGGAGGGCCTCAAACCACCTACCAGCAATGGCCAGAGAGCCTACAAGGGGCAGCAGCTACCAGGCGGAGCTGTGCAGGATGGGAAGCAGATTGCTGACAAGGAAAATATCTAGTGGGCTGGACCCAATACGGTGGGCTGCCCAGCCTTCAACAGCAATGAAAATATAAATGTCGCACTTTTTGATGCATTTTGTATTACTGACATGAGACCATCCATTAGACAGGCATGGATCAAAAAATATCAAAGTTGATCCTGTGCTTTGGGGGCATAACAGGTTTCAGATGAGCCTGTTAGTCACCTAACCAAATATAAGACCAGAACACGATTATATTAACGCAATACTCAACCATCATTACAAGGTGAACTACAGCTCTTCACAACTATGTGTTTCCCAGTATCTCAGGGTCTGGTATTTTGGGCCTTGCAATATTGGGCCTGATAATTCTAGGCATGGGGATACCAGGCCCAGACCTTTGTGTGTACCGTGCTGTCTGCATATTGCAGTACTGGGGAGAAAAAGCTTTCCCCAGCTGACATCAAAATGACTACTTGAATAGAATTCTTTTGGGAGCAGGTTCCGGGTAGGATCTTGATACTACAGTAACTTTTCAGATGTGTATGGTGACATGTATGAAGTTCTTTATAGTTCTAAGCCTTCCAAATCCTCTTGCGAATTTGAATGTTTTGTCCCAACCGGCCCCGCTGGGAAACGCCACCAATCAAAATTTCTGCAATAAGACAAAATCAGAAATGACAAGAGAGCCAATGGGTTAGAGGTGATGTGTCTGGTGAAATTTATTTAGTTTCTAGTTTTAAGCCTTCCAAATCCTTGTGTGAATTGGAATGTTTTGGCTGGCAATATAGGCGATTGTGGTAGAAGGCTGTTACGGCGGGATTTCTGATCTATTTCTATAGGTCTAGATCCCAACTCAGGTCGACTGAACCGTTGATACCTGTCATAGAGTAAAAGGCAATCCACTACTAGGTCAATCAGTTAAGGACTTACACCACTCTAAAGAACCACTTACTACGAATAAGTTTTAAAAGTTTATTATAAAGCCAAAGTTAACTTGAGATACAAACATCTCAAAATAAGGTTCAAAAGATATACTGGTATCAATACAAACATAAATTTTCTAAATGCTCTTAGTCGGCAGAAGAATATCACCAAAACCAATTCAAAAATCATCAGAGTTGCAAGAATAGACACAAGCTGTAGCTTATGAGTCATTTACAGAAAAGAAGAAAATTCAGGTTAGACTGTCCCTACACTAGACTAAGTGACATCCCTACTTAGCAAAATCTTAACCTAAAAAGGTGTCAGCCGTGGTGACTTCCAAAGAAGATCACTCACTTCCCTTAGTCTTCGTTGTAAATCGGTATCTCGCAGTTAACCTATCTGCCTACCCATCCGCTCTCTTAGGTTCCTCAGACCATCTGGTCTAACTCCACCCAGGGGTGCTGTCCCTAATACAAAAATCACATTTACAATAGAAACGCCCTTTAGAGACGCCCCTCACGTGGTGTTGGTTCTGGCATTTTCCATGCTGATACTCCTCTGGGCCCATCGTTAGCGTTGACCTTGCTTCTCAGACTCTTCTCCGGCAGGACGGTACCCCCCAGGAAATTCCTGAAGCCTCCTCCAGGCCTGTGCCTGGCTCTCTTAACAAAACCCTATTCATCACTCGCTTGATTGGAACCTCCTCGCACCTGCAAACAGACACTTGTACAGTGGGCCCCAAATTCCGGCCTCCACCATATCTTCTAAGTCGTAAACCATCGAGCAGGCTCCGCAATTTATGCGTAACATGACATTCCTTTAACTAACACATGCAGATCAAAAGAAATGTACTTATCTATTCAGGCCTATTAGAATTACATGAAACGGGCCTGTGCACTCTGTAAACCTTTAATTTTCTTAGTCTAAACAGTATTCTAACTCATTACACACAATGGTTATATGAAACACTTCTATAAAACATATATTTCAGTTCTATGATCAATAATACTTTGAATTATAACAACATTAAAATCCATATCACGTGAAAGTATAACATCACCTTTCATTCTCTGTGAACTGCCATGTGGCCTACACATTTCTACGTTTAGCAGCATTACATTCTCCTCTACAACAGCCACATAACATGGTATTTCAACATCATTATAACATCTTTACACACTTCTACATTAGCTTTTCACACTGATATATGCATTTTATCTTAATTAAACACTCTTATGTATTTTCACTCTATAAATTCGACACTCTTATGTAATCTTTACTAAACTAATGCAACGTGCTTGTAAATATGGTGCACTTCTAATTTTTTCTCGATTTGCGCTCTCTCAGTTCCCCCCTTTGATGACTTTTAGTAGTCATCACCATCACAACACCATCCCTGAGGTATGAACTAATTCAAACTGAACTCGTAGCAGTACTCCCTCGTTTCATCATCTCTAGAGCCCTCAGACTCCTGTACTGATTATCCTGCATCGCAGCTAATCTCCTCTCCTGCTCTCTCATGGATCTCTGCAACCTATTTGATCTATACCATTGGTACAGCCGCACCAATCCCCACAAAGTGATTATACAAACCACTATTATGATGATAGGTTTCAGTATGTACCAAATGAAACCCTTTCCTAGGTTGGCAAATCAACTTCCAACTTTACCCATTCCATGACCTATTTTTTCCCACACATTTACCTGTGTCAAATCCTCAATCTCATGATGAATTTCAGTGATGTTCCGTATATACTTTTCTAGAGGTTTTGAATTGTCTGGAGTGTAAGTACAACATTCCTGAACCTTCAAAGCCTTACAGACTCCTCCCTCTTTGGCTAACAGAACGTCTAGAGCAAGTCGGTTCTGAAGAACCATTGCCCTTATCGATTGCATCTCTCCCTCCACCAGCATTAATGATCTAGCAGTACTGGCGGACAACCTATCTACAACTGTTGCCAATCTTCTGATCTTGACATCATTCAGTGCTATCCCTAAAAGAGGAAACATAGCACCAAATACGTCTCCAACTACCTCCTCATCGCTTACATCCCTTCTTCCTCTAACTTGAGTTCTTCCCTCTATAATTTCCAGATCCTTAGCATGGTATATTTTGGGGAAGACAATTGCTAAATAACATGATCCATACCAATTATCCGGTAGTTTCACGTATGCATTTCTTCCACAAACAAAATATACATTCGGGATCACCTGCATTCCCTTCAAGAAATCTTTTGTATAATACTCTAATTGGAAAGCATGTTCACAATTTACTTCTCCCACAAACACATTCTCATCATAGGTTTTATCCCTATATATACACAGTTTCCCTTTCTTCTCTCGATCTAAAGCTATTGGACCATTACTACCCTTTCTTTGGTGTGACCTTTCTTCCTCTGTCCAATCTGTTTTCCATTGGCCTGAAGCTTTTAAGATCTTCTGTCTCCTGTACCGATCATCCACCTGCCCTATAAACCTTTTCTCAATTTCTGACACTTTACAAGTCAAATTATTTCTTCGGGCATGTGAAGTATCTAACGTTTTCCAAGGAATTAAAAATGTCTTTAGTCTATCTTCACTCTTATAATAATCCCACTTATTCATATGCTTGTAGTTTGGAACTTCTGGTAAAACAGCATCAAAATGTGAAAAATAATATTCAAACCCATCACGTTCATAGAATATACTAAGCAACAAACTACATGTGATTCCATAAGTCAATGGAAGATGATATCATCTAATACCTTCGTCTACAGAGGCTGGCAATTGCATACACACGTAGCAATCTTTAGCCTCCATAGCATCAATATATTCATAAAGCAACTTAGCATATGCATTTGATTTGAAATTTCCCTGTGATTCATCCACATGCAACCTACGAGTCTCTGCTGCTAGTAAAGCTTTATCTTTCTCTGTATTGTCCCCCTTTTTACCAGCAGTATTAGGTTTCTGTATCGATACCATTTTTGCTTCCTTTGTAGCCTTTTCTTCATTTTCATGTCCCACTACATATGATATAGTAACTACTAAAACTATAAGAAAAATTACTCCCACTAAAAGTGTGCCTACTATGCATTTTGTCCTGCGGTTTGGGTTGCCAGCCTCCATGATCTCAAGACAGTGTAGTTCTGGTTTTCTTTCACAATACAAAGTCTCTTTTCTTTGCTTATTCAGTCTTTCCGAACCACACCTGGAAGCTGATAATCCCTTCAGCAAGATCAGTCTTTGAGTTCTAAAGCAAAAGACAACCCTAGCCCTTCTCCGTCCTCTAAATGGGAAGCCCCTATATTTCTTCTTCTTCCACTTGGCGCTAGGTCATCTTTCAATCTGTTTATTTACAAAGTCTTTAACAATCTGGAATCAGACGTGTTCCAGCGGCTCTAATCACGTATTCTAATATTTCCAAACGAAGAGTGATCTCCTCATGTGTTGGCCTCGTTGAACAAAAAGTCGGAAATTCTATTCTGTTTAAAACCATGTCTCTTATCCCGCTCAGATAAGGAGGATTGGGGATAGTGAGTGTCAGCAACCCTTCGACCTCCACTCCGGGTATCACCAACACTATTTCCACTGTTATGATTGGGTCAGTACTGATCAATGTCACTTCCCTCACCCTCCCAGATCTCCGTGCACTGGACATCTGCAGCTAGGTAGGTCCACTCAGGAGTAGCGTATCTTCTGCAGGGCACTCGCACCCTCCTCGATCGTCTCGGGCCTTCCTGTTCCTGTCTTTGTGCACCTTCGTCCAGATCCGAGTCTTCAGATATAGGAGCAAGAGTTCTCTCTGGAGTTGGCTTCAAGCTCGGCCTCGTCTTTCTTTCAGGCCAACTAGCTTCTCCACGCCTTGTTCTCCTATTTCTTGTCCTCACACTCAGTTCTTGATCACTCTTGTCTTGATCTGTGTCTGAGCCGTATTCACAACAACTTTCTCATTCGGTGGCAACTTCAGTTTCACTGTCGTCCTGTCTTTCTTCTTCTGGATCTGTAGCACTCCCAACTTCTTCCGACACCCCCACAGCTTGACTGATCCCCTCTAGTGGTTCGCCGTCCACAGCTGGATTTTCATCTGTGAGAGGAGCTGTTTCTTCTAAGGGTGCTGGAACTCTTCGAGTATGGGAAGCATGAATCCAGTTTGGCAGCCCTCCACACTTTACAGCCGTATTCGTTGTCAAGATTATTTGGTAGGGCCCCTTCCAACGCACGTCTAGGCAGTTCTTCCGGACGTGCTTCTTGACAAGCACCCAGTCACCAGGGCACAAGTCGTGACATAGGTCTCTTGAAGATGGAACTTCAGCAGCCTGCACCTGAAGAGACACAGAATGAATGACATCAGAAAGTCCCTTGCAATAATCCAAGATCAGGTCATCTGTAATATTCAACAAAGCTGTAGTTGGAACAGACGGAAGTCTCATTGCCCTCCCCATTAAAACCTCATGTGGAGAGAGACCTGTCCTCCTGTCTGGTGTGCTACGCATACTCATGAGTACCAAGGGCAGAGCATCAGGCGAGCTTAAGGACGTCGATGAACATACTTTGGCTATTCAGGATTTTAGAGTTCCGTTTATCTGCTCCACGATACCTGAAGCCTCTGGTCGATAGCTACAGTGCAACTTCTGATCAATGTTTAATGCAGAGCAAAGCATCTTCACAACTTCGCTGTTGAAATGAGTTCCTCTGTCTGATTCCAAAGAGGTCGGCACCCCAAAGCGCGGGATCAACTCTCTAAGCAACAACTTTGCTACTGTGAGTGTGTCGCACCTGCGTGTAGGGTATGCTTCGACCCATCTGGAAAATATACATACAACCACCAGAACATACCTGAGGCGGTTGCTTTTTGGCATCCCAATAAAATCTAATTGCATTCTGTTGAAAGGCCCCCCAGACCTCCCAATGTGACTCATTGTAACTGGTGTTCTCTTCCCTACGTTCAATTGCTGGCAGGTGACACATCTCCGACACACTGCTTCTGCTGCTATCCTAAACCTAGGATTATACCAAGTCTGCCTAAATAACCTCAGCATGGCATCTCTTCCTAAGTGTACTGGACCATGTATCTGTCGTGCCATTGGACTCACTAGTTCATCAGGTAATACTGCCCTTCCATCTGCTGAAACCCACAAATCCATTTCACTTTTCACACAACCTGCTGTTTCCCATGCCTTTTTCTCAGTATCCGGTGCTTTCTCTTGCAGGTCTTTTAAATCATCCCAAGTATCAACTGTTTCTAGCATCATGTTTAACTCTGTCTTTTCCTGAGTCCCTCCTACTTCCACTTCCGTGAAAGAATATCCTTGCTCCGCGCAGTAGCGGGCAACTTCGTCTGCATATCGATTACCTTGCGACACAAAATCTGTATTTTTGGTGTGGGCTATACATTTAACGACCGCAATTGCTGCTGGACCTTGTAATGCTTCTAACAACAGTCGCACAAATTCCCCATTTCGAATAGGCGAACCAGAGGAGGTCATGTAACCTCTCTGAGACCACAATTGCCCATAATCATGAACTACACCGAAACCATATTGGCTATCGGTATAAATGGTGACTCTAATTTTGCTACCTGCTAAACAGGCACGTGTCAATGCAATGATTTCGGCTACCTGAGCGGAGTGTACTCCTTCCAGGCAAGCGGCTTCCACAACTCCAGTAATGGTGCAAACAGCATAAGCTGCTCTCAACCGACCAGTATCTTCTCTTAAACATGAGCCATCAACAAAGAAAATTTCATCAGGGTCAGTCAACGGCTCATCCACAATATCTGGTCCTGGCTTGGTGCATAGTTCAGTCACATCAAGGCAATCGTGATCTTCACATTCTTCGCCTTCTATATCATTAGGAAGTGGCATCAATGTAGCAGGATTCAAAACAGAGCACCTCTTAATGGTCACGTTCTCCGCAGCAAGAATAACTTGCTCGTAGCGCGTGACCCTATTATTGGTTAAGTGCTGTGTCTTGGTCCTGGTCATTAACAGTTCTACAGAATGAGGTACATACACCACTAATTGGTGTCCCATGACGATATTTTCACACCGTTCAATGCTGACACCTGTTGCAGCAACGGATTTGAGACATCCGGGCAACGCAGCGGCTACCGGATCTAAAGTAGCCGAAAAGTATGCAACTGGTCTACGGGCATTTCCATGAGTTTGTACTAAAACTGACAAAGCACAACCTTCTCTTTCGCAGCAGTAAAGTAAAAATGGTTTTTCGTAATCAGGCATCCCCAAAGCTGGAGCACGGCACAAGTCCTCTCTCAGCTGTAGGAACGACATCAAACAATCCTTGTCCCATGGTACCGGATCACTCACCTCCTTGTGCGTCAATTTTTGTAAGGGTTTTGCTTTCAGGGAAAAGTTTGCTATCCACTGTCGGCAATAACCCACCATTCCTAGGAACATCCTGACTTCTCTCTGTGTCGTAGGCGCGTTCATCTTCATTATCGCCTCTATCCTATCTGGTGACACCTCGCGCTTTCCTTTTTCTATCCGGTGACCCAAGTACTGTACTTCTGTCAGACAGTACTGCAATTTGCTCGGAGATACTTTATGCCCATTTTCAGCTAAGTGGTTCAGCAAGGCGATGGTATCTACCTTACAAGCTTCTTCCGTTCCTGACGCAACAAGTAGGTCGTCTATGTACTGGACCAGAACCGAGTTCTGTGGCAGTACTAGACTTTCAAGGTTTTTCTTCAATAGCTGGTTGAAAATTGATGGGCTTTCTGTATACCCTTGTGGGATACGACACCATGTTAGGACACGATTTTCCAGCTTAAAAGCGAAAAGATACTGGCTTTCTTCATCTAATGGAATTGAAAAGAAAGCCTGACAAAGATCTATCACGGTGAACCACTCAGCTTGGAATGGTATCTGAAACAATATCACTGATGGATTCAGTACCACTGGACAACATGAAACAACTATGTTATTAATCTTTCGAAGATCTTGCACTATTCTAAATTTCCCACTAGGTTTCTGCAAACCCATGATCGGGGAGTTGCATGGACTACCCACGATTTCCTTCAGTATTCCCTGTTGAATCATAGAGTCGATTACGGGTTTTATTCCTGCAATCGTCTCCGGGGTCAATTTGTATTGAGGCGTTCTTGGATATTCAACATTTGGTTTTACCATGATCTTCACTGGTTCTACTCCTTTGATCAATCCTATCTCTTCTCCAGTAAAATCCCATACCTCTGATGACACTGTATCTCGCAAGTCCCGAGGAAGGTCCCCCACAGTCAGGGTAGGATACAGTTCTACACATACTCTCGAATTTGCAACTTTAAAGGTAGCATCCTCGTCTGTAGTCTGTACCTCTACTCCCTGAGGTGTGCAGTATATTGTGCAGTTCAGTTTGCACAATAAGTCCCTTCCTAACAGACACACAGGACTAGAATCACATACTACAAACTGATGTTCATAGTTGTGGTTTCCTATTCTCACTAGCACTGGTTCCGTCAAAGGGTTGGTCATTCTCCTATTTGCGACTCCTACCACTTGAATAGTTTCCCCCGACATTGGTGGTAGATCTGGAACCACTGCCGATCTCAAAGTTGATCGAGTAGCTCCGGTATCTACTAAGAATGTTGTAGGACACCCTGCCACTTCAGCCTCTACAAACGGTCCTCTTTGATCCACCTCTAGAACTGCCCCGAGGGTACAGTCCTCCTCTCTACTTACACGTCGTCCCGTCAATGGATCAACGTAGTAACACTCTTCTTCGTCTATAAAGAGAGGCATTTGTCTATAGATCTTTCCCCCTGTCGTAATCTTTGGTGGCTGCGGGAACTGGGCTCGTGGAGCCGAAGTCTCCCCTTTGGCCACCTTACTCTTTGGCACTGTCACCCTTTGAACTGGAACTTCTTGAACTTCCTCCTCCTCTACTTCTAGCTCTCCGTTTTCAGGGTTATAGGGACACTCGCGTTTCCAATGTCCCACCTGGTGACACTGGTGACACTTCGTCGTTTTTTTCAAAGTAGCAATGTCTATTCTAGGTCTTGAGTTTTCCTCGCTGTCCTTATTCTGACTATTTGGTTTCCGTCACATTGTCCCTGTTCCCTGTTGCTGCTGTCCACCCTTTCCAGCCGACTGCATCTGCACCATCATCAGTTTCTCTTTTAATTTCTTTGCTTTGGAATCTATTTCATCACTGCAATACCTTGCGTATCTCAGAATTTCATCCAATGGTTTGTTTTGCCAACAAATTAAATGTTGCTGAATCATCAAACAAATATCAGGTCTCAACCCCAAAACGAACTTCGATACAAACTGTCCTATATCTTTGGGATCCATTACATCTAAACCACTGTATTGTTTGAACGTTTTCAGCAATCGCTCATAAAACTCATGAACTGTCTCCTTGGGTTCCTGTCTTGTTCGGTCTATTTTTACCCAATCTATATCTTGTGGTGGCACCTTCTCCTTCAGCCATGTCATCACCCTATCATATTTTAACATTACTGTTTCTGACGGTCCATTAGTACGAGCATCCCTTTCTGGTTCTGCAGTTGGCCATTCGACACTAACCTTGCATGCTATCCGCAAGTCTCCTGGGACCACAATGTCAAATAGGGTGTTCAAATCAATCCACAATACCTTTGAAATTTTGACAAACCTCTCTACCTGCTTGTACCACTCTACGGGATTTTCCCTTAACTTCGGAAATGAGTTGGTAAATGCAGCCAAATCTCCCCTACTACAGGGCACATGTACATAACTCCCATTCGCTATCTCTCGCAAAGGGAATGCCTCCATCTGCAGTAGCCTTTCCTCCGGTGACATCACATTTGCGCTCCGCCTGACAGTTCCCTTTTTGGACCACCTCTCTTCCCATTTATCCAGATCTCTCCATGCTCTTATTCCTGTGATCAGTTCCCTTATGTGTGTTTTTAATCCAGTTGTCCTCCTCTCATCTAAGTCCTGATCTGAATAATGCAACCTATGGTTACCCTGCAATGCCTTTGTTCTGGACAAATCTACCATATACTTGTCTGCCAGTTCAGACAGTTTCTCATGAGTTGCTCTTGCCTTCCGAGTAACATCCTTTGCTATAAACAGCAGCTCATCTTGTTCGTACATGTCAATCCTTTCTAAAGGCAACACACCATCAATTATCTCGTCCAGATCAGATTTTAAGCTGGTCACATCGAGTCTTTTGGCTTTTATCACAGCTTTCAGTATGCTATCTCTAGAGAGTCCATTTACATCTCTCCCATCACAGCTCTGAGTCCTACTTCTGGGCTCAGGCGTGTTATGGGGAGTCCTCCCATGCTCCCATCGCTCCAGGTCCCATGCAGTTCCATCCTCTCTGGGTGTATAGTGAAACACTTCTCTATTTCCCATAGTCCCACATTTCCCGTTATGCCTGGTTTCTCTGAGCGCATGGTAAGACATTCCATTATTCCCCATGCCTTCGCAATTTGCCAGTGATCTCTGATCACTCGACGCATGGCAAGATCCTTCGCGGTTCCCCATGTTCCCACAATTCCAGTACTGTACGTTACCATCAGGTGCGTGGAGAGTGCACTTAAATCTATCCCTGTACTCTTGTGTCCTTTGGTCTCCCTCACTTTGAATGAGACGAGACGTCTCTCCTCACTCCGCACTTCTACCTTTTTGCTCCTGCCCATTTCCACCGTCAATATGACGTGTAACTCCTCTACTCTCCTGACTTTTACCATCCCACTCCTGACTGCTTTCGCTAGCCCCGCAGTGAGATAATGTCCCGTTGTCTCAACTTCCCCATCCAGCTTCTGCTCTTGACCTGTTGCTCGGTGCTTCTGTGGACCTATCCCATTCCTTCAAGTCAGCCCTCAACTCTTTATAGGATTTCGGCCGTGGTCCCCTCAGGTCCATCGGTCCTCTCTGACCCCCCTGCTCTACTACGGGATCCACTGCTGAATCCAATGGGGTGCTCCACGTTATTGGTCCTGGCAATTTCCTCCAGGCATTTGTCGTGTTATTCCTTCTTTCCATCTCAACTCTTTCTCTGTCTAGCCGTACCTGTTCTTCCTCTCTCCCTTTCTCTGGGTGATAAACCGACACTATGGGACCTATGGTAACGGGTACTTGAAGAGCATCTGGCAATCCATAAGACTCAACCCTCTCTGTTGCTGGCATCTTCTGCACCACAACCCTTCCGACTACTCTCTGTACAGGACTATGTTGAGGTGTCTCCTCACCTTTGGTAGGTACCCAATCCATTATAGGGAGTGGCCTGTTCTCTTCTATGTCAACCCTATCTTCCCTTGGGAGCTCAGTACCTTCTATCTCCCTATTGTCCGGAGGTGGTCTATCTATCAACAACCTATTTATTAGGCCATCCTCCGACTCGCTCTCTTCATCCTCTTCTATTGGTCTCTTTTCTCCTGTAACCTCTCTCACTGGGTACAACTTATCCACTTCAATCGTCTGTACCCTCCATCTCTTGGCCTCCGCATCCCATTTGGCATCTTGCACTGCCCTTACTGATCGCCTTACCCTTTCTTGGCGCCTGTTCTGATTCCTGTCGTGCGTCGCCCTAATCCACGCATTAAGCGCCTCAAACTGTGTTGGTCTAGGCAAAGGTCTCAATCAGGACATAACTGCTTTCAGCTGATGCAACACTTGTTATTGTTATTGTTATTGTTAATGGGATTTTATAGCGCGCCTAATCACCTACAGGCCTCTAAGCGCCAGGAAAGATGGTAGTAACAATAACTTAGCAAGATGGGAGCTGGATTATACTGTGCTCATGCTTTTTCTGAACAAGAGTGTTTTTAGGTTCTTCCTGAATCGTAGTAAGTTCCCTTCCCGACGCAGTGCCTCCGGCAGCCTGTTCCATAACTGAGGGACTAGCACTGAGAAGGCTCTCCCTCCCTTGGTCACTAGCCTGTAGCGGGGGCAGACCAGTAGTTGGGAGTCTGAGGATCGAAGTGTTCTCGTGGGGCAATAAAGTTGCAGACGATCTTTGATGTAAGTTGGGGCTTTCCCATAGATTGCCCTATGGGCCGTGCATAAGTTCTTAAATTCCACTCTTTCTTTGATGGGGAGCCAGTGCAAGCTTTGTAGTAGGGGAGTAGCTTTAGATCTCCTCGGTAATCTGAAAATCAACCGGGCAGCGTCATTCATTATGACCTGGAGTCTACTGGTCAGAGTTTTCGGTAAGCCAAGGTACAGGGCATTCCCGTAATCAATTCTGGAGATGATGGTGGCCGTTACTATTGATCGCATCATGGATTGTGAGAGGACAGGGATTAACTTCCGCAGTTGCCTAATGATGTTCGTGCAACTTCCCACAACCACAGAGATCTGAGGGGCCATTGACAGATCGTCATCCAGTTTGATCCCCAAGCTCTTTACAGACGAGCTTGGTTTTGGAGCCGGGCCCAACTCTGTAGGCCAATAGAGATCACCCCAAGGTGAGGCAGTAGATGGAATCACTAGTACCTCAGTCTTGTCAGGGTTGATTTTTAACAGATTATCTGTCATCCATTGCACTGTGAACCGCAAGATGTTCTGAGTTTGGAGTTGCGCGGCCGTGGTGTCATCGACACTTAGCAGCAGTTGCGTGTCGTCCGCGTAGTTATAGACTTTACAGCCCATAGTGGCCAGAGAAGCAATCAATGGTTGCAGGTAGAGGTTAAATAGAAGCGGGGACAGGGCGGACCCCTGTGGCACCCCGCACTCTAAGATCCCCACCTCAGATGTTTCGTCCCCCAGTTGTATCTTTTGGGTCCTTCCTGTAAGGAATGATTGCAACCATTGAAAGGCCTGGCCCTTAATCCCAAAGTCCCTCAGTCTGTCCAAAAGCAAGGCATGGCTGACAGTATCGAACGCCGCTGATAGGTCCAGCAAAATCAGGGCGCTCGGTTTCTTGCAGTCAGCCATGCCTCTTAGCTCATCCAACACCGATAGCATCACCAACTCGGTACTGTGATGAGCACGAAAACCTGCCTGTCGCTCGTGGAGTAGATGGTGAGTTTCCAAATAGAGGGACAGGGACTTTAGTATATGCTGCTCAAGAACTTTAGAAAGGAAGGGCAACTGGGAAATAGGTCTGTAGTTCTTTAACACCGCCGGATCAGATCCAGGCTTTTTTAATAAAGGTCTTACACGCGCCTCCTTCAGTTCAGCCGGTAAGTACCCCGTATCTAAAGATCTATTGAGGAGGGAGATGATACGCTCCTCCAGCAAGGGGCGCGCCACACGGAAGATCTCAGGTGGGCACGGGTCAGCTGGGGAACCAGATTTGATTTTCCTCATCAGTTGTTCTAGGATCAATGCATCCATCTCTGGGAATATTTCAAGGGAGCAGTCGGTCACGATCTCAGGTGCTGATGTTATAGCAGTCCCTGATCCCACCCCACTCTTTATCTCCTGGATGATGAGCTTCACCTTCTCTAAAAAGTAGGCCTGAAAGGTGTTGCAATCCATAGGAGCCCTAGAATTGTCGTTTTTTTTGCTCAACTCTGCCAATATTTTAAAGGTCTCTTTCTGAATATTCGCTGCCTGACTTAGGCGGGACTCGAAGTGGTCCGCTTTAGCTTGGGTCATCAAGTTTTTATATTGTTGAAGGGAAGCTTTATAGCATTTCTTGTCAGAGTCCTGTTTGGTTTTCCTCCATACTCTTTCTAGAGCTCTGAGCTTTCTTTTTGTTTCCCTTAAGGCTGGCGTAAACCAAGGAGCTCCTTTACCGGATCGCTTTATTTGCTGTAGTCTCACCGGCGCTATTTGATCAATGGCCCGGGTCATGCTCCCGATAAGATCAGAGTATTCACAATCCAAGCTGCATTCCAGATCAGTGGCCTGGGATATTGCCGGGAGCGCTTTAGTCAGGGATGCTAGATCAACCTCGGCCCATTTCCGGGTTTTCCTGATACCGGGCGGACAGCTGGTGATACAGCCTTTAATGCGGGCCTCACAGGATATCAGGTGGTGGTCAGACCAGACGCAAGGGGCTACGTCTATAAGGGTTAGACTGGCATCTGTGGTCCACACGAGGTCAAGAGTGTGACCTTTTTCGTGTGTGGGAACATCTACAATTTGTTTAAAACCCACCGCAGACATTAAAGTGTCCAGCTGGCGTGTGGGTAAGTCCCAGTTGGGTTTATCCCAATGTAAATTGAAATCTCCAGTTACCAGGATTTTCATATATCTGGAACATAAATCGGATATAATAGGGCAGAATAGATCATTGAAGAGTGGAGTTGAATTGGGCGGACGGTAGACTGACAGGATCACCCAGCACACATCGTGCACAGTGACCTTTACCCCAATCACATCCGTCAGATCAATTGTCTCAGATAGTAACTTTTCAACTAACAGGGTCTTCCTATAGAAGATAGCTACCCCGCCTCCCCGGGCGCCACCTGGGCGGTTGTGCCACATCACATCATATCTGCTTGGGAGAGCAGCAATTATATCCGGCATTGAGTTCTCGCCCGTCCAGGTCTCTGAAAGAGTCAGGATATCGATGTCACTATCCTGAAGCATACTGTAGATCTCTAAGTAATGGCAATGGAGCGAGCGAGTATTAAGGCTCCCTATCTTTAATGTAGGAAACCGAACCGGCGGGGGCATGGCCTTATCGGGATGCAGTATAGCGTGTTTCTTAAGCGTCAACAGGACTGCCTGATCTACAAGCTGCTCACCTCTATTAAGGGTGTATAGTTCCTCCCTGGAGTAGAGAAGCCGTTGGCCAGGAGTCCCCGCCCCCGGGCCCGTCCGTGCGCGGACGGGCGCAGACGGGCTGGACTCTGGCGTGACTCCGGCAGTGCTCCGGCAAGCCCGCCGCGCGTGCCCGCTGCGCGTCAGCATGGCTGCGTTATATACCGGTCTAGCGTCCTTGTGACGACTAGGCCGCTCCAATCCCCAGCCCCCACCCAAGATGTCCGCTGCTTCTGATGGTACACAAGAGCCCCGGAGGGGAAAGGGATCCGCTCCAAAACGCGGTGTTCCAACAGTTAAATGCAAGTATGCGGCAATAAACAGGACGTTTTTTAAAAATGACACAGATAAAGAGTGTGCACAAAGAAATTTGTCAGCAAGTAAAATACACGAATAGGCTACAATTTTTAAAAGCTAAAATGCTCCTAGTGAGCGCGCTGTGCTCCACAGACTAGCAGAGCCTCAACAGGGTTGCTACAATCGTCACAATCACTTTCCAGGTGATCGGCCGCCTAATTTGCCTGCATTATATACCGGTCTAGCGTCCTTGTGACGACTAGACCGCTCCAATCCCCAGCCCCCACCCAAGATGTCCGCTGCTTCTGATGGTACACAAGAGCCCCGGAGGGGAAAGGGATCCGCTCCAAAACGCGGTGTTCCAACAGTTAAATGCAAGTATGCGGCAATAAACAGGACGTTTTTTAAAAATGACACAGATAAAGAGTGTGCACAAAGAAATTTGTCAGCAAGTAAAATACACGAATAGGCTACAATTTTTAAAAGCTAAAATGCTCCTAGTGAGCGCGCTGTGCTCCACAGACTAGCAGAGCCTCAACAGGGTTGCTACAATCGTCACAATCACTTTCCAGGTGATCGGCCGCCTAATTTGCCTGCATTATATACCGGTCTAGCGTCCTTGTGACGACTAGACCGCTCCAATCCCCAGCCCCCACCCAAGATGTCCGCTGCTTCTGATGGTACACAAGAGCCCCGGAGGGGAAAGGGATCCGCTCCAAAACGCGGTGTTCCAACAGTTAAATGCAAGTATGCGGCAATAAACAGGACGTTTTTTAAAAATGACACAGATAAAGAGTGTGCACAAAGAAATTTGTCAGCAAGTAAAATACACGAATAGGCTATAATTTTTAAAAGCTAAAATGCTCCTAGTGAGCGCGCTGTGCTCCACAGACTAGCAGAGCCTCAACAGGGTTGCTACAATCGTCACAATCACTTCTAATCTAAACGTTCCGTATTTCGGAAAAGTCAGTTCCTCATTCCCCTCTGTAATCTTACTCCAAGTACCAAGCCACAGTATAGTATGCAACCCAACATTCGTTGCCATATATTGAGCTGGTGTACCCTCTGGCGGTGCCTCTTCCCGGTAATAAGATTCTCTTCTTTTTCTCTTAAAGATCGCTCTCAAACATTTAAAACACTTCATGTTCAAAATCTACAAAATTTCTATTTTCTCCGCGTTAGTTTACTTCCTGATGACAATCCACCAATCCCAGCGCGGTTCTCGCTAACTGGCCTATCCCAGCGCGGCTTTCGCTGACGTCACACCTACCGGCCTATCACAGCGCGGCTTCACACCAACTAGCCTATCACAGCGCGGCTCTCGCTGACGTCACTCGTACCGGCCTATCACAGCGCGGCTTCACACCAACCGGCCTATCTCAGCGCGGCTCTCGCTGACCTCACTCGTCCCCCTTCGCAGCAGTTCCCCTCCTTTCTCCGCTCGTCTCCCGGTCATGCATGCGTCCCATTCATACTCCGAAAAATGATTACTTCCGACCAAGCGATCAGTTTCCTTGACTGTACGCCCACAGTCTAACTGTAATTGTCACCTTAACTGACGAAATGTCTTTCCGTGTACGTCCAGACAATCGCCTTAACTGATAGGTTACTTACACACGGTAACTTTCGACCTGCGTCCGTTACCCACACACTCACTCTTTCGTTCCCCCTATCTCGGTCCTGCGGGCGATCAATGGTACCTCATGACCCCCTTTACTCTGGTCGACAACTACTCTGGATGTTCGATACACCCGAACCACTTAAGCTCTTCCCCGAACTTAAGATTTTCCCCCAGCCAGGTTGCGCGCGCTCACAACCCTCTCTCACTCACACTACAGCAGTGGTCTTCAAACTGTGGGGCGCGCCCCCCTGGGGGGGCGTGAATGTGTTCCCAGGGGGGCACCAATGAGTCTGCGTCCTTGACTCCATGATTTAATTAGGTGCCAATGACTTTCGGAGCATCAGACTGAGGAGCAACATAAACATTTCAAGTTATCAAGAAGGAAGCGTTTCAATTCTAGGAACGATAGACGGGATGATTACTCTGTCTTTCTTCATCTTTCTTCATCTTCATGCGAACAGCTGTCATTTCCAAGGTCATTTATTTAACGGTAAAATTATAGTTCTCAAAAACACAAGTATATTTAATTACAAGAAAATATATAGTCCGCCAGTCATGGCAATCAGTCCTATACATTATCCTCAGTCTACTCTTCATTTTCCTCTTGCTTCATGCGAACAAGCTCTAACATTCCTCTCACTAACTACTCTGCAGCTCAAAACTTAATAAGGCAACGCAAACCTGTTATGTTATCCAGTTAAAAAATAACCTCGTTATATATCAGCACAATCATGCCCTTTATCACTTGCTGTCAGAAGTGCACCCCGAAACAGTGTGGCTTTTACTTATTATTTTAGAGACTTTCCATGTTTTCAAATCTTCTACCTCCTGCTCCAGAGTCTTTGAGACCACGTGGGAAACACAACTTTCATCATTACAATGACGCTGCTTTGGTTGGTCAGGCAAAGATGTACCAGGAAGGGGCGAGAGGAGCATCTTACTTTTGTGCAACTGGGTTATATGTCTTTCCACTCTACTGTGTCTTTTCTGCGCAATTCTGTGTTTGTTGAATGTTTCCATGCTAAGCTATAACTGTGATGCACTTATTAATCATCATCTTTTATGTGAACACTAGCTGAGCTATGAAACTAATTGGTGTCGTTCTGCTTTTCTTAAATGTTTATAAACATGTGTTTTAAAAAACATAAATCAATACATCATATGAACTTGTGAATAATAGTTTCATTAAGTATAATGATGCAAATTCAGTTACGTCAATATCCTTTACTCTGAAAAAACGAACTCTTAATTACATCATTCACAGGAAGGGAGAATCTTCATTAGAAGGTTGTTGGGTAGGATAATCCTCACCTCAATGTCTTTTATAGAACTGAAACTTTGCCGCTTCATACGAAATGTTATATTCTATGTCAAAACTGAGGTATGGACAATGCATGTTCAAAGCCTAGTTACAACCAAGGAGACTTGGCAGCAATTTGTGCGCCAACGTAGAGCGAAAGAACAGGAATGCACCATATTTCATTAATTAGGTGGATTCATGCCCGTTCACATTGGTGTAGGGCAGCGCAGCAAGAAGACTTTGCGGCGCTGCCCTACGCAAATGCCTCATAAATGAAGCACATTGTTTTTAGAGACACCTTTGACCATGCCCCCCAAGATCACTGACCTTTTATATGCTAAACATTGTTTCATTTATTTAATTATAGAACTTGGTCATCCTCATCATTGCCACCTATCCAGGGGTGGCCGGCTCAGGTAAGCGCGGTGAGGCGGGACAGGCAGGGAAGTCGACAGACGACGGAGTAGGTATAATTAATTAAATAAATAATACCTAGTTTGTCCTCCCCCCCACATCCCGCTACGCCCACCGTGCTTACCTGAGCCGGCCGCCGCTGGATAGTTGGCAATGATGAGGAGGACCAGGTTCCATACATTTTTTAACGGAGGGGGTCCTTTCGCCTAAAAAAGTTTGACAGGGGGGTCTCAGCATCAAAAAGTTTGAAGACCTCTGCACTACAGGCATTCAACTCCGCATGACATTACAATACAAATACAACACAAAACACCGCAATCTGTCAACGCATGACCCTTGTTATACTCACTCTCGTCCGACCCTGCTGCTTTTCTCTCGCACCGTCAGCACCTTCTTCGGCAGGCGATTCTTCTGCTGCTCATCTCTCGATCTCTAGGGACCTTGGGGTAATCTTAACCTAGTCTAGATCACCTTCCTCTATAAGGTAACCATCCTCGTCTGCTACCAACTGTTACGGCGGGATTTCTGATCTATTTCTATAGGTCTAGATCCCAACTCAGGTCGACTGAACCGTTGATACCTGTCATAGAGTAAAAGGCAATCCACTACTAGGTCAATCAGTTAAGGACTTACACCACTCTAAAGAACCACTTACTACGAATAAGTTTTAAAAGTTTATTATAAAGCCAAAGTTAACTGGAGATACAAACATCTCAAAATAAGGTTCAAAAGATATACTGGTATCAATACAAACATAAATTTTCTAAATGCTCTTAGTCGGCAGAAGAATATCACCAAAACCAATTCAAAAATCATCAGAGTTGCAAGAATAGACACAAGCTGTAGCTTATGAGTCATTTACAGAAAAGAAGAAAATTCAGGTTAGACTGTCCCTACACTAGACTAAGTGACATCCCTACTTAGCAAAATCTTAACCTAAAAAGGTGTCAGCCGCGGTGACTTCCAAAGAAGATCACTCACTTCCCTTAGTCTTCGTTGTAAATCGGTATCTCGCAGTTAACCTATCTGCCTACCCATCCGCTTTCTTAGGTTCCTCAGACCATCTGCTCTAACTCCACCCAGGGGTGCTGTCCCTAATACAAAAATCACATTTACAATAGAAACGCCCTTTAGAGACGCCCCTCACGTGGTGTTGGTTCTGGCATTTTCCATGCTGATACTCCTCTGGGCCCATCGTTGGCGTTGACCTTGCTTCTCAGACTCTTCTCCGGCAGGACGGTACCCCCCAGGAAATTCCTGAAGCCTCCTCCAGGCCTGTGCCTGGCTCTCTTAACAAAACCCTATTCATCACTCTCTTGATTGGAACCTCCTCGCACCTGCAAACAGACACTTGTACAGTGGGCCCCAAATTCCGGCCTACACCATATCTTCTAAGTCGTAAGCCATCGAGCAGGCTCCGCAATTTATGCTTAACATGACATTCCTTTAACTAACACATGCAGATCAAAAGAAATGTACTTATCTATTCAGGCCTATTAGAATTACATGAAACGGGCCTGTGCACTCTGTAAACCTTTAATTTTCTTAGTCTAAACAGTATTCTAACTCATTACACACAATGGTTATATGAAACACTTCTATAAAACATATATTTCAGTTCTATGATCAATAATACTTTGAATTATAACAACATTAAAATCCATATCACGTGAAAGTATAACATCACCTTTCATTCTCTGTGAACTGCCATGTGGCCTACACATTTCTACGTTTAGCAGCATTACATTCTCCTCTACAACAGCCACATAACATGGTATTTCAACATCATTATATCATCTTTACACACTTCTACATTAGCTTTTCACACTGATATATGCATTTTATCTTAATTAAACACTCTTATGTATTTTCACTCTATAAATTCGACACTCTTACGTAATCTTTACTAAACTAATGCAACGTGCTTGTAAATATGGTGCACTTCTAATTTTTTCTCGATTTGCGCTCTCTCAAGGCTTTTTAGATTATCCGCTCTGTTTTGAATTTGCAATATGCTTTGAAAGGCAATGAATTAAGACGTGATAGGGCATGCGTAATATGGCTGTTTTTTGTTCTTGTTTTTTGCATAGGAAGCAGACTGCTGCATATAGAGCAACTTTCAATGGCCTGAAGTGGTATTTTTAGGGCTCGGACCTACCTCACCACGAAGTGGGGCGGGGCTTCCGAGCTCTTATGGAGTAGAAAAAAAAAAGAATTCTGAAAGGGGTTCGGGACTGCCACATTCCAGAAAGCGCGCGGTTTTTGCGTGTGGTATTTTGCCATGTGCATGGTAATTGGTCCAGGCAAGGCTTTGTTTAAGTAAGGCAGCACGCCATAGGGCTTAGGAATTTGTCAATGTTCACTTCCTGCATAAAGTGTTCGGAAACGCGCAGAAGAATACATAAATCCTCAATTACCAGCTGTCCGAGGTGCCGGTAATTGAAGGCAGATGGTGCTGGGAGCGTGTGCACTGCTGTGTTTTTTTTCCCTTCAGCTGTGTGCGCGCATGAACAGCCGGGCAGCAATGTAGAGAATCACATGCCTCAGATCTAGTTTTCACACCATCACACACACACACGCACACGCACACACGTACACACACACACACACACACACACACCTTTGCACAATGGTGCTTGCTTGTGCATCATGGAGCAGTGCAGTGGGAGAATGCAGGAACAGGCCTTTTTTAGTAGATATAGCTCGCCAATATTTCTCTCTCAATTGAACCACGTACACAGAAACATTGATTGCTGGAATCAGTTGCGCTAACATTTAGTAAATTTGCCCTTTACTTTCCACTTTTTTTCAAGTTTCTTACCTAAAATATTCATCACAGGAGTAGAGTAGTGAGTAAAGTAGTGAGTGCAGAGTAGTGAGTAGTGAGTAGAGTAGTGAGTAGAAAGTAGTGAGTAGAGTAGTGAGTGGAGAGTAGTGAGTAGAGTAGTGAGTGGAGAGTAGTGAGTAGAGTAATGAGTAGTGAGTAGAGTAGTGAGTAGTGAGTGCAGAGTAGTGAGTGGAGAGTAGTGAGTAGTGAGCAGAGTAGTGAGTAGTGAGTGCAGAGTAGTGAGTAGTGAGTGCAGAGTAGTGAGTAGTGAGTGCAGAGTAGTGAGTAGTGAGTAGAGTAGTGAGTAGTGAGTAGAGTAGTGAGTAGAGTAGTGAGTAGAGTAGTGAGTAGTGAGTGCAGAGTAGTGAGTAGTGAGTGCAGAGTAGTGAGTAGAGTAGTGAGTAGTGAGTAGAGTAGTGAGGTGAGTAGAGTAGTGAGTAAAGTAGTGAGTGCAGAGTAGTGAGTAGAGTAGTGAGTAGTGAGTAGTGAGTAGAGTAGTGAGGTGAGTAGTGAGTGCAGAGTAGTGAGTAGTGAGTAGAGTAGTGAGTAGTGAGTAGAGTAGTGAGTAGAGTAGTGAGTAGTGAGTAGAGTAGTGAGTAGAGTAGGTAGTAGTGAGTAGAGTAGGTAGTAGTGAGTAGAGTAGTGAGTAGTGAGTAGAGTAGTGAGTAGAGTAGTGAGTAGAGTAGTGAGTAGTGAGTGCAGAGTAGTGAGTAGAGTAGTGAGTAGAGTAGTGAGTAGTGAGTGCAGAGTAGTGAGTAGAGTAGTGAGTAGTGAGTAGTGAGTAGAGTAGTGAGTAGAGTAGTGAGTAGTGAGTGCAGAGTAGTGAGTAGTGAGTAGAGTAGTGAGGTGAGTAGTGAGTGCAGAGTAGTGAGTAGTGAGTAGAGTAGTGAGTAGTGAGTAGAGTAGTGAGTAATGAGTAGAGTAGTGAGTAGTGAGTAGAGTAGTGAGTAGAGTAGTGAGTGCAGAGTAGTGAGTAGAGTAGTGAGTAGAGTAGTGAGTAGAGTAGTGAGTAGAGTAGTGAGTAGAGTAGTGAGTAGAGTAGTGAGTAGAGTAGTGAGTAGAGTAGTGAGTAGTGAGTAGAGTAGTGAGTAGAGTAGTGAGTAGAGTAGTGAGTAGTGAGTAGTGAGTAGAGTAGTGAGTAGTGAGTAGTGAGTAGAGTAGTGAGTAGAGTAGGTAGTAGTGAGTGGAGTAGTGAGTAGTGAGTGCAGAGTAGTGAGTGCAGAGTAGTGAGTAGTGAGTAGAGTAGTGAGTAGAGTAGTGAGGTGAGTAGTGAGTAGAGTAGTGAGTAGAGTAGTGAGGTGAGTAGTGAGTGCAGAGTAGTGAGTAGAGTAGTGAGTAGAGTAGTGAGTAGAGTAGTGAGTAGAGTAGTGAGTAGAGTAGTGAGTAGTGAGTAGTGAGTAGTGAGTATAGTAGTGAGTATAGTAGTGAGTATAGTAGGGAGTAGTGAGTAGAGTAGTGAGTAGTGAGTAGAGGAGTGAGTAGTGAGTATAGTAGTGAGTATAGTAGTGAGTATAGTAGTGAGTAGAGTAGTGAGTAGTGAGTAGAGTAGTGAGTAGTGAGTGCAGAGTAGTGAGTAGTGAGTAGAGTAGTGAGGTGAGTAGTGAGTAGTGAGTGCAGAGTAGTGAGTAGAGTAGTGAGTAGAGTAGTGAGTAGAGTAGTGAGTAGAGTAGTGAGTAGAGTAGAGAGTAGAGTAGTGAGTAGAGTAGTGAGTAGAGTAGTGAGTAGTGAGTAGAGTAGTGAGTAGTGAGTATAGTAGTGAGTATAGTAGTGAGGTGAGTAGTGAGTAGAGGAGTGAGTAGTGAGTAGAGGAGTGAGTAGTGAGTAGAGGAGTGAGTAGTGAGTAGAGGAGTGAGTAGTGAGTAGAGTAGTGAGTAGAGTAGTGAGTAGAGGAGTGAGTAGTGAGTAGAGTAGTGAGTAGTGAGTGCAGAGTAGTGAGTAGTGAGTAGAGTAGTGAGTAGAGTAGTGAGTATAGTGAGTAAAGTAGTGAGTAGAGTAGTGAGTAGTGAGTAGAGTAGTGAGTAGTGAGTAGAGTAGTGAGTAGTGAGTAGAGTAGTGAGTAGTGAGTAGAGTAGTGAGTAGAGTAGTGAGTAGTGAGTAGAGGAGTGAGTAGTGAGTAGAGGAGTGAGTAGTGAGTAGAGTAGTGAGTAGAGTAGTGAGTAGTGAGTAGTGAGTAGAGTAGTGAGTAGTGAGTGCAGAGTAGTGAGTAGTGAGTAGAGTAGTGAGTAGTGAGTGCAGAGTAGTGAGTAGTGAGTAGAGTAGTGAGTAGAGTAGTGAGTAGAGTAGTGAGTAGTGAGTAGAGTAGTGAGTAGAGAAGTGCTGAGTAGTGAGTAGAGTAGTGAGGTGAGTAGTGAGTAGAGTAGTGAGGTGAGTAGTGAGTAAAGTAGTGAGTGCAGAGTAGTGTGTAGAGTAGTGAGTAGAGTAGTGAGTAGTGAGTAGAGTAGTGAGGTGAGTAGTGAGTAGTGAGTGCAGAGTAGTGAGTAGTGAGTAGAGTAGTGAGTAGTGAGTAGAGTAGTGAGTAGAGTAGTGAGTAGTGAGTAGTGAGTGAAGTAGTGAGTAGAGTAGGTAGTAGTGAGTAGAGTAGGTAGTAGTGAGTAGTGAGTAGAGTAGTGAGTAGAGTAGTGAGTAGAGTAGTGAGTGCAGAGTAGTGAGTAGAGTAGTGAGGTGAGTAGTGAGTAGAGTAGTGAGTGCAGAGTAGTGAGTAGAGAGTAGAGGAGTGAGTAAAGTAGTGAGTAAAGTAGTGAGTAGTGAGTAGAGTAGTGAGTAGAGTAGTGAGTAGTGAGTAGAGTAGTGAGTGCAGAGTAGTGAGTAGAGTAGTGAGTAGAGTAGTGAGTATAGTGAGTAAAGTAGTGAGTAGAGTAGTGAGTAGGGAGTAGAGTAGTGAGTAGTGAGTAGAGGAGTGAGTAGTGAGTAGAGTAGTGAGTAGAGTAGTGAGTAGTGAGTAGAGTAGTGAGTAGTGAGTGCAGAGTAGTGAGTAGTGAGTAGAGTAGTGAGTAGAGTAGTGAGTATAGTGAGTAAAGTAGTGAGTAGAGTAGTGAGTAGTGAGTAGAGTAGTGAGTAGTGAGTAGAGTAGTGAGTAGTGAGTAGAGGAGTGAGTAGTGAGTAGAGTAGTGAGTAGAGTAGTGAGTAGAGTAGTGAGTAGTGAGTGCAGAGTAGTGAGTAGTGAGTAGAGTAGTGAGTAGAGTAGTGAGTAGAGTAGAGTAGTGAGTAGAGTAGTGAGTAGAGTAGTGAGTAGAGTAGAGTAGTGAGTAGAGTAGTGAGTAGAGTAGTGAGTAGAGTAGTGAGTAGAGTAGTGAGTAGTGAGTAGAGTAGTGAGTAGAGTAGTGAGTAGTGAGTATAGTAGTGAGTAGAGTAGTGAGTAGAGTAGTGAGTAGAGTAGTGAGTAGTGAGTGCAGAGTAGTGAGTAGTGAGTAGAGTAGTGAGGTGAGTAGTGAGTGCAGAGTAGTGAGTAGTGAGTAGAGTAGTGAGTAATGAGGTGAGTAGTGAGTAGAGTAGTGAGTAGAGTAGTGAGTAGTGAGTAGAGTAGTGAGTAGTGAGTAGAGTAGTGAGTAGAGTAGGTAGTAGTGAGTAGAGTAGTGAGTAGTGAGTGCAGAGTAGTGAGTGCAGAGTAGTGAGTAGTGTAGTGAGTAGAGTAGTGAGGTGAGTAGAGTAGTGAGTAAAGTAGTGAGTGCAGAGTAGTGAGTAGAGTAGTGAGTAGAGTAGTGAGTAGAAAGTAGTGAGTAGAGTAGTGAGTGGAGAGTAGTGAGTGGAGAGTAGTGAGTGGAGAGTAGTGAGTAGAGTAGTGAGTAGTGAGTGCAGAGTAGTGAGTAGTGAGTGCAGCGTAGTGAGTAGTGAGTAGAATTGTGAGTAGTGAGTAGAGTAGTGAGTTGAGTAGTGAGTAGAGTAGTGAGTAGTGAGTGCAGAGTAGTGAGTAGAGAGTAGAGTAGTGAGTAAAGTAGTGAGTAGTGAGTAGAGTAGTGAGTAGAGTAGTGAGGTGAGTAGTGAGTAGAGTAGTGAGTAGAGTAGTGAGGTGAGTAGTGAGTGCAGAGTAGTGAGTAGAGTAGTGAGTAGAGTAGTGAGTAGAGTAGTGAGTAGAGTAGTGAGTAGAGTAGTGAGTAGTGAGTAGAGTAGTGAGTAGAGTAGTGAGTAGAGTAGTGAGTAGTGAGTAGAGGAGTGAGTAGTGAGTAGAGTAGTGAGGTGAGTAGTGAGTGCAGAGTAGTGAGTAGAGTAGTGAGTAGAGTAGTGAGTAGAGTAGTGAGTAGAGTAGTGAGTAGAGTAGTGAGTAGAGTAGTGAGTAGTGAGTAGAGGAGTGAGTAGTGAGTAGAGGAGTGAGTAGTGAGTATAGTAGTGAGTATAGTAGTGAGTAGAGTAGTGAGTAGTGAGTAGAGTAGTGAGTAGTGAGTGCAGAGTAGTGAGTAGTGAGTAGAGTAGTGAGTAGAGTAGTGAGTATAGTGAGTAAAGTAGTGAGTAGAGTAGTGAGTAGTGAGTAGAGTAGTGAGTAGAGTAGTGAGTAGAGTAGTGAGTAGAGTAGTGAGTAGAGTAGTGAGTAGAGTAGTGAGTAGAGTAGTGAGTAGTGAGTAGTGAGTAGTGAGTAGAGTAGTGAGTAGAGTAGGTAGTAGTGAGTAGAGTAGGTAGTAGTGAGTAGTGAGTAGAGTAGTGAGTAGAGTAGTGAGTAGAGTAGTGAGTAGTGAGTGCAGAGTAGTGAGTAGAGTAGTGAGTAGTGAGTGCAGAGTAGTGAGTAGTGAGTAGAGTAGTGAGTAGAGTAGTGAGTAGAGTAGTGAGTAGTGAGTGCAGAGTAGTGAGTAGTGAGTAGAGTAGTGAGGTGAGTAGTGAGTGCAGAGTAGTGAGTAGAGTAGTGAGTAATGAGTAGAGTAGTGAGTAGTGAGTAGAGTAGTGAGTGCTGAGTAGTGAGTAGAGTAGTGAGGTGAGTAGTGAGTAGTGAGTAGTGAGTGCAGAGTAGTGAGTAGAGAGTAGAGTAGTGAGTAAAGTAGTGAGTAAAGTAGTGAGTAGTGAGTAGAGTAGTGAGTAGAGTAGTGAGTAGAGTAGTGAGTAGTGAGTGCAGAGTAGTGAGTAGAGAGTAGAGTAGTGAGTAAAGTAGTGAGTAAAGTAGTGAGTAGTGAGTAGAGTAGTGAGTAGAGTAGTGAGTAGTGAGTAGTGAGTAGAGTAGTGAGTGCAGAGTAGTGAGTAGAGTAGTGAGTATAGTGAGTAAAGTAGTGAGTAGAGTAGTGAGTAGTGAGTAGAGTAGTGAGTAGTGAGTAGAGTAGTGAGTAGTGAGTAGAGGAGTGAGTAGTGAGTAGAGGAGTGAGTAGAGTAGTGAGTAGTGAGTAGAGTAGTGAGTAGTGAGTGCAGAGTAGTGAGTAGTGAGTAGAGTAGTGAGTAGAGTAGTGAGTATAGTGAGTAAAGTAGTGAGTAGAGTAGTGAGTAGTGAGTAGAGTAGTGAGTAGTGAGTAGAGGAGTGAGTAGTGAGTAGAGTAGTGAGTAGTGAGTAGAGTAGTGAGTAGTGAGTGCTGAGTAGTGAGTAGAGTAGTGAGTAGTGAGTAGAGTAGTGAGTAGAGTAGTGAGTAGTGAGTAGTGAGTAGAGTAGTGAGTGCAGAGTAGTGAGTAGAGTAGTGAGTAGAGTAGTGAGTATAGTGAGTAAAGTAGTGAGTAGAGTAGTGAGTAGAGTAGTGAGTAGTGAGTAGAGTAGTGAGTAGTGAGTAGAGGAGTGAGTAGTGAGTAGAGTAGTGAGTAGTGAGTAGAGTAGTGAGTAGAGTAGTGAGTATAGTGAGTAAAGTAGTGAGTAGAGTAGTGAGTAGTGAGTAGAGTAGTGAGTAGTGAGTAGAGTAGTGAGTAGTGAGTAGAGGAGTGAGTAGTGAGTAGAGTAGTGAGTAGAGTAGTGAGTAGTGAGTAGAGTAGTGAGTAGTGAGTAGAGTAGTGAGTAGTGAGTAGAGTAGTGAGTAGAGTAGTGAGTAGAGTAGTGAGTAGTGAGTAGAGTAGTGAGTAGTGAGTAGAGTAGTGAGTGCTGAGTAGTGAGTAGAGTAGTGAGTAGAGTAGTGAGTAGTGAGTAGAGTAGAGTAGTGAGTAGAGTAGTGAGTAGTGAGTGCTGAGTAGTGAATAGAGTAGTGAGGTGAGTATTGAGTGCAGAGTAGTGAGTAGAGTAGTGAGTAGAGTAGTGAGTAGAGTAGTGAGTAGTGAGTAGAGTAGTGAGTAGTGAGTATAGTAGTGAGTATAGTAGTGAGTAGAGTAGTGAGTAGAGTAGTGAGTAGAGTAGTGAGTAGAGTAGTGAGTAGAGTAGTGAGTAGAGTAGTGAGTAGAGTAGTGAGCAGTGAGTGCAGAGTAGTGAGTAGAGTAGTGAGTAGAGTAGTGAGTAGAGTAGTGAGTAGAGTAGTGAGTAGAGTAGTGAGTAGAGTAGTGAGTAGAGTAGTGAGTAGAGTAGGTAGTAGTGAGTAGAGTAGTGAGTAGTGAGTGCAGAGTAGTGAGTAGTGAGTGCAGAGTAGTGAGTAGTGAGTGCAGAGTAGTGAGTGCAGAGTAGTGAGTAGTGTAGTGAGTAGAGTAGTGAGGTGAGTAGTGAGGTGAGTAGAGTAGTGAGTAAAGTAGTGAGTGCAGAGTAGTGAGTAGAGTAGTGAGTAGAGTAGTGAGTAGAGTAGTGAGTAGAGTAGTGAGTAGAGTAGTGAGTAGAAAGTAGTGAGTAGAGTAGTGAGTAGAGTAGTGAGTGGAGAGTAGTGAGTGGAGAGTAGTGAGTAGAGTAGTGAGTAGAGTAGTGAGTAGTGAGTGCAGAGTAGTGAGTAGTGAGTGCAGCGTAGTGAGTAGAATTGTGAGTAGTGAGTAGAGTAGTGAGTTGAGTAGTGAGTAGAGTAGTGAGTAGTGAGTGCAGAGTAGTGAGTAGAGTAGTGAGTAGTGAGTGCAGAGTAGTGAGTAGAGTAGTGAGTAAAGTAGTGAGTAAAGTAGTGAGTAGTGAGTAGAGTAGTGAGTAGAGTAGTGAGTAGTGAGTAGTGAGTAGAGTAGTGAGTGCAGAGTAGTGAGTAGAGTAGTGAGTAGAGTAGTGAGTATAGTGAGTAAAGTAGTGAGTAGAGTAGTGAGTAGTGAGTAGAGTAGTGAGTAGTGAGTAGAGTAGTGAGTAGTGAGTAGAGGAGTGAGTAGTGAGTAGAGTAGTGAGTAGAGTAGTGAGTAGAGTAGTGAGTGCAGAGTAGTGAGTAGAGTAGTGAGTAGAGTAGTGAGTAGAGTAGTGAGTAGTGAGTAGAGTAGAGTAGTGAGTAGAGTAGTGAGTAGTGAGTGCTGAGTAGTGAGTAGAGTAGTGAGTAGAGTAGTGAGTAGAGTAGAGTAGTGAGTAGAGTAGTGAGTAGTGAGTGCTGAGTAGTGAGTAGAGTAGTGAGGTGAGTAGTGAGTGCAGAGTAGTGAGTAGAGTAGTGAGTAGAGTAGTGAGTAGAGTAGTGAGTAGAGTAGTGAGTAGAGTAGTGAGTAGAGTAGTGAGTAGAGTAGTGAGTATAGTAGTGAGTATAGTAGTGAGTATAGTAGTGAGTAGAGTAGTGAGTAGAGTAGTGAGTAGAGTAGTGAGTAGAGTAGTGAGTAGAGAGTGCAGAGTAGTGAGTAGAGTAGTGAGTAGAGTAGTGAGTAGAGTAGTGAGTAGAGTAGTGAGTAGAGTAGTGAGTAGAGTAGGTAGTAGTGAGTGGAGTAGTGAGTAGTGAGTGCAGAGTAGTGAGTGCAGAGTAGTGAGTAGTGAGTAGAGTAGTGAGTAGAGTAGTGAGGTGAGTAGAGTAGTGAGTAAAGTAGTGAGTAGTGAGTAGAGTAGTGAGTAGTGAGTGCTGAGTAGTGAGTAGTGAGGTGAGTAGTGAGGTGAGTAGTGAGTGCAGAGTAGTGAGTAGTGAGTGCAGCGTAGTGAGTAGTGAGTAGAATTGTGAGTAGTGAGTAGAATAGTTAGTAGTGAGTAGAGTAGTGAGTAGTGAGTGCAGCGTAGTGAGTAGTGAGTAGAATTGTGAGTAGTGAGTAGAGTAGTGAGTAGAGTAGTGAGTAGTGAGTAGAATTGTGAGTAGTGAGTAGAGTAGTGAGTAGTGAGTAGAGTAGTGAGTAGTGAGTAGAGTAGTGAGTAGAGTAGTGAGTAGAGTAGAGTAGAGAGTAGTGAGTGCAGAGTAGTGAGTAGAGTAGAGTAGTGAGGTGAGTAGTGAGTGCAGAGTGGTGAGTAGTGAGTAGTGAGTAGAGTAGTGAGTAGAGTAGTGAGTAGTGAGTGCAGAGTAGTGAGTAGTGAGTAGAGTAGTGAGTAGAGTAGTGAGTGCAGAGTGGTGAGTAGTGATTAGTGAGTGCAGAGTAGTCAGTAGTGAGTAGAGTAGTGAGTAGAGTAGTGAGGTGAGTAGAGTAGAGTAGTGAGTAGAGTAGTGAGTAGAGTAGTCAGTAGTGAGTAGAGTAGTGAGTAGAGTAGTGAGTGGAGAGTATTGAGTAGTGAGTAGTGAGTAGTGAGCAGAGTAGTGAGTAATGAGTGCAGAGTAGTGAGTAGTGAGTAGAGTAGTGAGTAGAGTAGTGAGTGGAGAGTAGTGAGTAGAGTAGTGAGTAGTGAGCAGAGTAGTGAGTAGTGAGCAGAGTAGTGAGTAGTGAGCAGAGTAGTGAGTAGTGAGCAGAGTAGTGAGTAGTGAGCAGAGTAGAGAGTAGTGAGTAGTGAGTGCAGAGTAGTGAGTAGTGAGTAGTGAGTAGAGTAGTGAGTAGTGAGTAGAGTAGTGAGTGCAGAGTAGTGAGTAGTGAGTAGAGTAGTGAGCAGTGAGTGCAGAGTAGTGAGTAGAGTAGTGAGGTGAGTAGAGTAGAGTAGTGAGTAAAGTAGTGAGTGCAGATTAGTGAGTAGAGAAGTGAGTAGTGAGTAGAGTAGTGAGTAGAGTAGTGAGTAGAGTAGTGAGTAGAGTAGTGAGTAGAGTAGTGAGTAGTGAGGTGAGTAGTGAGGTGAGTAGAGTAGTGAGTAAAGTAGTGAGTAGTGAGTAGTGAGTAGAGTAGTGAGGTGAGTAGTGAGTAAAGTAGTGAGTAGAGCAGTGAGTAGAGTAGTGAGTAGAGTAGTGAGTAGTGAGTAGAGTAGTGAGTGCAGAGTAGTCAGTAGTGAGGTGAGTAGTGAGTAGTGAGTGCAGAGTAGTGAGTAGTGAGTAGAGTAGTGAGTAGAGTAGTGAGTAGAGTAGTGAGTAGAGTAGTGAGGTGAGTAGTGAGTAAAGTAGTGAGTAGTGAGTAGAGTAGTGAGTAGAGTAGTGAGTAGAGTAGTGAGTACAGTAGTGAGTAGAGTAGTGAGTAGAGTAGTGAGTAGAGTAGTGAGTAGAGTAGTGAGTAGTGAGTGCAGAGTAGTGAGTAGAGTAGTGAGTAGAGTAGTGAGTAGTGAGTAGAGTAGTGAGGTGAGTAGAGTAGTGAGGTGAGTAGAGTAGTGAGGTGAGTAGAGTAGTGAGGTGAGTAGAGTGCAGAGTAGTGAGTAGAGAAGTGAGTAGTGAGTAGTGAGTAGAGTAGTCAGTAGTGAGTAGAGTAGTGAGTAGAGTAGTGAGTGGAGAGTATTGAGTAGTGAGTAGTGAGTATTGAGCAGAGTAGTGAGTAGTGAGTAGAGTAGTGAGTAGAGTAGTGAGTAGTGAGTAGAGTAGTGAGGTGAGTAGAGTAGTGAGGTGAGTAGAGTAGTGAGGTGAGTAGAGTGCAGAGTAGTGAGTAGAGAAGTGAGTAGTGAGTAGAGTAGTGAGTAGTGAGTAGAGTAGTGATGTGAGTAGTGAGGTGAGTAGAGTAGTGAGTAAAGTAGTGAGTAAAGTAGTGAGTAAAGTAGTGAGTGCAGAGTAGTGAGTAGAGAAGTGAGTAGTGAGTAGAGTAGTGAGTAGTGAGTGCAGAGTAGTGAGTAGTGAGTAGTGAGTAGAGTAGTGAGTAGAGTAGTGAGTAGAGTAGTGAGTAGAGTAGTGAGTAGAGTAGAGAGTAGAGTAGTGAGTAGTGAGTGCAGAGTAGTGAGTAGTGAGTAGAGTAGAGTAGTGAGGTGAGTAGTGAGTGCAGAGTAGTGAGTAGAGTAGTCAGTAGTGAGTAGAGTAGTGAGGTGAGTAGAGTAGTGAGTAAAGTAGTGAGTGCAGAGTAGTGAGTAGAGAAGTGAGTAGTGAGTAGAGTAGTGAGTAGTGAGTAGAGTAGTGAGGTGAGTAGAGTAGTGAGGTGAGTAGAGTAGTGAGGTGAGTAGAGTAGTGAGGTGAGTAGAGTGCAGAGTAGTGAGTAGAGAAGTGAGTAGTGAGTAGTGAGTAGAGTAGTCAGTAGTGAGTAGAGTAGTGAGTAGAGTAGTGAGTGGAGAGTATTGAGTAGTGAGTAGTGAGTAGTGAGCAGAGTAGTGAGTAGTGAGTAGAGTAGTGAGTAGAGTAGTGAGTAGTGAGTAGAGTAGTGAGGTGAGTAGAGTAGTGAGGTGAGTAGAGTAGTGAGGTGAGTAGAGTGCAGAGTAGTGAGTAGAGAAGTGAGTAGTGAGTAGAGAAGTGAGTAGTGAGTAGAGTAGTGAGTAGTGAGTAGAGTAGTGAGTAGTGAGTGCAGAGTAGTGAGTAGTGAGTAGAGTAGAGTAGTGAGGTGAGTAGTGAGTGCAGAGTAGTGAGTAGAGTAGTCAGTAGTGAGTAGAGTAGTGAGGTGAGTAGAGTAGTGAGTAAAGTAGTGAGTGCAGAGTAGTGAGTAGAGAAGTGAGTAGTGAGTAGAGTAGTGAGTAGTGAGTAGAGTAGTGAGGTGAGTAGAGTAGTGAGGTGAGTAGAGTAGTGAGGTGAGTAGAGTAGTGAGGTGAGTAGAGTGCAGAGTAGTGAGTAGAGAAGTGAGTAGTGAGTAGTGAGTAGAGTAGTCAGTAGTGAGTAGAGTAGTGAGTAGAGTAGTGAGTGGAGAGTATTGAGTAGTGAGTAGTGAGTAGTGAGCAGAGTAGTGAGTAGTGAGTAGAGTAGTGAGTAGAGTAGTGAGTAGTGAGTAGAGTAGTGAGGTGAGTAGAGTAGTGAGGTGAGTAGAGTAGTGAGGTGAGTAGAGTAGTGAGGTGAGTAGAGTGCAGAGTAGTGAGTAGAGAAGTGAGTAGTGAGTAGAGTAGTGAGTAGTGAGTAGAGTAGTGATGTGAGTAGTGAGGTGAGTAGAGTAGTGAGTAAAGTAGTGAGTAAAGTAGTGAGTAAAGTAGTGAGTGCAGAGTAGTGAGTAGAGAAGTGAGTAGTGAGTTGAGTAGTGAGTGCAGAGTAGTGAGTAGTGAGTAGTGAGTAGAGTAGTGAGTAGAGTAGTGAGTAGAGTAGTGAGTAGAGTAGAGAGTAGAGTAGTGAGTAGTGAGTGCAGAGTAGTGAGTAGTGAGTAGAGTAGAGTAGTGAGGTGAGTAGTGAGTGCAGAGTAGTGAGTAGAGTAGTCAGTAGTGAGTAGAGTAGTGAGGTGAGTAGAGTAGTGAGTAAAGTAGTGAGTGCAGAGTAGTGAGTAGAGAAGTGAGTAGTGAGTAGAGAAGTGAGTAGAGAAGTGAGTAGAGTAGTGAGTAGTGAGTAGAGTAGTGAGTAGTGAGTTGAGTAGTGAGTAGAGTAGTGAGTAGAAAGTAGAGTAGTGAGTGGAGAGTAGTGAGTAGTGAGTAGAGTAGTGAGTAGTGAGCAGAGTAGTGAGTAGTGAGTGCAGAGTAGTGAGTAGCGAGTAGAGTAGTAAGTAGAGTAGTGAGTAGTGAGTAGAGTAGTGAGTAGAGTAGTGAGTAGAGTAGTGAGTAGTGAGTAGAGTAGTGAGCAGTGAGTGCAGAGTAGTGAGCAGTGAATGCAGAGTAGTGAGTAGAGTAGTGAGTAGAGTAGTGAGTAATGAGGTGAGTAGTGAGTAGTGAGTAGAGTAGTGAGGTGAGTAGAGTAGAGTAGTGAGTAAAGTAGTGTGTGCAGAGTAGTGAGTAGTGAGTAGAGTAGTGAGTAGTGAGTAGTGAGTAGAGTAGTGAGTAGAAAGTAGTGAGTAGAGTAGTGAGTGCAGAGTAGTGAGTAGTGAGTGCAGAGTAGTGAGTAGTGAGTAGAGTAGTGAGTAGAGTAGTGAGTAGTGAGTAGAGTAGTGAGTGCAGAGTAGTGAGTAGAGTAGTGAGTAGAGTAGTGAGTAGTGAGTGCAGAGTAGTGAGTAGAGTAGTGAGTAGAGTAGTGAGTAGAGTAGAGTAGAGTAGTGAGTAGGACATCACAGGCAGCAGCTGTGCAAGCTTCTTACACTCACAAGGAGACCACAGGCAGCAGAGGTGCAAGCTTCTCACACTCACAAGAAGGACATCACAGGCAGTAACGGTGCAATATTCTCACACTCACAAGGAGATCACTGGCAGTACACACCACATGAACACACTCCATAACACATAGCAACAATACATTGGCATTTACAATGCCATTAGCTCAAACTTAAAGAAATCCGAGCCCGATTGCATTTCTAATGCTTGTTTTGATATGCCGAGACAAGGCACGTCTATAGTGTCAATTAAAGTTATCTAAGGGAGAATTTGGTCATCTGTGAATGCTGAGGTGATATCATCAAATATTTTGATGAGTGAGTCTTTTGAAACTAGAGGAAGTCACTCTAAGTGGAAACCATTTTGAAGGTAGTTCGTTTATTTGAGTTCGAAATATTAAAGTACGTGAACTGATTTTAAATGTTTTATTCAGCTTGTCAAAGAATAAGGATACCAAATCATTCCATTTAGATTTATCAGGCCTTCGGCGTAGTCAGTCTGTTTTTCCTCTCTTTAATTGTGGGTTAATGTATAATGCTTTGACTGCATTACAGTATTTTATTAAACATATCTTCCTTTCTCTTTTAATAGCTTTAGAGAGATGGTGGAATGGGATTTTCTTCAGAACCTTCCAGTTGTTCACAATATCGGTGTATTCTGACTGCAATCTGGAGGATTTTCTTTTGTTTGTGTTTTTCTTTTTAGGGGGAAATGTCATTGGTGCTATATCAGGTGTGTAGTTGTGAGCATGTAATAGGAATAAAAGATCTTGGAGCTCCTTAATTCTTTATCTACACTTAACTCTCAAATACACTCTTTTTTTGCTCAATGTTAATTTTTGGGCCAAGACCTAAAATGTTAATGTTAATATCGAGAGAGGATGTGCCCATCAGCACACAGGTCTGGGGTAAGAGTCAATAACACAAAAAGAGATTGCCCCCTTGGGAAATATCACTCTGACAGGGCACAAATGACACCTTGTTTTTGTTGTTGTTTTTTTTAATAAAAAAGAAAAAATAGCCTTTTTTGTATAGACACCAATTCCATGAAGCAATATCAGAGAAGGGATGAATAAATATTCAGTAATGTCTGTTTTATGACCGCATTACTAGAGATACATCATACAAGCTCATGAGACCCCACTTATATATTATACATATCACATTTATTAGATTGCAAACCTAATTAAATGAAAAAGATTAAAACAGTGAAAGGAGCCAAAAATGTTCCTCAAAGCCTATTACAGCGACCAACTTAAAAACATTTTCACTCAATAGGCCTTATGAAAGCTAAAGTTGACGTATTGTTTCTGCAAATCTTCAGGAGCATCATCAGGACTTGGTGTGGGTCTTAATATTCTCTATTATTGGTGCTAGTAAAAATGAAAACGCACTAATTACCACCCATGTGCATCAGACCCCTTAACTCAATTTTTCATTTCATAGCATAACTGTCATCAATAACCATCTTGAGATAAGTTGTATACAGGTGTATAAACACAATTTTGAATATAACAGCAATACATAATTACTTATTGGATATACAAGTCATGTGCCACTTAAAAGGCAATCATATATCTGATACTGTATATATGCTTGAAAACATCACCCTCTACACATAACATAATTATTGCAAAGATTGTATAATATTCAGAGAGCAAAATATTAAAACGATAAAACCACTGGTAATTATATATTTGTGTTTAATCGTGCACATTTAAGGACCACCATGAGAAATAATCCTAGCAAAATATTTCAAGACTAGAGATGTTTTTTTAAATTTTTATTAATGTTTGTTGGGCCTGGCCTTTTTTTTGCAGGGATATCCCCAAATGTTTTGCCTTTTTCTTATTGCCTTTGTTAGCTTTAGGACTTTGGGCTGTTTAGTGCTAACTAGTGCTAAAGTGCATATGCTCGCTCCACCAAAGGTATGATTGGTTTCCTCATGATTGGCCTATTTGATGTACTAGTAAGTCCCTAGTGCAGTGCACCATGTGTGCCCAGAGCCTGTAACTCAAATTCTACTAGTGGGCCTGCACTACTGATTGTGCCACCCACCTGAAGTAGCCTTGCAAACATGTCTCAGACTTGCCACTGCAGAGTCTTTGTGTGCAGTTTTAAACTGCCATTTTGACCTGTCAATGCACCCACTTGCCAGGCCCAAACCTTACCTTTTATTACATGTAGGGCACCCCTCCAGTAGGCCCATGGGCACGGTGCAGTGTATTAAAAGGTAGGGTATGTACAGTTGTGTTTCACATGTCCTTGTAGTGAAAAACTGCTACATTTGTTTATCACTAAAGGACCGTCCCCCCATAGGTTAGCATTGGAGCTGCCTTATAACATCTTACTAGTGTATCTTCCAATTTGGAGCTGATTAAAAATTGGAATTTAGTGTCTCTGGACTCACAATTTTAAAACACATCTTTTAGTGAAGTTGTTTTTTAAATTGCAGGTCTAAAATGCCACTTTTAGAAAGTTAGCATTTTCTTGCTTTAACCATTTTCTGCCTCTTTCTCTGAATACATGTCTGGGTCGTGCTGACCGTTGGGCTGTTTATGTATTCATTCTAGACAGTTGCACAAAGGGAGCTGAGGTGTGCCCTGCATATCCTGATAGCCCATCACCAGCTAATGGGCCTTCCTGAGGTGGTGGGAGGAGTTGACACTGACACTTGAATAGTTGACACTGACACTTGAATAGTTGACACTGACACTTGAATAGTGATGCCTGTCCTCACACAAAGAAGTCTCCACCCCCTGTAGTGTGTTTGGGGCCAGGACAGGGTATTGTACACTACAAAGACTTTTCTTTGAAGTTTGCCTACTTCAAAGACTGAAATAGGTATAAGTACTGGACCTCTGGCACTATATACTCAGAAATCTTCTGGGTTGAGGACATTCTTCCAGGAAGAAGAGCTGGATTGCTTTCAGGAGAGACTGCCACTTTTTACTGTGATGGGCTGGCCTGCTGTTGCTGCTGCTTTCCTTGGAGTGAAAGGACTGGACTTTGCTTTCTACATCCTGCTTCCTGAGTTCTCCAAAGGCTTGAGTTGAGCATGCCCACTGCTCCTTAGTCGTAGCCCTGAAACAACCTTGTGAGAGGGAATTGATAGCCAGGCTGAGGAAGGAGTATAAGACAGCATTGCATAGCGGGAAAACAGAGATCAAGGATGAGGTGTGGAATACACTATTATCTGTTGAGGTGTTAAGGGGCAGCACTAGATTTTGGTCTATTATAAACACCCCTTTTATTTGCGGTGAGGATAATGAGGCTCAGGAATGTAACATTACAGAGGCCCAGTGGCTTTCCCATTTTGAGGCGACTTATGAGTCCGGGGGCATCGGATTGCATCCCCTGGTCTTCATTTCATCAAGCTAGAGCCCCAATCGAGTTTGAAAGAGGGGGAAATTGAGAAGGCCATAAGAGATACAGCTAGTAATAAAGCACTGGGCCCAGACTGCGTTCCTGCAGGCCTCTACAAAATTAATCCTCAATTCTGGGCTAAAATCCTTTCCAATGTTTTTAGTGCTGTGGGTACGGCAGGGTTTCCGGTAAGATGGTAAAAATCAATTATTATTCCTATTTTTAAAAAGGGGTAGAGAGGAGATCCTCGGTGTTACAGACCTATATCCCTTATTGATTCCTCTGTGAAAATGTTAGGAAAAGTAATTTTAACTAAAATTACAGACTGGGCAAATGAAAGGGAGATCTCGTCTAACCTGCAATATGAATTTAGACGTGGGAGGAGCACTATGGATCAGTGCTTGAATCTGTATTTACTAATAAGCAAATATACCATGGCTAAAGAGGGTTGTCTGAGGATGCCATTTATGGATCTATCCTCTGCGTTTGACCTGGTTAACAGGTCAAAGCTATGGAATATTTTGTTGGAAAAAGGACTTGATCCTTGTCTAGTTTATTTTTTAGCAAATCTTCATCAAGACCTTACAGCTTCGGTCAGGATATCCCAGGCTGGGGATTGTACTAGATCTTTCAAATCGGGCAGGGGCGTCCGGCAGGGATGCATCTTGGCACCCCTGCTTTTTTTACTCTTTATATTAATGATCTGGATAAATCACTTGTGGAGGCAGCCCTGGATATTCCACGTGTAGGAGATTGTCCAATCCTGGTTCTCCTATAAACGGATGACGCTGTACTTTTAGCCCGCATTGCGGTAGGCCTTCAGCGGCTTTTAGATGCCTTTGGGGCATATATGCACTCTCTGGACTTGATAGTGAATATTGGAAAGTCACACACTATGTCAATAGGTCACACAGCTAGAAATACTAAATCCTTCTATTGTAATGGAGTGGAAGTTTCCTCAGTGTCCTCCTTCACTTACCTAGGGGTGTTATTTGATGATAGGTCATCTTGGGTTTTGCAACATAAAGTTAAAAAGAACGCAGTTACACGATCTTCTTAAGGTTTGCACTGCGTTGGGGGGGCTAGACAGATAGAGGCTATTCTAACGGTTTATAAAGCAAAGTGTTTGACCATTGCGGCCTATGGATCCTCTATCTGGGGCTCTAAAGATCAGGCTGGGGTATAGATAGCTGAAAATAAATTCTTACCGAGTCTTCTGTCTGTACCACAATCCACCCCAACGTATGCTATACATCAGGAACTAGGGCTAGGCTACTTCTGATATTTTGAGTACAGCTCCGTTGCTTTGTTGGCTCAAAACTTGGCTGAATCCTGATTTAACCCTGAATCATATGATTTTGCTGGACTTCGTTAAGTTCGATAAATCTTCTAAAATTAAGTGGCTGTCCTATGTTAAAAGCATGTTATTTAAAATAGGACGGCCAGAACTTTTTGAGGCCCCTGAAAGGATCGGGAAGGAGGATGTAACGTGGGTAAAATCGAATTTTAAGATTTTTTTTATGCTGGGGCAAGAAGAACAGGAGCTATGCAAACCTTTAGTTAGGGCTCATTCCTTGTTAAAAACAACCATTAATATGGAACCCTACCTGTCAATGGTAAACAAGCCTTACCATTGCTGGCTCCTAATTAGGCTCCGCTTTAATTTGATTCACTTCACATTGGGGGATTATCAGGGATGATGTAGAACCTTGTCACTGCGATAACTTCTCATCCCACGATAGTTTACATTTTATGATATTCTGTGACTTCTATTCTAATATTCGCACGAGATTTCTGATACCTATCCTGAGAGGAAGGGGTTTTTCTCAGGTCAGACCAGCGCTAGTTTTTTACAGTCGAGTAACCCAGGAGATATCTTTAATATTGCATTTTTTCTCGTAGCTGCTGTGAG
Organism: Lissotriton helveticus; assembly: GCF_964261635.1. Taxonomy (NCBI): domain Eukaryota; kingdom Metazoa; phylum Chordata; class Amphibia; order Caudata; family Salamandridae; genus Lissotriton; species Lissotriton helveticus. Next base: position 1,704,836,655 of record NC_136067.1, read on the forward strand.
GCTCAAGAAAAAAAATAATTTGATGATGATTTCTCCCTAATTAAGATTTTTAAGGGCTGTTGTAATTTTTAAATTTTGGTAACTTGGATAAGATGTTTTTTTCTGTGATACTGTTTTCAACCTTATGCCCAAATGAATTGTAATATTGTCTATGTATTTTAAATATAATGTCAAAACGATTTGTAATATTGTCTATGTCTGTTGTTTTTGTTTTACTTTTATGATTTTAATCAATCGAATAAAGTGGATTGACTGACTGACTGAGCTTGCCTCCTATTAAGAAGTCTCAGGGCCATCATAGAATTCACCTACCAGCACGTGGGCTCTTCTGCTGAGAGTCCTGCCTTACCAAGTGGTGCCAAATCCAGTTCCTGGGCTGTTGGTAGTGAGTACTGGTGATACAAAAAAGAAAATCCATGCATCAACTCCTAGAGTCATTTGGAATTGGCGAAGGAGCATCACCAAAACTTGGTGCATTGCTGCTGCCTGCACCAGAGTGTGGTCCCCGCTTGAGGCAACGACTGCGGCTCACAACACAGGCCCCAGCTTTCCGTCTCAGCGCATCCGAAGAACTGTCGCTGCGTGAGTCTCGAGTATCGCATCACCAAAGTCCGTGACGCATCGCTCCGACACAGCGCCTGCTTTAGCACTGTGGAATCGTCGCAGCACAACTTGACTTTCAACACTTTGTCCCTAGGCACCAATTTCTCCGTCGACACCGCAGTAAGGAACCGTGGTCCCTTGCCTGAATATGACGCATCACTCCTCCTGCACCAGTAAGGAACCAGCGCGTAATCTCCCCTGTAGCAGTAAGGAACCAACGCATCGCCTGCTGTTTTTGGCGCCTCACCTCCTCTGCGCCTCGCATCATCTTTGATTTTTTAAGCTTCATCAATGTGCACCATCAATGTGCCATTACACAGTAGCACTCAGGTGAGAGAAAACTCAATTCCGTTGAGTACAATAAAATGAAATATTTTGCCTCATGACTAACCTGGCCAACTACCTCGTTTAACAGTAATAAAGATTGGATGTCACTTGATTGACTGTGGATCTATCTGATCATTAGATCGATCCACACCCAGTCCTTTCACTGTCCGCCTAGCTCCTCTACAGCATGCCTAAAAGGCAGAGCAGGAATCTAAGATCCTGTGGACATTGCCATTGTACCGCTGGTCCACAGCTATATTTCCTGTTATCCCGCACCTCCAAGTTATTTCGAAATGGCTATCAGCTTTTAAGAACAATAAACATTTTTTTTTTTAAAGTAGGCTGTTATCGGACATTTGAGATGTAGTGCAGAGAAGGTGCATTGGGTAGAATTTTGTTGGGTTAATATGATTATTTCTTTTTGATAATTGTTTATATTAAATATCAATGCAATATTTTGTGCTTTAAACTGTAGCAGGTAGCCTCTGGGTACAGGGCTCTGCGTTGTACTTGACACTATATTTATATATCTATACATATACTGGCTGGAGTCGCACTGGCTCCTGGAAAGTCAGGGAGGCACTGAGAAAGCCCAGGCGCAAGCTCAACTGTGGAGCCAGGCCTCGAGAATTTTTTTATACATATATATATAGTGGCAGTAGACGTGTGCTGTCTTATGATATACCAGACACCGGTAATAAAGTGCAGATCAGGCACTTTATTACATGCAGCACTCAGTTTGTAGTTTACTGTTTAGTCTGCCCCTGTGGCCTGTGCTACATAGGCAGTACTATTAAGGAACTCAAACTGAGGATCCTGGAACACCAACGGGCCATCGAAAAGGTAGACATCTCGTATCCGGTGGCCCGGCATTTCGCAGAAGAGCATAACAAAGATCGCACTAAACTCCGATTCTTTGGATTGGACATTGTTCCACCCAATGTAAGAGGAGGCGACCGGCTAAGGAGACTCCGCAGACTCCAGTCTAGATATATCATAGACCTTTCCACCAAATATCCGGGAGGGATGAATAGCGGAGAGGAGTTATCATGTCACTTGGGAAAATAAGTCCATAGGAGCAAGTAACCCCGACAGGCGACTCAGCCTGCAAACTGTCAGTCTAATGACCATATGTATATATGGTGTATAATCTGTATATAAGTGTGAATACTGTATTTTGGCAATACTGATTTTCCCTAAATTTTGTCTTCTGATGTTGGAATGATCTATCGAATGAAACTGCGTTGAAGACCACTCTCTTTTTGTAAAGGAAGGATGTAATTATGTAGATATGTGTATAGAAAATATGTAGATATAGTAGTAGAACAGGCCAACACGGAATCTCGACCGGAAGTAAAAATTATGTCTTATGATTAGCGTTCCTTATTATGGGTTTTGCTAAATTTAAATGGAATGAAATCTAGAGTAGCCAAGATCATTATTGCGACAGATACATAAGTTTCTGATATATCTGAGTTATGAGTTTTCGAGGTTCCTTTTGGACATCCGGGCTACACCATCCATATATATCTACACATGTCATTATTTTGTCTACGCCCTTTCCTTGAATGTTTATTTTAAATGCTTACTGTTTTTTGCACTGTTTCTTGCATTGTTTTTTGCACTGTTTATCTGTAAATATGACATTGTACATATATCATAGGACACCAGCCGATCCACGGCTTTATTCTAACGTAAATACTCACGGGTGAATCAGAATGTTGCCCCATAGGGATAGAACACCTTTCCAACATGGCGCCCATAGAGGCACATAGGGGTAGAGTCCTATGTTGATGTCAATGTCTACTGATCTCTATAATTATATGGGATGTTTGAAATCATTGAATGACACACTGACGAAGGCTAACGCCGAAATGCGTCTGTGCTTCTCTGTTCCCTAAACAATTATTAAACTGGACACCTCTAAGGCTGTGAGTGCTGCCTCTTTCTTACGAAAATTGCAAAGAGTTTTGAGCGTAATATATATATATATATATACATATATATATATATATATATATATATATATCGTATAATTACAGACCTAGTTCTTTCATCTCTGTGGGCAGTAGGTGCAAGGCAAAAGTCCCCCAATCTGTGAGGGTCCCACACCGCAAACTCCAATACAGTGATGGGTCCGAGCATATATAGAGCCCCTTACAGAAAGCCCCCTGTACGTTCCCCCAGCAAGAAATTCCTTGCCCAGCAGACCGGTGACTCCTGATGACTGGCACTGCGGATGGCCTATGCCGATGTGGTGGGGTATGTTGGGCGAATTCAACTTTTGTTCACCAGTCTCCCTCAATCTCAAATTTGTGCCTGAGTTGAATTGTATTTTTCATGCTGTTGATTAATCTGGACATTGAGACTTTGTTTTCCCCTCCCTTGAACAGTCACATGGTATTGTCTTTAACCTCAACACCCGGTCAAGTTCATAAGTACATATTATATTGACTTTAATTCTGGCTTTTTATCGATTGTAACTCCGTGTTGTTCAATTCAATCAAGCTGCATTATGGAATAGGTAGTACTGCTGGGGTCAAAGCACACATTGGGAAGCGGACTTACGAATTTATTTGCACACTGTGTGTTTAGTTGCATTCCTGAGGAAGCAGCTGCCAAAGTCCCTATCCCAAAGCCTTCTGCATATCTTGTTCAGATCGGAGATGTCCGAGACTGGGTTGCTGCAAATTCTGTTCCTGGAACACAGGTCAGAGGTTAAATGCTGATGGATTGGTTCCCAGCGTGGACATTTTCGCAACTGAGGTTTTTAACTAACTGACTTTGGAGGGGCATTTTAACAGCATGATTCTTTTTAGGTTTCGCTGGAGCACGGAGCTTTTAGCTCCGCCTCCAGAGAAATCTGTAGTCTTCACAGTAAGGGACACTTGAATCCGCCCTCTTCCGCCCTCTGTTCCATTGGCTAGCTCCATAAATGGAGGCTAGCCATTGGAACAGAGATCTGTCCGTCATGGCCGGACCAGATTCGTGGGCGTTCCTGCATTTTTTCCCTCTCCACCCACTTCTGACGTCATGTGGCTGTGGGCGTGTACTTTTTTTTTTTTTTTTGTCCCGTGATGTTTTCCTCATTTTGGAAAAGCCTTTGGCCGAAGTGGAGTGCTGCGCCCTCGCAGCTCTTCTGTGGCTGTCTGTTCCCGCCCCCCCCCTCCCGCTGTCCGTACCCGCCCCCCCCTCCCCGTGTGCCCGTAGGTGCTTATTTTGCTTCCTTTTGCAGGCCCTGCGTGGCTTGTTTATAACGCTTCCCCTCCCTCCCTTTTTTTTCATAAAAATGTTGCCAAAGAAGTTTTTAATATGCAATTGTGGGCCACCTTTTGTACGTGCCCGGCACGATTTTTAATCCCAATTCAACCCAGCGCATAGCCCCTCAGTGGATTTAGTTTCCGGCGCTGCGGGGGCAGGGAATGTCCCTCCACGTAATGAACGTAATGCTCCTTATCACCGATTTACATCTTAGTATGAGTTTTCTCCGCTGCGCCTAGAGGCAAACCTTTTATGAAGCTTCTCAGTTGGTAGACTCCGTGAAAGCCGTGACCAAAGGGCCCTGGAGGGCAATGCTGGTGGGCAGGGGGTGGGGTGAGCGAAGAGTCCCCTCCGTGATGCCTTGACCCCGTGCCCTCGCACCCCCTGAGGGAGCTAGCATCGCCTGCCTAGTGCTTCGTGACTTTTGGAGCGCTTTTGTCTTGGCGACTAATGCTTTTGTCTTTTCTTTTCGGCCCCTCTATCCACCCCTATGCGCACCCTGGTGTGTTTTTTTTTTTGTCAAGAATGATTTCCAGGTTATAACTCATGGGCATCGAGGCAACCACACAAAGACGTGTGCATTTGTGCGAGTACTTGACACACACACACATACACACATACACATCCTGACAGCCGTAGTCCTGCAAACCAAAGCCAACATACCTACAGAGGCACTAACACCACAGACACCCACCCCTCTCAAAATACAAAGATTGTTTTATGTTATCAGCATCCATATAGCGCCTAAATTCAACCTTTTATCTGTATTCGCAGTGCTCTGGCCAGTCTGTCACGCCTTCCCACACGGGTCGTAGTTATGTTGACCTGGTGGCATTGTGTCTGCTCTGTGACAAACAGTGTGTTCAGCAGCGATTAGTGATGGGTCATGTCGGTGAATGGGAGCGCTGCATGTCGTCCCAGCGTCCCGGCGGCTCCCCTCGCCTCAAAAACAACAACAAAGCACCGGAGAGAAGCTGCGTAGGGCCGCTAAAAAAAACCCCACAGAGAAAGCGGTAGGAGCAGCAGAGCCCGCCTGAGTGCAGCGGCAGCAGAAGGCCTCCCGGGCAAGCTCTTGTAAGTTCCTTGCAATTAACCCCCATCTCCGATTGGTAATTGTGTATTTAAATAAATAAATGCAGCCCACGCGCTCTGGGAGAGCGAGCGCGGCGGGAGGAGGGTTCATCTGGCTGGGGGGGTTTCTCGCTGCTGGTGTTTCATGAGGTGGTTTGTGGGAGGAATTGGTTAACAGAGACTCATGAGCGGGTATAGCGAAAATCCCGTGTGCAGTAGAGCTGCGGGCAGGGGTGGTTTGGTGTATGCAGTGTGTGTTGTCTCTGTGTGGACTTGGATCTCAAAACACAGTAAGGGACACGGTATAGGAGAGAAATTTGGGCACCGTATTTAATTTTTACAAATTAAACACTGCCTAGGGCTTGGACAGCCAGTTTAAGATCTTGTTTTGGGAGACAAAGCTTGAGGCTGGGGATACGTTTTAGATGAAATCTTCCGTTCCCGGCCATCTCTTTGATCTGTAAACCAACATGGCTTAGTTTATGGAGTTTGATGCCAAGAGTTTTAATTTGCTGGTGCTATTGAGTTCACCAGACTTTTCGACGGGAAGTTCCTGCCCCTCAATGAGAGGAGGAGAAATTCAGGTTTCTGAGGATGTAACTTTAGTTTCATGTTGAATATTCAGTTGTGCATGCCATTGCCTAAGAGGGAGTGCACGTAGCAGTGTCGGGTGCTTCCTTGTCCCGGCCGTTCGCACCCCAGCCCCTTCCCACGGCCTCTTGGACAGACACCGGCTCCAGCAGCGCGTGCCCTCTCAAGCCACAAACGCTTGGGCCTTAATGACGATTAGTGCCCTGGCCACGTGCTGCCTCGCGCACGCCGGAAAGGGTCTGAGTACATTCACAGGACAGCACCCTCTGACCTCATTGGACTTTCCCCAGCGATAACATTTCATCTGGGAGCTCAGCTCTGGAAAAATGTAATAACAGCGGGTGGTTCATCACGGGGCTTCAGAATTTGGGCCGGGGCTGGCGATTGTCCTCGTTCAGAATATGTGGGTGTGCCTCGCAATCAGCACTATAGGTAACATGCGGCAATCAAAGTCTTTAAGAGCTGATGTCTCAGAGGTGGCCTCTTCATGACCTTGTCTGTGGTAATAAGCGCCTTTTGCCGTAGGTATAGGGCGTTAATGGTCGCTAATGGACCTCTACCAGGGCTGAAGACCTGTGTCCGCTGCAGTCATGATCTCCCCAATCACAGGTCATCACTCCTACAGAGAAGGGTGAGGGGTGCATAGACTAAGGTGACCAGGTCACACATTTCCAGTTCCGTTTTTCCTTCTACGAAACGTTTTTACGTGGAACTTTAGCCCAATGGGTTCTATTAAGGTGAGAAGGGCCACTCGGAATGCACGGGGCTCCTTCCACTTACGCAAAAGCCCAGAACTGGAATAGTATGTCCCCGATAACGTGTAATATTTAGCAGGTGTGTGTGTGTGTGTGTGTGTGTGTGAAGGGGGGGGTTAGGTGGACTCATCTTCTTACTCCAATCAAAGTCACCGCTTCACCCATCTCCCTCACCAGTCACCTTCATCTCGGTGTCTTTTATTCCCCTCCCCCCCGCACCCTCCCCCCCCCCCCCCCCCACACACACACCCGTCCCTGCCAGAGTGCTCCACGGACTCCTCGGAAACATAGAAGGCGACGTCACCTCTAGCATTGTCAATCATGGTTCTGTGTACCTATTCTCGCAGCGCTGGAGGCTGGATACTAAGGCTGCAGCAGTTTGACAAGGACCCCATACCTCCCGTGACTCACACGTGTGCTTGACGTATGTATGTTAAATTCATCAGTTATGTCAGCATTATGGAATAAGTGTGGATTGAGCATTTGGGAACACAAGTGGCAGAAATATGTTGACCCTAAGAGGAAGTAGGGGTTACTAGAGCCCTGGGACTTCCTAATTTTTCCTGTTTTTAATCATACTGGCTGCTAGCCAGATTAAAGTGTTAGGTGTACCAGGCAGGTATTTTTAAAGCTTAACCCTACCCCCACTCAATACCCTACTCCTTTTCCGCGGCCAACATGGCGAGCACTGTCACCCGCAGAGTAGTGAGTGAAGAGTGACTGCAGAGTGCTAGGGAGTGCAGAGTGACTAGGAAGTGCAGAGTGACTAGGCAGTGCTAGGGAGTGCAGAGTGACTGCAGAGTGCTAGGGAGTGCAGAGTAACTGCAGAGTGACTAGGGAGTGCAGAGTGACTGCAGAGTGCTAGGGAGTGCAGAGTGACTGCAGAGTGCTAGGGAGTGCAGAGTGACTGCAGAGTGCTAGGGAGTGCTAGGGAGTGCAGAGTGCTAGGGAGTGCAGAGTGACTGCAGAGTGCTAGGGAGTGCAGAGTGAGTGCAGAGTGACTGCAGAGTGACTGCAGAGTGACTGCAGAGTGCTAGGGAGTGCAGGATGACTGCAGAGTGACTGCAGAGTGCTAGGGAGTGCAGAGTGACTGCAGAGTGCTAGGGAGTGCAGAGTGACTGCAGAGTGCTAGGGAGTGCAGAGTGACTGCAGAGTGCTAGGGAGTGCAGAGTGACTGCAGAGTGCTAGGGAGTGCAGGGTGACTGCAGAGTGCTAGGGAGTGCAGAGTGACTGCAGAGTGCTAGGGAGTGCAGAGTGACTGCAGAGTGCTAGGGAGTGCAGAGTGCTAGGGAGTGCAGAGTGACTGCAGAGTGCTAGGGAGTGCAGAGTGACTGCAGAGTGCTAGGGAGTGCAGAGTGACTGCAGAGTGCTAGGGAGTGCTAGGGAGTGCAGAGTGCTAGGGAGTGCAGAGTGACTGCAGAGTGCTAGGGAGTGCAGAGTGACTGCAGAGTGACTGCAGAGTGCTAGGGAGTGCAGGGTGACTGCAGAGTGACTGCAGAGTGCTAGGGAGTGCAGAGTGACTGCAGAGTGCTAGGGAGTGCAGAGTGACTGCAGAGTGCTAGGGAGTGCAGAGTGACTGCAGAGTGCTAGGGAGTGCAGAGTGACTGCAGAGTGCTAGGGAGTGCAGAGTGCTAGGGAGTGCAGGGTGACTGCAGAGTGCTAGGGAGTGCAGAGTGACTGCAGAGTGCTAGGGAGTGCAGAGTGACTGCAGAGTGCTAGGGAGTGCTAGGGAGTGCAGAGTGACTGCAGAGTGCTAGGGAGTGTAGAGTGACTGCAGAGTGCTAGGGAGTGCAGAGTGACTGCAGAGTGCTAGGGAGTGCAGGGTGACTGCAGAGTGCTAGGGAGTGCAGAGTGACTGCAGAGTGCTAGGGAGTGCTAGGGAGTGCTAGGGAGTGCAGAGTGACTGCAGAGTGCTAGGGAGTGCAGAGTGACTGCAGAGTGCTAGGGAGTGCAGAGTGACTGCAGAGTGCTAGGGAGTGCAGAGTGACTGCAGAGTGCTAGGGAGTGGTAGGGAGTGCAGAGTGACTAGGGAGTGCTAGAGATTGCAGAGTGACTGCAGAGTGCTAGGGAGTGCAGAGTGACTAGGGAGTGCTAGGGAGTGCAGAGTGACTAGGGAGCGCAGAGGGCTAGGGAGCGCAGAGGGCTAGGGAGTGCAGAGTGACTAGGGAGTGCAGAGTGACTAGGGAGTGCAGAGTGACTAGGGAATGCTATGGAGTGCTAGGGACTGCAGAGTGACTGCAGAGGCTAATGGCAATGTACATGACAATGCCATTTATTTATCTGTTTTCAAAACCAACACATAAATACAAATTTTGTCATTTACAATGCCAATAGCTCTAACTTTTCCAAAGGCGAAACCATTGCATTGTAAATGCTTGTTTATATTTGCAAAGTATTTTGTCTTTTATATGCGTTCAGGCGATTTACTATGAGGGTTTTGACGGTGCAATGCAAACATAACTAAGTTCCCAACCAGGGTAGAGGGCATGTTCAGCATAAATGATGTGTTAGACTAGCACTCTATACAGTGGAATATTCGCACTACGTAATTTATGAGTAAATACATGTAATTGTTACACTGTTGACATCATGCATAGTAATCTTGCATATGTATTACAGGGGTTTCACTGTGATTTTGTTCAGGGACTTTACATATTGCTCTTGGTGTTCTCATTGGTACTAATGCGTCCAATCACTGACCTAGTTCTTTCATCTCTGTGGGCAGTAGGTGCAAGGCATGCTGATACCTGAAGTCCAGCAATCTGTGAGGGTCCCACACGTGGTTAATGCATGTCAGCAATCCCACACCGCAAACTCCAATACAGTGATGGGTCCAAGCATATATAGAGCCCCTTACAGTCTAGTTATTCATATTTTTTTATATTGCTGCAAAAAGTTAAATAAATTAGAGGTGTGGGATAACAGGAAATATAGCTGAGGGCAGTGGTACAACAGCAATGCTGTATAGTGCTTTATATATATATATATATATATATATATATATATATATATATATATATATATATATATATATATATATATCTAAGGAGAGACTTTGTTCGAATGAAACAATCCCGCATCAGCCTTCAAAAACCCAGCTGCTTTTTTCCTCGCCTCCGATCAATTTTACCACTTTGGAACAATCTTTACCCTTCCCCACAACACCAGCCTGGAGTGCATAAACATGTTGCATTCTGGGGGTTGTGGTGCGCAGACATGAGTCGTACCGCAACAGGTGAGCGGAATCGCATGGGGGAGGAGCGGAGTGGCGCCTTTAACAACGAGCGGCAGGCTGGCTGTTCGAGACTTTGTCAGGTGTTGGGCGCTGAGGAAGGCCAATGCGCCGAAATGCATTCGCCGCCACCAGACTCCTGTTTTCTATTTTAATAAAGCCCCTCCTCACATTTCCCCTCGTGGCTGCTGCTTCTCTTTTCTGTTGGGGAGAGACTTACTTGTATATGTTCTGCGCACAGCCAGAAGCGCATGCAGCAAGCCCCTGTCGTCAAGGGTCCGGATTTCTCTGGTCAGCTCCACAGCTCCGTGCTACAGTTCCAGTTATGGATCCATCCGGAACCCGTCCCTCTCGCAGGATGATTGGAGTGGTTGAGGTCGAAATATACCTCTTTCAGGGCATCATGCCCCTGCTCTATTTTCGACCTGCCTGAAGGACTGACAGTTTGAGGGGGCCTAAGGAGAGACTTTGTTCGAATGAAACAATCCCGCATCAGCCTTCAAAAACCCAGCTGCTTTTTTCCTCGCCTCCGATCAATTTTACCACTTTGGAACAATCTTTACCCTTCCCTACAACACCAGCCTGGAGTGCATAAACATGTTGCATTCTGGGGGTTGTGGTGCGCAGACATGAGTCGTACCGCAACAGGTGAGCGGAATCGCGTGGGGGAGGAGCGGAGTGGCGCCTTTAACAACGAGCGGCAGGCTGGCTGTTCGAGACTTTGTCAGGTGTTGGGCGCTGAGGAAGGCCAATGCGCCGAAATGCATTCGCCGCCACCAGACTCCTGTTTTCTATTTTAATAAAGCCCCTCCTCACATTTCCCCTCGTGGCTGCTGCTTCTCTTTTCTGTTGGGGAGAGACTTACTTGTATATATATATATATATATATATATGTGTGTTTAGGCAGTCAGCTTAACCGAGTATGCAAACTAGAAGTGTTTGTAATTAAAGTTTGTTGTCTCATCGAACCTGGGGATATATATGGTGCAGTTCATTATCAATGAGTTTTATTTGCCCACCGATAGTGTTTTTATTCATTTTGGGGCACAAATAAGCAAACCCTGGTCATGGCAGAATGACTGAAATCATTGCAATTGTATTTTAAGGATGTTCCCTGTGCTTGATAATAGAACTACGTCATATGCATTAAATAGAGATAAGATATTGTCTGTTCAGCTTTTAACTTACTGTGCATGTTTTTGATGATAATGCTAAACAATCCAGGGCTAATTTACTAACTGGTTACATACACGATTAACATTTAATTTCGTCAGGATGTTACATGCCGTATGTTGAGTAAAATGCTGCACATTTTTTAAGTAGACGAATAAAACAAATGAAATAAAATATATTCCTACATTATCATTGCTATGCCACTAACAATATTTTTTGCGCAAATTAACATTTTTTACATTTTCCCTTTGTCTCCTTTTCTGACTGGTTACTTTAATAGAGTACCTTATTTTCCTTGTAGTATGAATCACATCTGTATGAGGTACGGCTGCTACTTGTGCACCTTGCGAATAATTATTTCTTACTGCCTCTTTTGTGGTATAATTAAATCGTATTGAAATCTGTTTTGTTTAGAGTTGTTTCGTAGCACATCATGATGGGCAGATGGGATCCTGAAAATTTACACACAATATTATGACTGCATTATGCAGCCACTTTCAAACAAATCTCTACATCTATGTATCTCAAAAACAGTATAATTCACACGTGATGCATTTAAATTCCATCGAGGAACAGAATGGGAACTATTATCGGTACATTAATATGAAACAGATAAAAAATGAAAGGATCATAATCAAAACAGTGTTAACCTTAATGAAGGTTGCATAATGGGTTGTAGGAGCTGGACTTTTTCCCTGGGAAAAATATATTCCCCGTGGAGGAGAAAAATAAAAAATGTACATTAGCATTGCAGACTCCATTTCCCTGTGCTGAAATCTATCCTATGTATATTTCAGCACACATTGGTAATGTAATTTAAGACTTTCTGCTGGTCTTCACAGTGCATATATACCTTAATATGAGTGCATCCCACTTTCTAGATTGGACATGAACTTGGTTTCAAACTTCCATGCCCATCGAAGCTGGGGTGGGATGACAAAGCTATGTTAGACCACACATGTGGGTCTTTAAGAAGTCATTTAATACCTTCTTGGAGATTTGTCATGTTAGTGGCTATACTTTTACTAATAACTTTAAAATATAAAACAATGATATTTGCGGGAGAAAAGATATCAATGAGTTAGTTCCTTGGTAGAATTTATTTTTTTGTATTCACCTATAATTATTTGCGGATTCTACTATATGATACTCTGAGATGTTTCTAGTCAAAGAACTCTCTTCCGTGGAGACGATAGATCAACTCATTTATGACAGTCACAGTTCACTTCAGTCCTAGTAACCAGCTATCCTTCCAATCTCACATTGACTGTATCTTTGCCTGTGACTCTATACAGTGCTCCACTTCCTTTCAGCTAGGTTCGCTCTATACAAATAAGACATACATTCATGCGTACTGGGTATGTGACACTGATACATCACCATGACCTATGCCATGTACGAGGAGGGATTTTCAGTTATTTTCGGGTTACTAATGACTTACTGATAGAAATGTATCTTTAATTGTGTTGTACAGAAAATCAATAAACTACGTCTTAAAAAAAATAAAAATACATGCGTACTGGGATGCATTTATCTAAAATATAGGGGGTAGTCATTAACTAAGTTAAAGTGGCCTATCGGGACAAGGTGGTGTATTCAAACATTGTCAGATTTCCTATGTTGAAGCATGATTTGGAATATACAGACTAGAGATGGTGATTCAAATTCCTTATCTGGGATCCTACACTTGTTGTTGCAATAGGGTAATAGTACTGGGAGGGCTGGCAATGTGGCTGTGTTAAGGGTAAGACCACTTGAGCTAACCCTCTCTTCCACATGCACATTCACAGTTTTGGAGAAGTTAGGGTGGGAGAGGATTTTGAGGATTTTGAGGAAGCAAATAAACCCTCAGTCAGTGTTCCAAACTGTAAGTTTCAAAATGTGAGTTTTTTTAGTAGGGAGACTTTAATTTAATCTCGAAGACAAGGAACAATAAAGTTTGCCGACCCAAAGTTAATTTATTAACATGTTCTACAATGGCTCGTGCAAGATAAGTAATGTTGTGTTAAGGGTTGTGCATTCATTTAATGTTTTCTGAGTATTGCAAGTTTCAACATTTGTATAAACTGAAATAAATGTATATTAGGAACTGAGAAAACCTTATTGTTCTTCCTCAACCATTAATTGCGCTTAGGCCTTATGCAAATGGACGTCTCAATTCAAAACCAAGTGCTCCTTGTGTTCCATACTCCTTCCAGCTGCTTGGACTTTCTTTTTACCACTGCAATCTCCACATCTCTGAAGGCAAAGCTTATAAGCTATCTATTCACATGAGCCAGGCCTGTATTGGCCAGCAGTAAGATCACTGAGCTTGTGAAAGGATCTTTCTCTTTGCTTCTGACACCTAGACTGCTGCTTGTAAAATCCCTTTGGATTTTTATGAGAACAAGTGGAGTTGGATGTGTGACCTCAACTTTCCAGTCTGAACTGCCAGGGCAGGTCCTCCCTGGACTGGAAATAAGCATCTTGGGACTGGTTTTGGGGTTTCCCCCCCTCATCAGCCTAGACTCCAGTGGTATGGAGAGCACGGGACCCACGTCTGGGCATACCCGTCCCATTCGGGCTTGCAAATGCAAAAAGAACAATTGATGGACAGAATGCAGAACAATGTCATATATTCACCCCAATACAGAGATCTTGGCCTAAATCCATCGTTTTTTTCGCTCCCCATGCCATTCCAGTTTGAACTGAGCCATATGCAAATCAGTCTGGACCTTGCACCCAATGGAAACAGTCAAGCCCGAACTGCCACTTGCTTACTTAGCCACTGGATTCAAGCTAGCCTGGCTGATAAGGGGGTGTTCCCCCGAAACCGGTCCCAGGATGCTTGTTTCCGGTCCAGGTAAGACCTGACTTGGCAATTCAGGCTGTACTATTTCCATGATGCACAAGGTGAAGTGAGCTAAAGAACAATTATGGATTCAACCCGGATCTGTGACTGGGGGTGAGTGTCTGAATAGTTTCAGCACTCTATTCATTATCTCCTTGCCTTTGGTTTGTTCGCCCTAAGTTGGCCGTGTATGCCCAGATGTGGGTCTCTTGCTCTCTTTAACTCTGGATTCAAGCTAACCTGGCTGATGAGGGGTATTACCCCGAAACCGGTCCCTGGATGCTTGTTTTTAGTCCAGGGAAGACATGGCTTGGTAGTTTGGGCTGGGCTGTTCCCATGAGGCACAGGGGCCAAGACTGATTTGCATATGGCTGGGGCTGAACTGGAGTGGTAAAGTGAGCTAAAGAACGATGATGGATTCAACCCAGATTTGTGACTGGGAGTTAGTGTCTGAAAAGTTTCAGTGCTCCGTTCATCATCTCCTTGTATTTGCTTTGCTCTCCCTAATTTGGCACGGCATGCCCAGACATGAGCCCCTTGATCAATTTGCCACTAGATTCAATCAAGCCTGGCTGATGAGGGGTGTTACCCCAAAACTGGTTCCAGGATGCTTGTTTCCGGTCCAGGGAAGACCTAGGTTGGCAGTTCGGGCTGTACTGTTCCCTTGAAGCACAGGGTCAAGACTGATTTGCAAATGGCTGGGTCTGAACTGGGGTGGCGTAGTGATCTAATGAACGATGATGGATTCAACCCAGATCTGTGACTACGGGTGAGTGTCTGAAAAAGTTTCAGCGCTCCATTCATCATATACTTGTGTTTGCTATCTTAGTTTTTTAGACTTCATCTTTCAATGTTAAAACGTGCCGTGGCAGGTTTTGTTACAATTGTTTCTGCTCATAGTAGATCATAAGACTTTTCCAGTGTAAACATTGCTTAATCATTAGAGGCCTTACCTTTTTAGGTCTCGCGACCTATCAATGCGCGCAAGCGCATTGAGCGGAGCGAGAATTCAAGTGCTCGAAATCCTCGTCAAACCAAGGGCTTCTTGGTGCGGTTTTCATTAAGTCCATGTGAATCACGTGACCAAACAAGCACGCGCATTCACGGCCGCACAGCACATCAAAGGGCTTCGCCCAGCGTGCGCTCTGCGGCTTCTCCTCCCCTAACTAATTAATCATGGCTGGCCGGCCGGCCGGCCGTACTTTCAGTTTCCCGGCTGCTCTGCATTATCAGGTACGTGTTGGTGACGCATTATTTCACTTTGTCTCCGTGCGCCGCTCATCTTCTCTGCCATGTGTTACTGTCTCCTAATTGCATTTTTTTTTAACGCCCGCACAGCACATCAAAGGGCTTCGCCCAGCGTGCGCTGTGCGGCTTCTCCTCCCCCATCCACGCATCACTTGCTCTTCGCCACACTCTGCCTGCTTGAACATCTCTGTGCCCACCTTTCACGATATTCATTTACTTGACATCTCACGCTTTCTAAATATTTTTTGCTTACTTGACATCTCATGCTTTCTAAATATTCAGTAGCCACGCATCACTTGCTCTTCGCCACACTGTGCCTGCTTGAACATCTCTGTGCCCACCTTTCACGATATTCATTTACTTGACATCTCACGCTTTCTAAATATTTTTTGCTTACTTGACATCTCACGCTTTCTAAATATTCAGTAGCCACGCATCACTTGCTCTTCGCCACACTGTGCCTGCTTGAACATCTCTGTGCCCACCTTTCACGATATTCATTTACTTGACATCTTACGCTTTCTAAATATTTTTTGCTTACTTGACATCTCACGCTTTCTAACCATTAAATGCTTTATCCTCAAAGGGTCATAGAAAACTTTATATAAATAATGACGCAATTCTTTTTCATCATGCCTCCTTGATTCCTCATCCACCCACCGCAAACCCCAGGCTCCCTTTCTCTGTCTCCAGATGCGCTGCGTTATCCTACACCCTTTAATGAACTATTAGTAAAGATGGAGCACTTTTAAAAGACGTAGTCATGAAATCTGTGTTTCTATCTAAAGCTTACCTCAGACTGACCCTAGAGTCTGTGCAGAAACAAAGATAAAAACTTCCTGTTTAAATAAATAGCTTGTCTCAGAGCCTAGTCCAGTGCACAGCCTGTCCAAGTGAAATGGAAGGGTCACCGAAGAATGCAAGCTATGCGCCGGGAGCAGACATCATTGTGCCAGAGTTGCGTCTGGGACCTACACGTCGAGAGCTCCGCAGCTGCCACCGCCATTTAATGGCAGCATTCCAGAGACGGGAGCTGCTTCCTGCTCCAAGAGTTCTAAAAACGTGAAAGGTTTGAGTAAACATGGTTTTCTGCTTCCTGCTCCAAGAGTTCTAAAAACGTGAAAGGCTTGAGTAAACATGGTTTTCAACCTTTCATTTATGTGTTACTTGTAGATATAAACACATGGGTATCAACAAATCTCTTTGACTAATTGCTCACCCAGTTCAGCTATGCATAAAAATAAATCGCCATGACAGGACGAGTAACAGAAGCATCTCAAATTAATTTGGTCATTCTAAAAATGTCTACAAAATATGTTAGATTTGCCACTAACTTAATCTTTCACATTCTTATAGAGCATAATCTTCACTACCTTATCCTAATATCAGGAATGATATATGGCTAGAGAATGCACTTACTCTGTTGAAGTGCTAGTGTAGGTTTACCAAGAGAAACAGGCTTGTGAGAACGCCTAGATCCAATGATACTGCATTTGAATGAACATGGGTAGAGGATGTATCCTTACGGCCAGAGCAACCGACCTCGAAGCTGGGGTACGGGGTTCGAGTCTCGGCAACTACACTCAACTTCCTGTGATTCTTGGCATCTCACGTAATCTCCCCGTGCCTAACAAAAACAAGCACTGGCGTTGCCAATAGGTCTCGCAGTAGGAAAGTTGGAGCTATTACAATTGCAAATAACAATGCCTTTTATTTTTGTTTTCATTTTAATAACATAAAGGGCTTTGTCATTTACAAAACCAATAGCTCCAACTTTCCTACTGCGAGACCTATTGGCAACGCCAGTGCTTGTTGTGATTTTGGCTCTGTCTAAACCACCAATGGGACGGACCATGTCACAAGCTAAGCTACACCAACCCTCTGTAGGCAAAGATAACAGCACACTCTGTGAGGTAACATTACATTATTTTGAGACCGCAGTGGAGCTGCCCATTGCGAGTCATGTGATGGAAACAAACATGGGAGAGAAGGTAACATGAAAAGGAAGGATAATAATTATACTTTTAAGAATAGCCTAATTATGAACCCTCATTTTGTTACTATAAGTAAAGGCAATATTGTGGCGTAGTTGGACGCCTGCTGGGTTTTGCAAGTCTCAGAAAATGATAGATGCCATTTGTAGTCTATCCTTTAAACACATGAAATATAAATATAAGCTCAACAGGATGTGGCCAAAGAAAGATGAATCCTCCTTGAGTACAGTCTTAAGGTCTTTAATTGATGGGGGTTTACTTAACCTTTCAGAGAGTACCAATTTTTTTATTCACAGTGCATGCATGAAGTTCCAAAGTACTTAACCAATGTGAAAAAATCACTTTTCAGCTGAAGCATAGAATAAACAAATCATGATAAATGGTCAGGGGACATAAGAGTCACGTTAATGTGAAATACCAGATGTGATATGCAGCCATGTAGTCTTGAAAACGGCGATGAATTGAGGATACAATTAGTACAGCAAACAGATGTTTACAGAGCGAACAAATTCCCAGCTATGCACAAAGCTGGAGTTTAAAATTACATTACTTTCTTGACATGTAATAACATTTAAAAGGGGGTCTTGTTACTATGTGCTGGCATTAACTCATTAACGTCTTAATTTGTCCAAGCAGTGTGAAAGAGTATATGTGATATTTGATGAAAGGGTGAAGAAACCTTAGTGATATACATGTTGAGGTGGAGCAGATTAATTGATAAAAGAAGTGTTTCCTGAACTTCTAATGGTTTACTCACCAGACCAAACCTGTCTTTTGTTATAGCAATTTCATCCCAGAATAAAGTCACGCAACCTCCACCGAGGACCTGAACACACTACCATCAACCACCTAACCAGACACACCTAAACAGCCGAACTGAAACAAAACAATAGGTAACTTTCAACTCTCAATCATCCCTTAAAGGAGCATCACTTGAATCATTCACAGGTGTCTTTCAACCTGCGCCCTTCCAATACATAATGGTTGTTTTTCAACCCTCACTCATTCTGGAACAGCTCTCTAGTGGAAGGAAAATACAAAATCACTTGGATTTCTCTTGGGCATTTCTGTTCAGAGTATCGGCAAACATTCCTCCCATCGCAATTTGTGTGTCTAATTTGACACACTAAGTGGCCATTGGTATGCCCAAAGGTAGGTCCCTTGCTCGCTTTGCCACAGAATCCAAGCTATATACCTCATGGATGAGTCCTGACAAGGCTAAAACCAGTCCGGGTTGCTTATGTTCTTTCTGGAGGGGGCCTTACTTAACAGTTCAGGTTGGACTGTTCCCATGATCGACAGGGTTGATACTGATTTGCATGAAGCAGGCCTGTGTCTAGAGTGGCACAATTGATGAAAAATCTTAGTCTCAGAACCCTGCTATTGATGTTCCTGAATGGAGACTGGTGTCTGAGTCCATTGTGTGATTTAAGTTTGCCATCCATGTTCTATGTTTTTGTTTTCTGTTCTTCATGTGATGGTGTTGGCCTGCATCCCCAGGTTATTAGGCCAAAAGGTGTTATTGCAGAGGGTATCACTGTCACTTTTGCTGGAAAGTAGAACAATATATATCACTCCTCAAGCATTTGATCTATTGTGGAAATATACCTTTTGAGGGGTACACTAGTGCTGGGTCACCCTTTTGTCCACAAGTTCAAAAACCTACAAATTAGGGATCAGCACTGGAGTAGGAATAAATAACAAGTTTATTAATCACTCATGAGTGGGACCACGTCCACACAGCACTCTCAAGTGCTGGAGGAGGTAGTACACTGAAATCACAGAACACTGGTCTTATATACAGGTTTTCTGCTCAGTAAGCATGTGACCAGAAATAGGGAGAACAAGTTTTAGAGTACAGATGAAAACTACATGGTCAGGGTAAAGGGAGAGCGCAAGTGCTTATGGCAGCAGAAATGATTGACAATTAACAGATGTACTGGCAGCTACAAACTCTCAGCACGTACATTGCTTTCAGCGGAGTCAGGAAGTCAAATAAAATAGGTAGCACAGGCAGAGTGAAAAGACGAAAGAATTACGAAGGAAACCTAAATGAACACCACAGCCAAAACGGCTGCCGCTTATGCCAAGTAAAATATTACAAGTTTTCCACACTATAAAACTCATTCCACAAAACTGGTTCCAAGTGCCCATTCTTCTCAACTACTCTATTGGATGCTCTGCTCCTTTCTGTATAAAGACAATCTTTGTTGTCAACATATATGCTGCCTTTCTGCCATCTGTGATTGGCATTTACGTTTTCTAAGGGTTTATTTCTGCTTCTAAAAATGTTCATATATTAGTTTTGATAATTTTGTGTTTATCGCTCCAAAGACCTTGGCATTTCTGAAGCCTTGGCCTGCCTTAAATTATTTACCAATATGTATGCTTAAAGGTTTTTGTCAAATATAGACTAAAAACCTTGTAACAGTGGTGTCATTTTCATAGCTCATCACATATTGCCTTTGAGTTGCTAAATTGTGTAGCTGCAAAGAGCCTCTTTTAAGACATTTCTGCTGTTTTTCCTCCTCATTGTAAGCTGGATAGGAGAGCAAAATTGAAGCACCAACTAACGTGTAACTGTGTGACTGGATGCAGGTGTATAAGAGCTCAGAGGATGGTCATGTAAGTACCTGTACAGCGAAGTTAATAATCTCAAGAGGCAGAGATGATACTACAGAAGCTACACACTGTGTCATGAGCTCAGAAAAATGGCACTTAGCTGTGGAGTGCCAAAGTCAGTGGATAGGGGCACGTAGCCATGAATTAGTGACCTCAGGAAGAAAAAAGTATGATTGGCACAGGGGTGTGATCAGGGATGAGTCTGGGATAAAATGAGTAAAGGAGCTCTACTGTCAAGAGTTAACCTGGTAAAAGCCATGGAACATAAGAGGAGGAACAGCTCTGTGGATAGAGGAGAGAGCAGCGTAGGTATATAGGTGCTTATGTTTTTAATTCTTTTGTACTTATCATCCAGACTGTGAGTCATGATTAGAATATGACATACATTTATTTCCCTTGCTTTATAAAAGACGAGCCCTGATCATGTAAAACACTGAGGAAAACAATTACATAAATAGCTTCCAGACACCATCCCACTTTAAAAAATACATAAAGCACTACTTATACTCAAGAATGTGTTTTCTTGGGTACCTTGTGGGGAGGGAGGATAGACTAGGAAGTTAGTGCATTCCTCGGTTTTTGAAAAAGTGCACCAAGTATGGCTGCCAGCTAGACATCTCAACCAATTCGATAGCTGCTACCCTATTGGCCTTACAAACAGCCTGGCTGGGGAGCTGCATGCAGGCAGTCTGGAATGTGGTCCTTCATTTATTTCCATTGAGATTTCGAAATAGAAGAAGGGCGTTCAATACACTGAATAGTCACTGTATTGAGTGTCCTTCAGCTTCCATGAGCCTTTGTAAAAATGAAAGGAGGACAAAGTTATAGGCTCGACCCAAAACAGTAATGGAGGCTGTAAAGAGCCCTGGTAATTCAGATAAGGTGACTAATGAAGTATTGATTTGCCATCGGAATGATTATGTATTAGAATGAGAGCATACATTGGTACAAAAGAGGAGTAGATAAGTTGAAGTCTATTCACTAAGAGTTTTAACCGAATAACAAACCACTTAGTACTTCCCAGGAAGCAAGTGAAGAGGCGTTTGTCATTTCAGTGTATTTTAGAAATATAGGGGTCTCTATATAGAATCTATGGTCTGCCGAGAAATTGCATTTCAATGACGGCAGTCTAAGTCTGTTTTTTAATGGGATTTCAGGGATGTCCCTGGCCTATAATGTGAAAGGGCGAGATTTTGATCGATACCTTATATCTATTGATCCAAACCTCGATCTGGTCGACTGAACCTTTGTTACCTGTCTGTGAGGAAAGAAAGTGCACCTATTTCCAAGTTAGTTCACCCAATAAAAGACTCTACTCCCAAAGATCACAAACAACTTCTAGCTTTCAAAAGTTTATTGTAAAGAAATGATAAGCTGCAAATACAAGCATCTCAGAATGAGATTCACGAGATACACAGGTCCAATTACATACATGTGCTCTCGAAAAGCCCTCAGACGAGCAACAGAAATCACTAACACAAGTTCTAAGAATAATAAAGCTATCAGCATTGACGCATATCTCTCCTTCATTTAGGTTGGAGGAAAACGCAAAGGTTAGGCTGTCCCTACCCTGCTCTAGATGGTATCCCTACTTAACCAAATCCCAACCTAACAAAGGTGTCAGCAGTGAATGACCCCCAAGGGAAGTCACTCACTCTAAGTCTCTTGGTGAAAACCTATAGTTCTCCAGTCATGACCCCTCTCTGCCTACCCATCCGCTCTCTAAAGGGTCCTCAGGTATCTGCTCTAACTCCACCCAGGGGTGCTGTCCCTAATACAAAACAGTCAACAACATTTGAGACGCCCCTTGCGGAACGCCCCTCACGTGGTGCAACTTCTGGCTTTTTCCATGATGCTCTGTATTGGGCCTCATACGTTAGAGTTGACCTTGCTTCTCAGATTCTTCTCCGGCCCGCTGATACCCCTCAAACATTCCAGAACCCTCCTCCATGTCTGGGCCGTCTACTGAACAGGCCTCTATTCATTCATTTATAATTGGATCCCCCCTTTTCCTTTGCAGACAGATATCTGTAGCCAAGAACCCAACTCTCATAGACTTCTAAAAGAAAAAGCTTGCAACATTTCTCAGCCCAGACATGTACGTGTAAATCCATGCTAAAACATTTCAGGCCTACAATATTTCTCATTATGATTATAGCATTCAACTTCTTCATTTAATTAAAACATGTTAATACTCTTATTCTATTATTTAATAAACATTTCTATAAATCATGGCCTATTTAATGCAATGACCAAAACATTAATACATTCTGTGTCGTGAAAAGAACCACCTTCCCTTTCCCTCCAGCTCTGGCCCTGAGGCCTACCACGTTCTGCGTTTAACCGCATACCATCTTATGTTTTAACAGCTACACGACATGGATTCAAAATAAACACATCTACTAAAATCATATAATGTCACACATTTCTGTATTAGTTCCACTTCTACTTAAATCTCTACATCAGCTATACATTCTGAATATAATTGCAGATACTATTAGCACTCATGGCATTTCTCCTCATGATTTGTGCTTACTACTGATAAGTGTGATGTACTCATACATTTAAGTCAGTTTGCGCTCTCTCAGTTCCCCCCTTTGATGACCTCTCGGGGTCATCACTAACATTTAGACTGCAGTTATTGCTGGCATTCTCTGCGCTTCCAGAGCCCTCAGGCTCCTGTACTGATTATCTTGTATGGCAGCCAATCTCTGCAGCTGTTCTCTTTGGGCCCTTTCTGACCTTCTTGCTCTGTACCATTTGAATACCCTCACCAATCCCCACAATATAATCCCACAGATCAATATTATGATGATAGGCTTTAGAATATACCATACAAAGCTTTTGCCTAAGGTGGAAAACCACCCTCCAACTGTACTCATTCCGTGGCCCACCTTTTCCCAGACATTTTCTCTACTCAAGTCTTCGATCTCCTTGTGAATATTAGTTATGTTCTTAATAACTTTCTCAAGAGGCTTCGAATTGTCTGGAATGTAAGTGCAACATTCCTGGACCTTCAAAGCCTTACAGACTCCGCCCTCTTTTGCTAATAGGACATCTAAAGCAAGTCGGTTTTGAAGAACCATAGCCCTTATCGATTGCATCTCTCCTTCTACCAGCATTAAGGACTGAGCAGTGCTGGCAGACAACCTGTCGACAACTGTTGCCAGTCGTCTAATTTTAACATCATTAAGGATTACTCCCAAAAGAGGGAACATAGCTCCAAAGACATCTCCAACCATTTCTGCATCGCCTACATCTCTCCTTCCCCTCGAAGATGTCTTGCCCTCAATGATCACTAAGTCTTGTGCATGATATATTTTGGGGAAGACAATTGCTAAATAACATGATCCATACCAATTGTCAGGTAGTCTCACGTAGGCATTTCTTCCACATACAAAATACACATTTGGAATCACTTGCATTCCCTTTAGGAAATCCTTAGTGTAGTACTCTAAATTAAAAGCATGCTCACAGTCAACTTCACCCACGTATACATTTTCATAATACGTTTTGGCTCGGTGAAGACATAGCTTTCCTCTCTTCGCTTTATCTAAAGCTATTGGACCACTACTACCCTTTCTCTTGTGTGACTTCTCTTCCTCGGTCCAATCTGTTTTCCATTGTCCTGATTTTTTCAAAATCTTTTGTCTCCTGTAACGATCATCCACCTGCCCTATGAACTTCTTCTCGACTTCTGACACCTTACATGTCAAGTTATTTCTACGGGCATGTGAAGTATCTAAAGTAATCCAAGGAATGAAGAACTTGGCCAATCTGTCTTCACTCTTCCAGTAGTCCCATTTGTTCATCTGCTTATAATTTGGGACTTCTGGCAACACTGAATCATAATTGGAGAAATAGTATTCAAAACTATCTCTCTCATAAAATATACTAAGCAATAAGCTACATGTAATGCCATATGTCAGCGGGAGGTGATGGTATCTAATACCCTCGTCTACAGATGCCGGCAACTGCATGCAGACATAACAATCCTTAACCTCCATGGCATCCACGTATTCATATAAAAGTTTAGCATAAGCATTTGACCTAAAGTCTCCTTGGGACTCGTCTGCGTGTAACCTGCGGGCTTCTGCAGCCAATAACGCTTTCTCTTGAGTGTTTTCCCTTTTCTCACCTGCAACAGTAGGTGTAAGCGTCACTACAGAATTCACATCAGTTACCTTTACCTCCTCCTCATGTCCCTTTACATAAGAAATTGTTACCACTAAAGCTATTAATATTATCACTCCTACTATTAGTGTACCTATTATACATTTAGCTCTGCGGTTCGGGGTGCCGGCCTCCATTTCGTCAGACAATATAGCTCTCTCTTATTTTAGCAAAAAGTTCTTTTCCTCTCGTTCCTTTACAGTCTCCTTTTAATCCTTTTGTCTTTCGAATCCACACAACTGGAGGCTGACAACCTTCTTCGCAAAAGTTCTTTAACAGTTCAAAAAAGACAACCCTAGCCCTTCTCCATCAACTCAAGGGAAGTTCCCTATTATTCTCTGCTTCCTGGGCGCTAGGTAATCTTCTTTTTCTGCTTGCTTTATTTACAAAGTCCTTTAACAGTCTACTATCAGATTCGTGGTTGCAGCTTCAATAGCATAGTTCAGTATTTCCAAACGAAGATTGTGCTCTTCATGTGCTGTTATCGTTGTACCAAAATCGGGGAATTGCAATTCTGTAAGGAACATGTGTTTTAACTTGCTGAGGCGGGGAGGTCTAGGGAGCATGAATGTTAGTGACCCTTCTTGTTCGACACCGGGTACCAACAGTCGTATTTCCACGGTGATAATGGGCTCAGAACTGGACACCACCACCGCTCTGATCCTCCCTGTCTCCGGTTTCACAGACATTTGTCGCCAGATATGTCCACTCAGGTGTGGAGTATCTTCTGTTAGGCACACGCACTCTTCTTGACCTTCTTCGGTCCGGTGCTTCAGCGCCCTGAGCACCTTCTTCTGGGTCTGAGTCTTCTGATATCGGAGGAAGGGTTGCCTCTGGAGTTGACCTCAGGCTAGAGCTCCGTCTTTGCGGCCAATTAGCTTCTCCACGTGCCCTTCTACTCCTTCTCCTTCTGGTCTGTTCTCGCTCTCTTTCAGACCTGTCAGGGTCAGACTCGTACTCCCAGCTGCTTTCTCCTTCTGTAGCGTCGTCTGTTTCGCTGTTGTACTGACCGTCCTCAGCTGGGTCAGACTCGTTCCCTGCTTCCGCTGGCACCTCTACAGCTTGGCTAGCCCCCTCTATGGCTTCTCGGTCCTCTGCTGGACGTCTATCCGAGAGAGGAGCTGTTTCTTCCAGAGGTGCTGGAACCCTTCGCGTATGTGACGCGTGGATCCAATTGGGCAGGCCTCCCACCTTCACAGCTGTATTCGTGATCAGGATGACCTGGAAGGGCCCACGCCAACGAATATCCAAGCAGCTTCTTCTCACATGTTTTTTCACCAGGACCCAGTCCCCAGGATACAGGTCATGGCAAGGGCCCTGGCACGCTGGAACCTCGGCAGCCTGCACCTGAAGGGACACAGAACGCATGGCGTCAGACAGCCCCTTACAATAGTCCAGGATCATATCATCTGTGATATTTAACAGTGCAGTAGCTGGGACAGATGGCAGCCTCATTGCTCTCCCCATTAACACCTCATGTGGTGACAACCCTGTCCTTCTGTCTGGGGTACTACGAAGACTCATGAGGACCAATGGCAGGGCGTCAGGCCAACTCAGGGTCGTTGAGGAACAAACTTTAGCTATTCTGGACTTGATCGTGCCATTGATCTGCTCCACAATTCCTGAGGCTTCTGGTCGGTAACTGCAATGCAACTTTTGGTCGATATTTAACGCTACACAGACCATCTTCACAAGCTCGCTGTTAAAATGTGTTCCCCTATCTGATTCCAAAAAGGCCGGCACCCCGAAGCGAGGAATGATTTCCCTAAGCAATAACTTGGCCACTGTGAGGGTGTCGCACCTACGTGTAGGGTATGCCTCAACCCATCTGGAGAACACACAAACAATCACCAGGACATAGCGGAGGCGGTTGCACCTTGGCATTTCAATGAAATCTATCTGCATTCGATTGAATGGACCTCCAGACCTTCCTATGTGACTTAGTGCAACTGGTGTTCTTTTCCCTACGTTCAGCTGCTGGCAGGTCACACAACGCTGGCACACTGCTTCTGCTGCTATTCTAAACTTAGGATTGTACCAAGTTTGTCTAAACACTCTCAGCATAGCATCTCTCCCTAAGTGCACGGGACCATGTATGAGTCTAGCCATTGGACTCACCATCTCATTGGGCAACACTGCTCTGCCGTCTGCTGAGACCCAAAAATGGGTCTCACCCATTACACATCCTGCCTTTTCCCATGTTTCTTTTTCAGAATCCGGAGCATTTTCTTGCATGGTTGACAGTTCATCCCAAGTATCAACAGTTTCCAGTATCATGGCTAATTCAGTTCTTACATTTATTCCACCCACATCCACCTCTGTGAAAGAGTAACCTTGTTCCGCGCAATACCGCGCAACTTCATCAGCATATCTATTGCCTTTCGAAACAAAGTCCTCATTTCTGGTATGTGCGGTGCACTTTACAACTGCGATACTTGCTGGGCACTGCAATGCCTCTAACAACAGGCGCACAAACTCTCCATTGCGAATGGGAGAGCCTGAAGAAGTCATGAACCCTCTTTGAGACCATAACTGCCCGTAATCATGAACTACCCCATACCCATATTGGCTGTCGGTGTATATGGTGACTCGAATTTGGTTGCTCGCCAAGCAAGCACGTGTCAGGGCAATAATCTCGGCTACCTGAGCGGAGTGTACTCCTTCCAGGCACCCAGCTTCCACAACTCCAGTAATTGTACAAACAGCATAAGCTGCTCTCAACTGCCCAACTTCGTCTCTTACACATGAGCCATCGACAAAGAAAATTTCATCTGGGTCAGTCAGTGGCTCATCTACGATGTCGGGTCTGGGTTTGGTGCATAGTTCAGTCACATCAAGACAGTCATGGTCTGTATATTCATCATCATCCTCAATATCATTTGGAAGTGGCATCAAGGTAGCAGGGTTCAAAACAGAGCATCTCTTGAGGGTCACATTCTCTGCAGCAAGAATAACTTGCTCATAGCGCGTGAGCCTGCTATTGGTCAGATGCTGTGTTTTGGTCCTGGTCATCAACAGTTCAACAGAATGTGGCACGCACACCTCTAACGGGTGCCCCATGACGATATTTTCACATCTTTCAATGCTGACACCCGTTGCAGCAACGGATTTGAGACATCCGGGCAACGCTGCGGCTACTGGGTCTAAAGTAGCCGAGAAATAAGCAACTGGTCTACGGGCATTCCCATGGATTTGGACTAACACAGACAACGCGCAACCTTCTCTCTCACAACAGTAAAGAAAAAATTGTTTATTGTAATCAGGCATTCCCAATGCCGGAGCACGACACAGGTCCTCTCGCAGCTGTAGGAACGCCATCAAACAGTCTTTGTCCCATGGTACCGGATCACTCACCTCTTTGTGCGTCAGTTTTTGCAAGGGCTTTGCTTTCAGTGAAAAGTTCACGATCCACTGTCGGCAATAACCCACCATCCCTAGGAACATCCTGACCTCTCTCTGAGTCTTAGGCGCATTCATTTTCATGATCGCCTCTATCCTGTCTGGTGACACTTTTCGTTTGCCTTTCTCTATTCTGTGTCCCAAATACTGCACTTCTGTCAGGCAGTACTGCAATTTTCCCGGGGATACCTTGTGCCCATTGGCAGCTAGGTGATTTAACAAAGCAATGGAGTCTTCCCTGCAAGCTTCTTCTGTTTCTGACGCCACAAGGAGGTCGTCTATGTACTGGACCAGAACTGACTTCTGGGGCAGCACTAGACTTTCAAGATTTTTCTTCAAAAGCTGGTTAAAGATCGATGGGCTCTCTGTATACCCCTGAGGGATACGACACCATGTTAGGACGCGATTTTCCAGCTTAAATGCGAAAAGAAAATGGCTTTCTTCGTCCAAAGGGATCGAAAAGAAGGCCTGACAAAGATCGATCACAGTGAACCACTCAGCTTGGAATGGAATCTGAAACAGTATCACGGATGGATTCGGTACCACTGGACAACACGAAACGACTATGTTATTAATCTTTCGAAGGTCCTGTACTATCCGAAATTTCCCATTTGGTTTCTGCAGACCCATAATCGGGGAGTTGCATGGACTACCCACGATTTCTTTCAGTATTCCCTGTTTAATCATGGACTCGATCACGGGTTTTATGCCTGCAATCGTTTCTGGAGTCAATTTATATTGGGGTGTTCTTGGGAACTCAGCATGCGGTTTTACTACAATTTTCACTGGGTCCACCCCCTTGACCAATCCAATCTCTTCCCCAGTGAAATCCCATACTTCTGGTGCCACTGTCTCTCTCAAGTCCCAGGGGAGCTCATCTACAGTCAGAGTAGGGTACAGCTCCACGCATATTCTTGAGTTTGCAACTTTGAAATCTGCGTCATCATCATTGGTCAATACCTCCACTCCCTGAGGTGTACAGTATATAGTACAATTCAATTTACACAACAGGTCTCTCCCTAGCAGACACACAGGACTTGAATCGCAAACCACAAACTGGTGCTCATCGCTGTACTTCCCTATTTTCACCTGTACCGGTTCTGTCAATTGGCTGGTTATTCTCCTGTTTGCGACCCCTACCACCTGTATGGTCTCTCCAGACATGGGCAGGTCTGGAACTGCAGCTGATCTGATCGTGGATCTAGTGGCTCCTGTGTCCACCAGAAATGTCGTAGGGCACCCTGCTACTTCTGCTTCAACATAGGGTCCCCTTTGGTCCACCTCCAAGGCTGCCCCGAGGGTGCAGTCTTCTCTTTCCACTCTCTGTCCGGTTAATGGGTCCACATAATAGCACTCTTCCCCTTCTACAAACAGGGGCATTTGTCTATAGGTCTTACCCATACTCCCTACTCGAGGAGGTTGCGGGAACTGGGCTCGGGGAGGAGCCCCCCCCCCTTTGAGCACCTTTCCTTGGTATGGCGTTACCCCTCTTGTAGGCGCGCTCTGGACCTCTTCCTCCTCTATCTCCTGTTCTCCTATCTCTACATTGTAGGGGCACTCGCGTTTCCAATGCCCCACCTCGTTACACTGGTGGCACCTAGTCGTTTTCTTCAAGGCAGCTATATCTATTCTGGGTCTAAAGGTGGAACTCTCCTCATTGCCCTTGTTCTGACTGTACTGCTTCTTTCCTCCTGTACCTGTTCCTTGCTGCTGTTGCTGTTGTCCCCCCTTCCCTGCTGCCTGCATCTGTACCACCATCAACTTTTCTTTTAGTTTCTTAGCCTTGGAATCTATCTCATCACAGCAGTACCTGGCATATCTCAGTATTTCGTCTAGAGGTTTAGTTTGCCAACAAATCGAGTGTTGCTGAATCATTAAACTAATATCCGGTCTCAGTCCCAGGACGAACTTGGACACAAATTGCCCTATGTCTTTTGGATCCATTACATCCAAGCCGCTATACTGTTTAAACGCCTTCAGCAATCTCTCGTAATATTCGTGAACTGTCTCTTTGGGTTCCTGTCTTGTTCGGTCTATTCTGACCCAATCTATATCTTGCATTGGCACTTTCTCTTTCAGCCAATTCATCACTCTCTCGAATTTTGCCATCACAATCTCGGACGGCCCATTAGTCTTGGCATCTCTCTCTGGCTCCGTTGTGGGCCACTCAGCGCTAATCTTGCATGCTGTCCACAGATCGCCTGGTACTACAATGTCAAACAGCGTGTTCAAATCTATCCATAGGACCTTTGAGATTTTTACAAATCTCTCCACTTGCTTGTACCACTCCACTGGGTTCTCACGTAATTTGGGGAAAGAGGTGGTAAAAGCAGCTAAATCTCCCCTACTCCAAGGGACATGTACATAGTTCCCATTTGCCACTTCCCGCAAAGGGTAAGCTTCTATTCCCTGCTGTCCTGGTGTCATACCAATCATGCTTCTCCTGCCGGTCCCTTTCTTGGACCACCTCTCTTCCCACTTATCTAGTGCCCTCCATGTCCTTATTCCAGTAATCAGTTCCCTTATGTGTGTTTTCAGCCCAATCGTTCTCCTCTCATCTAGGTCTCGATCTGAGTAATGTAGCCTGTGGTTACCCTGTAATGCTTTGGTTCTTGACAAGTCCACCATATATTTGCCTGCTAGTTCGACTAACTTCTCATGGACTGCTCTCGCTTTTCGAGTAATGTCTTTTGCCATATACAGTATTTCATCCTGTTCATACATTTCCATTCTTTCTAAAGGCAGGGTACCATCTACCATGTCATCCAGGTCTGACCTTAAACTGGAGACATCGAGTCTCTTGGCTTTTATCTCAGCTCGCAATATGTCTTTCGAAGGGGGCTCACTGGTCTCCCTACCATCCCAACTTCGAGCTCTGCGTTTGGGCTCGGGAGAGTTAATGGGTGGTCTCCCTCGCTCCCATCTCTCCAGATCCCATGCTCGGCCATCCGATCTAGGAAGGTGATGGAACACGGGCCTGTTACCCCCACTCTCTCTCTGCCCACTCTCTTCTTCTTCTCTCCTCTCACCGCACACCTCTCTGTTATTTTCCCTCTGTTCGCTACTCTCTCTTTGCCTCGTATTGCTCAGTACCCGATACGATCCTTCCTGGTTCCCCATATTCCCTGGGCTGCGCTCATTTCCGTCATCACAGGGACTATGGTGCGACCTCTCACAACTCCCATTCAGTTCTCTGGTGCCAGGTACACAGTGTGGACACTTAAAGCTGTTTCTGTACTCTTGCGCTCTCCTCTCCCCTTCACTGAGTATTGGGCGCGCCACCCCTTCACTCCCGGGGCCCCCGTTTTCCAGGTCTGTTCTACCTCCACTCCGGGCCCAATGGGTGACTCCCCTACTCCCTCTACAGTCCCACTCCGGGCTACTCTCCCCAGCCCCGCAGTGAGTCCGAGCTCGGCTGTCCTGACTTTCCCTTTCAGCTTCCGCAGCATTGATGCTCTTTTGAGCCTTCACTGCCTCATCCCACTGCTTCATGTACTCATTTAGCTCTTGAAAGGATTTTCGTCCAGATCCCCTCAGATCCATTGGCCATCTAGGGCCCCCAGGATCTCCTCCTGGGTCCCCTGCTGTGTGCATCGGTGTACTCCACTCTCTGGGTATCGGCATCTGACTTGGGGAATTAGTGGTATCGTTCCTCCTTGCCTTCTCTGCTCTTTCTCTGTCTTTCCGTACCCGTTCTTCCCCTCTTGCTCTCTCTTGGTCATATATCGATATTATAGGACCTATGGTAACAGGTACCTGTAGTGCATCTGGTAATGGGTAGGATGTGGCGCTTTCCGTTTCCGGCGCTCTTTGTACCACAAACCTCCCGACTACCTGTTGCACCTGACTAGGCTGGGACAGCTCTTTCTTTGGCTCAGGATCCCACTCTGAACTGGGAAGCGGTCTATGCTCTCCTGCATTGCCCCCCTTTTCTCCTTCAGTATTCTCGACCTCTCCCCCTGCTCTATTATACGGGGGTGGCCTGTCTGTCAATAATCTGTTTATCAGGCTGTCCTCTGTTTCGCTCTCATCATCTTCTTCTATGGGGCTTTTATTTACGGGCACCTCTAACACTGGGTACAGTTTATTTATTTCCAGGTTATGCACTCTCCATCTTTTAGCATCCGCATCCCACCTGGCATCCTGCACTGCCCTTACCGATCGTTTCACCCTTTCCTGTCGTCTGTTCATATTCTTCTCATGCGCTGCCCTAATCCATGCTTCAAGAGCTTCAAACTGGGTCGGTCTAGGCAAGGGTCTCGTTGAGGTCATGACTGATTTTAATCGATGTAACACCTCTAATCTGAACGTCCCGTACTTCGGGAACGTCAGTTCCTCATTTCCTTCAGTAATCTTACTCCACTCTGAAATCCAAAGGATCGTATGCAGCCCAACATTCACTGCCATATAACGAGCTGGCGTACCCTCCGGCGGGGCTTCTTCCCCTTCATACGATCCCCGCTTCTCTCTTTTAAACATCGCTTTCAGCCATTTAAAACACTTCATAATTATGCGCACAATATCCAGCCTCGCTACTCTGTTTACTTCCTGATGACAATCCACCAATCCTGTCGCGGCTTTTCTAGCTTGGCCTATCGCAGCGCGGTCTTTCTCCGGTCGGCCAATCACGTCGCGACCCTGTCTGACGTCTTCGCTAGCTGGCCTATCACAGCGCGGTCTTTCTCCGGTCGGCCAATCACTGCGCGACACCACCTGACGTCACTTTTCTCCGCTTCGCAGCAGCACCCCTCCTTTCTCAACTCGTCTCCCGGTTATGCATGCGTCCCATTCATACACCGAAAAATGACTACTTCCGACCAAGCGGTCACTTCTCTCGACTGTACGTCCACAGTCTATCTGTAATTGTCAACACAACTGACGAGATGTCTATCGTCTCTCTGATAGGTTGCTTACACACACAGTAACTTCCGACCAGCGTCCGTTACTCACGCACTCACTCTTACGTTCCCCCTATCTCGGTCTTTTCGGGTGATCAATGGTACCTCATGACCCCCTTCACACTAGTTGACAATTACTCTGGGTGTCCGATACACCCGAACCACTTAAGCTCTCCTTGAACTTAAGATTTCCACCGGTTGCGCGCGCTCACAACCTGTTCCACAGTCACTCTACAGGCATTCAACTCCGCCAGACATTACAACATAGATACAATACAAAACACCGCAATCTAACACGCATAACCCTTTATACTCACTCTCGACCGATACTGCTGCTTTTTCTGTCTCACGTCATCCGGATCTTCTTCAGCGGGCTGTTCTTCCGATCATCGATCTCTAGGGGCCTTGGGGTAAGCTAACCTGGCCTAGGTCACCGTCCTCAAGAAGGCAACCATCCTCTATAGCTACCAACTGAAAGGGCGAGATTTTGATCGATACCTTATATCTATTGATCCAAACCTCGATCTGGTCGACTGAACCTTTGTTACCTGTCTGTGAGGAAAGAAAGTGCACCTATTTCCAAGTTAGTTCACCCAATAAAAGACTCTACTCCCAAAGATCACAAACAACTTCTAGCTTTCAAAAGTTTATTGTAAAGAAATGATAAGCTGCAAATACAAGCATCTCAGAATGAGATTCACGAGATACACAGGTCCAATTACATACATGTGCTCTCGAAAAGCCCTCAGACGAGCAACAGAAATCACTAACACAAGTTCTAAGAATAATAAAGCTATCAGCATTGACGCATATCTCTCCTTCATTTAGGTTGGAGGAAAACGCAAAGGTTAGGCTGTCCCTACCCTGCTCTAGATGGTATCCCTACTTAACCAAATCCCAACCTAACAAAGGTGTCAGCAGTGAATGACCCCCAAGGGAAGTCACTCACTCTAAGTCTCTTGGTGAAAACCTATAGTTCTCCAGTCATGACCCCTCTCTGCCTACCCATCCGCTCTCTAAAGGGTCCTCAGGTATCTGCTCTAACTCCACCCAGGGGTGCTGTCCCTAATACAAAACAGTCAACAACATTTGAGACGCCCCTTGCGGAACGCCCCTCACGTGGTGCAACTTCTGGCTTTTTCCATGATGCTCTGTATTGGGCCTCATACGTTAGAGTTGACCTTGCTTCTCAGATTCTTCTCCGGCCCGCTGATACCCCTCAAACATTCCAGAACCCTCCTCCATGTCTGGGCCGTCTACTGAACAGGCCTCTATTCATTCATTTATAATTGGATCCCCCCTTTTCCTTTGCAGACAGATATCTGTAGCCAAGAACCCAACTCTCATAGACTTCTAAAAGAAAAAGCTTGCAACATTTCTCAGCCCAGACATGTACGTGTAAATCCATGCTAAAACATTTCAGGCCTACAATATTTCTCATTATGATTATAGCATTCAACTTCTTCATTTAATTAAAACATGTTAATACTCTTATTCTATTATTTAATAAACATTTCTATAAATCATGGCCTATTTAATGCAATGACCAAAACATTAATACATTCTGTGTCGTGAAAAGAACCACCTTCCCTTTCCCTCCAGCTCTGGCCCTGAGGCCTACCACGTTCTGCGTTTAACCGCATACCATCTTATGTTTTAACAGCTACACGACATGGATTCAAAATAAACACATCTACTAAAATCATATAATGTCACACATTTCTGTATTAGTTCCACTTCTACTTAAATCTCTACATCAGCTATACATTCTGAATATAATTGCAGATACTATTAGCACTCATGGCATTTCTCCTCATGATTTGTGCTTACTACTGATAAGTGTGATGTACTCATACATTTAAGTCAGTTTGCGCTCTCTCAAATGCTTGTATATATTAGGCACAGTATTGTAAAAAAAAGCTGTGTTGAACTTGTATTATAGCCAGTGGAGGGATCTCTGCTCCAGGACTGGTTCACACTTTACCTGGCTGAACACCAGGGGAACCAATGCATTTTACATAGCTTGAGGGCTCTGAGGTTTATAAGCTGGAAGATCAAAATAAAGAGCTGTCTGAAAAGCCTATGTTAAATTGATGAAGGCTATAGAATACTGTAATGGAGCCTAGAGAAGCCACTAGCACATATTCACACTGGAGTTGAATCTTAGTAAAGAAGGAAGAAATTGGAATTTAGATCAGGAACTCTATGTTTTACAATGTAAGCATCAAGAAACCAGGGAGCTTGCTCCGTAAAGCGCAATGATCTCGCCACCAATGGTAAATTGCAAATACTGTTGGCAATAAGATGCTGCTTAATCCAGATTTGGGAAATATTACCTACTAGTAGAAACCTCTATCGCGGGTTAGCAGGAAATGCTGCCCAGTTAATGATCATTTTAAACGCTGTCTCTAAAGGATAGGACTCCTCAATAAATTGTTCATCTACTGTTCATAAGTAGTGCCATAGCCTGAACCAGTTGCACTACTGAAAGTGGAGCCCAAAGTGGTCATTATACAGTCAGGTAATGAAAACCTGTTTGTTACTACCTGGTTCCTCTCACTGTCCCTATAATTCCCACTGCATTGCTGCCCACTCACTCCCATATATTTCCTATTCAGAGTAATGGCAATCTTAATCCGAGTGGAAAAGAGAATGCCATGCAGAATTTAATCTAAAAACGTAGAATTTCACTGTACTGGGGGAATGTGACACATGATATTGCTATTTGCAGAATGCAACATGTAACTTGGCCCTACGAATGGTTATAAAAAAAATTAAAAAAAAAATTTTTAGGTGCGGGAAAGTTGTTTTTTTTTGCAGTGTTTTTAGTACTAGTGGTAATTGCCGCAGAAGTATTTACATTAGCATGTCACCGGTGATGATTTGCTACTTGCACTATCTTTCAGGAATAAACTCTTGCATCACTTTCTATTAGCCACCAAAAACCTGAGCCTCTACCTAATGAGGAAAAAAATTAATAAATGAAAATGTTTATCTTTGTCATTTAGGATTTTTTTCTGGTAAATGTTGCCCTTCTCCTTGCATTCCAAACAAACATTTTATGTGGCGTCCCTCTACTTATACCGACATAAAGAGGAATAAACGGCGCGTTCATGCCATATAAATGAATAAATAAAACATCTTGAAGAAGTGCTCATATACATGTTGTTACTACTTAAGTAAATAATGAACACTGCTCATCTGACCTCCTTAGAGAGACATTGCTATAAATTGGGTATAGGCCAAGGGAAGGCTTATTCAACATGGGAGAGTGGGTTGACATATAGGATCCAGTATAGTCTGCTGATAGCTGTGTCTAATAGATTGAGCACTGTTTTATGCTGCCGTAATTATTTCATTTGCATTTTCACAAAATGAAAATGAGGATTCCGCAAGCAAGATTAATACAGCATGCTGCAAACATTTTTCTTACTAACAATTCCCTCCACGGAGAGAAAGAGTAAAACATAAAACAATTATACCTACACTATATAGGACGTATACTTATTTACCACTAAGTCCACATTTAGGAAGAATGTCACTGCTGTTTCCATCTGGTCCAGATCAGCTGGTTTTTGGCGGGCATCATCTGGCTTTGTGCAGCACCTCTTCTGCCAGAGAGCATCTGTCTATGTCTCTCAGCGACTCATTTAAGGTAGGCGGGGCAATACTCCGCCTTTTCCTGGCATGGTGGAACTTCAATTTTATCTATATTTAACAGGATGTAACTCTGCTTCATGAAGTGGTTAAAATAGTCTGGGCACACAGTGATATTATAAAACACAAAAGA
Organism: Lissotriton helveticus; assembly: GCF_964261635.1. NCBI lineage: Eukaryota > Metazoa > Chordata > Amphibia > Caudata > Salamandridae > Lissotriton > Lissotriton helveticus. The sequence continues at coordinate 1,704,872,622 of NC_136067.1, forward strand.
TGGACTGGTGTCTTTCTATCCCAATGCCTAAGGGATTACCAAGGCAATATAGAATATCCTGCTTTTTATTTTTTCCGGCTATATGCCTCGATGTCCCCTACTCAATGTGGCCATTCCAAGAATTGGGAGAGTGGGCACGTAATGTGAAATACTTTATCATAGGCCACCTCGTCCCACACTGGTAAGATAGTGCTACCAGGGCGGACTCAACTTTGAGCTATCCAGATGGATTTTTTAAATATTACTTATTTTTTCTGAATAACATTGGTTCAGTTACTATCTTAAAGTTCCTCGGGAAATCCCACAAAAGTATCCTTTATTGCTGTAGTGTCCTGGGTACGATTAAAAATACTACTAGGTAATTGCAGGGCCTACCTATGTTCCTGGCCTTCCCCTGTTGTAGACCCTGGAGTAGGTCAGGAACATAGGATCCATATCCATACCCCGAAATTGCCTAGCAGTATTTCTAACCGTCATTAGGACACCACAGCAATAAAGGATACTTTTGTGGGAGTTCCTGGGGTACTTTTAGATAGTAACTGGACCAAAGCTATCCAGAACAAAGAAGTCATATCTAAGAACTCCCTCAGGATAGCTTAACCCGAGGTTGAGACCACCCTGGTTGTACTATCTTACCAGCATAGGACGAGGTGGCTTATGATGAAGCATGTCACATTATGTGAGCCCACCTTGCCAATTCTTGGAATTGCCACTTTGAGTAGGGGACATACAGGCAACTAGCCAGTAAAAAATAAAACAACTGGAGATTCTGTATCACCATGGTAATTCCCGTAGGAATTGGAATAGGACACCACGCCATCTTTTGTGTTTTGTAATATTTTGTGAGGCATGTGTGGGCCCCTTTTAGTCTCTCTTTGTGTTATACACACTGTGATATTCCCGTGTTCCTCCATGCCGCTCTTCAGAGGGATACAAATCTGGATATCATGAACACATATTTGGTACTGCATCTGTTGCAAATCCGGTATATTCATCAAGTAAAGCTTATAGATATTGAACAGAAAAGATGAAAGGGGTGAGTCCTGTTGTATTCTGCACTGCAGTTTGTCAGGGGACGATACTCAAGGCCAAATACATAGCTGGTCATTTTGTTTAGGAAAGAGCAATTTAATCTATTGTAAGCCAGTTCTGACACTCTTGCCAAATCCATGAGCCTCTGCTCCAGAATGCTGTGGTCCACCATTCCTTAACTTATCAAGATGGTCAAGAGATTCTAGGTCACTTGTTTGCTTTCAAGTATGATGAGGCAGTCTTCTCCGAAGGTCGAGGTGGTCTAAATATAAACTGCCTGTCAATCCGAAGGATGTTTTGTTCCACATATTCTTGAAGTTGTCTGTTAACTTATCTTTCTGGTATATTACTCAGGAATGTACAGTTGGAAATCAGTCAGTAATTAGCCAGCACTGAGGTGCGCGGCCTACAGTTGGTTTCTTTTGGAGGTAGGAAGCGATGGTGCATGTTTCAAATAATCCACTACTACACAATTAAAACAGGAGGTGAGGATAAGACTTGTGGCATCTCCTGGACAAGAAACCTTGCATATGTTGAAGGCTTTTCTTTTCTGGTTAGTAATACCTTCCTCCTTGGTCATGCGTTTTAAGAAGATGAGCGAGACTTGGAGCAGTGAGGTACCAATGGGGTGGTAGGGTGGCAGTACTCTGTTGTTTGTAATGGCATCCCTGATGTGATGGAGCTGTTTTTCAAGAAAGTCCATTGATATGTTGCTTGTATGTTCCCGTGAAACCTTCAGGGTTTGCCATTTCTTACAAAGTACTAAAGATTTTTTTTGTTAGGTTCGATGTCCTCAAGTAGTCCGGCGATGTAAGTCGTTTGTATGTTTCACTGCCTCGTTGTAGCCACATCTCAGATTTCTGTATATGACTGTATCTGTTTATAACATTGAGATAAGCCTTTAAAGGTCTAGAATCCAAAATTTCCTTTTCATTTCAGACAGTTTACTGTTATACCCCAATAAGGGAAAATGTTTCGCAGGTTTCATTTTCCTCAGAAGATAGGGATCCATTTGGCCAAGTGCATGTTATTTGGTAATAGACGGTGCCAGAGAGGGTTCATGATCCATATTGAATTTGGCAAATGTATCAAATTCTACTTAGCACACATTGCTTAGTTACCTAGTTGGGATAGGCTTCAGGTATAGTTTGGTGTTGCAATGAGGATGGTACTTACAATTAGCCAGGAGGAAAAGGGTGGTTAGTAACTGGCCAGATCATACTAAGAAAACACAACACTGCATGTGGGCTTCCCACAGTAACTCCAAGCCTCTCAAATGCAACTAAACAACCAGAAAGCCAGTACTGTAATCTCTATTTATGTGAAAATGACATTTTCATAAAAGTCACTCAGTTTTGTTTTATGAAGATGTCATTTTTTAGGTTTCGTAACCTGGCGAGGGGCGAAGCCCCTCCCAGATCGAAATCTGTTGTTTTTAATAGTGAGGTTAGGACAGCCTCTGTTTCCAATTGGCTAGCTCCATAAATGGAGGCTAGCCATTGGGAGGCAGAGGCTGTCAATCGCGTTTTCTCTCGAAAACGCGATTCGGGGGCGTTTCTGGTGCTTTTTTTAAGCCCCGCCCCTTTGTCCCGGGCCGCGCTGCGATTGGCTGCCGGCCCGGGACACCCCCGTGACGTCATTCCCGGGCCGCGCTGTGATTGGCTGCCGGCCCGGGACACCCCCGTGACGTCAGCCAATCACAGCGCGGCCCGGGACCTGACTTGTTTTCCTCTCACCTTCGGGTAAAGTCCGAGCTAAATAAAAACGCATAAAATAAAAATAAATGAAAATACACTCTCCCCACATCCATCGTCAACAGACGTCTCCAGTCAAGTGACCCTGATTATAAAGGAGGAGTCGGGCAAAAGTACCCTCCCTCCGGCTTACTTCCAGCACGCTGTCTCTGTGTCTGTCCTTTACACCAGTGAGGGCTTAGGGTCTTCAACACAACACAGCCCTTGACTCCGGTCCAGCCAGAGAATTAAATAAAGTCCAGCTGTTATAAATTGAAAAGATAACCTACAGAGGAGATTCAAGCCCGTCAGAACCATGTGTCAATGTTACACTAGATATGGAAAACAGAGCAGCCATCTTTGAGTTCCCTTTTTCAAATTAACGGGATAGTAAAAACAATAAATGTTTGCATGTGTGCTCGAAATTCCTGTCTCTGCGCATGTTTACATTGATTATTTCATACATTGAAAAAAACATACGTTTTTGGTACCAAATCGAGGAGTATCTGTATCCTATTATCTTTTTAGAAATACATCTGCTTTAACTGAAATTGGTTTGAAAGGTCGTCAGGAACACTAAAATATGTGCATGGCGTTCGTTTTCAGGGTCAAAAAGTCCCTTTCTATCGTCGCCATTGAAGGAAACGTCATATCCGGCGGGCTACGTCACCGCTAGCTACTGCTATCCTACCCCCTCTCTGTGCAGCAGTCGCTATTTTGTGAGCTGAAAGTGAAGGAAGGAGTTGTTCGAGAAGAGCAGAGCAGCGAGACAGGGACTGCCTAAGCGGCGGCCAAGGTGCGGTAAGCCGGTCCCCGATGGGGGGCTCGAAGATGTATGCTCATGCAGGAAAGAAGGGGCAGGGAGCAAGTAGAAGTACGCGGAAATTATAGGTGAACTGTTACCGAGTCAGGGGCGTAACACAGGCCCCCGCAGCCCCCGCGTTGCGGGGGGGCCTCCCCGCACCAGGGGCCCCGGGCCGGCCCCCTCAATACATCAATGGTCATCATGGATTTTAATGGTGCGCTGTGCACACTGCGCACCGCTGACCTCTTAACTGATTGCACGTGGCGGGCCCCTGAGGCACTTTTAAATGGTTCCGGCGGGGCCCCTGAGGCTAGTTAAACGGTGCGTGGGCCCCGGCAGGGGCCCGTGAGACTCTTGCAAATGGTGCGTGTGCCCCGGCAGGGCCCCGTGAGGCTCTTGCAAATGGTGCGGGGCCCCGGCCGTGGCCCCTGCCTCAGGCTCTTTATTCATGGTGTGAAAGTGAAGTCCGTTTCTATTGGATAAATTACGGGGTAGGTGCGCGCGGGCGGAGTGCACTCACTGATTTCACTTTCCAATTCCACCTTCCAGCCCCGGGACGCTTATGCGCGTTAGGGTGGGGGGCGGGTGACCAATGCCTGGCCCCTGTTTATAGTTGTCATGACTGATGACTCATGACATGCGCAATGCGCGTTAGAGACGAGTAAGGTGTGGCATCCATCCAACAAGCGAACACCCAGCAGCAACTCCTACGCAGGGCCGAAGTCCACTGCGTCACTGACCGGGCCTGCCCTGCCTGTAGCCATAATTAAAATTATTTAAATTGCACCCCGGCCCCCTACCTGGCCAGCTAGCCTTGCGCTGGCCGCAGCCTCTCTGCCCGTCCTGCTTGCGGCCTTGCGCCGGCTATCAGAACTGTGAGCTGCTGCAGCCTGCAGGCCAGGCCCAGGCCCCGCCGTCAGACCTCAGGTCAGGACCAGGTGTCAGGTGAGTCTGTGTCCAACTCGGTCCGAGCCTAGGCTAACTAGTGGTCTGAGGGAACACAGCGGCCGCGGCATACCGGTCGGGCCCCAGAGGCACTTCTAAATGGTGCGAGGCAGGGCCCTGCAGAAGTATTTGATGCCTCAAAACAGAAATTAACACTGAACTGAAGAGTGTATCCATCAGATGGCATTTTTGTTTTTTCAGGGACACATACCAGAAGTTATTGACACTGTTCTGGGCGAGAAAGCATATGTTAGCTATGAACTTCGACTATGGGAGCTTTCTTCTCGTTCTGAAAAAGGTAACTTTGGGAAACCACACTCTGCCTTCAAGGGCTGGTTTGGGAAGAACTCCCTGCGATGCAATAGCAGTAAATGGCAAATTACTGTTTTAGGGTGGTCACTGTCTTGTGTTTCTTTCCCTTTAGTTTTAAGTTGTCTTGTATTGTTGTACTGCTGGTGTGATTACTATAAGGTTGCAAGTGACATGTGCATGTGTGTTCCATATTTGACTTAACTAAACTTGAAAGCCGACAGGAACTAAACTTGAAAGCCGGCAGGGAATCTCCAGTCCAACCTCTGGGGTGCGAAGTCGACTCCATTCGTTGTCGATAAACTGGGAACAGTATCATCTATTTTCAGGTTTTGGACATACCAGACGTGTGGTACGAATTTAAGATACCCATTTAGATAAGTTCTGTCCTCCTCCCATCCTGTTTCTGGCGCGCTTGCCTCGTGTTTACTTCTTCGCCTCCCTGCTCCGCTCTAGCATGAGGCACAGCTCAATTAAACAGACGTGACACAACATTCAGTATTACCCCCAACAAATAAAATGCTAAAAGCGAATGGCAGTCATTAGCTTGAGTTTTAACCCGGGTACAGTCGTGCGCTGGACGGCTGTACCTGACATGGAGCCAGGGAAAGACCAGGACAGCCGATGCCTCAGCTGCCACCTTGCCCCCACAGGTCCTCACTTGCATTTTGACCCTTGACACCCTGAGAGCAACTGTCGGGTAGGGTGACCAGCAGCACTGGGGTTAGGACTGCAGGCCCAGGAGGTGTGAGAGGTAGCCCACTCAACCATCATTTTAGGGGGCTGCCGTTTAATCATCCCTGGCCCTTTCTCGGGTGCCTGCCCACCACTAGCCAGCAAGCATCGTCTCGCACTCACTCTATGGCTGTTGCATCAACTACCACCCCGCACTCCTCCACCTCGGACCAATGGCTAGTATCCCCTTGTAACAATGGCGTAGCAGGATCCCTGTAACTTCACCCCCATAAATGACTATCCGGAACATCTGCTCCCTCTGTCATATGGTGAGTACATAGGGTCAAAGGTGCATGGTTTGACCAGGGAAGCAGTGCTGAGCCCAAACACAAAAAAAACACTTTTTATAGATGGACGAGTTCTTTCTGTCTGTTGGCGAGGTTACCCTGAGACCTCTGTGGTTGGTGCAAGAAGTTAGCACCATTGCATTGCATGATTTTGCTCATGAGGAAATGTCACTCTTAGTTGTTGAAATGTCACTCATAATTACACTGAAATTATGAAAATGTCACACACAGCAATATGAAACCTTGGCAACTATGTCGATGTCCAGTAATAGACACACCACCGCCTCCCAAGTGCTTCCTTGTTTTTTTAGCCGTCTCTCTCCCGCCCGCCCACTGTCCGTGCCTCCTCCCTCCCTCCCTCCCACTTATAGATACACTTGTTAGGATCATATTTACATACTGTGATAGAATAGATAAATAAACAGAGGCCCATAGGCATCTAATGAAATAACTTATATGAGTAGGGTGTCAGCCCCCCTCAATCAATAACCTAATTTATTACACCATCTTACCAAGAAGCGTTCGGATAGTGTAGTAATAATGTTGAAATGTGTTGGTCATGGTTATGATGAAAACATAACAGCCCTACCAAGAGGTTTTGTTAATAGGAAGGTCACGGCATAATGGTCTCTGAAAGTACTTTTCAAAAGAGGCAGCCTAACAATTCGCGTTATTTAAGGCCAGAAGGCACCATTCAGGTATGGCCGCCACGTTAACCTACTTGGACGAATCTAGCGAACGCGACGGAAAAGGAACTCTGCTCTCGGAAGTGACAGGCCCGCCCCATCCTCACGAGCCACCGTAGCCAATCGGGAAACGCTACGGAAGCCGGCAAGACGGCGGCCCCGCAACGCTAGCCTACAGTCGGGCCAATAATGTCCGCGATAATGGGGAGCAGGAGGGCTCAAAGAACAGCGCTAGGAACCGGGGAGGCGTACAACGCGTGGAGGGCAAACTCCGTGCTAGCGTGGAGAAGGGGGACTACTATGAAGCGCACCAGATGTACCGCACCCTGTTCTTCAGGTAAGGCAGCTGGCGTCCTGCAACCAAAGCCTGGTCTTCCAGGGCTTTCTTTGCTCTTTAGTGGAGCAACTCACTGTCGTCAGGCCCGCCCCCTCACTCGCAATGGCCTGTTTTGCGGCTTTAGCGTTGATGTGACTTTTTGATAGGTCAGAAAGAATGTCAGTTTGAGGAAGGCCCGATTTTTTCCTCATATAGAAAGTGTCAGTTGCTTTCGCGTCCTTTAAGTCAATGGCCTACCTGTCATTGGCCTTGCTCAGTGTCACTTACGCACTGAATGCCGTGCCCTAACAGTACCGTAGACGTGTCCATATGCTTCTGTCAGCTGGGGTTTAACGCAATGTGCAATATAATATGTAAAGTTTTGGTAGGGAATGGGAGCGGAAATGCAGGTCGCCCAGCACTGACCTTTTAACCAAACCACTAAGTCAACTGTATGTTGACTTTTAATTTTAATTTTAATCCAGACCTGCAATGTTATAAACAACTCGTGTGTCCTAGAAGGTATTCTCTTGTTTGCCCAATAAAATAGATTCCTTGCGTGTGTTAACTCTGACACGAGACCGATTGAATAGTATGTGTATGTAGCTTGTCTTGGGTAAGGTTTCACTTGTGTGTACTTCTAACGCATAGAAAAGTCATTCTGTTCATCTCCATTTTTTGCCCCAAGTTATTTTAAATAGAACCAACCTTATAAAGCTAATTAATTCATTACCAGGTCTTGGAGGAATAATTCCCACGGATCTGTATAGGGTTGGCTTTATACCCGGCCCTGAGGTAGGCAGTTGAGTCCGCTATAACATGGTGGTCAACCCTTTTTTGGCAGAAGAGATATTGTCACATAATGCCACATTGGAATGCTGGGGGATCTTGGTAGTAGAAGGGGCCCCGGGGCCATACCCTTTAGTATTCAGAACATCGTTTATTGCCAAAGTTTAAGCTATTGGCATTGTAAATGGCAATGCCTTTTATTTAGGTTTTAAAACAAAAACAAAAATGAAAGGCATTATTTGCAATGTCAATAGCGCAAACTCGCGTAAATACGAAACCTATTGCATTGCAGATGCTTGTTATGAATAGTTGTCCCTGTATTGTTTGTGTTTTGAATTTTGTCGAACTTTTGGTAAACTTTGAACCAATTGATTCTCTTCAAAAAATTGATTGCAAAAATAAAATTGATTTAAGCTGTGAACTGTGGCACTGTCCCGCACTTAGTTTAATTCTTTGCGCGCAGGCAATTTCACATAAATAGAGATTACAGTACTGGCTTTCTGGTTGTTTAGTTGCAGATCATACTAAGGGCTGTTCATTTGAGGCCTCTGATTCCACATTGTAAGTGTAAAACAGGTCTGTGTGCGCCACTTGTGTGAGATGGACCAGCCATTACTTACATTAAACCCACAGCTTTCATAGTTTTGATCAGAGCTGCAGACCCTTTACTAACTATCTGGACTCCCCTCCCACAGAGTAAAGCCTCCTGTGATAATATTTTGCGTTTTAGACTGGAGGTGCAGAGTTTATATAAGTAGTTCATCATGGAGTGTCTGGCTCTAACCTTAAGGATTTTTGAAGAATGTATTTCGAAGGAACTGTTGAGGTTGATCACATCCTCTATATATGAATGAGAAGGGGGTAAAGTACAGGTACTTTCTGTGCAGGTCAGTGACATAGAATGTATCACCTCTCCTATATTTTCTATCCCTGCATAAAATAGCTGCAAACAGGGGGTGTAAACTCATACAGATATGTATATCAGTGTTCCTTGAATGAAGTCAACCATGTCCCAGTATGTGGCATCCTTTTTTAACTAAGAGTTCCCTTCTATCCAAGTCATTCTTATTAGAATATTGTGAACTGATGAAGTCTAGTTTTAGTAAGGAATTTGAACCATGTTAAGGTTTGGATGGGGACTACGATTAAGGAGACAATGTTGTTTCAGTGACTGTCGTTGACTTGGGCTTGTCATTCATTTCTACATGGAATATCTGACATTCAAGTAACTCTATTTGGCCTGAGCCTATGTCTTATGCAAGGGTGTGTGCTTTTGGAGACTGGTGTTTGATTGGAGGGGTGGAAGGGCGACTGTGGTGTTTGTCTGGACAGAGTTGCTGCATGGAAAAGTGTAGGGTAAGTTAGGGAATGGAGACATTGGGAGTAGAAGGTCACTTACGCCCATGAATGGAGTCTTCAACTCATGATAGTGCCTTAAGAGTAGCTACTTATGTTTCTGGGCAAGTGTCCCAAGCTATCCAGTTTCCTGCCCCCTTGGAGTGCCAGACATTTGGAAACATATTTAATCAAATTCTCTAGGCAGGTTTGGGTTATGGATTAAAAATAGAAGATCATTTATGCAAATTTTACAAGTTAGGTATTTGTCTGCACTAGTGCTGGTGCTGTGCCGCATCACTTCTGGGCATAAGGATGCTGAACCCAGCGGCAGTTTGAGAGGAGGGTGAGGGGGTCACATTCTTGTTGGCTGTTGGCCACATTCTGGGGTGCACCTATTAGTTCACAATTCCAAATTGTTTTTGTCAAGTTTCTTCAGCTTCTTTATCAAGTCTGCTTTTCGCGCTTTTCAAACTTTGTGATGGTTGCCTTTGACAGGGAGAACCAACGCTGGTGTCATATTTAGAACCTCTGGTGTAGAACTTGCCAGCTTCCTGATTGCCTCGTTTAGCCCAGAGGACCTGTGCAGACTCCCAAAACAAATCATCCGAAAATAAAAATGTCAAGAATAAAACTAACAGGAGTGCAGGCTAGAAAAAACTAAACAGTTTTTACCCGCCACTGTTCTGCATGCCGAGGGATGCTTGGCGGGTGCTTCACTACGCAAACGTGAATTCATCGGAATTTTTCAAAGTTTAGCAGGCATGTCACGATTTTTATGTGCATCGACGTGTTCCTCATTTTACTCTCACCCAATTAGGGTAATTTGTGACTTGCCAATTCCACACCTTCTAAAAATGTCTGAAATATTTGTTTCCAAATCAACACCAGGGCTCACTGGCGTTCTCAGCTGAGAATTGTGATACAAGTCAAGCTGGTGATGGATGGCTGTGCTTTTTATTACTGACTGCTCCTGGGCAAAATGCTCGAAGAAAATTGGTAATGAAACAAAATCACATTACATGGGGTGCTGCCTTAAAAAAACGATCTATTAACTGCATTTCTCGTGATGAAATAAAAGTGTGTATGAGTCTTGTCAAATAATAACGCCAATGAATTATACAGCGCAGGAGGTGTTGCGAATGCATAGCTGTAATTTGAAGGAGTAAAAAAAAATGCTGCTGAACACATGCTCGTCACCTTAAAAGCATATGCTTAGTTATTTGGGATGCTGTAAGATTCTGATTTCCTCCGCGCATTTGAATGAGAAATATTTCTGCTTGTAATTTTTAACTATTCCAAATATCTACTGGAATGGTCCAAGCAACAAAGAGTGCGTCTTTGTCTAATGTGTTGCCTTGACGTGGGCTTGATTAGCGGTGTGACAAGAATGGTTTTGTTTAATCCACAAATGATATTTAAATGTTGCAGCCTTAAAGGGCTTTCAGAGCTTGCTAGAGTAGCTTTCACTTCGCAGTATTGTTTTTTGGGTTTACATGTTTTTTTACATTTTATTTCTAATGGTTTGCTTTTACGTCCTTATTCAATTGCAATCATCCACTCTTGGTTTTAAGATAGAGAATTTTTATTTGATCTCCTGGGCAGATATGGCATGAGTTCTGGGCTTTTTTTTCCTATTAAAGGAGACCATCATCAGCTGCACTCTTTGACCGTGTAGCAGGCTGCGCGACTAGCAAGCAGGGTACATGGGAAAAACTGCTTTATGAGTTGGCAGAAGGAATGGGCTCCTCCATCCACTCTTAATTTAGGCCTGGGTGGACTGAAGAATTCCATGAGTGGCCTGTGATTCCCATCACAGGGACATTGCTGCTGGTCCACCCGCTGCTTCATAGCTTAGATACCGCTTGGCCAGATTCCAAAAAAGAGCCCTAAGGCTGAAAGTGAGCCATGGAAGGAGTAGAACTGCATCTTTACCAAATACTGCACCAGATATGTGCTGTAGAATAGGCAGCACTGTTTCTCCAGGAGAATGTTATTCCAGATCAGTGGGGTGGAAGGGCCACTCTCTCCACTCCTTTCAACCTAGCATCACTGGAATATGTCCTTGACACAAAGACATTACAACTGTTTGTTGATGTATACAAAGGGCAGGGCAAATACTTTGAGGATGTCCTGAAGGACAAACAATATTTAGAGATAGAAGTTTGAAAAGGGACCTGGAGTAGAAGAGAGACAATCAAAGATCAGAGTGTTAAAGATTAGTCCATAGCAAAAGACTACTTATTGTTAGGTAATTATTGCAACACACACCATATACAACCTTAAACTCCCCATCAGAGTTGAGTGTTCTAATAATCCGCAAATAATAATCTCCCAGTATTCTGCTTTAGTCTACTGTATTAATAAAAGTTATGAATTCAAATAAATTGCTTAGTTTCCAAATATTTTAAATATCTATTTACACAAAACATGACTTTTTTGTTTGCTACTTCTACATTGCTCATGCACCGAAAGGTTTTTATGTTACAAGTGGTAAAACTGACCTCAACTGCATGAATCAGGAGTTAATATTATTTGGCTAACAGAAATATTTTGAGAGAGCATATAAAGGTAAGATGAAAAAAGACAGACCATAAAGGCAGTAGATAAGTGCTCCTTAACGGAATTCACTTTAAACTGAATACACCGTTCCTAAAGAGGAGCCAGATGAGACCACCAGTGACAGTATGAATAAAAATATAGATGGTACTGTAAATAAACCAGTGAGAATGCCATGTGTCTTAACCCGTTCGGCGCTCATGACGAGCTCAGCTCGTCATGAGGCACATTGGAGCTGTGCTCATGACGAGCTGAGCTCGTCATAACAGCCGCGGAACGCCCACGCGGTGATAATTCCCCTCCTGTGCGGGGCGTTCGATTGAGTGGGCGAAGTCATGATGAGCACAGCTCCACTGTGCAGCATGACGAGCTGAGCTCGTCACGAGCACAGCGCCGCCGTGCGCAGTCCCCCATCCCCCGCATCGCGGGGTAATTAGCCCCGCGTGGAAGGGGTTAAACTCAGTGCAGGCTTTAATGGTGGCCAGTTGAGAGTAGCTTGTGAGACACAGATGCAAGGGTAACCCATGAGTGCACAGGCCGCAGCATTCTGCATCACAAACAATTTCTGAAGAAGAAACTGGGTAAGTCACAAATAGATACATTTGCTGTCAAGAAGATGAGTGGCCATAATGGATGATAAAGCACCTTCAGAATGGGGCTACGGTGGTATATGCAACCAGATATCAGTACTGCAATCTGAGGGGGAAGCCTAAGACTGGCATAGAATGTCACACTATTTATAGAAAACTCACAGAGGCTGAAAGAGTGGCTGGGATTAGCCAGAAGTGCAACATACACAAGGAGGCAAGGAGACTGTTTGGAACTCTCTGGAACAACAGAGGGCAGGGGGCATGGCCCTAACAAGAAAGAAGAAACAGTATTACATTGGGTTCTGTTTGACTAGAATGATGTAAACAATACAAAGCGGCCCTTAGGCTGCTACTGCTGCTAGTAAGACTAAAAAGAGGAGGTGAGCAATGGTTACATTCCACTGACACATCTAATAGCGTTCTCTTCTGCCCAGTTTCATCCAGTGCAGCCAGAAGGAGCTTCTCTGTATAGTGGCTTGGACAAAAAATAGTCTGAGATTCAAATGGTCTTGTGGTCTCACCGAAGGCCATAAGGTCCAGGGAGGTTGTATATTACCCTCAGTTGCCCCATTTCCCCCCCCCCAAAACACAGCAGAATGTGGCCTGAAACTAAAACATGTATTATTCAATTATTGCACCAGACAAACTATGGAAAATGTTTCATACTAAAAACAAACCTGTATGGCTTATATTTGTTTTAAACTTTAAAACACAGCTCATACCATTAATAACTCATTGACATTCTGAAAATATTTCCACATTTAAGCCTATGAAATGGTCTGCGTGTTTTACAATGCGTAGTAGACTAAACCAGCACGTTTCTAGAATAGATACAAATTAACGTATATGAAAGTTTCAAAGTTATAGTGTTAATGATATGTTCTGCTGTTCAGTCATCAATATCAGTGGCACACAGCTAACTTACATGTACATGAGATCTACAAATAGGGCAGGTAATAAAAGAAAACAAACAATCACACTGTAGCAGAAGATATGTATTATAAAAACTAAAACATAAAATGACCTAAATCATAGTCAGTATTCGAAGTTCCTACTGCGTTCTCTTAATTGCTGCAGTTATGCATGCCGCGGTGGTGGCAATGCTGCCATTGTTTTTGCAACACTACTGGAGAAGCAGCATATATTCTGGCTCTCCAGTGCCGCGGCGCTTGTAAAAGGGGGCGCTGCTCTATTGGATTGTTGGTTACAAACCCAGCTTCTTTGAAGTTCCATCACAGTCAGATGTGTTATGTGGAAAGAAAAAATCATAATGATTGGAAATGAAAGCAATATAAGTTGCACAGCTTAAAAAAAAAAATCTCTCCATAGTGCTAACGAAGAATGGGAAATCACTTAATGAAATTACTTAGAACATTATACATTGTTGTGAGGGCACTCAGCACAGGTGCTTATTACTGGTGAGATTCAAGTAGCTGTGATCATCTTTAGGTGGTAGAAGACAGGCTCCTGCTATGTATCTGTTATCCACTCTCTGGTCCTTAAGTGAATGCCAGTAGCGGCTGGCATCTGCGGGGACGCGCGGGCGAGTATAATAAAAAATGAAACTTAACTGAGCTGAACGTGATGTTCTCCTCGTCCTCTTCTCTCCCCTGAAACTGTCAGCAGCAACTCCCTTGACCAATCAGGGTGCTGCTCTAATGTCTGATGTCTGATTAAGGCATCCGGGTTAGAGCTTTTTAAAGTACGCATGTGTGGCTAGCCGACTCAAGACGGCCGGCTGAAAAGACATTCAAACTTTAAACAGTGCCATACAAGCTCACCTTCCTCCTTGCTGAGTGACATGCTGCTGTCACTCAGCAGCCACCCCGCCCCGTCCTGACGCTCTGTTCTGGATGGGGAAGAAAAATAAAATGGTAATGATTTACCATTTTATTTTTCAGGGATTTGGGGGGATTTTAAGTGGGGCGATAATGCTCCACTCCAACGGCAGAGCCACCCCTGATGAATGCATCCTGGTTCAGCACTCCATGCTAGTTTATATTTTTTATTTTGTGTGTATCTCAACTCTTCTTCCACTTGTACGTTCTAAAGAACTCGACTGGAACGTATTTTCGTATCAATCTGTATTAATCTCTTTATTACAGGGAATTATGTTATAAAGTAAAGAAAGCCAGAAAGAGGAAAGAAGAAAGAAGAAAAGTGAATGTGAATAATTTAGATTGCAGCTATTTATTTAGCAATCATAGGATTAAGATCAGAAATGTTTGTCAAGAGAAAAAATAGCTGTATATAGACTAAGAGTGGTGGTTAAATCTGCTATGTGAATAAGTAAATGACCGATAGAGACATGTCAAAATACACGTCTATGACTAATGAGGCATGCTGGTATAAAAATATTAATCAAAAACCCGTATTTTGGGAGCATCCGCACATAGAATCCTTTCTCTTTCCACTTTTGTTCAGAGAAACAAGACTTTATTTTTTTCTGCTAACTTCTTTCTTACGGTTGTAATTCATTTTTTTTTAAGTTTAAAGATTTTTATTTGCAAATAAGTAAAAAATAATATAAACAGGATAAAACCGTACACATGTTATCAAATTAAGAAAATATGCAAGAGGAAAAAAGGGGAGGAAGAGAGGGGAGAGATAGGCAGTCATCAAATTTTACAAAATACTTATAATTTCAAGGAATAATATCAAAAGTCGAGAGTAAAGGAACAAGAAGAAACTTAATTAATATATCATTGTATATGTTGTATATGAAAAAAAACAATCATGGAGGTTTAGGAACTTCCTCAATGTGAGGATTGTGGGAACAAACCTTCATGGCAGAAATATCTAAAAAGGTAGTTATAGGTTGCCAAAGGGAGTCACGTTTAATTGCAAGTGAGATGGGAGAGAGATATACCCTATCTGATCTGTGATTATAACAAACCTCATACCACCAGTCTCGATAAGATATGTTTGCTGAGTTCATCCATTCCCTTGTGATTTGCAACAGCTAGGAGAAGATCGATTATGGAGAAATTGGTTAACTAGGAATCCCAAACTTCTGAAACACTCCCTAAAAAAATGTTAATAAATGTAAAGGGAGCTTGTGTATGAAAAATAGTATTTATATGTTGCCAAACCTGTGTCCAAAAAGTATAAACATATTGGTAATCAAATAACACATGTTTTAAATCTGCTTTGTTAGATGAACAAGACCAACAGGAAGGGGGAAGAGATTTATTTATTTTGTGTAATGAAACAGGAGTGAACATGAGTCTATTATAAATATAAAAAAGAGTTTGGGTGGTATTAGCTGCTCTGGAAGAATGTCTTATTTTTAACCAAATCTTGTTCCAAATGTGGGTAGAGAAAGTGGTTTGGAGGTCAGATTCCCAGAGTAATTCTACTTCTGTTTTCTCTCTATTAGATGACTGAGGTAAATAATGTTTATATATTTGAGAAGTGGAAGGGTTAGATTCCAAGAGTGTGATTAAATTAGATGAGGGAGTATAATATACCTGTGAGGGAGCAAAAGCATTATAAGAATCTTGAATCTTTGTGATTAAAGAAATTAATTTAGTTTCCTAGGACGCAGGCAATAAAAATTTCATTTGGGTGTTAGCAAAGGATATGCACAGATTATCAAGAAAAAGTTGAGAAACCCAAAGAAGACCCTTAGCATGCAGGTCCTTCCAAAAGATGGTTTTATTATTGATTGGAATGTAACAGTTGTAACAAATGGAGGAATGTAAGAATTGATCCTTAGGGGATTTGTGACAATTGAAAATAGGCTGAAAAACTTTTGAAATATTATTAAAGATAGGAAGGGATAAAGATAAAGGTCGACGTGTAAAGGATAAGAATTCTTTAAAGGAAAACGGATGTAAAAAGGTCTTTTAAATATTGACCCATAAAGGTAAGTCCGCATCATAGACTTCCTGTAAGAGGAGAGCAGACTGTTTGAGAAAAAATGTCATTTGATACGAAAAAAAGTCCGGAATATTAACACCCCCAGAAACTTAGGTCTTTTAAGGTTTTGAAGAGACATACATGGCTTTTTATTGTTCCATAAAAATTTTGATAAAATGGAGTAAATTAATTTATAATGAGAGTGAGGAATATTTATAGGAAGATTAGATATATAAAAGAGAATTATAGGGACCAATTTCATTTGTACCACATCCAAACGACCCCACCAGGACAAGAACAAAGGAATCCATCTGGAAGTAAGATTTTTCAAGGTTAGTTGCAATTATTTATCCACAAAAAATACTCCAATGAACCAGCATGTGGTCAGTAGAACAGAAGTCTAACTGTAAACATTTGCTCCTAGCATAGCCTGCCTGTATATGGACCACTTCCAAGACCAATACATATGGACAACAAATCCATACACAAATGACATATGTAAATGGTATAGGTACATCAATGATGTCCTTATAATTTGGAAAGGCGACAGTCACAGTCTTAATCAATTCACAGATTGGATCAACGGTTTGCATCCACATCTGCGCTTTACCATGAATAAGAACAGAGAAAAAAATCGCTTTTTTGGACATCAATCTGACAGCAACCGATGGCACCCTGGTCAGCTCCCTATACACAAAACCTACTGACAGAAATAGCCTGTTAAGGTTTGACAGTACACACCCACGTTCTCTCCGAGAAAACCTTCTGGTAGGCCAATTTTTAAGAATATGGAGAAATTGTTCTGATCTCCAAAATTACAAAAAAGAGGCTCAAATCCTTACAGGGAAACGAAAACAAAAAAAGTACCCTGTTAAGGTTATTGAAAAAGCAAAGAAAAGAGCACGTACTACCCCTAGAGAGGCCCTACTTGAAACCCATGAGAAGACACAACCAGATCAAATAATCTGTGTCACTACATACGACTCTTCTTCTAATGATGTGAAGAAAATAATTAACAAGAAATGGTCTATACTCACATTTAACAAACTCTCCTATGAAAAACCTATGTTTTCATTTAGAAGAACTAAAAGTTTGAAAGACACACTAGTCCACACTGACACGTTTAAACCAAAAAACAGTAATCAATTGACACTTTGGAACAATCCCTGGGTCAGTGGACATTATCCCTGTGGAACATGTGTAGTCTGCCAATTCACAGAACATACTAAAAGCCTCAATTTAGGTCTACACTCACCATGGGAACAGAGGTCACACACAAATGGTAATTAAGATTCAGTAGTCTGTAAATGTAAATGTAAATGTACAGGAATTTATATAGCGCAAATCACCAAGCGGTTTCTAAGCGCTTGCTTAGGGAACCCGTCCTGGTATTCCCCTGTGAGATAACCCCGGCAGGGTATCCGCAAGGTGAAAGCCAGGCATCCCGCCGCGAGGGGCCGTTGTGGAGATTAAGCAAGCTATTGCCCAGAGTCGCAGAGTGTGAACCCGTGAATCGAGTAGGCACCGGAGTGAGAATTGTCGAGTCCATGGACATTTTAGGACTCAAGACCCCGCCGAGCCAGGAATTGAACCCTGGTCCCGGGCTGACCTCTGCTTCCAGGTCTGCCTCCTCTAACCAGTGAGCCACACTTCTCCACTCTACCTCAGTGAGCCACACTTCTCCAGTCTACCTCATCAAGTGCCCATGTGGCTTGGCCTACATAGGCATGTCAAGCCGAAAGGTTAAGGTTCGTATCAGCGAACATAGAAGCACGATTAGATGGGCAGTGACAGCAACTAAACTCACAGCACACTACAGAGAAACAACATAAGGATACAGACATAAGATGGACAGTTATAGAAAAAGTGAAAGGCACGGGCAACCCAAAGGAGACTCCTAGAACGAGAACAGCGTTGGGTGTATGGTTTAAGGACTTATGAGGTTGGTTTGGACGACTCCATCCCCTGGAGCCAACTGAACAAATGAGGAAAACTAGACATCTGCCTTCCCATATTAGTCTGTATACATATAAACAAGCCCCTCTTAGACCTATTTTGTAAAGATAAGGACTACTAATTAGATTTGACCATATCTAAATGTATTCTCAAACCTGAAAATGTATCCATTTATTTAATTCAATTTACGTAGTGGGGTTAATCTGGTCTGGTTAAAAGATGGATGTAACTACACACCGATGTCAATCGGGACAAAGAACTACAATTTCCCTTAAGGAACTACAATTCCCATGAGAGGTACTAGCATCTCACGCTAGAAACGCTGTGACGTCATTTTTGTGTTCGGAATAGGGGCGTTATGTTTTCAATCAGAAGTTCTTCCCGCGCCACCTCCTAATATTTAAACACCGATCCCCGGTTTCTACATGCACAAGCCGAGGACCGGGACCAAATAGGTTTTAGAGGCTGGGCGGGACCTTAATCCAAGTAAGTACAACGAGCTGCGTATCGGCACACTCAGTGTCAACGGTGCTAGGCGAATCGAAGGATCCGCTCCCCTAGATGTCCCTATAATTGAGGTTTCCGTATATTCTCCTTTCTTTCCTCTTGCCTCAATCCTCACCACAACGATGATTGCCACAGGACCTCCAAAATTAGCCTACCAGTCCTATGCGAAGCATTTTGCCCCCCTAACGAGAGTAAGAACATGAATGAACGGGTATGAATAAATGAAGTCACTGTGTGAGCCTTTACGAATGTATTGAGTTTCTTTTAATTTTCACACTCGGAATGACAGCAGCGTTCAGCTGTTTGTAGAGACTGGCATGCGGTGTTGACACTCTGGAATGTACACATACTATGACGCAGATAATATTAGCATGCGAATAAAATCGCCACCACACAATAATCTGTCACATAAAACTTGTGTGTTACAGATAAAGATGTGATTGGCAAAAAGGGGATGAGACTGATGACATGGATTTGCACATAATCATGGCATTTATTATGTTTGGTTTCTACCTCACACCAAAATGGGAACAAGCATACCAGAAATACTGTAATATGCATTTATATTATTGTGTGTTGTCTGTCTTTGTTCTTTGTTTGTGTTCACAGATGGAGGATCACACGTAACAGATAAATTATCTATTACATACACACGAGGAGCAGCTACTCTGCCCTCGCTCTACTGACAGGATGGGGACTCCCTTCTCTGTAGTCCCAGGGTGGGTAATCTTTGCCCTGAAGAAAGTCCAGGACTTCTACATCCAATCCAGGACTGAAACATGGTGGCACTAGGGTCTTAGGACCATAACACTCCTATTGACCCAATTTTAAAGATTTTTTTTGACAACCCTGACAGACCCAAGAATAAAGGGAAACCATGGGTCTGCCTGAGGTTTTGTAATCTTTAATCCCCCTGGTCTTCACTTATAATAAGAGCTCACAATTCTGTGGTTGAGCCCACCCAACCTGTAGGCGTCGGGGTGACCCGATGATAAAGCATGACACCACTAGGGTGTGTGAGGGTAATTAAAAAAATAGTGTTTTCCTTCCTCCCATTTAGGTTGAGTTAGGTGCATCCTTGCACTTGATATTTCCCCTTTTTTTACAGTTAGACTTCTGTTCTACTGACCACATGCTGGTAAATTGGAGTATTTTTTGTGGATTAATGTTTTGACATGGAGGGTCATACTCCGACATAGGATCCTCTCAACCCTTCAGGTACGTGGAAGTTTCCCCTTAACCTTATTGTATACACATAGTTGCAATTATTGTAAATTCAAGGATACCATTTCTTTAATAGTGGGCATGAACCATAAGCCAAGATATTTAATTTTATTAGGTTTTCAGCTGAAATTCGAAGAAATATAATCCGCATGAAAACAACATTTATTTAAGGGAAGAATCTCACATTTTTCAAAATTTACTCTGTATCCTCTAGGTCTGTGGATGAGAAAGAAAAAGTAAAATATTGTCCGCATACATAGAGGCCTTTAAATGTTTCTCAACATATTTAAAACCAGAGGTTTGGGAATTCAAACATCTTTATCAGAAACGGCTCAAGAGCAAGAATGAAAAGGAGAGGAGAAAGATGACACCCTTGTCTAACACTCCTATATAGAGAGAATGAAGGAGAGACAAGGCTATTAACTAAAATAGATGATGTAAGAGATGAATATAACTGGGAGATATAACCAATAAAAGGTTTACCAAAATCGAAGCAGGAAAGAGTAGAAAAAAGAAAAGGCCAACTGGCTCGGTCGAATGCTTTTTCAGCATCTAGGGAAATGGCTGCTAAAGAGTGTTTATAAGATTTAGACTTATTAAGAACATTCAAAATAGTCTAATTTTGTCTGCAATATGATGACCCTTAATGAAACCACATTGTTCCCCTCCAATTAATTTAGGTAACAAAGATTCCAGGCAGAGTGCGAATATTTTTGCAAAAATTTTATAATCTAAATTGATCAAAGAAATGGGTCTATAAGGGATCTTTATTTTCTTTGGGAAGGAGACAAATTAGAGCGGCTGGGAAAGAACCACCAGAAGATTTAGATGATATAAAGAAAGGGAAAAGTTGATTTAATTTAGGAAGAAGTATTTAAGAAAAGTGAGCGTAAAAATCAATGGTAAACCCGTCAGTGCCCGGTGCCTTACCATGTTTAATAGTACGGATTGTATTAAGAATATCCTGTGGTTGAAATCCCTTATCTAATGAACAGAAATCTACATTCTAGTGAGAAGGGGGCTCAATGGAAGATACATTTTGACAAATACTATCTTGAGACGTAGAAGAATCAGGTGTATGAAGTTCTTGATAAAAATTGGTAAATTTAGCCAGAATGTCATCATTTTTAAAAAGCATACGATTAGATGAGGTAAGAATCAAATTGAATATGGCGCGTTCTTTTTTAATTTAAAGATAATTAGCTAAGAGTTTTCCCGATTTATTTTGACCTCCATAGTATTTCGCAGAGGCTTTTAGTAGAAATTAATTTGCGCTATCTGGGGACAACTTATTAAAAGTGGATTTTAACTTCATGAGATCTTCCAAAGAGGATTTAGAGTCTGTACGATAATAAGAGTGCTCTAGTTGTTTAATACGTGTAACAAGGGATTTCAAAGAATTTAAAGAGATTTTCCTTTTGCGGGATCAAATGAAATAATGAAATCCCTTGCAGCAGCTTTAAACACATCCCATATGATTTGTGCTGAAGTATGAAAAAGTTCATTTTCAAGAAAAAAGGTCTTAGCAAAAGACTCAAAATTCTGGATAAAATTCTGGTTTAATAAAAGAGTTATAAATCTCCAGCGCCTAGTGCCATGAAATGGAGAAAATAGGTACATTTTTATAATAATATCGAAAAGGGTGAAGTGGGTAAAATTATAAATTTGCTCAGTGATGAACGGCATAAAATAAGGGTACCAAATGATACCGATGTGATTAGCATATGGGGTGGGGATTTTAATACTGGTATTTGCTGTAATATAGAAAATGGTCAGTGTGGGGTTTATGATGAAGTAAATGTACATACCCCTCATTTTATCCATACTGCAAGGGGTGAAATGTTCAATGATTTTATGGCAGGGCAGGACTTGGGTTTTGTACATTTTCTGTGCAGTCCTCCCGTTGATTTTACACACACGTTGATTAGCAGAGGTCAAGCCTCATTGATAGATTTTATAATTGTCCCTATTAGATATGCTTCATGGTTCGATAATTTTAAAACTCATTCCAATACACTTAGTGATCATCTGCCCCTGAGCATTAACTTAATCATCCCCAAACTAGTCAAACAACCAAATAATAGCTATCTGGCATTGTCGTAAAATATTTCTTTAGCGCGCCAGAATGGCTGTTCTTTAAGCTGTGGTAAGATAAATGTTGAAGAGGTGACTAAACGGATCTTTGGTAATGCACAGGAACAAATAGCGGTATGTCTCCAAGATAGTGCAGACTATAATGGAATTTTGAGGGCATACTCATTAATTACAATTGAGATCCAAAACTCGTTAACAGCCCATAAGAAGGCACCCTCAAAGAGGTTGAATGGATGGTTTGATACTAAATGTACGAAAGCCTATAACCAACTGAAGGTGGCCCTTCATAAGACCGAGAGAAACCAGGAAGAAATTAGTACATGCAGAAAGAACTATAATCTGGCATGAAAAAACAGGAAAAAAGAACTTAAAGATCAGGCGTGGGATCTATTATATGAGACCTCACAAAAAAGGGATAGCACTATATTCTGGCGGGCAGTAAACGCCCCTTTCTTTTCAAACAATGACAGACCCAGGATAGAAGTGGCTATAAATGAAGAGGCCTGGATTACATTTTTTTCAGGCGTTTATAGCGATAGGGGGGCCGACGATCCCATAACTGATATTGATTTGCGGGTACAAGGAGGGGCGGAAAGTTTTATGCCAATACGGCTAAATGCCACTCTAGACGAAGTTACAGTAGCAATTAAAGCAAGCAAAGATGGCAAAGCTCCTGGGCCAGATAGCGTCCCTATGGATCTATGTAAGAACATTCCTGCACTCTGGTCCCCTTTGTTGACACAGGTATTGATAGCCTGTTGTGAGAAGGGACTTATCAAGACGTGGTCTGAATCTGTGATCATTCCAATTATTAAAAAGGGAGAACGGGATAACCCGGCGTGTTATCGACCAATTTCCCTGGTCAAGATAGTAGGTAGAATAGTCTTGAACAGATTACAAACATGGGCAGAGGATAACAACATTTTATGTAAAGTACAGTATGGTTTTAGACCGGGGCTAGGGACTATTGAGTAAGTGTTGAATTTTATAATGTTATCAGGGAAATATACCCAAGCTAAACAAGGGAAAATGTACGTAGCGTTCGTGGACCTTACGGCCACGTTCTACTGCGTCAGTCATAATATAATAGACTTTGGGATATTTTGTGGGACTTCAAAGTAGATCCAATCTTGGTCCAATTTTTGAGGCAATTGTATGCAGGGGCTTCAGCAAAAGGGAGATATGGAGTAGGGGGTGAATGCAACGTGTCGTTTGCTGTAGAGAAGGGCGTGAGGCAGGGGTGCGTCCTGGCCCCGTTTCTCTTCTCCTTATATACCAACGCTTTAGAAGAGGAATTAACGACCAGGACAAAAGACCCTCCTTATTACAGCAATAAGCCCATAGTGTCTCTGCTCTACGTGGACGGCGCGGTGCTTATGGCTAGAACCCAGCTAGGTCTTCAGAGTGCCCTTAGAACATATATTGATTTTATGTATAGCCGGGGCCTAAAACTCAATGTCAAGAAGACATATGTGAGAACATGCTGAAAGGGGAGAAATAATTGTAAAAGCTTGCCCATAGGGAGTGACAGGATTAATGCAACCAACACTTTCTCCTATCTGGGTGTCTTGCTCGACCATTCTGGGTCATGGATCCCGGCAGTCAAGAATAGAATTCTCCTTTTTAAAAGGTCAATTGGGGCACTGATGAATTTTTCCAATAAATTGGGGAAAAGACCCCCGGGGATACTCCTAAAAATTTACCAAGCAAAATGCTTGAGTATAGCTATGTGTGGGGCAGGGGTTTGGGGATACCGGGATGTAGCAACATTACAAAAAGAGGGAAATGTGTTTTAAGGTTCTTATTAGCTGTACTGCAGAGCTTCTCTGTTTACAATTGCCACAAAGATTTGGGGATTCCCTATATCTCTGACCATATTAAGATGCAACCCCTGTTATTATGGCACAGAGTCTGGACGTTAAATAACACCGAGCTGAATAGAGACATAATTGGAAATGCTGTGAGTTTAACCCACGCAAATAAGATTCCATGGTTGAATTAGATCAGAAGTTTTTTAATAGACGTGGGTAAACCCGATTTTTATAATAACCCCGATACCTTGAGTACAATTTCTAGGAAGGATTTTAAAGTTATCTGCCAGGCACACTTAGAGTCATTAAGAGCGGCTATATAGATGAAGAAAAGTGCTGTCATTCCGCACCAGCTAACTCTTGTATCCTACACTATTCAACCATACTTGGAATGGTGTATTGGAGGATATGATAGGTATGTCCTCACAAGACTCAGATTTGACAGCTTTCATCGTTTAGTTGGCTTCCCAAAACCTAATGATTGGACCAGTGATCTTTGCAGGTGCCCTTGCGATAAAACCTCTCTTCAGACGACCAGGGCGGACTGGCAACCACAACCGTCCTTGGCAAAGTGATCGCCTCCCCCCCCCCCCCCCCACTGGGGGGAGGAGGAGAGGGGGCGGGGGGTTGAAGGTGCCGCCGAGCTCTTCCCCGGGCCGGTTTTCGGCCGATTTTAGCAGGCCCTGTAACAAAAACGGCCCCCAGGGCCCCAAAACCGGCCCCCACCGGTGCGGCGCACCGGGGGATTGCCCGGTGCCCGCTATGGCCAGTCCGGCCCTGCAGACGACAATACATGTGATTTTATTTTGTAACTTTTATGGCTCTGAAAGAACTAGATGGATTTTGCCATTACTGAAGAGAGGGGGCTGGAGGCAATGTCGCCCTGCCTTCCTATATCTACAAAAATTGGACAATGTGTGTTGCGTGGGTGCTATGACTGGACTCTTGAAGTCCATATTGAAAAAAAGGAAAAGCGTAATGTGGGAAACCCAACCTGATGGGGACTAATGCATGGAACTCCTGTTATAATAATTATGAATCAGCTGGAGAAGAGTTTTAAGATTCAAGTGATATATAAAGATGTAAGCGCTGTATGTATCTTTCTATTTTTTTAAAAGTGCATTTTGTAAAATTTTAAATACGTGACTTTTATGATTTTTAATCCCAAAAATCGAATAAAGTTTATTTGATTGATTGATTGAGAAAATATGTCTATATTTAAAAATACTGGGGCATGATCCGAAATAAGTATAGGACCAATATCTGATTGAGTGATGTTTTATGCAAGAGAGTGAGATAGGAATAAATAATCTAATCGAGATTGAGAACATTGTACCGTGGAGAAGAAAGTATATTCTAAAAGAATGGGATTGCAAAGTCTCCATGCATCCACTAAAGATCTTTGTGTAATGGTAGAAGTAAATTGAGTATGTATAAGCAAGGGGATAAATTTAGTTTTAGAGTTACGGTCAAGTATAGGATCAATAACCATGTTACAATCGCCACCAACCAATAGATAATCATCTTTAAATGTCATTAATTTGGATAAAATTGTGGGCCAGAATGTATTATCGTGAGAGGTAGGGGCATAAAGATTGAAAAGAGTAATGGGAATTTTATTAACTAAAAGGGAAACCATTACATACCCATCTACCTAAATCATTAGTCTTGTGAAAGCAAAGGAGCATCTAAAGGTTTGTGATGTCAAATAGCTACACCATTACGTTTTCCATTAAATTGTAATAATCAGGTTAAACAAATTAAGTTGCTAAATAGAAAGAGAACGGAGGAATAATAGGACAGAAAAGAGTATAACCATAATGTAAAGACTCAAAAAGGTAGCAAAAATCTAGAAATATATATGGAAAATAAGATACAAAGTGATTATAAAGGAGAGAATTAACAACGAGATATAAAAGAGAAAGGGAAAACTTTATACTATGGTATGAACAATAAAAGGACTGTCGGAAGAAGAAAAAGGAAAAAGAGAAAGAAGACTGAAAAAGAGAAAGGTAGAAAAGAGGAAACAAACACTGAATAAACGTAAAACAGAACAAAAACATCACAGAAAGACATACCAAAAACGAGGGTGGTGAAACCACATAAGGATGATGACACAACTGACCAAACAAGGTCGGGGGGGAGGGTGTAGACACTCCATCTGAACGAAGGCACAAGGATCAAATAAACAGGAAGCCAAATAAACAGGAAACCGCACCTAATATTAATAGTAGAAACAAGAGAACAAGAAACTATGACGAAACAATTTGAACTCGACCAATGAAACCAAATTCAGAAGAAGAACAATATAAGTAACATTGCAAAAGAGAGATAAATTATGTAATTATAACATCAAGTGTTAGAAGCTCTGGAGACGTCCTTATCCTCCGCTCTACAATTGTCAATGAAGCATTGCAGCAAAACTGGATCTTAAAAATGTGTTGTTTTGTTTTTGTAAGTTACCTGGAACATACATGGATGCAATAGACCAAATCTAGCATTAGGATTTTGCAGTGCTGGCGCATATCTAAAAATTGCTTTTTTTAAAAACATGTTTTTTTAACAGAGTTTTATATAGCGCAAACTTGACCCGAATCGGGTATCAGAGCGCCAGTTGCGTTACATGAGGACACATTAATTTTTTTGTTAGGCACGGGGAGATTAGGTGATTTGCCCAGAATCACAGAATGTTCAGTGTCATTGTCGAGACTCTAACCCAGTTCCCCAGATTCGAGGTTGACCGCCCTAGCCGTTAGGCCAACTCCTCTCCCCTCTTTTTTGTCTGCAGTTTCCTTTGCATAATCCTGGGAAAAGAAAAGGTTAAAACCCTGCCAGGAAATTCGGCCTTTATTCTTGGCTGCTTGCAATACCTTCAACAAATCAGTATATTCTAAAAAGTACATAATAACACCTCTTGGCTTTGTAGAAGAAATTGGAGAACGTGGGATGTGACCCAAGCGGTGTGGTCTCTGAATGTTGAGAATTAGGGACTCAGGAAGATCCAGAATTTTAGGAGGAAAAGATTTGAAAAATGTTTTAAGGGATTAAATATCTGTTTGCATTGTGGGGACCCGGTCTACCACAGCTTGAAGAGAGTCAACACGTTGTTCCACATGCACAACTTTGTTTTCCATGTGTGACCATTATTCTCTAACTTGAAGACGATTATTAGTTTCCTCCATGAAAGGACGAAGAGCACAAATTTCCTCCTGAAGTAGGTCTAGAGATCTAGGAGGATGAGATATGGCAGGAGTGTAAGGGTCTTTTTTAACACGTTTGCCAGATGAGAGGGTGGATGAAACCGATGATTTAAACAATGGCTTTGTCACTGGGAGTGGAATATTCGTTTCTTTAGGTCTCCTCAAAATATTTGCTTGCCAGGTGAGATGATGTTGTCAGAGATTCAAAACAGCCTAAATAAAAACAGTCATATTTGATAGGTGCAGCCCACAAGAGTATCCTGGTGCATTTTGAGATATAAAGGCTGTGATCCAACAAAATAAATCACTCAACAATTACCTTCACATCAATGAGGGCGTATGCAGTAGAAAACAACGTTGCGGTGAGAGCCGAGACTCCGTGAGGAAACACAAAATGGTGGCAGCGAGTCCCGCGAGGAAAACGTGCCACATAATGAAACAAAAGAAAGGAGTCGTAAGGCTGCTCACCGTTCAGCGAAATCCATATCAACGGAGACAGGCAAGTCTCACGAGTCGCAGACAAACATGCTGAAGACAGGAACGGAGATTGAAAACCCTCCCGAGCCGCTGCGGAGAGTTAACGGAGAGCGGTCATCTTCTTCTGGCGTCAAGCCACGCCCCCTACGGTTGTAATTCATTGATCTGCTAAATTTTTCATCTACGTATATGATCAAATACATTTAACATCACTATTTTTTATTTTAACATTCATATACGATCCTTAACAATATGAATTCTGATTATAAATGCGATTGTAAATGTTAAGCTACTGACATAGACTGTTTTCGTTTTTATAGACTCCTTAGGGCAACAATTATTTTCTAATTGATAGTTTTGAGGCATATATTTTCCTACCCCAATTTTTTAGGTAGCACAGTTTATTATGCCGTCAAATCAGTGCTTAATTTGAGCTGGTGGTTTCCGGTGCTCGGCCACTTAACTGTCAACACCGGTGCATGTGACCATCTGCCACAAGGTGGTGCTGCCTGGCTAATTTAGGGCTGACCACACAACATTTAATTATTAATTCGATATACATTAAAAATGACTATTACCTACCACCCAAGCCAATCTTGTAGCTTTGGGGGCCTAGAATAGTCTGAATTTTCACACTTGTAGGAGTGTGATGGTTCGTGTTAGACATGTCAGATTTCGGGTGGCCTTCCCCCAGACCATTTGCCTGTTTTGCCTCCACTTTTTGCTGATCTGTTTTTGTTGACTGTAGGAGTTTGGGCACTTTACCGCTGCTAACCAGTGCATTTGCTCACTCCTTAAAACATGGTAACATTGGTTCATCAACAATTGGCGTATTTAATTTAAATATAAGTACCCAGCAAAGTCCGCTATATGTTTCCTGGACCTATAAATTAAATGCTGCTAGTGAGCCTGCAGCACTGATTGTGCCACACACTCAAGTAGCCCTTTAAACATCTCAGACCTGCCTCTAAGAGCCTGTATGTGCAATTTTACTGTCATGTCAACTTGGTATTTAACCACTTGGCAAGCCGTAAACCCCCATTTTATCACACATACGTTGCCCCTAAGGTAAGCCCTAGGTAGCCCACAGGGCATGGTGCTTTGTAATTAAGAGGCAGGACATATACTTTGTAGTTTTATATGTCCTGGTAGTGAAAATCTCCCAAATTTGTTTTTCACTAACCTGAGGCCTACCCCTCTCATAGGTTAACATTGGGAATTCCTTATTATATTTAATAAGTGTCATTTCTGATTGAGAAGGAGTGGAACTGTCATTTTTGGTACCCATGGACTTGTAATAATAAACCTTCTTTAATTGTAAAGTTGTATTTATTAGTAGAACTTTAAAAAAAGCACTTTTAAGAAAGTTGGCATTTTTCTGCTCTTAAACTCTGCATGCCTGCTGTCTGTTTCCATACGTGTCTGGGCTGGGTGACAGCTGGGCCTTGTGCATTCCCTCTAGACAGCCACACATAAAGGAAACTTAGGTGTGACTCATGGACCATTCACATCCTGATAGGTCATCCTGGGCAGGATGGGAGGAAGGAGCTGACACACTTACACCTGAATGGGCTGTGTCCTTCTCCCACACAAAGGATTTCTTAACCCCCTGTAGTGAGGCTCGAGCCTGGGCAGGAAGAGAGGATCTCTGGGCATTTCAAACTCTCTCTCCCAATTTAAAGGCCCCACTGGGTATACGGACTGGACTTCTGACCATACCAACTCAGTACATGTGTGTACCTGTGGATACTCTGCTGTTATGCTGAAGGACTGCCACTCCCCTGCACTGCCACTCTGGAAGAACTTCTTTTCTGCTGTGCTGACCTGCCTGCTGCCATCTCTGGGTGAGAAGGACTGGACCTACACCACTTGAACCAAGAGTGACTCAAGGGGTTTGTTTGCTTGCCTCTTGTACTAAAGACTCAGGGATATCAAAGGCTTTCAGCATAATTGAAACAGCACCTGGACTCTGCCATCTATGAGTCCTGCCCTACCAAGTGGCGCCAATCTAGTGCTGGGCGTTTGGAATTGGGCTTTCTGTGCTGCAACTAACAAAATCCATGCAATACCGTCGATGTGCTGGTTGGAACTGACGCACCTCCTTCGGCGGTGAAGCATCACCTGCTACGAGGACATTACATCTCCAGCTGCATGTCTCGACAACAACGCATCGCCCTCATCCAGTGCTACTTGACGACAACGCATCGCCTACAAATCCTAAGGATCAGAACCGGCTCATTTGCCTCCCTGCTCCTCGTATCTTGCCCTCCACGTCGACACATCCTTCAACCAAGCTACTTTTTCAGCGGGACAAGGTTGGTCCTGTATCCGACCCGCTCCATCAGTCAGCCTGAACTTTCAGATTTTACCCAGTCAAGCACGACCAGATAGCCCCGTTTGGTGCTTTCTGCTTTTAAGCACTATATTTGCAGATATTTTTTTTTAATTCATAATTCCAGTTTTACCTATTGGGTTTTTGTTGTTTTGTTAAATAAATGAAACTCTATTTTTCTAACCTGGTGTGGATTATTTTTGTGTTGTGTTTTCACTGTTTTACTTTTTTAAGTTCTGCACAAATAATTTACACATTGTCTCTTAAGTTAAGCCTGCCTGCTCTGTGCCAAGCTACCAGAGGGTGAACTCCAGTTGAGTGTGTATTTGACTTACCCTGACTAAGATTATGGTCCCTACTTTGACAGGGTGCATACCGCTGCCAACTTAAGGACCAATTTCTACCTCAGTTAGTAGTTTTGTTCTTATTATAATTGGACCTGGAATATTCTTCAAGACTGAGAGAAGTGGATTTCCAATGCAGGCATAAGCACGCTCTCAGGGGCAGGTCCTGTGTCAGCAGGATATACTAACCGGGAGAATATTGGGGAGTCAATACTTTCACAGCATGTTCAACTAATATATAATTAAAGCATGCCTTCAAAAAAGAGAAAACAAGCAGTTTTGTGCAGAACTGTGTGTGCCTGACGTGGCTTCAGAGGGCTGATACTCTGATACTCACATTTGCCACATACTGCCTAGAAAAGGCTGCAAGCCTTGCCCCAATGTAAACTCAGGTGGTGGTCTGTATCAAAGGTCAACATTTCTACTTATTGAAAGGTACGCCAGGATTCCCTGATCACATGTTCCAAAAGACCTGGCCACCTCATTATACTGAACGTTCTCTGCCATTGTGCAAGAGACATTTGCTGAAATCACACAGGTATTCTGACTTTGAGCGAGAGACCATTGGGGTGGGGGGTGGGGGGGCGGATGGGGGTCTGAAGTGGAGCAATCCGAGCCTTTTTGGCTGAAAGCATACATCAGAGGTTAGAAACAAATCCTCATAAAACACAGGAAACCTCGTGTTAGTCAAAGCTTGCAAGGTCTGTTTACAGAGAGCCCAGTGCCCATAACAACACAATGAGCATATCTAGGAGACGATACAAAAATAACAACAAATTGTATCATATCCCACCCTGCTAAACAAGGGGCACAACCCCCAGTGGCAAAAAGAATACAAGCAGACATGAGAAGCGGCAGAGCTGTAGTAGCTTTATGTTTTAAAATGTACAAATTTAATTAAATAAGGACAAAGTCCAGAGTTGTAGGACCAGGAATACCTATTCCATATGTAAGGTGTAGCGAGGAATGGGAGGAGAAAGACAGAAGACGCAGTAATATGAGCGGTGCTCACATCTGCGGTTTTATTGTTTGCTTAATTATTTTGTGATCTTACGATTTCTAAGTGTAATAATGGAAGACTCTAAGACTTATGTGCTTGAGTAAGTCTTTATTCCGGAGCGCCGGGGCTTGGCTGTTGTTCGCGGTCGGCGCCAAGCAAACAATATGGCCGCCTTCCGCTTCCTGTCTCACAACATCCTGTTCCGGTGTCGGAACACTAGAGCGCTACCACATATCTCCCCCCTTTACGCACAATAAAAAAAATTAAAAAAGTCTTACTTCCAGTCCATCTCATAGTCCTTGAATCTCTCAGGTACCTTAACTCTTCTTCCTACTCGAGTCTCCACTCTCTCATCTTTTCTCTCTCCTCCTGTCGTCTTGTGCTCCGTCCGCTCTCTCGTACCTTCTGCTTCTCTGTCCTTTTCCTTCTTCTTACTACCTACTTCGCTTCTGCTTCTTCCTTCTGTTGTCTCTCTCCTTTCGCCTTCCTCACCTACTGTTTGTCCTCCTGCACTATCAACGTTCTCTCCTTGCCTTTCTCCACCTTCACTTTCTCCTTCCTCGAAGACATGCTCTGTTCCTTCTTCCGTCTCCTCTTCCCACTTTAGTATCTTGCTACACCTTGCCATTCTGTCCATAGACCATATCTTTCCGTCGCTCAGGAGGGCCGACCGGGCATAGGGCTCCACTACT
Organism: Lissotriton helveticus; assembly: GCF_964261635.1. Classification (NCBI taxonomy): domain Eukaryota; kingdom Metazoa; phylum Chordata; class Amphibia; order Caudata; family Salamandridae; genus Lissotriton; species Lissotriton helveticus. The sequence continues at coordinate 1,704,904,241 of NC_136067.1, forward strand.
TTGAGGGGAGGTGAGAACTTGCTTTCCCCTTTTCTCCTCATGATGGCTAGCTTCACCCTCACCCAATCTCCCTTGTCTAGTTCTGTACTTCGAGTGTTTCGTCTTCTGTTGTAATGAGCAGTGTAGACTTCTTGTGCTCTCTCTAAATTTTTCCTGACCACCGCCGGTGACCACTTGCTCTGGACAACCAACTTCCTCCATGCTGCGTTGTCTTTGGTGAAGGCCTCTCTACCTCTTAAGATCTTGAAGGGGCTGTAGCCTGTGCTCCCTGGTGTGATGCGGTATGCCCAAATCATCTTTTCGAGCTCTTTTTCCCAGTCCATACCATCCTCAATGGCTGCCTGTATTGTGCCCATTATCACCCGATTAAAGCGCTCTACTTGGCCATTTCCCGCAGGGTGATAGATCGGGGTGTGCTTCACTTCGATGCCGTTCCTGTTGGTAAAGGCGATCCACTTCTCTGATGTGAATTGGGGGCCGTTGTCGCAGGTGATGATCTTTGGGATGCCTTCACTGACAAACGTGGAACGCAAGAAGCGTATTACCGCCTCAGTGTCCGCATGTTCCAATACTTGTAGTTCTGGCCATTTAGAATACTTATCAATGACTACTACCACGTACTTCTGAGTACCCTCCTTATCCAGGACTGGACCCATTATGTCCACCGACAACATTTCCCACGGGCCATCCGGAATCGGGAATCTCCCCAAAGGCGGTCTCAGCATGCTCTGCGACTTGTCTGACTTAGCACAAGACTCGCATGTGCGCACATGCCGTTCTACTTGCGCATCGATGGCTGGCCACCAGTATGCTTGTCTGGCTAGGGCTTTCGTTTTCGTAATCCCTTGATGCCCTTCATGTAGTAAAGACATCAGATGCTCTATAATGTTCTGGGGCGGGACCACCTTGTCTCCTCGGAGTAGGAACACTGGATTTTCCGCAAATGACAGCTCCTCTCTGACCTCCCAGTATCTTTTCAATTCCTCCTTCAAGTGTCTTTTTTCTGGCCATCCATGGACGACGTATCCTTTCACGGCCTCTAGGTCTGTGTCTTCCTTGTAGGCCTTTTCCCAGTCTTGGGCGCTTATCACTTCCTCTGTGTCCTGGATGGTGGCCACCACGTAGCCTTCCCAATCTTGCTTCTCTCCGCTCCTTGCCTCGTCCATGGCTGCCGCCCTGCTAAGAAAGTCAGCAACTTTGTTCTGTGGCCCTGGAATGTGTTCAACCTCACAGACGAAGTCCAATAGCCGAAGGGTCATCTTGGCGATTCTGGGTGTCGCATGATCATGTCCGCTGGATGTCAGGACACGAACAAGGGGTTTGTGGTCGGTTTTCACTAGGAACTTGGCTCCCCACAAGTATTGCCTAAATTTCTCCACCGCCCAGACCACTGCCAGCATTTCTTTCTCCACCACGCTGAACTTCTCTTCATTGGGGGCCAACGAGCGGGAGGCGAAACTGATGGTTGACATCTCTCCTGACTCCGCCCTCTGCATCAGCACCGCCCCTAGGCCGCGGTCACTGGCGTCCGTGGTGAGAATGGACTCTGCGCTTGGGTCGAATCCCTTGAGGGGAATGGCCTTACCCATTTCTTGCTTGAGTGCATCGAATTCCATTTGCTCTTCTGTTCCCCACTGGAATCTATTTCTTTCCTTGAGCAGTTGTCGAATATAGTGTGTTTTCGTTGCAAAATGAGGAATGAACTTGCTGTAATACTCGGCCATTCCTAGGAATGACCGAACATCTTCCTTCTTTCCCGGGGTGGGCGCTTCCATAATGGCTCTCATGTTTGACTTCTTGGGGGTTATCCCTTGTCCACTCACTTCATGGCCAAGGTACGTGACAGATTGGACTCCCAAATTGCATTTTGTCCATTCGGCGGTCAGCCCGTTGTCTTGCAATCTCTGCAACACTTTGTGGAGTTTCACGTTGTGATCTTGCTTCGACTTCCCCATTACCAGAATGTCATCCTGGAAGAACAGAACATCTTTCAGGTCTTTTAAGAGTCTGTGCATGATCTTCTGGAAAACAGCCGCGGCTGAAGCTAGGCCGAAGGGCATCCTCACGAACTCGTAGCACCCGAATGGTGTGATAAATGATGTGAGGTGGCTGCACGACGGATGAAGCTTCACTTGATGGTAGGCCGACGACAAGTCCACCGTGGAGAACCATGTGACATCTTTAGTCTTTGCTAACATTTCATTGATGCGCGGCAGAGGGAATTTGTCTATGATAATGTTCTTGTTTAATTCTCTTAGGTCCACGCAGAGACGTACCTTGCCGTTGGGCTTTTGGGCTACAACCAGGGGAGATAGCCACTCCGCACTCTCAATCGCCCTGATGACACCTTCCTTCTCCAGCCTGTCCAGTTCTGTTTGCACTGCCTCTCTGCTGCGGAAGGGGATGTTCCTCACTTTGTGCACCACCGGCACTGCTCCCTCTTTCAGCTTGATGAGGTGTGTGTACTTGCCCAGTTCACCAATCTGCCAGTTGAAGACTTTGGGATACGTCGTCTGCCACAACTGCACATCTTCCTTGACCTCCATGTCCATGAGTAGGATTTTCTCAATACCACCCGGGTTGAGCTGAATCCCCAATGCTCCTTGGTCTTTCCAACTCAGCACGGACGGGCCTCTCTCTGCGACATACAGCTTGCACTGCGCGTGACGGCCTCTAAATTCAAACATGAGTGGACAGTATCCCAACATGGGAATCTTTTGTCCGGTGTATGTAACCGGCCTCACATCCATGGGTACGAGCGTTTCTTTGATTCTTGACGCAAAGTTGTCTTCCCATACTCGTCTTTGAACAATGGATATGGGCGCTCCACTGTCTGCGATCATCTCCAGGGGTATCCCCCCTATGTGCATGTCGAGCCGGGGTCTATCTGAGTTGGGACCATCCATTTCTAGAATTTGGACATCAATGTACAGGAATTCCTCTTCCTCCACCTTGTCTTCCTGATCACTGGAATCATCTCGCTGATCTTGGTCCACCAAGCGCACCACGGCGTTTTTTGGTTTCCTGCGACACACCTTCTCGTAGTGTCCAAAGATGTTGCAGTAGGAGCATCTGGCCCTGAAGGCGGGGCACGCCTTGTCGTTTCCTAGATGGGCATTGCTACCACACCTGTAACACTGGGTTTTCCCTGTTTTGTGTGACTTGCTATCCGCCTGTGGTCTGGCGGTGAAATCAGCTCTATTTCCTCCCGGGGTCTTCCGTGTCTCATTCTGCTTCCAACGGTCATTTCTATTTGGCGCCATTACTTTGCATACAGTTTGCGACTCCTGGGCGTCTCTCTTCGCTGCCTGAGCACACCTTCTCGATAGCTCGGCTTTCTTGACCATCGCCTAGATTTCCTTGAGCGGAGCGTCGCCATTCACCCACAATTTTTTCTGTATGTGAGAACTGGAAGTATGCATGATAATCTGGTCCCTTATGAGTTCATCATGCAGTCCCCCAAATTTGCACGTGAGAGCTAACTTCCTCAATGCTACGACGTACTCGTCAACAGACTCGCCGCTTTTTTGCTTCCTCTGAAAGAAGTTGAATCTGTCAATGGCGACACACACCACAGGTCTGTAATGTGCGTCTAAGTCCTCGATAGCATGATCAAACACCTCAGTGTCCCCTGCGCCTCTCTCACCTTTCACAATGGTGTCATATATCCTGAGCCCTTCTGGACCTAAGTTATGAAGCAAAATCTTCTTTTTCCTTTTGCTCGTAAATGGGGTGTCACCTTCCTCTTCCAGTGCCTCCAGATAGTTAAGAAAGTACCTCTTCCAGTCTTCCCATTTTCTTTCCGGTTCTCCACTTTTTGTTAGGAATGGAACCAGTTGGGTGAGGGACGTGCTCTGGTTGGCCATGGCTGGGGCTTTCCTCCTGGCCTTAGCTACAGTGACTGTCTGTCTGGCCGGACTTCCTGGGGCGTCTTGTTCCCCTCCGTCGTCCTCCTTGTTCTCTTCCTCGCTGTCCTCCCCTAGTCTACTCTTAGTGGGGATAGATGCTGCTTGCGAGCTGCCTCCTGTCCCTGGATGCGAAGAGCCTGCAGTCTCCGCCAGCGTGCGCCGCTCTGCTTGGGTGCCTGGACACTAATGAGGGCCCACTGCGATATTTTGAGCTTGGTACCTTAATGTCTCCCTGTGGGTGTCCTCCGATGCCCTGCTGTGCTCTCTTCCCACTCAGGGTGCGGTCCCACTGGGCAGTGTCCGTTTCTGGGCCTTGGTAGCAGATTTGGGCTCCACTCTGGCTTGAGGGTGTGCTGGTTCCTTTTCGCGCCAATTTGCAGCTTTGCCTCGGCTCCTCTGCCGCGCTCCGGTGATGTTTTGGTGTCTCACGCTAGATGCGTGCGCTCGCGAGGGTGTCGCGTGAGCGTTCGGGTATTTAAATCCCCCAACTCGTCGCCATTGTAATAATGGAAGACTCTAAGACTTATGTGCTTGAGTAAGTCTTTATTCCGGAGCGCCGGGGCTTGGCTGTTGTTCGCGGTCGGCGCCAAGCAAACAATATGGCCGCCTTCCGCTTCCTGTCTCACAACATCCTGTTCCGGTGTCGGAACACTAGAGCGCTACCACACTAAGCACTGTTACTATTTCACCCTCTACATTTCCCCCACAACCTGTTCGAACAAGCAAAATTATGCTGGTTATTTCAATCACTGTGCATCAGTATGCACGGTTTTGCTCTTTTCAAGTTTAGATCAAATGTCACGTGTTGATGATTACGTTTATCGCATTAGTAACTATAGCAATACAAGAGCTCCTCCTGGGGCTTACTAAGCTGTGGTGTATTGATATTGGAAAATGTAATGAAGAAAATGAAATAAATGTGCGCACAGGATTACGTTGATTGGAAAGAACTATAAAATAAACTTCAAAACTGTAGAAAATAATGTCTACCTTTCCAGATTCTAATATCTATTTTAGTGCCCAAGAGTTTGTTGGGTAGAATTTTGTTCTACACTAAAGAGAAACGCATGGAGTGTTTGTTTAGTTCTTTTTAGCCTTTGCTGCTTTCGTTGTCTTTTGATTTCCTCACTCTCAATAACTTTTGCCATTTGTTTTTGTGCTTGCATGTTTTACAGATAGTAGACTTATTGCTGCACCTACTGCATTCCGAGAAACAATGTCCCGTATATCCGACTTTTTTTGGCCTTCCATCATAATAGTGTTTGATGCATATTTTCATCTGTGTTCTGGTGCACTGAGTGAAAACCTTCAAAAAATATATGTCAAAATGACTAGCCTGGTGATAGCAAGTTGAATAGTAAAACTGTTCTTCGATTTATATTGTAAACTTAGGGTCCTGTCTGAACAAAATGTTGTAATGCAAACGTAATGTAGGCAGCATATGCATACAGTACAGACAAATACATTTTGTCTTAGAATTGAAAATCAGACATAACCAGTTTAGTTTAAGAGGTGTAGCTTGGAAAACACCAGGAAAATTAATACTAGTACTCCCAGATGTAGTAATGCAATTCCCACATGTTTCTGTTCCTCTAACCAACGATCAAGCTGATTAGGCGTAAGTGGAATTAAAAATGGGAAAAGGTGCTTTTCTATTACATGTTGTGTTAGAGGAATTGATTAGCCTCTTGTAAAATAAATTTTCGACAAGAAAAAACAGACTTGCATCTTATTAACCCAATGTCTGTGTGATGTACCCATTTCATAAATAAAAAATACGTAATGGTTAGGATAATAGGCGACAGTAAGCTGTGTTTTATTGTAATTCATCGTTTATTTTGGGTTCACATACACACCATCTAATCACTTTTTTTGTGGCAAAAGACACTGTCATTAAAGGTTGAAAATTACCACTATACCAAAAAAAGCTTTCTAAAATGTAGTTTCAAGTATTAACTCCTTTGCATCAATTTTGATTAAGGTGTTGACAAGCTGTTCATTGTTTGAGACTGCTTCCTCTGTTTGCTAAATGTGTCTAATATAGTATGGACTTTACATTAATATGTGCAGCATAGTTTCATTTGCGCTTGTCGGGTTAAAGAAACAAACGGCAAGGTGATTAAAGGAATGCTTAAATTAATTTCAGCCACTGGTGATTGTTCTGCTCAAATCCCAATGCATAGTTTTCCACCCACTGTGCCTCTCCAGACAAAGACCAGCCATATGCAAATGGAAATGTACCTTTTGAACTTTTCAAACCACTTTTTGCCATATTGTGGATGATCTCCAACTGGCTCAGATAATCTAGGGACAACTCATGAGACTAATTAAATGTAACTATAACGGCATACAAACACAGATACCTGCAGTACGGTATCTTATATTCATTTATGATAAAGACCTTGTTGATCATGGCACATTGTTTTATAGACAGCTGCCCACTAGAGAGAATGACCATACTCCTCACCTCTGCTGATAGCGACAGTTCCATATATAATAAGATGGGCTAAGATTCATTGGTCTTAAAGTGTAATGATTGGCACATGGTAAAGGCGTTCATGGACATGCACTACTGAAACTCAGTTTCTTCTTGGAAGTGATTGATGCGTTATCTGATAAGGCCTGGCTGAGATGTACAATTCACTCGGATGACAGCTGCTTTGTTGGCTTGTCACATTGACTGATTTATTGTCACTGTTTTTCTAAGAAAAGATCCATATACTTATTCAGCCGCGTGCGATTGGTAGCTATGCTGTCGTATGACAGACTTAAGTTGAACATACAGTTTTTGTACTGTTGCAATTAATTTACTTCATGTGTAATGGTGTATGCTCACTAACGTTGGTTATTTTTAAATTGTTTTCATTGGCATGCATACAGTGAAGGTACAAGGGGAAAGGGAGAGACAAGCCTTACAAACCTAAAAGCACCCCATTGCAGAAATGGAACAAAGAGTAGGTGCAAGGAGAAGCAACATCTTATACCGCCTCCAAAGTATCCAGCATCAATCATATCAGAATAAGCTTGTGACTCCGACAGAAGGGGGCAGCCTCCAGCCCCAAGGCAGTCTTAGCAGTTAGTACTCATGTTTGGGAAGCTTCGTCTGGGGTCATTGTGTTCTCTGTGTGCTCTGGGACCCCATCCACACCCCACAGTTTCAAATGGGCAGCCAATAGGCCCCAAATGTCCTTGGGTCAAGATCGAACTGGCATGAAGTCCCAGTAGTTCACCAGCTGTTCCGTCCAATATGCGGCATCGCGCAGCCAGCCCTTAGTTTTGGGCAGAGGTTGTTGCTCCGAATGAATGGCCAGGAGGAGCAACATTGGTGTTGAGCCATTGTACTTCGGGAAGAACCTCTTTCACGTATCCCAGCAGGGAGACCTGCGGTACTTGCTGAGAGAGATGACAAGTGATATGGACCACCTCTCCATAGACACTAACTTAGAAGCGCACCTCTGCAGGATAGTCCCAGGTCAGATTGCGAAACATGGCCATCGGAACAGCACATCTCAAATAGCACGCATCCCCACAAGCCTCATCCTATATAGTTGGGTAGAAGAACGATAGAGCATGTGCAAGAATTTAAAGTGGATGAGGCTGAGCCTGTAGTTCCGGGAGAGAGCACTGGACTAAGAGCAACAAAAGCACCATTGTGCTTCCGTTATGTAGGGAGTAGTGTCTAACTCCCAGCCAACCCGGGCCCAGGAGCATTGACAGGTGCCTTCTCCTGCATCGTGGTTTACAAACCAGTTATAAGCTTTTGGGGGAAGGATTGGCTAACATGTGTGTTATGGCATGATGCATGGGAGGAGGGGTGTCAGGAATGTGGGGTGCAGGGCGCAGCAGGCAGCACGGAATTGATGATGCACAAGGGTGTTAAGTGCTATGTGTGGAGATATGCCCCTGGGCAGGGTGGTTGAAGGAAGTGCTCAGATGGGTAGAGTTAGAAAACGTGAGGAGCCTCAGTCTTCAAGCTCCCCGACAAGCACCCTCGTCTACCATCTTGGTCGGCGAGGTAAGGGGCTCCGCCACTGGCGGAGTAAAATCGCTGCGGTTGTGGGCTGATACAATACAATAAGCATTTATAAAGCACACAGCTACTTCAAATGAAGGTGTCCCACCTGATGCGGTGCCTCAAAGAGTCCTGGTACCGTGGATAATCAACGGATTAATGAGTCGGCTTGGAGAGCCTAGCTAAGTGGCAGCCATCTTGCTGCCGAGCTCTCTGGTGCCCCAGAATGATCACTAACATTGTAACAGAGAAGAGGCATCTCAGGTATAAATTAGTGGTGGAATCCTTTAGTGGTGGGTCTGGTTGTATTACTCATGTTCTTCCTCATGTTGTCTATCCAGACTTAATGCTGACACAAGTAAATTGTCAACGGTGATGAGATCCTCAATTTTAGGGAGATTGTTCTAAAGGTAAGAATTCCAAATGGCATTGTCCAGGAATTTTACTGCATAAATCTGTAATTATGTGGATGTATGTCAATAAAAGTTAATAGTAATTTTAACATTTGTGATCTTTATTCGTAAACATTAAATGTTTCAGTCATTGTTAGTTTCACTGTGACATTTTATTAATGATGTTAAAAAAGTATCTACAAATAGTTGGTCTAAGCATGATACATAGCGAGGTTATCTCACTTGATTCGGCACCCTGGACAGTGTAGTACTAAATCGTGTTGTAGCTGAAGGACATGCCGGCCCGCATACATTGTGGCACCAAGAAACTCGCATATATTGCAAGGCACTGCCTTACAATCGACCGGAAAGAGATAGAAGTCTTGAACAAGAGAGAATGATGTGCTTGAATCACGACATAAAAAGCTGAGGGGAATACCACTATTTGAACCGGCGAGGATATTTGATATGATCCTTCAGTAAAAACTACATCAGTGAAAACAAAATCTTTCTTTTTGGGGGGAAGTCACCGTGGAATCCTTCTGACTAAGGATACTTAGGATTATACATGGTCTAATGGTTGAAACCCTCCCTATTGGGCAAGATTAGCTATCTGTTGTTTTTAACGTCCCCTGGATATATGGGTTTGGTTATCTGGAAGAGGTCCTGAGGAAGGTGGCCTTGCGCCGCCGAAACGCGCGTCGACCAAGTGCGGGGTCTCATACTGTGTCTTGAGACCTGCAGATTGGCAGGGTGTCTCTGCCAACTTGGATTCAGTTTCCTTTTTTCAGATGTTGTGGGTATACATGGAGTGAGGGTATGATTGTGTGTGTATGTTGTGACAGACTGTTAATTACCAGGGGCATAACTATTTGGGTGAATTGATTGTTTTGTATATAGCTATGTATTGTGTTTATTTTATTGTGTTTTCTTTCTATCTGTATGAATTATAAAAATGTCCATGAATTTAATACTGACAAAATGCTTTTTATGAAAAAGAGAAAAAATCTTTCTATCTTTGAATAACTATGAAAAAAGATCAAAATAAAAAAAGAAATGATAAATGGAAAATAAAATCTTACACTTTGTTAAGAAAATGAATAAGATTATTGTGTATTTGTCACCAACATTATACTAAAAATTGGATATATAATTGTATTGAATTATTGTGGCCGTTGAGGGAAAATTGTTCTCCTTGCTGTGTTTTCTTATTCCCCTCCTTTCCCTGGCCGTATTTAACTTTGAGGGGGTCCCACCATATTTGCTTCCAGTATAGTACTATACATGTCACATTTAACCAAATATGGTGTAGATATATGTGTTCATTATTAAAAAAATAAAATGTTCTTCCAAAATGTATTGATAAAAAATTAATTTTAAGTATCATAATTGTATTGAAGCAGGGTATCTAAGTGGGTTTAGGGTACACATTTATGTAAGCCAATGCACAGTTGTCTGGTTGTTGCTGTTATTTATTAAATGTTTGAACACAATATTAACCAGGGGGCCTTATTTATTTAATATATCTTTTCGAGAGCCTCTCACGTGTATCTTTTTGACTTTAAATGCTCAGCATCCTTCATGCTTCCTTAAGATGTTTTAATACATATGCTCAATTTTCTTGATTTTGGTCTGGTGAATATTAGAACGGAGCGTCTTGTCCCTTTTTAACATTTAATTTAACTGATCTGTTTAAAAGTTGGCAAATTAATATAATGTGTCAAGGATTCAGTTAGCATATCAATGGAAATACATTGACAGATCTTTACAGATTTGAATTTCTGAGCCTGACAGGTCACTCACAAGGGCTATGAGCTCTTCAGAACTTCAGACATTGATAACATATCTGTGAATAAATGTAATGCTGGTACAGATGGTTTTCTATGAAATGGTATTCAGCTTTTGCATGACCTATATAATGCTGTTTTAAGCTTAACATTTTAGCACATCACTTACTTTAGAATTTAAGAATGTGGCTTCTGTGTGAAATGTAGGGCATTCCAACAAATCAAGGTGATTCTCCATAGACAAATGTTAGCCATTAATACAATGTGGCAATCTTTAGTGGAACCTGTTAGCCTCTTTCTCCAATCAATGTATATGTTAAATGCAACTCAGTTTTATTGTAGGGGCTTGTCTGCTGTATCTGTAGAACTTTTGACCACCAAGTTTTCAACATATATTTTTTGATGAATTACACAATCCTCATGTAAATACTAAGTTCCCTTTACAAGGGCTATGCAACCCTCACCAATGACCCCGCAACCGCTAAAGCCAACCTCCAGGAAGGAATGAAAGACGTCGCGGAATGGATGAAGCTCAGCCGTCTGAAACTGAACTCAGACAAGACGGAAGTCCTCATCCTCGGACCATCTCCCTCCGCCTGGGACGACTCCGGGTGGCCCCCTGGCCTGGGCACCACACCGAAGCCAACGGACCACGCACGCAACCTGGGCTTCATCCTGGACTCATCCCTCACGATGACCAAGCAAGTCAACGCCGTCTCATCATCCTGCTTCAACACCCTGCGCATGCTCAGAAAGATCTTCCGGTGGATCCCCACCGAAACCAGGAAGACGGTCACCCAGGCCCTCGTCACCAGCCGTCTGGACTACGGGAACACCCTCTACGCTGGAACCACAGCCAAACACCAGAAAAGACTCCAGCGCATTCAGAACGCCTCAGCACAACTCATCCTGGACATCCCTCGCCACAGTCACATCTCGGCCCACCTGAAAGACCTGCACTGGCTCCCCGTCAACAAGAGGATCACGTTCAGACTCCTCACCCACACACACAAAGCTCTCCACAACACAGGCCCGAAGTTCCTCAACAGCCGACTCACATTCTACACGCCCACCCGCCAGCTCCGTTCCGCCAGCCTCGCCCTCGCCTCCGTCCCACGTATCCGCAAATCCACCGTCGGAGGAAGATCCTTCTCCTACCTGGCAGCCAAGACATGGAACTCCCTCCCCACCCACCTTCGGCTGACCCTGGACCATCTCTCCTTCAGGAAACAACTCAAGACCTGGTTGTTCGAGCAGTAGCGACCCCCCCCCCCCCCCCTCAGCGCCTTGAGACCCTGACGGGTGAGTAGCGCGCTAAACAAATTCTATTGATTGATTAATTGATAACTGTTGATTTGGCTAAAAGCGGTGTTTGTAGCCAAATCAGGGGTTATAAGGTATGCATAAAAGCTACTTCCCTGATGTTTTCTCCTGTGCAAATGTCTCCTGCTAAAGAGGGTAGAATTTGTAGTGGGGGAGGACACAAAATGCGGAATAACAAGTAGAAATCAGTGCAGAAATCCATGTGCTAACATTCATTCCTTATTTATCTGGGGCAATATTGGAATAGGCCAGTATCTTTGCATTGCATAAGTACTTATGCCCAGGGTATTGGTACTTTCGAGTGCGGGCATATTAATGTGGCAGTCCTGCACATGTTGGAATTGGGGCCTAAGTGGTATAGTAACATTGCTTTAAAGTAGTTGTTATTGAACTATAAAGTCCATTTGCAGTGCAGTTCTGTCTTCAACTAAAACCTTAACCTAAATTTGACTTTGCTGGACTAAAAGACCTAACTATGTTCCTTTGAATCCCAGATCTCTGTATCTATTGAATAATTTTGTAAATCACTCACTCATCTCCTAAGCACTAAGCTTCTGCATTATTAGACTGTGCATTCGAAATATTGCTTGCTCTGTCTGTGATTTTGAAATCACTTTGAGGTAAATCTATTTTGAAAGACCTTGTTCAGGGTGCCACAGGGTATACCAGGACTACTTGAACCAACCATGTAGTTGGAGTAATTTGCTATTGGTGTCCTGGGGTCTGTCCTACTACGGGTGTACACTTGGCGTCCAGGGTAGTGAGGGCAAGCAGTCAAAGGCCTCTCTGGGGAGTGGTCTTGGTGGCATGGGCTCAGAACTTGACGATCAACCAACAGACAATAATGTCATTGCAGGAATACTAAAAAGTACACATCCCAATTTACAACTACAATGTGATACCCCTTATCATAGTTTTCCTGTATGCATTACATCCCCTGTGATCTTTCCCACCTGTGTGACCCTAATTCTTATAGTTCCCCCAGTAAACTTTGTCAAGAGCATGAAATAGGTCGGTGAAGATTACATTCCCCATAAGGTCAAAATTGATATTAGTTCACTTTGTCCATACAGCTGTCGTCGTAAGTATTATTATTATTATTATTATTATTATTATTATGCGTTCTTATATAGCGCTCGACTACCCGTAGGCATCTCGGCGCTTGCCTTGGGAACCCGTCCTGGCTTCCCCAAGGTGAAAGCCAGGCATCCCGCCGCGGGGGGGGGCGTAGTGGAGATTAAGCAGGCTAATGCCCAGAGCTGCAGAGTGTGAACCCGTGATTCGAGTAGGCACCGAAACGAGAATTATCGAGTCCGTGGATATTTGGGCTCTAGACCCTGCCGCGTCGGGAATTGAACCCTGGTCTGACCTCTGCTTCAGGGTCTGCCTCCTCTAACCAGTGAGCCACACTTCTCCACAGTAGAAAACAGTCTCAAGTCATCGCGCTCACTTCAGTACATTGAAGCAGCTTGGTCAAGACCGGAGGCATCTATTCCCTAGAGAGGGACGTGCTATCCCTGCAGCGGTTGCAGGGAAGGATGGGCCAGTCCATATCTTAAGTTTGCTCCCTCTTTCTAGGGAACAGATGGATGCCGCTCTCTGGACTTACTGTAGCGATCCCAAGGTCCTCTACAGTCACAGCCTTCTTCTGGACCTGTGCACACTGAACACATAGTATGGGAGTTGCAGCCCACTTAGTGCCAGTGCACAGATTGCATGTCAAGGCAGTTGTAGCCCAACTCAGGTCATTGCAGATAGATTACACGGCAAGGCAGCTATAGCCCAAGTTGCACCAGTGCGGTTCCCAGTGGGAACCGTGGAGAGAGATTGGATCACCCACTGTAGTACAGATTACTCCAGGCTTCACTCTGTCAGGCAGTCTGCGTTCTCTGAGTGCTCCTTAGGCCGGGAACCTGCTGGGCTTACCATCCTGGGCAAATGCCCCTCTTGCAGGACTAGGCAGACTCCTGCCATCTCTCAGCAGGTCTACAGGCTTCTAGATACTAGGCAAATACTGAGCTCTTATAGTAGAAAGTGCAGGCTTCAAGTGCTATACCTTACCTCTGGGAGACTGGCTGTCAGACGGACACCAGGCCAGCCCAAATTGGCATTGTTTGGATCACACTTTTACACATATTTTATAGATATAGGATGTGGATCCACTGCCTCAAACTTCAGATCTGTTCTAGGGTGGTTCCCTTTTAAGTGTCCTTCTCAGGCTGCTCTCCATACACAGCCTTTATGTAAAGTTATGCATCTCAAATCAGGTAGCTTTAGGGTTGTCTCCAAGTTGAAGAACCAATGCCATGGACACCACAAGGGGGAGATCTCTGCTCTTAGCTGTCACCAACCTTTCTAAAGCAGCAACCAAGGACCCACAAAAGAGCAGGCCTGACCTAAAAACGTCTGCACCTTCAACAACGGAAACTGCAGTCTGACCAATAACCGCAACCCTCAACCAAATAGCCTTGCTCCGAAATAACAAATCAACCACCCCTTGCTAACAAAATCTTCATGACATTTCTAAAGGTCACCCTGTCCCCATCATCCACACTTAAGTGCCTGGATCTCAGCTTCAGGAATGCAGACCATACACTTACACAGTGTACGGAAGCCATCCGCTTTTGCCATTACAAAGCAAGGCATCTAAAATGGATCTCACTGGCTTCAGTACTCGGATTCAAAGAACACAAATTCCTACTACCACACACCTATTACACTCACTATACATTCACATGCGCTCAACATACAGGATGTCAGAAAAAGGTTCTCTATTTGATATTACAACAGCATATACATATAAGGGATCAGTTGCCATGCTGTCCCCGTCACAGATAAAACTGAGGATTCACAAAACATTGTACGCTGCCACCTAAACCCAGATCAGGGACAGTAGTCCTCTGTCCATTATGAGAGCATGCTGTGTGCACCACTCCAGGGCAGGGGACAGGTCCCCGTCCTTGCATAGTCAGGCACCAGCCTAGACCTCTGTGTGCACACACTATATTAGAGTGATGCCAGTGCCAACATAAAAGGATATCAGATTCACTAGCAGTTGGCACCAAGGTCCTAGGCGCATCCTAGATCATCATGCAGGAGAAATAGTAATGTCCGATAAAGCTCACTGATACCATTAACAGTGGAGGCTAGCAGGGAACGATGGTGGGGAGGCAGCGGTTAGGGGAAAAATAGACTTACCAGCTCGTCATTGGGCACTAGCCGCCACCTCTCCTCTGTCCTCTACTCTTCCTCAATCCCGGCAGCCTGCCAGGCTTTGAGACTCCCCTAGTCAATCACAAAGCTGCTGTTACCGTGGTTTGGCATTCAGACAGGGAGTAGGAGCCTGTGCATGTTCCCCACTCAGGCTGTGCATTACAGCCCGATGGAGAACATGCTAAGTGCGCATGACGGTTTGGCTGGCCGAAGACGGCTGGCCAAACTGTCCTGCGCCCTTAGGCGCACCATCCACTCCTCCGTCTGAAACAAGCCCAGCCCTGCCCGCTTTAACCTGGCTTCAGTCCATTATAGTAAAAATAAAATAACATTCAGTTATTATCATTTTATTTTTCCTTTACACTGCTAATAGAGAAGTGGGGCAATGCTCCTCTGTCCTAGTGGAGGAGCCGCCACTGGTCATTAATCTACATGTTAAGCATTGTAAGACTAGGAACTCAGTCATGCTTTGACACGTTTATAGCTTTCAGATGTGATGCTGACCACATCACCTTTTGCCTTATTCTTCGTGGCCCTATGAGCACGTTATAAAAAAAAACTATGAATGCGTTAACAAAATGTTTGAACATTTGCCTTTTTCATTTTATGCAATTGTATGTTTAAAGGATGCCAGGAAAGCCATGAAGGCCACATACATTTGATTGTTGACATATTATTTAAATATCTATTTGAAAAACAAATGTGTGAAATATTGAACCACGGGTCAGAAAAAATAGGAATACCCATTGTCGTTGATATTGACGGATGATAAACAGCTGTGTGTAGCGATTCAGTATTTACCTGAGGTCACATTCATCCATCAATTCAGTGAGGTCACTCTAGCAGGACATAAGATATGCCTCTGTCCGAGTGGTCAAGCTCAAATTCTGATCATGTTAGACGAAGGGGAGTGTGAAGATGGCGGGAATAAAGAACATCAAGTGTGAACATGTAAAGCAAAAGAATGTATTGTGTTGTGGTCAGACAGCTCAATAAATATTATGAATTGCTCATTGGGTTTCTACCAAATCTTCGTCAGTGTTTCAACAGTGGATCAATAATAAATGCTAATGGGGCGTGCAAGGAAGCTTTTATGTGGTATAATAAGTGGAGAAATTAAGACAGGGGAATTATATAAAAAAAACGACTTTTCACTCTGGTTTCATCACTGGACCTATGTTCCTGTTATGCAGAGATTTGGTAGGTTGGTTTTTTTTCTTCTCAATTCCAAAACAGAGTCATACATAGACATGAAAATAATGATCTGTATACCAAAATGCAGTGTATTAATAAAATCCACATTTAAATAATTGGATTTAAGCTGCAAAAATAATTTGTAAGCGATTTTTGGTACTCAAAATATAATGCAATGTTATAAAATATAATTAAAATGCAGAACGCAGTTTTGAAAAACTCCTTCTCTCCTCCAGTGTCATGAGTTGGGTTTCTGGTGGTGAACCCCTTCTAGTTTGTTTAGAGCCCTTACATTGTGCAAACTACTGAACTGGCTTTCTCATAAAGATTTGTGCACATTTACAAGACAGAACTGATAGTGGCGGCTGCTCCCGATGCAGCGTGGTAGGGGGGTGTCAGCGGGGCTGGGGTATAAATACAAAAACAAAGAATAACATTTAAAAATAAATAAATAAAGACTTACCTGAAGCTGCAGCCGCACTGTCTTGCTCCTCTCCGGATCCTTGACTGGCACACACTGCGCAGGCTCCCAGATGCCAATCCCAGCGCTTCTCTGATGCTGGGAATGCTTTTCTCAGTATGAGAGAAGTGCTGGAATTGGTCTGAGCGGCCTGGATTGCTGCTCAGACAGTGCCTGGGAGTCTGTGGCATTTTTCCACCGGCTGTGCAACACAGCCGGTGGAGAGTTGCTAAGTACGCCTAAGACGGCCAGCCAAACCATAATGCACACTTAATATTGCCCACAATTCCTTCTCCAGGATGGCCCTGCCCTGTGACTTGGCTACCCAGTCGAGGCAACGTGGGAAAATGATAATAAAGTCATTTTATTATCATTTTATTTTTCACTGTTGCCTCTGCTGGGCTGCAGCAATGGGGCGATCACTCCTGCAATTTCTTGGCAAAAAATGTAATTCACAAAAAATCATAAAGCTAATGAGGTTAGAACCCGAGCCAGAAAGGGCTGAAGATATGGCAGACTGCATCCTGTTATGTTGGTATGTTTGCTGCGGCTCTGTCCCCGGCTCCTCTTCTGCTTTCAGTGGCCTCAGCCCTTTGTTGCCCTCCACCACGCTGTGTACGCCACCTGTCTTGACCAGAGTTCTCCCTTACAACACTTCTGACGGATTTTACTAAACGAACCTTGGTCCAAATGCTACATTTGTTGAAACGCCAGCCGCCAATTTACAGAGCTAAACCTATGTTTTTAAGTGACCGATTCTTGGCTGGCTCACACATCATTTTATCGAATTGCTACAGGGTTTGAGGCAGATGGAAAGCCCTGCTGACAGGGGCACAAACTGTGTTATCCCTTTTTAAAATATTTTTCTTTAAACACAGACGTGCACAGCATAAAGCCCTGCAGTATAATACGATATTCTGATTTGTTTAAAGGGCGTTATGGCATCAGCACTGAAGGCCTTTACGCAGCCGCGGCCCGTGCAGGTAAGAGTGGTGAGGGGGAATATTGACAGTCAATGACGAGGGCAAATGAAATAAATACTCAATTTTCCCTCGTGGTCGTATGTAGAACACCCCACTTCCCCCCTTCCCCTCAATAGCCCCATCGCTCTTACCGGCAGAGGGCGCAGCTGCCTTTACGGCAGAAGTATGTAGTATATTCAATTTAGTGAGAGGGAGTCTGTGGCAGCAAGGGTAGAGTACTCTTCAGTTTACAAGTATTCAATACAGCACCTGTTTAAAAAAAATGATCAGATGGCAAGAAAACATGAGAACCACACCTGCAATGTATGGTTTTGTCTTTGTAATAATATTTTTTGCAAGCTGAACATATTTTTGTTTGATAATAATGTTTAGCTGAACATGGTCTGAAACTATTGCAGGGAGGACATAAAAGTGGCAAAACCAGCGATAGCCACATACAGTTTTCTTAGATGCCGCTGGTAAATTATATGGTTGGCTTTAATTCGACATTGGCGCCCTCTGTTAACTGAGTTGGGAATGTGGATTTTTGTGAGAACTCGACTGGTATAATTTTTGTTTTTGCTTTATTTTCAATTTTTTTTCTCAGCTGCCTTTAGTACTTTTCATTTCACAGAAAGCTCTGAAATGAAAACTTTTTTTCTAGGCTCCCTTTAGCTTTTTCCCATTTCACAGAAATGCTCTGACATTAGACCGGGTTAGCAGTACATGTACCCTGCCTCAGAAAGTGCGCCAAGGGTTACCGCAACCCTACAGCCCAGGCGGCACACAGAACGTATTTTAAAATTGATCCACTTGAGTTTTGTCTCAATCATGCATAACAATGTGTTTTCAACCACAGCATTGTTTGTCTATTTAAATGCTGTTGCCATTAAGTGATAGTGTAAATGGTGCTCACCTTTACAAGAGGTCTCTTTTTCTGCTCTAAATAAATTGATATCCCTATCATTTTGGTGGCAAATTTGGTTATGTCCATTGCTGCATACACTACTGTTGCACCATATGTCTCACCATTTCAGCATCTGCTTAAAACACAAAAATAATGTAATGTTTCCAAACTACTGTAACACAAATTTAACATGATTGAAATATTAATATTGTTTTAAATTAGTAGAGTGCGCAATTTTTAATGTGGTTATTGTTTTGCCATGCAATCTAAAATCTTCAGCATCTGCCAAGCACTCTTAAGGGGGTCCTACCTTTCAGAGAATACAGTTTTTTCAAGACTAAATGTCTCTTCACTTACTTAGAGGAGGAGTATTTGACCCTGGGTAATAGTTCTGTCATAATCAAGAGCTGTGTCACAGATTCGTTTTAATGCCCTGAGGCGTGGGAAAAGCCTTACTAGTGGTATTTGCGATTGACTCTTGACAAAAGTATGCTATATGTGTAAAATAAATTGAGAGTTCTGTTTATTTCATTGTCTGGTGTCCAAGCAATGATGATTTATGGGAAAGTATACACATACAAGTGTTGCCTTATGCCCAAAGTGAATTGAATTTGTAGATGATTGCAAGGGTCGCCAGACCGTTAATTCAAGCTTGGTTGTGGTTTCTGTCACATGTTAGTGTATCTATTGATTTTGAGTGCAGAGCTCCCTGCTTCTCTATTGGCTGGTTGCTCCTGTGCAGCAATGTGTCTTGACATGTTATAACTTTAGAGCTGTATTCCATTATCTGAAGGAAACATGTATAAAATTGGAAAACAGGACTTAAAGAAGGTTTTCCGTTGTGGATTGTGAGGTCCGCTGTGGATTGTGAGGATCGCAGAATATCAAACAATTACATTTTTTAGGCTGTATGTGCAATGAGAAGGAGTACTGAAGAGCATCTATTGGCACAGATTGCTCTTCCTCATGTGGTGGTCCGTTGGGGTGCCTTTGTTGGGTTTCCACCTTACTGATCAGAAAGTTGACAACAGAAGCCAGTTTATAAGAAGGGTTTAATGGGCCCTAATGCAAACAAGAAAAGTGCCTCCCTCTCCTCTCTATTTAGGCAGTAAAAGCACAAATGGGATGTAGTGGGCCCTCTCACAGCCCATTGCACTAATGCAACTTCACAAATGAGTTATGCCGCTAATACAAGCTTGTGACTAAAGACTATCAAAAGCAAAGAAGCTATTCCATTTACTTAAACCTTCCCAGATAGGATCCAACTATCACGTAAATTGGCCCAATTACACCAATTTAATTTTTGCAGTGCAGTGTATGAAGCCCTCACTGAAATTCTTGTGTGTCTCTGATGTGTTGTATTTCTCCTGCTCGTGTACAAATTATAACATTGTTGTCATAGCCAGTCACAATCGTAGAGACTGCTTAATTTTTGTACCCAGTACAAGTTTGAGTTTATCATAACTTTCTAATATGTAAAAACCTATAAACCCAGCTCTAAGTAACGATTTAAAAACAGATAAGTATTCACCAAAATCCTTTCCTGTGGCTCCAGGTGGCAGGTGTGTGCCCTAAAACGGGATGGCCAATCTTGGCCAGAAAGACTGTCACCAGGCCTTTGTGCCTGGTGCAATAAACACAAACCAGGTAACTCCTCTTTATGTGCTTCCTTAATGTCAGTGTTGGGTGCTCATTGCATTTACATGCTCAAGGATTTAATTGGTCCTTATTGTAGGTATGTATAGTCGTCGTGTTGATGTTCACACACCTAAACTAACACACAAAAGATGATGTGCGGAATGGTTGCGATTGCCAGTGGTTTTACAAATGTGTCTAAGCACTGGCAATCGCTCGGGGCAACATCCCAACGTATCATTTTTTTGCTCACCATGCCACCTCAGTTTGGACCCTGCTCCTCATGGGAACAATCCAGTCTGTACTGTCAGACCAGGTCCTCACTGAAACAGAACATAAGCAACCTTGGACCATTTTTGAACTGATAACGGCTCATCAGCCAGCTATAGCTTGTGTTCATTGGCACAGTAAGCACGGACCCATGTCTGGGCATGCTCTTGCCACTTAGGGTGGCACATGAAACACACAACAGGTGATGGTAGGAATGCTTGCAATTTGTCTAACCTCTGACAATTACTCCCATCACGTTTGTGCATTTGATGTGCCACCTTAAGTGGCAAGAATATCCTCAGACCTTATCATGGGTGACGCAATGAGAGGAGGACCTTTCCTAACTTGTCAAACAGTGGGATAGAAGGAGTGAACTTATCTTGAGAGTGGAACTAGAGAAAGGTTCCCCTACACACACCACTTACAACTGAAAGGAATGCTTCCTTCACATATAGTACAAGTGGCAGGATGGCAAGATCCAACCTCTCACATCATGGATATCCGTGGAGTATGCTTCATTCACAAACCAGAAAATCAGCAGGAAGGGAACGTTCCTCCATGCACACCATGTGCAGCGGCCGGGAAAGACTTATTCTTGCATAAAATGACCAGCTGTAGTATAAGCATTGCCGCATATAGTTTTCTTCACACATAGCTTGACCATTGGTGATTGCAAAGTAGGTTTGTAATGCACACTGAAGGAGTCTTAACTAGGCCTGGGCAGAATTTTGATTAAGCCGGAGTATTTAGAGTAATTCCACATTACTTTTTGAAGCGTAATTACTGATGATTATGTGATTACTCCTGGTTACGTAGATAAAGAGCTATTTGGGGGTAAAATCCTACTGCGAGAGCACATATAGCAGATGGAAGCAGCCGCTTGCACTCACTATTCCTGTTCTTCTGCATTTAGCGCTGCTTCTTCGCACTAAATGCATCTTTGCATCCATTTTGGACACGAGCATTCATTTTGCACTAAGAAAATAGCACGAAATGGCTGTAGTAGGTGAAGAAAAAAATCCTACCCCAGACAACATTTACCTAGCGCGAGCAGCAGCCCTCTATCAATGTTCTGTTGCATTTAGCACTATTTCTTACTGCAAAATGCACCCTCACATCCATTTTAGATGTGAGGGAGCATTTTTGCTTTGAGCAATAGTGCTAAATGCAGAATTACTCTTTTCTCATAATTCAAGCATAATCTCGCAGAATTCTTAAGTAATTCCACATGATTACGCTACACAGACTTATGCAAGTTACCCCCACCCCTAGTCTTAACCTACTGCTGGCCCTTCTAACACACATGCACACAAAATAACTAGCATTAGGACAGACGTACCTTTGACACAACATGAATAACATTAGGATAAATTTCTCCACAGACCACCAGATAAGCAGTAATCAAGATAAATCCACATGCAGCACGGGTAGCAGTGGGCAACTAATAACACCCAGAATGTTCTACAGTAAGTCTAGATTATTTTAAATACAGCTGCTGCAGCATACCACCATGCCACTAGTTATCACCTATATAGCAGCAGGCTAAGATCCTCTACACATAGTATGAAAAGGATCACGCTTTACTCCCATCATGAAAAGTGGGAGGCACTGCCCCATCTACTTTATCTCAAAAATAGAACCATGATGTCAAATGCTGGTGCAGAATAGTTTCCATTCCAGACATTCTGTTTTTTGTGCCTTGTTTCTTCTCTTGCAATTGGCATATCCCGCCATGTTATTAATTCTGACCCACTCTCAACCGGATCCTAGAGCGAGTATGGTGTCCAGCTTTCCTTATGTTTATTATCCAGCAATATAAATTGAAGAGTGCAGATGTATGTTATGCCCTATACTGTCCTCTCTGGCCAACTGCTATCCCCAAGCCATAAGCCGAAGAGGCCACTTCTCTTTTGAAAAACACGTTGGGATCGTCTGCCTCAGCATACTTTCCCTTTTGCCTTACCAAATCAAACTATTGGGCCTTGTAGGCGAGGCTCACCTGTAGCATTTTGTGATTACATTTGACGTTTTAGTTCCCTTTCCCAAAACTACCAGCAAGTAAGAGACAGAAACATTTACTCTCTCCATTCTTCATGACCTATGGGTGGACATGGGAGATTGTAGTTTTGGGATAGGGTTATTTCTTGACCATCAACACCACTCCAAGACCTCTCTAAGTTTCGTATCATTCAGACTTCCTTGGTGCTGACCTCTTTCTTTTTAACTGGGTAGTCTGAAATGGTTGATAGCTTCATTGTAAATCTTCTCTTAAAGAAGTTTGTTGGAGCACTTCCCAAAGTTTAGTGTTCACTGATTTACATTTCCGTTTTCATCCTTTTGCTCCTCTTTTTTAGTTGTGCTGTATCATCAACAGAACATCAGTTGCTGCTTTAGTCAATTACCCAGGGTCAAGCACAGCCTACCATTTCTTTAAGTCATCTCCTCTAGGCTAGATTATTGGCAGCAGCATCTATCTGGGTGTACTTAATCTTGCTGTACCCCACTTTTCAAGATTCGAGAATGTACCTTGTTAAACTGTTCAAATTATTTTGCATCTGTACTGTTTTGCTCTGCTACATTCGCTTTCCAGTCTGTTTTGTGTTATCTCTGCTCTTTCTTTTGCACGCACACCATGCCCACTTGTGAGGCCTAATGCTCTGACCTGTCTCGTTTTCGCTCCAGAGGATTTTCCTCTAGTATGTTTTTTCAAGGGCCATGCGGTTCGTGAAGGTGGTGCCGTCTTGTAGTCACATATTTGTCAAAGAGCCAGGCACCATGGGATTACCTTGGTCATGCCGCTATGACTGCCACATGATCAAGAAAGAGCAGGGATACACAAAACACAGCTGTAATATGTTGGCACAGAAACGAAGGGTATATTTGAATAATTGAATTCAATAAAACCCCAAAATTCACGTTTTATCCAGACCCCAGGTACCCTCCTAATAAAGTAAAACCTTTGGGTATACCCTTAAGGTATTTTAAAACATCACTCTTCTGGGTCCCTGCTTATCCAGTTTTGTATTTATCTAAGAACTCCCATTCCACCTATGGTTGAGTCCACCCGGGTAGTACCATCCTACCCGGGTGTGGATTGGCACCGATGATGAAGCATGTCACAATAAGTGAGTGAGGCGTCTACTCCAATATCTGTGGATATCCCAAATCTGTAGGACAAAGCAGAGGCGATATCTCACATCATCACACAGTAGGAACTTGATGATTCCTTGTTAGAATCTTTGACTTATCAGTTGCTGGTGTGTGTGTGAGTATGTTCCATTCGCACACAGCACAAATAGCAGCAGGGAAGCTAACTCCAGAGACAGTATCTACGACAGTAGTGAAACCTTACTATGCACCACAAACACACAACTTAAATAGGAGTATTATGAACGTTCTCAACAAAGCGAATTATCAATAGTAGCAAAGCTTCTTTCACACATCAAGAATTGTAGTCAGGAATACATTGCCTGAGGAATAAAAGGACAGACTTATTGCACACACTACATACAAGCAGTAACAAGACAAGCTGTTTCTGTACATAGCATGATTAACAAGAAGTCCTGATTGCTCTGCGAACACAATGAGCATCAGTAGGTCAAACTTTCTCCAATAATCCATATGCTGCAACAGAACAAGCCTTAACCACCTATTGCATGATCAGCTTTAGGGTAATCCTCCTCGATATATGGATGGGAGATACTGTACGGTCAGCAGGAAAGCAGGTGTATCTCACATAGCATTAGCGGAAGTAGTGTACCTACCCGGCACACGCACCATGTTCATGACGGGTCTTGTACAGAGAATGATTTTTACAAGTGACACCACATTGCTCCACTGAATTTAAGATATCTTTGTTTTATGAATATATATTATACATATCCACAGACATAAAGGTGATAAAAGGGCCTTAGGAGTTGGTCGTATTGGAGATTCCCATCATTTCTTCCTACTGCGCCACTGATTCCTCATGTTAAAATGTGTGTCTCCCAACAGATTTGATCAAATGTATTTGTTTTTATGGGTGTGGTGGATTTGCTGCACTCACTGAAATAATTGTTGACAGCTGCTAGTAAACAAGGTTCCTTTGCATGCGGCAAATATGAACTCTCTGAAATTCCAGCCGTTGTTGAGTTGAGACCAAATAATTGATGAACTGATAGAGAAGTGCACCATATCGGGATGCAGTGAGCTTGATGTCACAAATCATCCACGCATGTAGTTCATTGTACTTGGGGTAGGATAATTCCAACTTTCCATTCAGGGTGGTCCGATGGCCTCTCCACTGGATGGTACAGGTCTGTTGTTTGAAAGGAGAAGCTCCTGCAACAGCCTGCATTTTGCCCACATCGTGTTTCTCCTAATTGGAAGGAATCATGAGTTGTTGCATTGTTCTTGTAAAAAGTTTTTCTAGAAACGTTACTATTTGATCAATTTGTACATCCTATACGTTATTTATAGTTCTTTGAAATATGTAAAAAGTAATTAAGATGCCTGTCAAAGAAATTAATGGCCTTGGAGACAAGCATATATTTAATATTTAGTTTGTCAACCTTAATATTGGAGCCCCATGAATCATTACTACCTCAGTGAGTAATTACTTTTTAACAATACCTTATTTCACCACGGTGGCGTCTACAACTTAGATAAACTGCATGATAGTCGTAACACTCGTAGCTCTCAGATGTGGAGATGGTGTATTCCTCAACAACAGATAAGGCAATAAGTCCCCAAAAACTGGAGTTAAAACAACATTTCAAATTGCAGTCCATGGATATGGGTCCCCCACCCACCCCCAAAGTCATGGTCAAATCCGGCAGGTATCGTCGTTCTGCTTTAGCAAACTGAGAAGCCTGCGAAAATTCCACCATCTGCTACCAGAGCAATGTCGTGGAGTAATAGTCAATAGTCAATGCTACTGTGACAGCTAAAATGGACTATGCGAACGGCCTCTATGTGGGTCTGCCGGCATATTTGGTCAGAAGATTGCAGATGGTTCAGAATGCGGCTGCGAGATTGATTAGACTGGTACCATTCTGTGATCATATCTCTCCGCACATTAAGGAGCTCCACTGGCTTCCAGTGGCTCGAAGAATTGAGTTTAAGTCCTTGACATTAGCATTACGGTCAATCCACGGTAACTGTCCTAGCCTCTGAAAACAACGCTTGTGTAGCTATAAGCAGACCCGATTGCTGAGATCTAATGCACAAAATCTCCTAAGCACTCCTCAATTTAGAAGAGCTCGGATGGGTTCAGATCTTTCACAGTTAAGGCTTCTAAACTCTGGAACTCCTTGCCTAATAATATCCAGCATATTGTTTCGGAGCCATTATTCTGGAAAGCTGTGAAAACATGGCTCTTCAGATGTGGCTAGTATGACCAGGGCGTTTTCTCCTTGTAGACCTTCTGTTGGCCTGCCACCAATTGCTATAGCACCGGGACTCCTCTGTTTGAGGTAGCTGTTTGCGCTTTATAAGTGTCAGTATTATTATTATTATTACAATGAAGAATGACTCACCAATTGAGTTCGAGATCAGTAATTTTAGAAAAACTTTAAGATTTATTAGAATATTATACTGTAATCCAGAAAATGAAAAATGCAAATGCAGTAGTAGTCATATTAGATCAGTTAAATTATATAGAAATCAATTTCATTGAAGAAACTCAGAGTTTAGGTGAAATACAACATTAAGCAAAAGCTGAAAAATGGTCCAAGTCCGAAAAGTGAAGCAAATCATTAGAGAATTGGACAGCATCCCTAGTAGAAACCCAAATGTCTCTGACTCCCCCTCAAATTTGAGGGTTTATATAGCCAATTTCACGATAGAAAATTATAGAAACTGCAGAGTCAGCAGGGTCTGAGCAAAAGTATAATTATTTTGACAAATGATACTTCAGCTTTATAAAACATCCTATAACCCTACAGTCTTAACACTATCCCACTACATGAATATTGATTCGCCCTTTCTGTCCTAATGTCATCCGGAGGTGTCAGAACAAATTAGTTATATAAACAGAAAAGGGTCATGAATGACTTCAATACAGTGTGCCAGCAGGAAGAGCCTTGGGAAGAAACAAAGGCTTCCTGCAGAGTTTTTTTAGAACAACATTGTCATGCAAAATTAAGAGGGCACATTTTGCTGTGTGTGATGTCAATGAGAAATGATAGCCAAGACCTTTTGATTTTACTAATGTTATATGTATTAAATACTTATTTAAAGGGGCTTTCAGCCATTTCTCCTCATCCACTTGTCTCTCGTCATTCACAATTTGTTTTCACCCACTATAGCATACAGCATGGGGAAATGGGTCAGCCTACTTAAGCCACTGGTTCACTTCACTTTGAGTGATTGTGTTTTGTTCTTTAATAAGGAGCACATCTGTACACAAGATAGTTCTCTTCAGTGCCAGTGCTTTTATTTTTAATTTATTATTTTAGTGTTACCATTATATTTGGAGCGTGATGTGATAGTAGGACACTTTATACCAGTTCACAAAGTGTATTTTAGCTATATCAGTTCATGTCTCCTGCAAATGTTATTGTAACTTCCTTTTGGAGTGTTCTTTGTTTATCCAACTGCCTCTTTTTCACACCATACCAGATTGTGTCCTTTTGAAACTGTTGTGTTATCCTCATTTTACTATGCACGCAATACAGAAAGGAGAACACATTTATTCTGGACTCACTTTCACCAATGATTCTTTAATAAACTTTGATCGGGAAGAAAACCAGCCTAATTTATGTTTAATTTTCAGCAGTTGTAACACTTATTTTCATTCCTTTCTTTCCTTTACTCTTTCTTTCCTTCACTTTCTCTCTTGCCTTCTTTCTTTTTTGTCTTCTTTCGTTCTTTTTCTGATTTCTATTTTCATTCTTACCTTCCTTTTCATATGTTTCCTTCCATATTGCTTTCTTTTCTTCCCTTTCTACTGTCCTTTCTTGCTTTCCTTGTTCCTTTCTTTCCTTCCATCTTTCTTGCTTTCTTTCCCTTTTGCCTTTGTTTCTTTCCTTTTGTTTTTCTTTTCTTTATTGTCTTCTTTCTGGTTCTTCCCTTCTTTCTATATTTCTGGTCTTCTTTTTTCCGTCTTTCTTTACTTTTCTTTTCCTTCCTTTTTTCTTGCCTTCTTTTTTGACTTGCTTGTTTTTTTTTTTATTCCCATTTTTCTCTTTTTCTTGCCTTCTTTCTGACCTTCTAGTCTTGTTTCTTTCCTTCTATTTCCTTTATTTTCTTCCATTCTATTTCCTTTATTTTCTTCCCTTTTTCTTTCACTCCTGAGTTCTCTTTCCTTCCTTCTTTTTTCTTTATTTCATTTTTCTTTCCCTCTTTCCTTGTTTTTTTCTTACCTCAATGTTTGCTTTCTTTCTTTAATGTTTCCCCCTTTCTTTCCTTCTTCCTTTGTTTCTGTCTTACGAGGCTGGCAGCCAGTGGCATAATGATTGGCTTTTTTAGATCTGTGTTAGCCAAGACTATTTGGTTGTACTACTTTTTTCATTCCTTCTTTATTTCCTTCCTTTGCCTTGACATTTTTGTTTCTTTTTGACATGTTTATTTCCCTCCTCCTTTCTTTAATGGTTTCATTCTTTACTTCTTTCCTTTCTTCTTTCCTTCCTTTTTTTCCCTTTCTCCTCTCTTTCTTCCTTCTTCCCAACCTTAGGCAGGCAATGATGTAACAATTGGCTCTTGAGGCCCAAATTAGTCAATACCTTTTGATTTTACCTTAGTTATGTGTACAACATACTTATTTATAGGGATTTTCAGCCACACTTCATCCATTTCCCTGTAGTTGTGTCATTCACATTTTTCTTCCACCCACTCCAGTATGCACCAAGGGACAATGCATCAATCCACTTCAGCCATTGGCTGACTTCACGATGAGTTATGGCATGCAGCCTTTTCACAAGGGCAGCATACCATAAATCATCCACACCTGAAACAGATCCCTTCAGTGCCAGGGTGTACTGTGGTAATTTGTGCTTTATGAGACCAAAAAACATGTTTGCCTTTAGCCACTGTTTGTCTTTAAATTGATGAAGGACCGGCAGCTTTCTGAACAATAAAGTTTTGCAAAAAACATAGAAAACAGAACAAGAATTGCCAAAGGGCTGGCTCCCAATGCTAGCCTTATTGCCTTTGCCAGTGCTTGTTTTTATAGTCAGCAGCCATATTTATAAAGATGGAGTCAAGGCCTAGTTAGGATTAGTATTCAGATAATAGGAGTCAAGAGGGACATAAAGGACTGGATCGCCCTCCACTCAGTCAAGCAATAATCATAAATTGACCCAGTCCTCAAGGCAAACAAAAATGTAGAACTGTAAACAGCTATAGATTGTCAAATGATCATTCTAATTATATCTCTAATTATAGAGATTATTGCTCTGTTTCAGTCCAATGCCAAAACTTAAAAATAAGCCCGTCTCTGATAAACAAATAACCCAACAACACAGTACAAACATCCACTAGAGGGACAACATTAGAAAAAAGTGTGAATAGCTAGATGACACCTCACGGGCGCACCACCAATGGGGACCCCTGGTTGGTACTCACCAGGTTGGCCCTGTTCTCATCATCGGTGTCAAATAGCTTAACGTAA
Organism: Lissotriton helveticus; assembly: GCF_964261635.1. Classification (NCBI taxonomy): domain Eukaryota; kingdom Metazoa; phylum Chordata; class Amphibia; order Caudata; family Salamandridae; genus Lissotriton; species Lissotriton helveticus. The sequence continues at coordinate 1,704,932,897 of NC_136067.1, forward strand.
ACGTGTCCGAAAACCCAAAGTAAAAAGAAAGACAGTGAATGGTGCAGTGTACGCAAAACGTATATGTGACAAGGACTAACAACGTTCAACATATAACACACACAATACTGCGCAACAAGATGCAACTATCTCTTTATTTATATTTTCTTGTCGCTTACAGTAAACACGTAATATAAAAGGGGGGTATGAATACTACCTATCGATTCATACTCAACCCGCAGCCGACATGTTTCATTGCCTTAGGTATTGTATCAGGCAATTTCTTCAGGGCAAATGAAAATTTAAGGTGCCACTGCCAGCGATACTGTGCTTTAAAATGCTGGGGGGCACCTTTAGCTTTCATACCATTACCAATATGGCTCTGTGAAACTCTTGGACCCACTTCCGACCGGTAAGTGTGGTCTTGCCTCCCTTCTATATTCATCAGTGGAGGGACTTCAAACGGCGTCTTCTCGGCACCGGAGCCGAGAAGACGCCGTTTGAAGTCCCTCCACTGATGAATATAGAAGGGAGGCAAGACCACACTTACCGGTCGGAAGTGGGTCCAAGAGTTTCACAGAGCCATATTGGTAATGGTATGAAAGCTAAAGGTGCCCCCCAGCATTTTAAAGCACAGTATCGCTGGCAGTGGCACCTTATATTTTCGTTTGCCCTGAAGAAATTGCCTGATACAATACCTAAGGCAATGAAACATGTCGGCTGCGGGTTGAGTATGAATCGATAGGTAGTATTCATACCCCCCTTTTATATTACGTGTTTACTGTAAGCGACAAGAAAATATAAATAAAGAGATAGTTGCATCTTGTTGCGCAGTATTGTGTGTGTTATATGTTGAACGTTGTTAGTCCTTGTCACATATACGTTTTGCGTACACTGCACCATTCACTGTCTTTCTTTTTACTTTGGGTTTTCGGACACGTTCACGTTAAGCTATTTGACACCGATGATGAGAACAGGGCCAACCTGGTGAGTACCAACCAGGGGTCCCCATTGGTGGTGCGCCCGTGAGGTGTCATCTAGCTATTCACACTTTTTTCTAATGTTGTCCCTCTAGTGGATGTTTGTACTGTGTTGTTGGGTTATTTGTTTATCAGAGACGGGCTTATTTTTAAGTTTTGGCATTGGACTGAAACAGAGCAATAATCTCTATAATTAGAGATATAATTAGAATGATCATTTGACAATCTATAGCTGTTTACAGTTCTACATTTTTGTTTGCCTTGAGGACTGGGTCAATTTATGATTATTGCTAGTTAGGATTAGGCCATGAAATCAGTTTTACACATCACATTTTCATTTCAATTGCAAGTGATTCTCATTATTAAATCCATGTTTCTAGTTGAAGAATTTTCTAATACCACTTTCTAGGTTCTCACCATGAAACTGGCAGTCGCCTTCAAAAAATCCAGGACCATAATATCCTATATGAACAACTGCCTGACAATCCACCCTTCTGTTATTGGTGATATTTTCATCACTTGACAATGCCACTGGGTCTGTTATTTACAAATTTCTACAAACAAATGGTTTGATTTTCCTGCATCTTTTGCACTAACAACGCAAATGGATTTTATGCTCTAAGGGAGGATCGCCACTGTCCCATAAGCCCATCAACTGAACGGACAGCAGATTTTTCTTACCAGCCAGAACATCTACATATTTACCTTTAGTGGTATCCGAATCCTTTAACTCAAACAACCTGTCCGCCTCCCACAAAAAGCTGAAAAATTCCAAACCTCAATAAAAAACCTTAGTACAAACTTCCAGTATCAGAAAATGCTTGGCCTAATTGCTTCTATCTATGCAAAAAACGTTCATTTACTAAGTACAGAACGTCCGACTACACTAACGTGGGCCACAGCTAATATGAAATGCCTAATGCCAAGGGAAATACATTAGACCGGTCAGCTGGTTTAGGGAAAATGTAACATCATCTGCAACCTTACAGGTACAGATTCTCCCATGGTCCGGGTTCAGTCTTTGCCAAAACTCAAGAAAGACCAAAAGTTAAAACCCTATCTCCAGAGCCACTGCTGAGACAAACCTGGCCTTCACTTGCCGACTCCTTTTCTATGTCATGCTCTTAGGCCACAATTCACCCAGATTTGCCAGTAAAACCAACTAGATACTGCTAGACTGGGAGAGCCAGGTACATAAAAATAAAATGGAAACCATTTACGGGTTGGCCCACCGAATTAAGAAATAAGACCGCTTTCGGCTCACACCTTTTCCTCTTGAGGTCCAAAAAAAGAATATTCTTTCTTTGGAAAGAGCCCAACTTTAAAGGCCTCCTCCTCCATGGAGGTTGAACTGTCAGGCTCCCATTTTCATTCGCTCAACAGGTGTTCATAACACATGAGCCAGCGATTGACGTGCTCTCTGTTCACTCACTTTTTGCTCTTTCAGATATGTCACCCATTTAAGAAGCATGGATGTCGACAAAACACCTCGAGCAAATTTGCATATTTTCTCCAGTATGACTTGGTCCCTGCTTCCCACTACCAGACCGTCTGCATAGGCACACAGGAGACACCATGTGGTCCCTCAGGAAATCCAGAACTATTGAGCTGTTCTGGCTCATAGGAACAGGGCCGGACTGGGAAATACAACCGGCCCTGGCAAAGTGCTCGGGCGCCTCCTCTCCCCACTCGGATGTGTTGGAGGTGCCGCTGAGCTCTTTGCCGGAGCTGGTTTTCGGCCGATTTTGGCACAGGGACGATTTTGCAGAAAACCGGCCCTGTAACAAAACCAGCCCCCCAGAGTCCCAAAACCAGCCCCCACCCGTGCGGTGTACCGGGGGGTTGCCCGGTGCCCACTATGGCCAGTCCGGCCCTGCTTAGGAAATTGTAAAAATCCTATAATCGGTGGGCTAGCACACCATTCCAACTCCACACAGACAGAAATGCATTACCAGACAATGCTCATTGCTACCTTAGATTTCGATGTGACATGTCTATGCATAATCATCTCGGGCCTGCCAACCTATCCTCCCATTGTATAGTTAGTTTTCTGCTCTGGAGAAGTCTCATCAAGCAAAGAACAAGATAAGAATGTACTTTAAATATTAAATGTACTCCTAAGTATCCCTGTCACAACCTCGAAATGCAGTGTACTTCGGTGATGTTGCTAGATTATATGTCCCTACCAAAGGCAGTGCTTTAAATGGGGGTGGGGGAGAGGGGGGTAGTGCAAGGAGGCGTGCTTAGGGGTGGGGCCAGGGGAAGGTTACTGGCAAAAATTGACAGGCATTGGTGTGGTTTGTAACTGGTGGTGCATAGTGTGGTAGTGCACTGTCATTCAGAGACTGCACATTTTCCAAGGGCATTACCACCAAATGTACACAGACATAGTTTTACTGACAACAACTAAGCAGTGCGCCAAGGATAATGTGTGGAATTGGGTACCAGCCAGTGACATATCCAATGTACCATGGGCCTGAGTGCAAGGAAGGAAAAGGATCACTAACCCCTGTTAGATCTTTGGAATACAGCAATAATCTGGTTTCAATGGACCCCAGGCCTCTGCACCTGCTGCACCTATGGAAGCTAGACCCCTGGCTCCAGAGAATATTTAGCTCTCTGGCATTACCTAGTAAAGTATCCTATTAAATTCTTCCATGACACTTCAGAATAACAAAACAGTTGCTTCCTTTGTCCTTTCTATTTCTAAAATTGAAATATTTGTACAGTTCATTCACAGGTATTTATGTTTGCAAACTTTAAAAAATGCTCTCACCCTGCAGTCGGGGAAAGAAAAGTAAACATCAGTCTCCATGTTAAGAGAATAAGCAGCAATTTGTCCTATGGAATCGCCTGACATTCAACCTCTGTGGCAAGAGAAAACACAAAATGTAAAGGCAGCTAATTGCTCTTTCATCTTAACTCGAGTGCGGTTATTTTAACAGCTAGAAACAAATGTTAAAAAAAAAAACAAATCTGCCTGATAGTAACAGATTGTGCTCACTGAGCATCAGGATTGGCATCGCTGAAAGTGGCAAGTCTTACCGTATTTTCTGGCGTATAATACGACTTTTTAACCCTTGAAAATCTTTTCAAAAGTCGGGGGTCGTCTTATATGCCGGGGTCATTTGAATGAATGTTGGATTTATAGAGCGCGTGGTTACCCTGGAGCGTCCCAGCGCTGTACCACTGGGGAACCCGTCCTGGCTTTCCCTGTGAGATGGTCCCTTTACTGGGCATCCTCAAGGTGAAGCCAGGCATCCCCGGCGGTGGTGGGCACGGAGTGGATATTAAGCAAGCTATTGCCCAGAGTTGCAGCGTGGGACCCCATGGTTAGAGTGGCACCGAGGTGAGATTTATCGGGCCCGCTGACATTAGTCCTGTACCCGGCCGCGTCGGGAATTGAACTCTGGTCCCGGGCTGACCTCAGCCTCCGTGTCTGCCGCCTCTAACTGTTGAGCCACACTTCTCATTTAATGAGCAAGCGAATATATCCCAAACCCTGTATTTTAAAGGAAAAGTAGGGGGTCGTCTTATACGCCCAGTCGCCTTATATGCCAGAAAATACGGTACTTACCTTTTTCTTTCCCCTTTGTAGCATGCAGAGTCAATTGGGATCAGAATGCCCCACGGCCGGCGAACTCTCAGTAGAAGAGAGATTGAGCACTGCCTGGTCCCGAGCATATGCAGTCTCCACCAGGGTAGAGGCTTCCTCCAATCTCACCTGGACCCGAGAGAGGGCGCTCAGGCCATCTCCCCACCTCCTCCTCGCCCATTATGGGCTCGTTGTCGCAGCTGAGCAGGGGGCAAATGAATCAGGTGAAAGACCCTAGTGGCAGGCAGGCTAAGGGGTTAAAATGGCCCACTTGTTGTCCTGCGTCCTCAGCTACACTGTATGGATGGGGGGGGGGGGCAAACTGCAGGAATCTGATTGCTGCTTCCTGCGTCCCGGATGGCACTGGATGCAGGAATACAGTCCTGGGCCCCCTGCCTGGCCCTTGAGGGAAATCTGAAGCTCAGGCGCTGCACCTGATGGGCTCCTTGTCAGTCATCCTCACTGCTGTATGGCAAAGAAGGAAGGGAAACATTGCAAATTGCATATTTAAAGGGCTTCCATTCCTTCCCGCCACACAGCTATGAGGTAGTAACTTCACACTGTTGCTGATGGCAAGATGAATGCCACTGCCAGCGTGAAATCCTAATCCTGTGAGCATACACTGCAGAGTAGAAAAGCTGTGCATGCTCTCATGATGACCATTTCTTTGGGATCATTGGGAAATCCCAGCGTGCTGCAGTGAATACCGGTGCTCTCCCTGGGCACGGAAAAGTTCCGGTACTCAGAGGTGCAAAAAAAAAGAGAAGTGCCGTAACTCAGTACCGGTGAGTAGCGGCCCATTTAAAGCACTGACCAAAGGTATGCTATTCCTTGCAGCACAATTCCAAGATAGATAGTTTATCAAACGACCTTGCTCCCAGATTCTATGGTATTAAAATAATTCTCCTACAGATGTAATGTGCAAGGAAATAAAGATAGAGACCTAAGTGACTGCAGCAGCTAGTGTGCCTCCCTTCACATCGGCGAGGCTGGATTACCATGCATGGAATCCATTGCAGTGGATTGATCCTGCCCAGACAGTTGAGCAAATATGTGATAAATCGGTCATTCATATGGAGGCTTTAAGTTCAGAGACTGATGCCAATTTAATCAAATACTAAGCTTACAGATAGTAGCAGCCTGCACACCTTCTCATTCTGAAAATGAATAACCAATGTAGGACATAAGCTGTTTCCCGTGTGATTGTTGTTGCCTTTGTATGTAAAGCACAAATCGCCTATTTAGTGAAAGCCTGAACTCATTAAGCATCTACCTCTGTTTTTTTTTTAGAGTACTATAGTCATACAAAATGATGAAACACGTCTACTAAAGGAAACACTTGCTTCAGCAGTGGGTGTTACGTAAAAATAAGGGCTGGGGAAAACAAACAAAAGGTGCCATCGTTTTCAGTGAAAAGAAAAAGCAGTGCAAGAGTAATGACCTCTAATACTGCTTCCCATCCTTCTAAGATGGCTCCCTTCCCTTCTAAGATGGCTCCCTTCCCTTCTAAGATGGCGTCCTTCCCTTCTAAGATTGATTTCAGTGTGAAGCACCAGCAGTTCCTCCACTCGACCCTTACAGCACGTACTGCTCATTTTGCCGACGCTCAAGGCCCTAATGGCACATTTTGCTCCTGAGCAAGTTGTCTTTCCGTTACATTTAGTTCCCTCGACCTCCATGCGCGAGTCTTTCCGGAACAACACATTATACTGTTTGTATTATCTGTACCCTCGGGTTACTGTACTTCCTGCGACCCGCAAGGCGCGCTAAATGTAGCCTAATCGCTGCACGACGCACTTGGGTGACAACATTGTCTTGACCTGTCTCGGAGCCATCTCAACAATAACCATTGCTGTGCGTCATGTCCCTGGAGTCATGAAAATGGTCTGGATAGAGCCCTCGCCCAGGCAACTTTGAAAAGGCTGCGGGCACAGTCTAAGTGGAGTTTCATGCTAATGAAATGGCTGAAGGTGCTGAAGTTACGGCTCTTAATATAGCGAAATTAAGAAATCGACCTTGCTTATTTAGATACATTAGGACTGAATGAAATCAAGGCTTGGCGTGCACAAAAATCGATCCGCTGCATATAGTGCACATCCATCAATTCCTGCCTGTTGTGTCATTGCTAGCCACAGCTCCAGGTATGTCCATTGCTTCATTACCTGGCATTAGCGAACAGTCCCTTAAATCTTCATATGGCTATAATCACATTTATTATTAAATACACAATTCTCATTTGCTTATCGAATCCCTTGTATTGTGTATAAGTATTAATAGAGGTGAGGCGTCTTTTTTATGAATGAGTCATTATCGACCACAGAATGGAAAGGCTGGCAGTCAAGCGGTATATATCCTTAGTAGTTGCCAGTGGGGAGGCATTACCAGTGGCGTAACACAGGTCCCTGCAGCCCCTGTGGTGCGCGGGGGCCCCCTCAGCACAATACTCTGGCCGGTGAGCTCCTTATTGAGGCTGGAGGGGGCCCTTCCACATACCTTGCATGGGGGCCCCCTCAAGCTTTGTTACGCCAGTAGGCATTACTTGTTATTTACTTTAGCATTTTGCGCCGTCTTCTATGTTTTTATCAGTCCCTTTCATTATGCTGTAAGAGTTCAATAATGGCAGTAAACCCTAACGCAGGTACAACTGTTCCTGAAAAATAATAATTATTGTTATTGAATATGAGTAGCAGGATGAAGTAACTATTCATGAGTGTTAGACCTGGCATCCTTGGCATGGTTCTCCCCTAACTTTTTGCCATCCATTCTCCTGTTTTGCTGACTTTGTCTTGCTGGCTTTAGGACTCTGCACACTTTACCATCGTAAACCAGCGCTAAAGTTCTTGTGCTCTCTTCTTAAAGTATAGTAGAATTGACTTGCACAAAATTTGCATAATTAATTTATCCGCATGTCCCTATTAAAGTGATACTACATGTACCCAGAGCTTGTACATTAAATGCTACTAGGGGGCCTGCAGCTCTGATTGTGCCACCCACTTAAGTATCCCTTTCAACCATGTCTCAGGCCTGCATTTGCAGCTGGAATGTGCAGTTTCAAACTGCCATTTTGACCTGGCAAAATAAACCTTTTGCTAGGCCTAAACCTTCCTTTTTTAATATACCTAAGTCACCACTAGGTCAGGCCCTTTACAGTCCCATTGCTAGGGTGCAGTGTATTTAAAAAGTACAGCATGTATTTTTAAGTTTTGCATGTCCTGCTATTGAAAAACTGTTAATTTCATTTTTCATTAGTGCAAGGCCTGCCTCTCCCATAGGATAACATTGGAGTTACCTTATTACATTTAACAAATTATAATTTCCAAATAGGAACAGGTAACCTATTCAAGCTTGGTGTCTTTGGAATTATAATACAAAATCCTCTCTCATGATGAAATCCGATTTTTTGTAAACAATTTTGAAAATCCTATTTCCACAGGGACATACCAGGCTCCCAACCACCTGACCCAGCACCAAATAGTGTCCCTCAGGTCCTGGACGCTTGGTGTGGCATCAGAGAGACTGAATTGAAGCGTTTTTTCTCTTTGTGATCGCAAACAGGCCTGTTAGTACACAGCCTGTCAATGGCAAGTTTTGTCAACATGTCCCTTCACACTACAATACTGACCGCTTGCGGAGAGCGCGCAGCTCTGGCCCATCCGCAATGACAACAGGATTTTCCCTCCACAGCGATGACAGGCCTCAACGCTTCTTTTCTCCTCGCAGGCCCCCCACCACCATGAACAGGACTCTATTCGCTGGACTGAGAAGGTAATTTTTCTGCAAGACTAACCTGGTCCCTGTATCTGTGCCGCGCTCTATTCTGGTCTGCTTGAACTTGTGACTTTCTCCCAGTCTCTCACGACCAGATAGCCGTGAGTGGCGGTTTGGGCTTTTTGACGCTATTTTCACTTAAATCTTTAAAATTGCATCTCTCTGGTTCTACTGTTTGGATTTATGTTGGTTTGGTCTTGACTGAAGTAATGACGTTGCTCTTAAATTGATTTTGATATACCATTTAGAAGTGTGTTTATTAATGTGATTTAGCTGTGCCACCTTTTCATAAATTCACCATTTTATTATTATAGAAGGTGTTCGATGTTCAGGTCATCTTGCTCCTGCTCAGCTACCCTCCCAATCAATGTGCCCCTGTGTGTCTTCTCTCCCCACAGTCTTGGCAGAACGCAGGATACTGTGACATAACTAATTATTTTCCTTAGATTACATGTGTTGTGAATTAAGCTTTCTTTGTGGATATAATGCTGTAAACCCAAGGACATTTTCGCCACAGTTCCGATGTGGGCCTGAAACACACTATTGAATGGGTTATTGTTTGGAAAACATTTCATATTGTGTGTATCTCTGAACAGCAACAGTGCAGAAGCTGCTGAAGCCTTTCTTAAAAGTGGGCAAGTGTTATGTGCATTATTGTGACGCTTTAACTTCCAATCAGCAACAGCACAGAAGCTGCTGGAGCCTTATAAAAGAGGGTAAGTGTTATGTGCATTATTGTGATGCTTTAACTTCCGATTTGTCCAATGTGTGTTATCGCTAGCGATACCATGCTGAATTTGCAGACTTTGTTTATTACGTATTCATAAAATGTGTATTAAAAAAATAATTTATTTTATGGGTGAACCAGATTGTGTTAGAGACTTTCCCCTTTCCACTAGAGATTTTGTCTGTTTTCCTTGTGAATCTGACATTTATATTTTGAGACTTTCCTGTTTAGTGGGGACTCTGTCCATTTGAAACTTTAGAGGACTCATTTTCTGCCAGAGACTCTATTTAGTTCACTCCAGAGATTTGGAAAGGTTTTGATTTTCCTGTAGGGATGTTGTCCATTTCTCTTATGGTTTTTGCTGTTCATTGGGACTTGGAATCATTTTGGTTTCTTGACTATGTATTCTGTATTGGGGCCTTCATGGCATACATGTTGCATCCCTCTGTACAGCTTGATTGCGATTTTCTAATGAAAACCTTAAACTTTTCCCCTGACGTAGAACACAGTTAATGAGTGGTCCCAGCGGCTTATTTTATTACTGTGCTATTGTTGGGCCTGATGTTGAGGAAGGCGTTTTTTATCGCATATCAAGGGTGCCGGAGCAGATCCATTGAAGGTAAATTCTGGGAGGGCTAAATTTGAGGTTTGGGGTTCTGCTCCCACATAGAAACTATCAAGATACTTCACAATTTGTTTATATCTTTTATTGTTTTAGACCGATTTATTGATGGATAACAACTTCTTGTTTGGAGTCAAATCTGCTAAACGGATTAGAATTATTGACAATATAGAGTAGTCTTGTTCTCTCTGTTTCATTGATCAGGATTTATTGCTCATCTGATTTCCGGGTAATTTTGTTATGGAATTTGTTTGCATCTAATTTAAAACAAAAGAAATATGTATATTTTTTGCATTTGGCTTAAACATCGAAGAAGTTTTGGCACTACTCTGTTGAATTAGTGCATCATACTTGTGCCCTCGAACAAGGTAAAATCCCCTGCTAAATTTTGGCTTCCACATTTTAACACCCACTTTGGTGGTCACATACGCTTTGGTAGTACATTTTGCATAACCACAACACCCTTCTTTGCCTCCTTAACCCATACTGTGCAGTGCTGTCACCATCTCTGGTACCCCTTTCCACTCTTAGCTCTGTCTGTTCCTCTAACCTCTGTCAGTATGATGTTACTCCTCACCCAGACTAAGGTCTGTATTCCACCAAGACTTGTTCAGTTCTGTACATTGGTTCTCGACTGCTTCACAAGTCCTGCAGAATATTTTCATCGCCTCCTAGACTCAGATCTTCAACTCCAGGTTCCACATCCCTCTGGCCACCCCTCATTGACTTTCTTACCTGCACACTTGGTTCCAGAGATAAACATGCCTCAGTCCTCCTGCAGTTATTTGTGACCAAATAGCAGGCATCCTTGTTATTTTGCAATTACCCTTTCTCTGCATGGCTTTAACTTTAAAATTCCTGTTTATTGCGGTAAGTAGGTGTCAATAGAATTTCTTTAATCTGGTGCTCTTCAGACAACGAAGACCCTCATTTGTCGTTTATGAGAAAAATGTTTATTCTGAGAATAAAATGCTGCTCCTGGATGGTATGACTCTGTATTTATGAAATAGAAATAATATGAAAGTGTACACAAATTCAGAAATATTTTGTTTACTCATAAATATCTCCAAAACATAATATCTCTAAAACTTACTTTGCTCCAAAACTTGGACACAGGTCTATCCTGAATGTATGATTGATTGTACTGTGTAAACATATTCCCTGGAGATAATCCTAAAATGCTTACAAACGCTGGTGTTTTGTTGAAGAAACTCTTTGAGTTCAATGTTCGGCTCGAAACATTGATCAGATGATTAAGTAATCCATATACAGTATCGTGCTCCAGACTATTTGTACTTCTAAGCATGTCTGGAGCACTCCAAATGTATTTTTCTTACTTGCTTATTCAGTGGTATTGGTTTCATGGTCATGGGAAAACATTTTGCTCGCTGAAAGATGCCTTCGGCTTAGTGGATTGTCCATTTGTCTCCTCTTTTTAAACTACAGATTTCGAACTGACCCTTCTACTGCCAATAATGCATTCTTTCGATTTTCAGTATTTGGGATTCGTGCACTGTTTAGTGTTCTCTCCCTGTTCCCAGGCATTGTTGGGTCGTTGGTAGGATTTAATAAAGCCTTTCATGAATACCGCAGGGTTCATAGTTTTGCTGCTTATCTTCGAATTGTCCATGCTGTGAGTCTCATGTTGTAGTGATTGGCAATCTTATGGAATCTCTTCTGGAGTTTTAGTTTTCAGAGTGCTACTTCAGCTTAATATAATTTTCATAGACAGTGAGAGCCCTGGTACTTTAGTACTTTCCAGATGGCCCTTGACTAATCACACATTAAAGTAAGCAGTGAACAGATACAATGTATTCGTTTGGAATATAAAATGTACTTGATGAATTCGGACCGAATTATGTGCCACGTTTTATGGCATTATTAACTCACTGTTTTGTCATTTAGCATACAATTATCTAAAAAATGGATACCAATGCTATGCGAAATGTAAAGGGTTATTAGGACAATACAATAGACACATTCACCAGAACCTGTTGAAAATGTTGTTCTCATCAACTAATTGTCTTGCCTGCAAAAAGAGGAACGTATTTTTAACAACATGGGCTCTTATAAGTTCCAGAGGAAAATAACTTATGCAAGCCTATTGTGCACACTGGAGGTAATAAAATAATAAAAGGTGTAACTCTATTATTCTGAATATCAAATGATGTCATGGAACTGATCTTCAGATGTGCTTTTACTCTGAGTCCATATTATGAATGTTTCAGTAAAAAAAAGTTGTAGAACTCTAATTTAGTTCATGTATTTTTTTTTTTTTTTTTGCAGTTTTATATAGCGCGAACTTGACCCTGTATTGGGTATCAGAGCGCTTTACATAGCACCAGTTGCGTTACATGAGAACACATTCATAATTTTTTTTGTTAGGCACGGGGAGATTAAGTGATTTGCCCAGAATCACATGATGTTCAGCGTCATTGTCGAGACTCGAACCCGGATCCCCAGATTTGAGGTCGCCGTTAGGCCAACTCCTCTCCCCATATGTAAGTGTTTCATTAGGAGGCACTGTCTGATTCAAGATATTCGATATTAAAAAGAGATTTAATATGTTTAGGATATTTCTGTACTCAGAAGACTTTCCTTTAAATAACTGTTGATCCTGTAAAACTGACTTTGCTGTTACTTGAATTTGCATGGATAATGAAGCAAACGTTTTAAGGACAAAGAAGCAATCATTAACCCCACCCTGTTTGGTTTGAATTATCCTTAAGTAGGATTCATTTCATACTGTGTAGGCAAACACCAATCGCCAGTCCATCCACTGACGACTTTAAAACAGTTCAGATAGTTTCACTTAATTTGGACTGAATTAATGCTTAATTTGGACTGGATTAATGCCTGAACACCGCAATCAGCAACTAAAAGGTGACCATTTAAGCATTATAAAGTGTCTGCCTCTGCACTGCACCATGTGCGATGTGTTTTGTTTTAATAGTTTTTAATATTTCTGAGCTACAAACAACTTCAATTGAAATTTGCAAATTATTTAACAGAGGGTGTAACGTGGCAAGGACAGTAAATCCACAAAAAAGCAGAAAATACCACAGCTACGCAATCACTTTTTTTCAATTGGCTCCGCTCATAGCCAGAAAGATAAAGACGACGCTTAAGTTCTGCTACCAGTGAAACTTAATAGTGATCAAGAGTACTGTATTCAACCTATCAATAATATATTCTTGTCCAAAGATCTTTCCATTCATTCCCTTTCTATTACAGCATATGTGGTGCTGATCAATACAGAAAATGTTCACCCAAAAAGTTATTACGTAGAGATTAAATCAGCATTAAACGGTTGATTATGCACTTTGCCTCTTAATTCTTATTTCAATTATGAATTTATTCATCACAATTTTTGTAATCTTCCTGGAGTCTGTAATTCCAAGTTCTAGCTGCTTGTTTCTATGCTTTCTACAATATTGTTTTGAGGATACTTTCACGGCTCGTTTGCAGTTTAACGCACACATTCTGACATTCCTCCTAATACCAAGATTTCTAGCACAGATAGCAACAGACTTCTCTCCAAATTCACAGAGATCAGTCACATCTAAGTGACTCAAGTTACCTACTGTAAAGCTGATGAAACTTTTACCCCGTCTTTGAAGATTTTGGTAGTGTCCACCACAATGTCCATGGAAGCAGATCTCACATGTATTGTTCCTGGGTAGGAGTTCATAGAGTTTGTTCTAAGCATAGCAGATTCCCATGTAAATCTGCTTCAGTCCCTGGTAAACTATCTGTAGTAATTTTCACATGCTCACACCTAGTGCTTTTGACTTGATACCCACACCCTTTCCATTTTAGCAGTGTGACTATATTAAGTCTTGTCCTGGTATGCATGTCCAGTGTGGCAGTATGTCATGCAAGTTTAATCTGTCATCTGGTCTCTGTCCAGTGGATTTTAATAGTGTGGAGTTGTGTACCTGTTGTACCTCATTAGATTTCTCTTGCAGATTTTTCTTCTATATGTAGAAATGCTCCCCATTTGTATGGAAGGTAAGCATCTGGAAGGGAAGTCTAGGGGTAGTTGTCCTAGTTATTTGAGAGCTCCCTACATCCTCACAGTTCAGTGCAGAAGAGGCTTTGATTTACCATCATCTGGCTCTGAAACCTCTGAGGCTTCTACAGGGCCTACTGTTTAACAGTCCGCCAGCCTCCAGGACTAAATAGATCCAGTAGTTGCTGCAGCACTAAAGGAAAGCTGGAGGAAGATGCCTTGAATTCTTTTTACATTGTTTTGAATTGGCCACGGCATCATTTTCTACTCAATATACTTTGACGTTCTGGGTGGGGTGGGTTACAACCACAGATAGTGGTCTTGGTCTAAATTGTAGATAACACTTGCTCTAGCCCTCTACAAATATTGAATTCACTGACCGCCAATATAACATCCCGAGTGACATCTGCAGTGACTCCACCAGTGCCTCTTAGGGATTAGGAGCTACGATCAGTTCCGGTTTCCTTTTATGATTCCTGATTTGTTTATTTTCCTTTTATTTATTTGCTGATGACCATTGAACAGTATTGGATCACTTTATTAATCCTTCTGCAACATGGTCAACGACCCATGCTGCACCATGAGCTCTTCTCTTTTTGTTGACAGAGCTTGGATCTGTGCATGAAATGATGTAACATTGTTAACCTGATTCTTATATCCCAATGATTTTGTACATGTGCTGCTTAGTGAGAACCATAGTAAACAATTACTTAAAGATTAGGGGCGCACCGGATGGCCTGTTACATAAAGTTCATTTAGCACATAGAAGACATATTTTGCATGTGCTGTCTACATGTATGAACATAGGGCATGCCCTGCAGCCGATACCTCCATGTGGGGGGCATAGAGCATTTAGGTCCTCTATGTATGTACCCACATGTATGTATACAGTTAATATCCCTCCATACATCAGTTATATGACATGGTAAAAAGCCATGCCCTTTAAGTGCTGCATAAAGCACATCTCTCAAGGTCTTCTCCTGTATAGGTAGTGCTGCTTTATTATCAGAAAAAGGGCAAAGGTGAACCCTGAAATCCTTAAGCTTCATGTCATTAAAAATTAAACTTTTACAATCAAACTCAAGAAATCTGAAATAGCTTAGTTGTAGTGTGGCTTTCTGCTTGACCAATGTTCTCTCTGTGCAGAAGACCGTATGCCTGCTCTTGTTTTGGATCCAATTAAAGACCGTTTCCCTGCACGTCTTTACTGAACCTCTTACTTGCTCATAACAGAAAGGTTTTCTGCTCCTACTGCCCTCCCAAAGCTTTTATTTGCTCCCACTCTACCAGCTTCTACCTTCTTGCCAGAGTGGATGTTTGCTTGAGACAACCCCTGAGGATATTCAGCCTATTGCAGCTCTCAGATCAAGCACAAATGACTTGCACATCCAGCCACCCTGGCTAACCAGCCCTACATCTATGATGTGCTGTTTCTCTTTGTGTGTGTCTATGGTGGCTATTTTGGCTGCTGCACATGGTCTTCCTGAGGTGTGTTACACCCTGTCTTAATACTCCATCCTTGGTGGCATTAGGGTGCCCAGCAAAGAGAATGGTAGGGGGGGGGCCCCCATCTCAATGCAAGAGAGCCAGAATATTCTAGGAAACAGGTTCTCAGTAGTCTGGGCCATTGCAGGCTGGGTATTGAAATGACTACTGGATTAAAAAAAATCCTGTTAGATGTCACACACTTGGAAAAGCCACCTCTTCAGACTTTCTTTAATCAATCATACAGGGAGGAATAAGATTGGGGAAGAACATGTTCACCTCAGGGGAAACGTTAGCCTTAAGAAGAAGAACCTAGAAGAAAAGACAGCGGAAAAATAAATCAGGGGAGTTCTTGTCATGTTGTTCTGTTTCGTTAGCATCAGGATTGAAAGTCTACTAGAGTGCATAAAGCTAGAGTCTCTAAATAGCAAGAACTACCAAATAGATAAAGTCCAACTGACACTACAGGACTCTGAAGCAACATACCTTGATAAACTCTGCCCTGATGTTGAAACATTTAGATGAGAGATATTGTATATGCTCCAAAATCTTCTCTCCTGACTCTGGCTGTCACTTGCCCCACCAGAGGTATACAGTTGTTTAATTAATAATCTACTATTTTAAGAGCTGACTATATGGGCAGCTACATTAACCAAATCTAAAGACACAAGTACTCAAATTATTGGCTAATTGTTTTGCTTAAAGCTTTTTGCCTACACAATAAACTTTGTTTGAGCTAATATAGCTGTGTGGCGTACAAAAAACCAGCGTGTTCAAGTCAAGGACTTTTGCTGTGAAGTGGAATTAATACATTTATCAGTCAGTACTACCATATTTCTATCCTTCTTCCCTTTTCAGTGAGTCACTTCACTCAAAGTCGCCCCATATTCTGACGGTCGTGCTAGTAGTATCCTTATAATGCTAGCTTGACCTTCATGATATGAGATGTATTTTTTTCTCTTTGAGACAATCTCACAAGTAGTGAAAACGACTTGGCAGATTCACAGGGCTGGCTTTAGCGCTAGTGGCGCCCGGTGCAACAAACTTTTTTAGCGCCCTCGTGACCTCCTCCTCAGATTCCCTCACTACCTCCCAGCAAAAGGGCACCTCCTCTCTCCATAGCCCCTCTCTTGCATACATTCCAGCTGCTTTTAAGTCGTCTGTTATTGCTAAACACAGTGCCCACACCTGAGGTCAGCGCCTCCCCTCCAGGTCAGCGCCCACGTGGCCGCGTCAATCGCAAATCATAATTCCTGTAAGTAGATACATATCAGCAAGCACTCGTAGCGTACATTAATTCAGGATTTTGCTGAACTGATAATAAGTTATTAAACTAAAAAAGGTCTTCACACACATGGTTTAACTCAAGTTATATTAAATAATGACAGATCCATTAATCCTACCAGACAGATATCTATTCTCTCCCCTTGAGAAGCTATATGAAAGTTACTAGCTATACAGCTACTAATTCAAACTTTAACCTTTACCTAATTTAAATTGCATCAACATAATTTAAACAATTATTCTGAACCGCACCTAAACATCAGCTGAGATCTTAACCCTTAATTAATTTAGATGCAATACAGTAAATATTTATCCTTTGCATGACATGAATACTAAATACAATATCATTGCCAATGTATAATGTAATTAAATTATATTAAATACATTAAATAGGTTACCATAAATGACTATTTGAATGAAAATATGTTTCATAATTCAATTCTATTAAAATTTAATGATTTCGTGTTTTTAATTTGTAGGTCCGGCTTGACAGTGCAGCTGTCAACAGACCTTATGTGCTGAACAGAAAAAGAGGTTTAAAAAGCTTACTGGGGAGTGACTTAGACTCCGCCTACATGTTGATTCCCTTAAATGTAGCGTTTGATTGGACAGACGTTATGCTCTTCTGCTGAAAAGTAATGCTTGTATTAAACTTTGTCTTGTTGAAAATAAAGTAGGCCTAACGTGGTTTTGGTGACAAGCCAATGATGTAATTTGTCAGTTGCCAAAAGTATGATTTGTTATTAAGAAAAGTGGAGAAGTGTGGCTCAGTGGAGAAGTGTGGCTCACTGGTTAGAGCGGCAGACCCTGATGCAGAGATCTGACCCGGGACAAGGGTTCAATTCCCATCGCGGCAGGGTCTTGGGCTCAATGTCCGCGGACCCGATAATTCTAGCCTCGGTGCCTACTCTAATCATGGGTCCCACTCTGCAACTCTGGGCAATAGCTTGCTTAATCTCCACACCGGCCCTAATCGCTAAGGATGCCTGGCTTCACCTTGGGGTGCCCAGGAGTGGGCGCCTCACAGGAACAGGCCAGGATGGGTTCCTCAGCGGTACAGCGCGGGGGGACACTGTTAAGTGTAACCAGGCGCTTTACAAGCTCAGTTACATACATACGTAATATAGGTAGCTCTGAATTAAATATTGTGGATAACATATGTTAAAGTCAGTAGGCCTATAAGGATGGATTGTCACTACACTACAACCTGTCCAAAGGTATTGTATTATGTGCAATCTACAAGATTATTATAATAGGCAAGTTAACTGCGCAAGTTACTCTGTCTGGCAAATACTTGGGTTAGAAGATTTACACTGTGAAAATCTCTTAGTTTCATTTCATTTAGGATGGGGTGTATGTTGTTCTCTCAAATATAATTTTGAACGTATGTTTAAATTTATGACTGTATGCCAATGGTAATGTGTTAGGGTCCTATGGGAAACTTATGTTGAACACCGTTGGCCTGAGTTTGTTGTGCCAGTGATAAAGGCTATAGACTACATTGGTTCATTTGTGCATGTTGAGATACCATATATCTGCCCTACTTATCATGAAACGTTGCACTAAAAACAGGACAACTGATATATTGATACTGAAAAAGATGTTCAAGCCAATGGACCTTTGAGGGTGTATTGTTGTTACGCTGTGTTAAAGCCTATGGACTGATTACCGTTGTAGGCTAGAATATTGGTGTTGGCTACCTCGTGCGATAAACCTTAAAAAGAGAAGATTTGCATTGTGAGAATTCTTGCTAGGCCCACTTAGGAGGACTTTTATATTGTCTGCCGGCTCTAATTTTTCATATACTTATAATTTCTGATGATTGCCTTGTTCAATAAATTGGGTCAGTGTTGGTTATGGTGAGAAGGCAATGGCGATCGTTCGTGACTTATTAGATAATAGGAAATGATTACATCAGATGCTATTTGTCTAATCGTTCTTCTGCAAAAAGCTATGACAGAAGAAAGTATATCTGACTTTTTATTGTGAAAACCATATGTTAAACTAATTGGCCATTAAGTTTGGATTGTAATTACAGTATGGTTTAGCCTCTAGGCAGGTATAATAGGTTGTAGAATGGCACTTATGCTCACATTAGGCTAGGGTTTTGATGCTTGCTACCCTCCTCTGAAAAGCCCTGGGCGTTGAAAATTTGCAAATATCTTTTTCCAAGTTTGTCCATATTTATAATTGTAAGATCTTATGTCTAATGTGACATGCCAACCTTCTCGGTTAAGTTCAACGATTAATCACTATGCACAACACCATGACAAGATGCTTGCTCACTGCTGTTTCATTTTTTTAATTAGTTTATGACCACCACTTTTGTGAAGTTGCATTTTTGTTTTTTCTGCTTTTACTCTTTTAAATTATCTTACACATGCTTGTGGAGTTTATGTGAGTGTGTGCTTTATTTTATATGCATGTAAGAATGAATGTAAGATATAGCCAATATATGTATGGATGGATGCAAGACTGCATGGATGAGTGACAGAATGCGATGACGTGTTGAGAACCTAAATTCATCAGTGACTGAAGAGGTGCTTTAAGTTTTGAGTCAGACCATGACAATGCTTGTAAAAATTAAAATCAAATACCTCTTATTCCTCTTATTCCTTAATTAAATTAGAAAACCTCAAAATTAAATCAGGTCCGTCCATATCCCTGTAAAGAAGTAGTGGCTTTTTATGTATCATTCACATCGATGTAGTTGCATTATTGTAGTGGGAATGTACCACATCCTCCAATACCTTTCATGGATTCATGACATTCTTTTCCTTTGTTACCCATACACATTAGAGAAACAGCAGTTTTGTGAAATATCCGTATTAAAGTACACTCAATATTTGGAAGAAGATATATTTTTTTGTCTCGAAAAATCTGTTAGTAGAGTTTTAAGGAAGTAGTTACACATTGAGTTAAAAAAAAATCTTTCTGTACCACCATAATTTAACCTTCTCAAAGATTAGCATGGTGATTAACTAAGTTTGCTTTCTGTTTCCTCACAAAATGAAGCAATATACACTAGCTGTAGTGGATGGTTCAACTCTATCCCTGGCAATAATTAAGAGTCATTAGAGGCAACCTATGCATGTAGTCTAATCAATCTGAGTTTATTTATTTAATGTTTTTATTTTGCAGTTTTATATAGTGCTATCTCGACGCAAAGGTATTGGAGGGCCTTACATGAGCAGCAGTTACATGACGTGAGGTCATATTAATTTTTTAGGCATAAGGATATAAAGTGATTTGCCCAAAATCATTGGATGTTGAGCTTACACTGAAAATTGAACCTGGTTCCCCAATTCCAAAGTCGGCAGTTCTTTAACGCAACATTCTCTCCCCTATCGATTTATGTATGCCATGTGTTATTAAATGTTAGGAATGCCAGTTTCAAATAGTCATAAACGTTAGGGACGACACTATAGCCTAGCTCGACAAATGGTACCTAAAATAAGCCATACAGTATGTACTCCTGTATTTGTTTCATTTTAATTATTTTAACATTTATATTTTTTTCTCGAATTTGGCACCCTGCTTGCTGCCCTATGTGACCACATAGTTTGTTGATATGTTGGAGCCACTCCAAGGTAATTTACTAAAATGGAAATGACATTTAAGAGTATTACTGGCTGCTTCCAGGTATGGAAACCAGTACTGCAGACTCTTGGTCTTCGAGCCAAGGACTTCTGCCTTGACTTTCATGTTGGAACTGATGTTATGTGAGAAGGGCGATAAGTAGTACATCATTACCCCAGGTGTGTGGTACTGTGCTCAGCAGATTCCTTGTTCCTTTTCTGACCTTTGAATAGGCCCTCTGTTTTCTAACTCATTCCCCTGGCAGGCTTCGCCATCATTCACTCCGACTTTGAAGGCTAGCTAGCAAGATGTGCTTAAAATGGAGCTGTGTAACATTTTATAGTGATAACTGAAATGTCAAATTCAATAGATGGTAATGCACGTCTAATTGTTTCAGGACAGCAGTATACTGATCTGTGTAACTGAGATGTAAATGGAGACATTCAGAGTGGGAAGTACAGCCACTGACCTGATAGCACCTTAAATTTGCATTTTTTTCAGCCTGCTCATCATTTGATGGGGATGTAACAGTCTAGGATTTCTGCCTGGTGAGGTTCTGGACGCCCTTACACATTTTCTTATCCTAATTCGTTGTAAATATGAATTCAAAAAGTTATTTTTCGAATGTTTTTGTTCTCCTGCTAATCATTTACATTGCAAGACATTTCGATAAGGGCTTATGCACATAGTAAGAATTGCTAAGTTTCACAGTGGGCTTGGGCAGTGCCCAAAATTAGGTTTACCATTTCTAAAAATAGTGGCTTGTGAAGTGATTGGATGATCTACAAATGTAGCTTTGTATACATATTCCTATTGGAGGCCATAGCCGTCATTTGCATTGCGTTGTTTACCACTATTTTTCTGAAGTCTGCACTTTGGGACGCCATTTAGTGTTTGCAAATAGCATTCCCATGTGACTGTTAATGAAACCCTCACTGACTGATTACTCACCGTGGCAGAATCTAATTTACTGTTGCTTTGAACAGATATTGCTAGAGCTGATGGAAATTTTAGCACTGCACCGTAAACCTTTTTGTCAGTTGTGCTGCTATCTATAGTTTTTAATAAAAATAAAACGTGATCATTATATGGGTCAAAGTTCAGATGGCATCACTTCCTGTGATGTCATTGAAATTAAAAGGCCTGCAATTTTACTATCACTACGTTTAGGATTTTGCTGAGAAGACTTCGCCTGTGCCCTTTGGTCAATGTTCCTCTTGAAGTTAAATCTGAGTGTCTCAATCACTAATGCGTCAATCAATTCATTGGTTTATCATGCAGTCCTAACCAGACATTAGCTATACATTAAACGATGTTCTAAAAATAATGCTCAGGGAGCATAAAGGAACAGTGTGAAAATGATGATGCGTGATAGAAGGCACTCACTGCCTGGGAAATGAGGAAATGTTCATTATTATTAGGGTGTGCAATAAAATGGTGTTATTGCAAATGGCTTCTCTCTTTGTACTAGTGCCGTGAGAGAGAGGTGGAAAATAAAACGATAGGAACAATGCTTCACCTTGCAAGTG
The DNA here is from genome assembly GCF_964261635.1 of Lissotriton helveticus. Lineage (NCBI taxonomy): Eukaryota > Metazoa > Chordata > Amphibia > Caudata > Salamandridae > Lissotriton > Lissotriton helveticus. The sequence continues at coordinate 1,704,954,457 of NC_136067.1, forward strand.
ATACTGTATGTCCAGTTAAAGTGTGTCACACTACAGCGTCGTGGAAACAGGGTTTGCATGTCGGGGAAACGACTGTTTAAAGGTCAAGAAGAAAGGTCAGGATTTGCATTTAAATGGAGCTGTTTGAAATTGGGACTATGGTCCTGTGTTCTAGCCGCGAGGTCTTTACTCTAACATCCCTACTGTAATCTCCCGTAGCCCTCAAAGCTAGTTCCTTAAAATAAGCGAAAAACAGGTGTAAAAATGATAGAAAGAAGTCACGTCCAATGCAAACTTAGAATTCCGTAGCAGTTGCTTCATATATGGCCAGAGAGGCTTTGCTCTGCCATTTTGGTTTACAGTCAGCCAGCAGTGACAAAGATGGCGGGCCTTCAAGAACTCTGAAAATGAAGGGCTGTATTTCAACGCAGGCTAATGGCCAAAGTCACAGGCGCATGTGATTGTCTCACAAACTATAGTACTCATTATGAAAATGTTCGAGATAATTAGAAACATCATATGCAAGCTTTTCCTTAATGGGGGTCAGGGGTCATAAAGGATCGTAACACACTGACTCGCTGTTTTTTATTATGCGAAAGTGGAGCATCCATGTGAAATGGAAGAAGTGTCAGTTTGATTTTTAACCTGAATGTGAATTGTCCTTATTGGATTATTAACAGTGTAAGTGCAGCCAAACATGGCGACTGCACATCTCTTTTTCATGGCTGCCTTCAAATGCTTATCACTGATGAGGAATACGGACACTTTGGACCGTAAATTAATATGAACACGCACACTCCACATACCTCTTATGAAAATTAGGGCAAAATATGAGAAAATAAAATACACTACATTATCATATTCCCCCAGAGTGCCTTCAATGTTCCATTTTCAGAAAAGTGGGAGATTTTGAGATGGAAATGGGGAGTAATGTATTTTCTCTATTGGCTTCTATTGAAGCAAAGGCAATATCATGCAGGAGACAGCAAAAATAAAGCTATTTGTGGCTTGAAAAATCATCAGACTCTAATGAATTGGGTCTGTTGGCATGTATGCAGAGGCCATCTTGCATATTTCCTGAGGGGCCCTTGGAACACAGAAGTGTCGATTGTGATGTTGTGCAGAAACCTTCTGCCTGACTTCTTGTCGGATTCGATTCCGACCAACTCGCGATCGGTGTTTCCACACGACCGATTACGATGCTTCCGAACAGCGTTCGGAAAGACTCCCATTCACTTCTATGGGAGCCTATTTTCCGACCGTCAACACAGGCTGCCATACTGAAAATGGATGACTGCGGAAAACCTTGCACCCTGTCACGGGCCCCCTATGGTGCCTGCCACACAGTGCATGGTTTTATAGGGGTTCCCTTGGGTACTCCCACGGCCCCCTACCGGAGGCCTCAGGAGGAATGGGGGCCTGCTAAGGGCCCCAAAGTCACTTTCCGGCATCCTTTTCATGTCGGACAAACCTATTCGGAAAAGCTGTCAGAACCTGACATTGTAATCGGTCAGTCGGGAACGCTATACGTAAAGCTGTATGAATCGGCTCCGACCGACTAAGATTCTCCGAGTGCTGGTCGGAACCGATTCAGAATGATCAAACAGATTATTTTCCAACTGCGAACATCATTATCGGGCGGTCGGAAATGTTTGTGACTGAGTCGAGCAGATGGGTTCTGACACGGTCTAGGGGAATTTGAATGTCAGTCGGAGGCTTTCCGCACTACATCGTAATTGGCCTCCGAGTTGTAACGCACGACCTTGGTTCAATATATAAGTTGATATGAAGTGTAGTACTGAAGGGTCAACAGCAAATGGAAACAGCAGAGGATGGGGATACTGTGAGTGAGAGTAGTGGTATGGGCAGGGCCGGACTGGCTGTAGCGGGCACCAGGCATTTCCTCGGTGGGCCCCCAGGGTGGGGGCCGGTTTTGGGCACTTGGGGCCCGTTTTTGTTACCGGGGCCTGCAATATCTGCCCCCGGTGACAAAATCGTCCGAAACCGGCCCTTACAAACAGCTCGGCTGCACCCCCTCAAACCCCTCAGAGGTGCCGGCCAAGCAGTTTGTCAGGGCCGGATTCGGTTCCCAGTCTGGCCCTGGGTATGGGTGGGTTGATAATTAAATGGATGCCCCCGTTATGGTAAGAATGCACAACAATTTGCCAAAAGGTGAGCTTCAAAATGCCATGGATGCTCATAATATGCCACAAATTAGCACCAATATGACAGTCCCAACATATTGCTAGGTGGCAGAAATCATCTTGCCATGAAAGTCCCCAATATGGCAAGAATATACGTGACTATGCTCACCATGCCGCATCATGCTCGTGCACACTCAAACACGCTTTTCTACTTGTGCTGTTTCACAAACTCACATTCATACAGGCATACACTCCAACACATTCAGGTTCATGCAGATCTATACAAAGTAGTCAAAACACCTTTACTTACCTACTGTGGCTGTCTGCGCAGATCTTACTGCTTCTACCCTCCTGCCAGGCCTTGATGTTCTGTCCTGTATAATTCTGGTATGTGGGCTGCAAACCGCTATAATTTGCAATAAATCATCGAAGCTCAATGAGAGCCTCTTTTTCATCTAAATTCAGAGGCTCTGATCTTTGCGTTAAAAATTAAAAATATGTACACCTTTAACGGCCTACTTAACTAACGCCCCCACGCCCTAAAGAAAATTTCATACAGTCCCTTTTGGACCCCATGGAATCTTGTATTGATTATCCCACATTCACCATTTTAGATGATTTTAACTTTTATCTGGAGCGATTGGAGGATAAAAACAAATATTTACTACTAGATAATCTCCAGAGTTATGACCTGCAGCAACTAGTCAAAGAATCTACCCATACTGCAGGCCACACACTTGATGGCATTTTCTCTAACAACCCAAGCATAGGGATTGAGAAATAACCACCACTCACTTGAACTGACCATAAAGCCATCATGTTTAAACTCACAAAACCCTTAAGCAGAACTGACTTAATCAAGGGACCTGCGTCATGTTAACACCAGGCTTGGGAAAAAATTGACAATGCCAAACTAGATGCACTACTGAAAACAACACCCCCCCCACTGAGTGTAGATATGGAGCAAGCCTCAATGGCATTAGATTCTTGCATAAATGTAGCGGTATCACAGCTCATCTCCCCCTCCCGCCCCCCGTCCATCCCTCTGCCACCCCACCCAAAAAAAGAAAAAATAGAGCAAGCCATCGAAAAATGCCCTCAGCTGCACGGTTCTGGCGAGAAATCAGGGAACTAGAGAAAAAGTGTAGACACCAAGAACAGTTATGGAGAGCACAATATAGCCCACAGGAAAAAATAACCTATAAAAAAATGATAAAGGAATACAGAAGACAGTTTAAAGTAGCTAAAACTAACTTCCACACAAACAAATTAAAAGCAGCCAGAAACAGTCAAAGCTGTGGTGCTTCACTCGGTCTCTAAGACGGTCTCTAAGACAATTGCTTTTGTACCTTAAATCAATGATGAATAAGCTTCTGGATGTTTTCCAGTAGCAAGGAAAAAAGTTTTATTACTACAGCTGACTAAAAAATCCTACCTGGACCCCTCTGACGAAGAAAGCTATAGACCCATCTTAGGCCTACCACTCCCAGCAAAAATACTGAACCAGGAGTTAATCTCCTTCCTAGACGCTAATAACTGTATTGACCCTGCTCAGCATGGCTTACGGCCTAGATATAGCACAGAGTTTGCCTTTCTGGCAGTCATTGAAGAGATTAGGTATATTGCTGACAAAGGAGATATTACGGCCCTAGTCCTATTGGATTTATCGGCTTCGTTTGACATGGTTGATAATTTTTCCTTATAACAGGAAGCTGTAAATCTAATCAGATCATTTCTCACTAATAGAGCACAAGTAGTTACTTTGGATGGATATACGTCTACCCTTTTGAAGCTACCCTTGGGGGGGGGGTCCCTCAGTGGTCATCCTTGAGTGCAACCCTTTTTAATGTTTATATTAGCGCACTCATTCAATTGATTAGCTCTTTTGGGTTCTAGTGTGCTCTTATGCCGATGATACCCAATTAGTGGTATCCGTCTCATCAGATCCTGAAAAAGTAGCTCTTCAGTTCAGTGCTTGCATGAACAGTATTGCTTAATGGATGAATCTGAACTTCTTAAAGCTTAACTCTGACTAAATGGAGGTGCTGTAGTTCAGTAACAATTACACCTTCTGGTGGCCTCAAAATATAGGATCTCTACCAGTTCCAGCACAGAAGGCTAGAAATCTAGGTGTTATGTTCGACAACAGACCTACTTTTATTAAACATTCAAATCAGGTAAACTCTAAATGTTTTCTCATGCTGAAGATTTTTTTTTAAAATCCTACCATATATTTCACTGGAGCGGAGGAAAACAGTAAACTCAGCACTTGTCATTTCAAAAATTGATTACTGCAGTGTTCTATTTGTAGGATCTTAAACATGGTGATATAAACAGTGTTTTTAAAACATTAGATGGAGTTGCCTTTCCGCTAAAGATATATCACAAGTGTAACACTTGGGCAGTTCAGATTGCTTTTGAATTAAGGAATATATTTCTCCAGAACTATAACTATCATATTAAGGGTTATAGTACTATTTCCTCAGAGAGTCTCTTTTCGGATATCAACGTCTTGGACTCTTAATACCTCTCAAAATTAGAGACACTTCCAAGTCTTAATACGCATATAGACCCCCTACACTGCTAAACAGATGAAAACTTTATTGTTCATTTGGCCCTGAAGAAGGTGATATCAATTATTTGGTGTCACCGAAACGTGCGTAGGCCATTCGTCTCTCATCTGGGAATCCTACCCAAGAATCCATTCAAGAGAAGACTTAATCGGAAACAAATGTGATGGATTTGTAAACATCTAAACTATGACTTTGAAAACTATGATGGATATGTTTGAGAGAGCAGGACTCCAATTCAGATGTGTTTTTATTATGACTTTCTTGTGTGGTATGATTGATGGTATGTGTGAGAAGAATGCAAGGTGAGAATGGAAGGATGATGGTGTAGAAATCTTGGTTCTTTTTGGGGGTCATGATAAATTGTTTCGAAACTGAAAAATTCCAATCTAGGTTTTTTTTTCTAATTGAAAGGTGATATAATTGTCTCTCATTTGTAATTGTTTTTATGAGTACATGATTCTAACATTAAATTATAAAAAAGCATGAATATGCAGAAAATTAAAAAATATATATTTTTGATAAAAAAATAAAACTGGAAAGAATCTAATTTATGTGCTGTAGTTTTGTCTCCCTGGGGGAAATGTCTATTTGGAGTAATACCATTGTATAAATTAGATAGGCCAGATAAGAGGTTGCTTGTATAATATTTATCCATTTCCTTCTCCTCCTAGGCCTTGAATTAATTGGGGGATACCTTACTGTATACAGGGATCTTAAACATGAGTCCCTGATTAACTTCAGACCCTCCAGAATGCGGCTGCTAGAGTCTAATTAAATCTTCCCAAATTTTGTTTGGTGTCCAATGTGATTAAAGAACTTCATTGGCTCCCCATCTGGGCACTCATCCAGTTCAATGCACTCTGCTGGATCCACAAGGGATTTCATCAAGATGATCCATCTTTTCTTCAGGACATCTTCAAATGGTACTCCCCCCCCCTCCCCCCATCAAGGACCTTTCGGTCAAGTACAGTTAAAAAAGTACAAGTGCTGAGAATATGGAAAGCTCACTGGGGTGGGAGAAAGTTTTCCTACTCTGTCTGTAAATGGTGGTCCATACTTCCTGAACATTTGAGATCCCAATCTAATCTTCTAAAATTCAGGAAGGACTTACAACCTGGCTTTTTATGATTTAAATGGTACTTTTATTTTCTAGTGGTTTTTAAGAGATATATTTTCACCTCATATTCTACCTTTTTGAGCTCAGGATTATTTTTGGGGGCATACCAGCAGCAAGACGCTTTTTTGGTATTAGTGCACTCTATAAAACCCCAATAACATAACATAAGTCTTGAAATAAGCCACCTGGACGGCTTCAGTGCCCCCCTGCCCCTCATTCCACTGTCAATAGAAAAAATACATTTGCAATAGGTCTTACCTTGGCAAGCAGGTGCAGTGGTTATTTTTTTGCAAATTTTGTATTGCAAGAATGTAAAAAAAATTGAAAAAAAAAATGCCTTCTAAGTATAGCTGTTGTGCTTCCAATAAAAAAATTTAATTAAAAAAGTCACTGATGCTGCTGTTTTATTCGTGATTTTTAGGTTTCGACTGCAAAAAGCTGCGCAAGCAGCTTTTGCGCAGGAGAAATCTAATGAGAACTGTAGTGTGGGTTTGGGTCGGCCCTCGTCATTCATTGGCTGGCTCCATAAATGGAGCATAGCCATTGGACGAGGGGCCTGTCCGTCAATGCCGGACCAGATTCGGGGGCGTTCCCGAGATTCTTTGGCTTTTGCCGACGTCACGCGACGTCAGCCGAAAGCCGGGAACGCCCCTGAATCTGGTCCGGCATTGCCGGCACTTCTGCGTCTCTCCACCCCCCTTTCCCGCCCCCTCCCGCTTGTTTCCTGATGCTGGCCTCGCAATGGCGTGCCTTTCCCGCCCCCTTTCCCGCTGGAAGCTGTGCCGCTGCCCCGGCTCTGTTTCCCGCCTTCTTGCCGCGCCATTTTCAAACCGCTGAACGCCAGAGTCCTCTGGGAGCCGAGAAGGGAGGAGAAGCGGCCTGCTATGCTCCTCCAGGCCGCGGCACCGAGTGGCTCGGGATCAGTTGCAACGGAGATCGGCAGGAGCGCTGGACCGCGAGAAGCCGCCTGATCCGCTGCGCACAGTAAGTAGGGCTTTGAGGGTGCCAGCCACCCCTGGTTACTTCCTCTTGCCACACTGCCACAGCGTGTTTTAACATCCATGGCTTCCACGGGGTGTACTGCTGCCACGAAAAGTCCCACATTTGAGCACTGGGTACCGTTAGAGGACTTGTGGGCACATGATCCAGGCTTTTGTGGTGCTTCCTCGTGACACAGGTCAGAGAGAGGTTGAAAGAAACCGGTAGATGGGAAGGGAGCATGAGCAGCTAGTGTCGTAAGGCACATTACTGTGCAGCACCTACTTCCGCTGGCACAGCCTGCCCCTCCTTCTGGTATCATTTTCAGACAAAGGAAACTCTTCAGCCTTCTGCTGATTATATTAAATGTTGTGCGGGCATTGCGAATATTCCGGCCCATCAGTCATCTACCCATTACAGAACATCCCTATCTGTCCTTAAAATCTATTGGGCACACAGAGACAGTGTTCAGAAATGTCTTTATTTACCTTCGCCTCAGAGTCTCTCAGCCTTCATCCTTGTGGAATCTCTGACGTGCAGTGATGTCAGTCTGGGCGGCAGGCCTGGACAAGACTCCCACAGGCAGGCCATTCCCAAAGGCACCTTTTCAGAGCCTGAAGGCTACTAGGATTTTAACAAAATGTGTCGACTGCTCTTTATTCCAGTTTATTTTTCCATCCACCTCAAATCTTTAGTTCCTGCAGGTTAGATCACGCATTTCCCCCATTATGTGCTCTTCTGTCTGTTCGCAAGTTGTTTCCTCTGCTTGCGTACTCGGTGTTTTGTTTGTTTTCCAATGCTGGTGAAAGGCGAGTGGCTCGTAATTATACTGCTGGAACCATCTTTCTCAGTAGTGACAGACAAAACATTACCACATTCTTTCCTTGGCGGACTTTATTCCTCTCCCCTTCTCTTTTTTCGTCCCTTATGTGGCTGCCCCATTATTCCTATGTTTAACAAAAATGCGTCACAACTGGAGCAGCTCACAGGATTCCCGAGCTGTGTGATAGTAACTGGCTCACGTCGCTGCCACTGGTCTGGGCTCACAACTCCTTGTAAATCCGTATTTGTAAAGCGCGAACTACACACCTTTAAGGGTCTCTAGGCGCTGGGGGGGGGGGGGGGCGGGCGTCGTGGAAATCAAGTGAGCTAGTGCCCAGAGTCACATGGTGCTGAGCTGAGCTGCCGCTGGAGCCGGGGATCGAACCATGAACACTGTGCTCCGAAGTCAGCTTCCCTGGCCGCTGCACCACACCACACCACTCCACCTCCCTGGGTTGTTCTGTCGGTGCCCCCCGACGTGGTGCTGTCGAGGGCCCCTCTGCTGGCCATTGGCACCGGTGTGCCTTTGTTGTTTTCAAGCATGGCCCTTAAACCAATATAATGACTCTATCTTAGCCTACCCTGTCCCTCCTTTATTAAATGTTGCTCGAGCAGCCGAATCCCTTTCTAATTATAATAAAATATTTGTCCTGTTTAATCTCGTAAATAACCTCTTTGGTTTAAATTTCCTGGGAAATGTAAGCAATTTTGCGTTTTGTAAATAAAATACTACCTAACTATGCTGTTTACAGAATAACCAAACTAGATGAATTGTGATGCAACTGTGATATTTTTTTGTGACTAAATGAAAGTGATCGAGACAGCATCATTGAACTTGCACATCTCAGTTTCCACCTTTATATGAGCAGCTCCGCTGTAGATAGGAGGGGGCTACCCTAATGCGTCACCATAGACAGGGACTGAGCCAGTACCTGTGCGAAGAAGCCCATGCTGTACATGTATTGGTGGCAGTGGTTTCATTAAGGAGCGCAAGCACCCCTGGCGATTACTATGCTCCAGGTCCCTCTGCTTTATAACCCCACTCCGCTACCCCTTTCGCAAGAAGGGCTTTCTCTGCCACAGTTGACTAATTTGAATGTTGTCTGTATCTGCATCTTGGTTATATGTTATACTTAGTTTCATAGCAGTGAGTGTCAATGGCCTCCCATAGTGGCATAGTTGTGTGTCTATATGAACTAAGACATCCTTTGTACCACCACGACTAACTGTTTTCCTTTAAAAAAATGTTTTTTAATTGATATTCTGGTACAAAAAATTGCATTAAATATTTCAGACTTTACGTATTTTCATACTATTATACCATAAATAGCTAAGATATATCATGTCTTCATACATTCATATAAAAAACACATTCACAAAAATGATAAAAAACCATTTTATGTACAAACAGTGACTAATGTCTCCCCGGGAATATACGACAGGATTCAAATTATAAAGTGCAGAGAGCACAGGGTGTTGTACAGTTGGACAGTTGGGATGCGTGCAGTGGGCGCTGTATAGTGCAGAGAGCACGGGGTGTTGTACAGTTGGGATGCGTGCAGTGGGCGCTGTACGGTACAGAGAGCACGGGGTGTTGTACAGATGGGATGCGTGCTGTGGGCGCTGTACTGTGCAGAGAGCACCGGGTGTTGTACAGTTGGGATGTGTGCAGTGTGCGCCGTATAGTGTAAATGACAATGCCATTTATTTATCTGTTTTCAAAACCAACACATAAATAAACAATTTGTCATTGGCAATGCCAATAGCTCTAACTTTGTCAAAGGCGAAACCATTGCATTGTAAATGCTTGTTTATATAGTAAGCACTTTGTTGTTATTAACGTGAAGGACACGAGAATAAGGACCTGATTTTGATCTTGGTGGGACTCCTGTTGTCCCTCTGTGTCAGTATTTACAAATACTTTGTCAGCTGATGGATTACTACCTGCCCTATTTAGATATGGATTGGCTGATCATCCATTCGCGTTGATAGAGTGTTTTCTGTCATGTAAGCAACTCTCCTCCGTCAACGCGGCAGAATCCTCTTCTGTATAGCATTACTCAGTCGCCGTCAGGGTGGCGGGATTGCGCCAAGTCTATTTAGATTTCTCAGTTGTGCTCGCGTTGTCCTAGCAGCAGATTCCTGACAGAGGGATTACGTTGCGGGATGCATTCAACATTGTACTATCTCTTTGGCTTTTGGATGGATGCTAGTAGCATCACACACCTGATGTGTTCTGGCTAATTGTTTTCACCTTCATACCACACTGCAAAACACACTTCATTTCAGACTATGATTCTTTGCTATTTCACTGCTGCAGAACATTGTCCATGAGACAGTTTTCAGTGGTCAAGTTTTTTTTGTTTTGCTTTCTCTGTTTCTTGTTCATTTTTTGTTTTGTTCTATGTTTTCTCATGGGTTATTACATTTATTTGTTTATTATTTGATAATGGCGGGGAGAAGAAATCCCAGTTTTACTGAGATAGAATTGTCAGTCATTGTGGCTGAAATTATTAAAGTAAAGCCACAATTATTTGGTGCCCAAGTACAATATACAACTATAACTCAGAAAAGGCAAATGTGGGCCAGAACTGGGGCTTGTATCACAGGGGGTCTTAGAGCATTGGGCACATCTGGTTTGTCGGGGCCTGGGCCAAGCAGCTCAAGAGCAGAGTGGTTTGGTTGGCTGGGCTGTGTGCGCATAGATGCACTTCACTGTCGGGGACAAACAGCTGGCAGGAACAAGATCAGGGCATCTGGGCCACTCTTCAAGTGGGTCTCAGTGATGGTGATGTTCCTCAACAGCTGATTGTTCCTGGTGCAGTGAGAATCCGGACTGGACTCTGGCTGTTGGGTTTTGCGCCTATAGTCCGAAGTTTTGCTGCAGTTCTCGCCAGGCAGTGACTCTTCTTCATCCTTCTTCTGTTGATCCATCAAATCTTAGTTCTTGGGTTTAGGGGTGCCAGCTAAATACTCAATTGAGGGGCATTATAGAGAGTGACAGTTAGTAGCCAATGGGCGCCCTGTCCTTAGGGTGTCTACACTCTTTATGAACACTTCCTGTGGGGAGTGAGTGTAACCCTGCCCTAGAATCCTAATTTAATCCAAAACAACATGGAAGAATTTAAAAAGTGGGGTCCACATTAGCTGGCTCGTCCTGGGGATGGTGCTGGCTGAATATGGGCACACCTCCTATTCTTACTAAGTTTCTCGCCGGTCTGGCACCATAAATTTGTGTTAGGACTGGGAAAGTGGGCATCGCCACTATCCGGAGAGGCCCAGGATTGTATAACAAAGGCAGCAGGCCTTTGAAGCTTCCCACCCTGGAATGCCCATCCTGTTTGGAGATGGTGTGATCACCACGACCCTGAGAAGGCTTTGTTCCTAGCCTCTGCGAGCAAAGGCTCTCACCTTAGGAGGTCAGAAACCTGTCTATGGTGGCTGGCTGGTCGAGACCAGTCAGTCAACATACTAGTAATTGGTGGGTTTTCGGGGGACCCCTCTAAGTGGCCCTTTGGGTGCATTGCTTAATAAATACATCACTGGCATCAGTGAGGATTTGTTATGGCGAGGTGTTTGGTACCGAACACCTTGGAGAACAGTGAAGCCATCATGTAGCTGGGAAACTCGTAATGATGAATAATCAGCACATGTACTTGAAATGGCTTCACTGTGCACTGGTGGATTCCAAGTGTGAACTTAGATGCCACCAGGATAAAGTTACTCATTTATTTTGTGAAATCTGTTTTATTGGTTTTCAATTAGGAGATAATAGAGACATATACATTGTAACACATTGAATTACCCCAGTATTTGGGGGTAAACTGCGTCTGTTGGACACTGCAGTAGAGATACAAGGATAAAGAGAGTATTAGTATACTGTAGCAAGATACGGGTGTGAATAACAATTCAAGTCCCCTGAGAATCACATGACACCGCATACAATGAGCAATTATTATATAACAGATTCTGAACAAAGGAAGTGGGGTACATCAATCGGGGACAAAGAAAACATATTGTAGGGTTAACTATTAAGGAGAACTGGGATCCCAGTGTTGCCACACCGCTTGCCCATCCAACCCACCCCTGCATGCACCGCCAACATCAGTGATTGTCTCATGTGTAATAGACGTAGCCACAGATTAGGTGTGTAAAATTGTTGATGGCAGCACATCTCGGACCTACCGAGCTGAGTAATGGCACAGTTTATATCGTCTCACTAACCAACTCCTCTCCTAAGATCGGCTCCCACATCTCTGCACCTTGGTTGCTCTGCATGTCTGATCACGTTTGAGGTGAGTTACCACCCCAACCAAACTCAAAGTTGCTCTCGCCTGTGAAGGTCGTTATCCTCTATTTCAAATTAACCCTTGTATTCCAATGTAATCGCATTTTTAACCATTTTTGTCCCACTTTTTCATCCAACTTTTTTGCAGCATTTTCTCTCCACACACAGAATGGATTTGCCAATTTGCAAATTTTAACATGTTAGAGCTGGGACATCCGAACCTCTTGAATAAAACACGAAAGAAGCAATTTCGTCTGAGGCAGATTTGTTTATTTAAAAAACCCAATGCATTTCGGGCATCTCGTGCCCTTCTTCAGGGGTTACTGAAATTACAAATAAAATAACCAATGTTACCGTTAACATCTAAGACAACATGAATGCTGCTACATTGAATATAAAGCTCATGTGTTTTATCATACTTCGCTATTTAATAATTCCAACATTACCGCTGTGTCTCTTTAAACTGACGGGATTCTACAACATTCACTCATTTCCCCCCCCCCTCTATACTCTCTAAATATAGCATCTATCTCATCGCCAGTCTCTTCTGCGAATGTTCCTGCAATAACAGTTCTAAGGTAAGCGCTACGTACTCGCGCTGCTCAATCAACCTTCCCTTCAAATCTTTTATTTACTTTTTCACCATTCTCGTGCCCAAACAATCCCACTTCTATCCGTGTATTTTCCTCCCTTTCATTCCCCTTTTTTATTATCAGCTTTTCTTTTCATCCTCAACAACCCTGATGCGCTTATCTTCGCCCACTCTGCTTTTTACCACTTACTGACTTTCAATCTAACCCGTAACTATTCACGCCTCACACCTAATCTAGTATCCTCAACCATAGCTCTTAGTCAGTTTCACCTCGCCTCGTGTTACAAAACCTCAGTTCTTGATCATACTCCCCTGCTCCTAAATCCACTCAGTAAGTGGTAAAAAGCAGAGTGGGCGAAGATAAACGCATCGTGGTTGTTGAGGATGAAAAGAAAAGCTGATGATGATGAAAAAAAGGGGAATGAAAGGGAGGAAAAGACACGGATAGAAGTGGGATTGTTTGGGCGCGAGAATGGTGAAAAAGTAAACAAAAGATTTGAAGGGAAGGTTGGTTGAGCAGCACGAGTACATAGCGCTTACGTTAGAACTGTTATTGCAGGAACATTCGCAGAAGGGACTGGCGATGAGATCGATGCTATATCTAGAGAGCATAGTGGGGGGGAGAAAATAATGAGTGAATGTTGTAGAATCCCCGTCAGTTTAAAGAGACACAGCGGTAATGTTGGAATTATTAAATAGCGAATTTTCGATAAGTATGATAAAACACATGAGCTTTATATTCCATGTAGCAGCATTCATGTTGTCATAGATATTAACGGTAACATTGGTTATTTTATTTGTAATTTCAGTAACCCCTGAAGAAGGGCACGAGATGCCCGAAATGCATTGGGTATTTTAAATAAACAACACTGCCTCAGACGAAATTGCTTCAATCGTGTTTTATGCAAGAGGTTCGGATGGCCCAGCTCTAACATGTGAAAATTTGCAAATTGGCAAATCCATTCCGTGTGTGGAGAGAAAATGCTGCAAAAAAGTTGGATAAAAAAGTAGGACAAAAATGGTTTAAAATGTGATTACATTGGAATACAAGGATTAATTTGAAATAGAGGATAATGACCTTCACAGGCGAGAGCAACTGTGCGTTTGGTTGGGGTGGTAACTCACCCCAAACGTGATCAAGTATCATACCCGGGTGTCTGTTGGGCATGGCACTCACCCAAACTGCACACATTTAGATCTAACAATAGAATATTTTTGAAAAAACAGTATGAATTGGTGTGCATCCCTACTGTTGAAAATTCTTGCTCTGCATGTCTGCCAGTATTGCGTCCCAGCTGGCAACTATCGCGAGCCTGCGAAGAACCAATATGTCCTCCCTGTGCAATGCAATGCTCTCTGCCTTAGCCCATATCAGTAAGGAGTGTCGCCACGCTAGGGCATGAAGCGGCGGGCACAGTGGCCTTCCACCTCTTAGGGATCAGCCGTTTAGCGGTTGCTATGCCTAGGTCTAGGAAGTGGGTCTAGGAAGTGGGATGTAACCTCATGTCCTGTAGGTCTCCCATCAAAAGGTTATATTGCTCCAGTACCCATTGAGAGCGGGGCAGTGCCACAGCATGTGTAAAAGATCTGTGTCAATCAGCTGGCAACAGGGACAGGCAGTGTCTGAGCGGTGGAAGTATCTATTGATTTTAGTTGGAGTGAGGTACGCTCTGTGTGTAATGTAATATTGGATTTGGTGGAAACACTGGTTGCGGGTTATGTTTATTGGGATCTCCACGACTGCCGTCCATTCAGGATCCAGGAAAGGGCGCTCCAGATCCCCCTCATAGTGGAGCTTCAAGGGTTCCAGTGGAATTACAGCGTGCTGTCTGAGGGAGACGGCAAACCACCATGTCAGGTGCCTCCAGTTACCCATTAAATGCAGGTATTGAATCATTAGGTGTGTAGGGGGTTCACTGGTCATGTCGCCCCAACGAGCCGATAGGGCTACTATAAGTCAGCAATGAATCAGAAAGCGGCCTGGATGGAACCCCTCTTCTGTGACTAGCATGGCGTATGGTATGAGGATCACGTGCCGGTAGAGATCTCCTGTGTCATGAATGTTGGCTTTGTCCCAGTTGTGTAGTTAAGCTGCTGTAGTAAACCGGAGTCCCCTGGGCGTTCCCTGTAGTGGTATAGTGGGAGCATGTGGTGTTGTAGAACGGATAATGTATAAGCTTCTGTGGTAGCATCAATACACAACTTTGAGTAGTAGGGAGTCTATGGCCATAGTCTCGAGCAAGGGTGGAGCAAGTAGAATAGGAAAGTAAGCGGTAGGGCAGGTGTAATGTAGCTGTGTCAGTAAGCTGGCGAGAGGCCCACCATCGAGCAATCCACTGCAGTTGTGCCCCAAGGTAGTAATGCTCCAAGTTAGGTAATGGAAGGCCACCACAGCATGCAGGCAGGTAAGGCTTTTTAATGGAATCACAGTGGAAGGAGGTGCCCCAAATAAAGTCCCTGATAATTGTTTCCAGCTCGTTCATAAAGGGGGAACATAGAGGGGTAGATTTGTGAAGTGATAAAGGAGCCATGGAAGGATTACCATTTTGGTAAGGGCAATCCTACTGGTGACAGATATAAGGAGGAAGCCCCAAAGGGAGAGCAGGGAATGGGTGGCAGAGGACGCCCTACCTATGTTGCCGTCAAACAGGTCTGCCTCCTGTCGGAGATAGTGAAAGGAGTCGGCACTCCACAGTACGCTATCCCCATCAGGACATAAATAGGGTCCTGGATGGAATCTTTAAAGGAATATATGGTGGACTATGTTGCGTTAACCTGTAGCCCTGATATGTCAGCGAACTCCCTCAAGGCGTGAGCCAGTGAGGAGGGCATAGAGCAGACATCTCTCACGTACATCAGAATGTCGTCAGCATTTAGCGCGATCGTGTGTTTACCATCTCTTAGGGATATACCCATGTCTACTTGGGAATGGTTGAACTCCGCTAAGGGCTCCATCGCCAGGGAAAAAAGGAGTGGGGATAAAGCCCTGCCTGCTACCCTCGCCCACTGCAATGGATTCAGAGATATAAGGGCCTGTCTTCACACGGATAGTAAGGTTTTTATAAAGCACCTTGATCATGCCGATGAATGTGGCCCCAAGACCAAACTTGGCCAATGCGGCAAGCAGGTATTTCCACTCGAGGGAGTCAGAGGCTTTCTCGAGGTCCAATATTAGGCACCCCAAGTGTGGCCAGAGAAGTATGTCGCTATCCTAAAAAAGCGTCGAAGATTGAGGGGAGTGCTACAAGAGGGGACAAACCAATTCTGGTCCGGATGGAGCAAGGCAGGGATGAAGGGTGCCAGACGGTAGTAAGTATTTTCGCCAGGACCCTGTAGTCTGTGTTTAGTATGGCTAGGGGTCTATAGGAGCCCAGGGCTGTGGGGTCTTAGCCCGGCTTCAAGAAGGAGACTAAACTGGCTGCACGCATTGATGCTGGCACCAGTGATTATTCTAGTGCTGAGGTGTACAGGGTACGTAAGTATGGGATTAGCATGGGGGCATACGCCTTGTAGAAATTTGCCAGGATCCTTTCGAGGCCAGGCATTTTTCCCGACACCAGTGCCGCTATCGCGTATTTCATCAGTAGTGATGGGGGATTCAAGAGTCATGTACTGGTCGGGGGTTATTGTGGGCAGTTCCACCGAGTCCATAAAGGCACATACTTGCCAATGGTCACTGTGGCAGTGGATTTGTAAAGTGCTGAGTAATGTCTGGTCATAGCTGTATGGATGTTGAGTTGTGTGTAGTGCATGTGGCCCATGTCATCACATATGGTGTGGATTGGCCAGTGAGGGTGTTTCGCAGCAGCCAAGCTAGAAGTTTACTTGACCTGTCTTATGTGGTGCCTGTGCGTGCAAAGTGTGCCAGGTAGTTGTGGAAGCGCAGTCTGTCCAGCCGTCCGATATGCTCACTGCGTATCTCCTCTAAGTGACTGGTGGCCCCAGGTTGCATAACAGATTTAGTTTCATGTCAAAGAAGTTTGAGCTCAATGGTGCTGAGAGAGTCACTCAGCTGCTTGCGGATATTCCATTCTAGTGGCGAAGAGCCAGTGGAGCCATCATTGAGGGCAAAGCAGTCTGTAATCGCTGCCACTATGGATACTTGGAAGGTCGGATCCGCTAATGCCACTGGCAGGAGACGCCAGGTGGGAACCGGTGGGGGGTCCCGCTTCCCAGCTGAGCCGCAAAGGTTACGGGTTATGATCAGACTCCGTGCGGCCTAGATATTCAGTGTCCTGAATCAGGGGAAGCAGGAAGGGAGAGCCTACTATGCGATCTAAACATACGTGAAGCCTGTGTACTGGAGAATAGAAGGAGTATATGCGTGCCTTAGGGTTGCGAGAGCACCATATATCTATTAGCCATGTATTTAGAGCTTGTGCTTGGGTGCTGCGGGGGTACATTCCCCTAGCCTGGGAGGAATAGGTGGTGCTGTATAAGTGCCCCCTCCAGTGGTGCTGTAGATGGCCTGCTTCTAGGCTGATTAGATGAGTTTCCTGAAGCAGGGCAATGCTAGCGGATCTGTGCTTTAGGTATGAATAAAGGGAATATCTGCTTCTCGGGGAGTGTATTCCCCGTACGTTCCAGATAACATTTACGCGTTCCAGGGATGATTGCAGTGGTGTCTGTAATCTGTCAGTGATGCAGGCACACAACGGGAGAGCAGACGGTTGTGCGGCACACCACAAGGGGCTAAAAGGAAACATGGGGGGAACAAAGCGCTGTATTGTATAACCTCATGACAGCGAACTCACAACGGGAGTTTACCCAAACAGGGATGCCTAACCATGGTAGCAAATGAGTAGATTAACAAGTGTTAGTGAGGAGTGGGTGCGTGTGGTGTTATTCGTTGTCCCCCCGTAGTTGAACATGGGTAAATAGCAAATATATCCTGTGATGCTAACAAGCTAGATTCCTGCCCGGTGTACAATCGGACCCCGCCGAGAGTCCAACAGGCCCCAGCCCATCAAGCGGGGCAGCCTCCACCCACATTATGTGTAGAACTAGAGAACAGCCATGTCTAAGAGACAATGCGGGGTAAGCCGCATCCAAACCCTAATGAATAGTGAAACACATTTATGACATTCAAATTATGATGTCTGAAGTCTGGGGGTGACGGTTGGGAGGTTGGGGGGGCGAGACAAGCCTGAGTTCCCAGACCACATTGGCATAGAGTCGTCTTCACTAAGTGACTTGGGTGACGTGTTCTTGGTTCAGAAGGAGGTTTCGTTGTGCGAAGTGTCTCCCCTGCATGGAGTGCTTCCTGACGCTGAAATAGAATTTGCTATGGGTCTGGTGCATTGATCAATGGGGTGCAACAGTGTGATCCACCCCTCTACCCCCCTGCGACGGCCTGGTCTGGTACGCCTGGGTGCCAAAGGGTCATCAGACGATCTAGGCATGGTAGCAAAGCCAGACTCCTCTAGCCAGTCCCAGGCATCTGAGGGTGTGTCAAAGAACTGGGTGATGCCATCAGTTACCACCCGCAAGCGGGCCAGGGACAGTAGAGAGTAGCACATGTTGAAGTCACAGAGCTGAAGCTTCACAACTCCAAATGAGCCTCAGCGTTTCTGCAGATGGGTGGTGTAATCCGGGAAGAACATGACTGCATCGTTCTGAACAGTCAGACCAGGGAGTTTCGGACTTCTCCCAGGATTGCGTCCCTGTCCGTGAAGTTTAGCAGCCTAAATAAGAATGGATGTGGATGGGCTCCAGGTGGAGGCTTACGGACTGGCACCCTGAGTGTGTGCTCCACCACAAATTGGAGTTACAGTGTCCCTGAGAGGAGAAGCTTTGCTAGCCAGTGCTCGATGTAGGAGACCGGGTCTTGACCCTCCGAGCCCTCCGGTATGGCCAACCACTCACACTTTGTTGCAGTGTGAGCGACCTTCAGCGTCGTCTAGCTTACCCTCCAGGGTACATACACTGTGCAACAGATCCTGTGGTATGGTAGGGTCGTGGTGCAGGTGTGGGACTTAGGTTGTAGGTCATTGAGGGTGAGCTTCGTCTCACGCACCCTCTGAATGAGTTTCTGGTGATTGGCTTTCAGGAGCGTGAAGTCTGATATCACTTTGCCAATTTTGGTCTCCAGTGAAGTGCATGTTTGGTTTAAAGCCGCTCCTATTTTCTCCACAGCCATCATTACTGAGTCCAGTTTGGTAGCTAGAGTTTAGTAGTGAGAT
The DNA here is from genome assembly GCF_964261635.1 of Lissotriton helveticus. Classification (NCBI taxonomy): domain Eukaryota; kingdom Metazoa; phylum Chordata; class Amphibia; order Caudata; family Salamandridae; genus Lissotriton; species Lissotriton helveticus. Next base: position 1,704,973,132 of record NC_136067.1, read on the forward strand.
CCCCCCTTGGTGGTGTCACATCTTCCGACTCCTGATGTGCCGCTGTGTGGGGAGTATTGGATCGAACTCGCCCCATGGCAAGTTTGTGAGCGGTGGGCATGGGAGAGCTTTTAATCTATGCGAGGGGCTAGCAACGTCAGTCCTCTTTTCTCATTGTGAGACTGCAGGTGTGCTGCGGGATGGCAGAAAAGACTTAGGCTGCTCTTCCCACGTTACGCCTGCCAAAAAGCCAGGTGGAAGAGTGAACAAAATTTAAGAGGCACCTAGAAAGGCGGCCAGCAGAACACAAGTGTAGATCAGGGACTACTTCAAAGGCGTAGCTGGTTTTGGTCAGTGCGTAATTGGGAGGTTGGAGAGCACCTTAGGTGGGTGGCACTACCCGCAAACGGTGGGAAGGCAGGGAGATGTGGAAATGTGAGTTGTGGCAAACGAGGGGGTGAGCTAGGTCCAACACGACCCCCGGATTGCCTCCCCCAGGGAAGAAGCGTGGGAGGTTCAACTCACTCCAGGGGTTGTGGTGACGGCTGGTGTCAGAGCAGTGGCCCAGGATCACGACAAGGTGTAGGGGGATTGGCAGGTGAAAAACTGTCAGGGAGTGGGCAGGAGTCCAGGCCCAGCAGACAGCAAGGGCTCCATCCATCTCCGCTCATGTGCACCAAAGAAACAGGGAGCATGCCCAGGCCCGACTCAACCTCTGGGGTGCCCTGGCTGTATTGTGGATCTGTGTACAGTAAGGCAGTCACAGCTGTGTCCGCGCGCACCCCTATCTCAAAGATTCAGACTTGCTGTGCACGCGGGGCCCTAGGCCCGACCGGCCCCATGACCTCCGCCAACCCAAGGAAGAAAGGGGGCAGCCTTGACCCGAAACGATCCCCGGGTTGCTCCCGCCACCACGGGACTCAATTGTCAGTAAGGCGAATGCCGCAGTAGGGACCACACCAATGCATATCCTGGCCAGCAGGAGGAACCCCACTGGTGCTCCCAGCCCTTATGTGAGCGGACCCTAGGCCCAGCAGACCTTCAGGCTTGCCTACCCGAGGAAGGAGAGAGGCAGCCTGGGCCCGACACGACCCCCGAGCCGCCCCACTCCTGTAGACACCCCAGTCTGCGGTCAGTTGAAAGTTCAATTTGGCCAGGGATACCCCGTGTTACAGAAGACAGTGGAGTACCTGACGGCGATCACAGTCTCTGTGTGAGCGGGAGCCTAGGCCTGACCGACTTCTGGACCCCGCCCAATACATACAGGTCCACGGCTAGGGAATATCATACTCACCTCCAATGCCAAGCCGGACGTCCGGGCCCGGGCACTCAATGAGTAGTGGCCCCCTCTCTGCTGCGGGTCGTGCCGGGGAGGCCGGCAACACCAGGCTAAGTTCGAGACAGAAGGAGGGCAAGTCACAGCTCGGGACAAGGGTGCGGTAGCGGCACATGTCCCAAAATGTGTCCCCGAAATCCCACCAGATGCCTTAGAGGGCCCAGGTGCGGCCCGGTCAGCCGTGTTGCGGCGATCTCCTAGTCTGGTGTATGTGTGCTACATGGGCTGGGGGATACAACCAGGCCACAGGCGTCGGGGAGGCAAATTATGCAGCTGCCCTCCTCTCTCCACTGCGTCGATGTCTGCTCAATTCCGAGCATAGGATGGTATGGAAAGGTAGACGACTCTGGTCCTCAGCATCAGCACTGAGCCAGGCCGCTCCACCAATGGCACCTCATGGAGCAGAACGGGGTCGTGAATCGTCCAACCAGCAGGGTCAGCAGCAACAGGAATGCATCCACAGCCGTCGATGTACACTGGGATCGTGTGCATTCAGCAGGATAAACAAGGGAAGGGTACGTAGCGGGCTCAAAGCTTGTCCGCCATCTTAGGTAGCTGGCCACGCCCCCAAGATACATACACTCATGCAGATATGCCCACACATGGGTATTGGATACCCTACCTTAGGGCTGTAAGGCCTGCCATAGGGATGCCTTTCCTATGTCACATGTAGTGCTGGCAGGCACAGCACACAGGGATGTGTGCCATGTCAACTCTTTGGTTTTCTCTGCACCAATACACCCAGGCTGGAATGGCAGTTTGCATGAGGTGGGGGAGGGGTTCCGTAGGGTGGCCCTTAAGGACCCTCTTTAGTTCCAAGGCCCTAGGTACCAGGGGCCAATTGTGGAACAATCGTATAGTTTAGGGTAGGAACACTGGTGCTGGGGACCTAGTTAGCAGGAACACAGCACACTTTCAGTCACAATTCTCCTGGGTACCAGGCTAAAAGTGTGTGTGGTGGTGGGGGGGGGGGTACTGCAACAAAAACCCAGTTTCCTACATTTCCATTTCAGGACATCATTTTATCTAGTTTTTTAAAGTAGTTTTGTGTGTAATTTAGACTGTTTTTGTAATTTATTATAATACTCCTGAAAGGTACATACATTTTTTTCTTTTTACTTTTAAGTTGTTTCATTGTTTACTTCAGATTAATTTGATGTATAAACCAGACTTTTATAATGTGTTTTTTGTAGGTTATTATATGTCCCAACACCCCACGTACGTGGACAGCCATCTGCCACTGATGATACCTCCAATCCATACTAGGAACAAGCCTTCAGTGAGGAATCCTTTCCTTCAAGTCCGTATAATGAGTAGCAGGCTGGTCCATCTGGTCTGCCTGGGCAGACAGCTCCAGTGAGCATCACTTGGCCCACACCTACATCTCTCACCCCAGCTGCTCCCATCCCTGAGCCTTTTAATACCTCCACTTCCTGTTTTCTAAGGAACTACATGCCAATCCCTTGCCCAACAGTAAAACAATACATACTTAAATTCCACGACAGTGGAGGGACTTACCCGCTGTAGTCGGGCGTCAAGCCTCAACCAACTTTGGCCTTAGGGCTCAAGGGGGGACAAAGGATCTCTATCCTATGCAGCCATCATAGAAGAGAAAGAAGAAAAAGAACCCTTAAATGCAGGATTTAAGTATCACTATTAACAAGGAGGTAGGTGCAAATGGGGTTGTATGATTGAAAACAGACAGTAATGAGAAGGGTCTTAGATGCCCTCCATATGACTTTTCTGCATTTGAGATTGGTCAATATTACTCATGTATAGTTATGTTTGCCTCGTGTCTGTACCTTAGCCTTTGAAGAACAGGATATAATGAAAAAAATCTGAATAAATAGGCAAACTCTTATTGATTTAGGTCATCAGCTTGAGACAGAACTTCTACCTCACAGTAGGAATCCCACATCAGTAATACCAATAGTACAAATAATGGGAGTACTTCATTTGTGGATCAAAATTGCAGTATTTAGTCAAATGTCACAACTTTCAGTGCCGTGCTACAAGTTCTTTCTTCAGTGATGAGATAGATTAACAGCTGCATACAGTTTCCACAAAATGAGGATTTTGCCAATGTGAAGGGAAGGTTTTATGTTTTGGTCACCTACCACTTAGTAAATACATTGCAACTAAAGAAATCCCGTCAATCTGTCAATCACCATTTACAGGCACAGAATTGTTTGAGCTGAAACTTTAGACAATTCTTTTTGAAAGGTGAAATATGGATATATATATCAAGGTACGAATCCAGACCAAGCGCTGGAATTGAACACAATTACACCACTGTCCCCCATAGTAGATCAAAATTACAAGATCTCTTGTAAGATCAGCTTTGGTCTTTAAAATGGAATCCTCATCTAACAAGTGAATCAAACCCCCTAAGGTAATGTGTGCTTTGTGGCAGTAAACAATTCATACTCGTTTGTGGAAGTATTCAGGATGTGTGGACACCTGGGTCAACTGTACAAGTCCTCTGAGCAAATTCATAAATTAATTTGTAGTGATTAATGTAATGATTGCTGGTAGGGAGTTTGCTTCAATCTGACATAAGTGTGCTCAAAAGCAAATGAAATTCCATGAAACGCCATCACAGTGTCATAAATCTCAGAAGCAAAGAGCTATGAATTTGTCATGAAGGATTATCTGGCAGTGTCAGAATATATTTTTGAGTGTCATACTTTTTTCGATTCCCACACTCAGTTTAAGTACTTGGACATCTCCTCAGTGTATACTTTAGATTACCTCTGTAGTCACTAACCCTTCCTGGCCAAGTTAAAAAAAAAATAATCAGAAGCAACTTTATAAATAGAGATTCACAAGCATCCTCGCCTTCCACTCACGCTGCTAGCATGTATATTTAAGGAACTTGGCATATTTTTCTTTCCAGTTGAAACATATCAACTTAGCATTTAATGATTGAAATATTGTCAAATAAGCGACAGTGAGACAGGGCGATTATTCGCATGTTTCAAAGTGATGCAGCAAACCCCCATCCTAAAACGTATGTCTTTCTAAAAAAGGCGACCAAGCTTCCTTGTAATCTGCATATCTTGATGACTAAAAGTGCCATGGAAGCAAATGAAATGGGTTTTCGTTTATGCTCATCTCTGCAGCTGTAATAGTTTTATTTTTTATATTGATATCCATCTTTACAAACTGCATACAGTAAAGTGAGCCTTTATGACTCGCATGAAACACAGAACCCTCAAAAATCTGGAAAATGTAGCTCATAGTGAAAACTACAGATGTGAGAAAAGAATGACATTCTTTTAGCAAATAATTGTTCTAACCTCAGATCAGAATTGCCACCCTCTAAAATTCATTGAGAGGTCATTTGTCCTCAGAAGTATCATATGCCCGTTTCAAGAACGTAAGATTCAGTCAAATCCACTCCTGATTGCTCAAATATACAACAAACAAAGAATATACAAAAATGGCTTATAGCAACATTTCGTGCATTTGAGGCTGTTCAATCATTTCAATTTGTTTCACTTGTCAATACAATTAGCTTGTTTTCAAGATGTGGTGGTAGGCTATCCAATTTTCAGTGTTTTTTTTTTTCAGATTTGGGTGATGTTTTCTGAGTGATTTCCAAATCTTTTGACATCGGTGCTTATCTTTATTTAGCTGTCTGACCCCCAAACATAGACAACAAGCATTTGCAATGCAATAGGTCTCGCATTAGGAAAGTTTGAGCTATTGGTATTGTAAATGGCAAAGTTTTTATTTATGTGTTGTTTTTGAAAATAGCGAAATTAATAGCTTTGTCATTTACAATGCCAATAGTTATAACTTTCACAAATGTGATACCTATAGCATTTGTAATGCAATATGTTTTGTATTTACATGACTTAGATGTATTGCTATTACAAATAATAATGGCGTTTAATTTTTTTAAATAACTAATACTTAAATAAAAGTTATTGTAATTTATAATGGCAATAGCTTAAACTTTTCTAAAGAACTTTTGTGAACCAAGACCCACATTCACGCTTACCAAAACAATGACACCCCCCCCCCCCAAAAAAATTAATAAAGAAAAGAGCAACCGGACACAAGATCGGGCAGTGGTTAGAGAGGTGCCAACACAAGCAAGAGACAATAGTCTGTCAGAAGCAGATGGGCTTGTAAAAACCTGAGCTAAACTCGTGGGTCCAGTGAAAACCATACTGCAAAAATATCTTACTATGCTCTTGTGCGCAGGGCGGAGTTGACAAAGCGCCGAGTTGTGAAACGTAAACTAAAATTAAATGCCAGGCTTTTTTTCCTTGCAGATAATCACGTTAAACAACTCAGTGGGTGAGAGGGCAAAGATGCGTTTCAGATGCAATTGCAAGCATCGCACTGCTAACATTCCTTCGAAAACCTACAAAAGGCGTAATTTACATGATCAATGCGAGCAGCAACAGTTAAAAACGTCAAGACAAACTCAGAAAGGAAAACTAATGTCATGTTGCCACTATTGCCAAACACATCCTCGTCTAAAACCTGGTGCACGGTGGTGCGCTTGCAACACACTGCGAAACGCTCTGCTTCGAGGACAGCACGTGCTGCAGGTGTTGCCCGCGAGGGTTGCCAGTGGGCCGTTGTGCCAATTCGTTGTAACTCAACAGAAATGGGGCAACTGCTGACAAAATCTGCCGACCACTGCACAATACAATGAAAAGGAGAGGTACAAAGAGAGGGTGAAGGGATGGGGAAGGAGGACAGTCACAGAAGGGCCAACTAACTAGAGGAAAATGAGAACCAGCAAGGGAGCTGAATAACCTACAGAAATAAATTTAAGGCGAGGGAGATCTGTTACAAAGGGCATGTCCGTGTTGGAAAGAGGGGAATCCAGATAGACTATAGATCCAGCAGGTATTACTGAGTTGGATCCAGGGCAGCCCCAGTGAAATAAGCTGGCTGTGAGCAGTGCAACTCGCAGGCAGTAGAGCATTCAGCAGCCCATACACTGAGATTTGCATTCCGAGCAACGACCTGATGAAAGCAAAAGTGAAGGAGACCTTATTTTCAGCTCCAGAAGGATCTAAAATAAAGTTATCACTTAAAGGTCTGTCAGCACTACTTTTGGTAGAGGCTGGCTCTGGCTGTGAGATAGCTCTAGCACGTAACACTGTGATATCAATACAACTAAATAAAACAATGCCACTCAGCTTATCACTCACAAGTGCTTAAAACTACACCAATATGATTTAGAGCCAAGTTATGTTCCCAAGACATGTATGTTAGATACACGTATGCACTTTAATGATGTCGTCGGACATATCTATTTATGAGAAACTTCACAAATATCTCTGCAAGAAAAGCAGTAACCAATGAGCTGTATATATATAAAGCAAACTGTTGTGACCTGCATGTGGGAGATTTAGCAGCAGACACATTACCTCTATGCTGTTTTATGATGAGTCATGAAGAGCGAATCCTGCGATTGCACAACTCGCTGACCTCTCCAGCAAATATATTAACCACCATCGCTCTTACCTAAATTATGCCTTGAAACTTGCTAGGTACATAATATGGAGCAGGTGCCATAGCCCCGTAAACCGATTTAAATGCAGGGTGTTTGTGACCATATAATTTATCCAGAACTCTTGCTGCTAATTTCAGCGAGCGTAGATTCCCAGAGTACGCTCCTCGTCACTCAGCCGCCTTTCTGCTGCCAAATTTATAGGATGCCGGAGTCGTTTTTCCCCCTTTCGAGTACCGCCGGCCTGCGACCAGGAAGTCAGGCAGGCCGGCGCGACAACCGGAAACAGGAAGTAGGAGGGCGGGAGCCTACCCCGCCTCCCACGGAAGAGCCGTGATTGTTTGGAGCACCGGAGCAGGCAGGAGCCTACCCTGCGCCCCGGTGCCGAAGGAGGGAGGAAGAGTCCTGCTGCCGGGCCCTGCAGCTGAGGAGAGCCGCCGCACCAAGAAAGCCGGTGAGTGGGTTGCTGAGCTGCGAGGGCGGCATGTGTGTGCGCGCGCGCATGCGGCGGGGCGGGGGGCTGTGTATGTATGTGTGTGCGTGCGTGTGTGTGTGTATGTGTCTTGGAGTGCGTGTGTGTGTGACTGTGGAGGAGGGGGGGTGTGTGAGCGAGTGTCTGTCTGTATGCTCGCGCATGTGCACGGTGCGGGACGGAACGTGCGCGTTCGCGCACCCAAATCCAGGAAAAAGCTCGTAACACCTTCTTGTCTCTCCTTCCCCCGTAACAGACAACATTAGGTCTCCAGCTGGACACATGCATCCTTCGGATGCATTACCAGCTCGACCTAAAAACTGAATTTACAGAACATCTCTTTAGCAATAATTGCTATAAAGCTCATATTTAATTTAAAGGATAGGTAATGAATGCAGGGTATATAATGCCTTCTGATTGGCAGTCTGCCCAATGGACATACGTTAGACTGTTTTAAACCTAGAAAGTCTGTGTGTTACACTCTCACCTCTTTGCCCTCTTTCACGTCTCAATACCTCTCACACTCACTTATGGGTTCTGTCTAGTTTACAAGACTATTAATGGATTTAAAAACAAAGAGTGTTATTTTCAAATGTTATATTAAAAACAAATTCCTTGACTCATTTGGTGGTAATTTACCTCCTACTTACTGAATGTTATGACATTGTAGCAGGAAATCAACCCTGCCAATAACAAAGTAACTTGTGAAATATTTAACATTTTGAATTGCATCAGATTAACTTTAGCCCTGCATTCTAAGGCACCTGATACTGGATGCTTTAAGCATGCTTGCCGTTGGTTTTCTCCATTCTTTGCCGGATTACATTCAGATGGTGCTACTCCTGTGTGGAACACTCATAGCTGCCAAATGTCTCCAAGGCAAATGTCTCAGGTTAGTCCTGGCCTTTGAAATGTTAACATTCTAACTATAGGCGCAAAAACTCAAGCAGTAAAGTGCAATTGGGTAACAAGGCAGGATTAGCTGAAAAATGTTACACATAACAATGGGACATCGTGTAGCTATGAATTGTGTTGACATGTGGAAAGGCATGTGTCATGTTTTCACTACTATCACATGTGCATGGTGACAGCAGTCTTCTAACAAGTGCCTGTCGTTACTTCTTGCATTGAATGTTCTTTAAAGCCTCTTGTTTGCCAGGTGACCTCCTAGCAATACTGACTTGTTAGAAAAGGGGGCTGATGCACCAAAGGGCTTTACCTATTCTGTGTCTGTGGATAAATGTAATAGTACATATTGGCCAATATTTTTATTATACACCTATTTCACCAATCAGTGAAAGAATTTAACATTTCCAAAAGATAAAAAATGATTTTAATATTCCCAGTTTCTCTACAGTGTAATTAGATTACACCTAAAACATTCTGCTAAACCCTGCAACTTTAAACCAACCGTATAAAACTGGAAGAAACAAAAGAAAGAAGAAACCGAATTTTGGTGGCATCCCTAGACAACAAAACTCGAGCAGAATAATCCTAAACCAGTCTTTTTACTTGTACCTTGTTAAACAAAATTCTATAGTGTTGGCCCCTTCGGAAAGAAATACAATTACTAATTCGCTCTCACTTTCCTTTATTTGAAGGGCATGTTATTTTGTGGCTTTGCAGAAGTTGATCAGTGTTTTTATGTTTACACTGAGGAGGGCAGTTTACCTTTATGTGGGGTTTTATCAGTTATTTTAGGTATTTACCTAAAACAGGATCGCCTAGCTGTATGTTAATTCAATCTATCCAGAACTCCAATGTGCTTTGGATAGAATATCTTCACCGTTTGCATTAAACTCTAATAGTTATGTGAAATTGTAAAGCACGTTATCCCACATTTCTTCTCCTCTATCCAGTCTAGCATTTGTTCTGCAGGCTGGGTAAGCAGGGCTCTGTTTCTTAGGCACTTTTTAAGTATGGGACCCTGGCTCCCTTAATCTCCAGATTTAACATTCATATATACTTCTCATTCCTTCAGATCCCCTGAGTGACCTCTCCATCGTCTGTGTCTTTGATTCCATTACTGCCTATATTCATCCTAGCGATTTCAACTCCAGGTATTATTGTCCAGCTCTTGTTGTCTCTTTGGCAATCTGTTATCACCGTTTCGTCTAGGTCTTTTCACAATGGGGTTTTTTTGGTGAACTCTTTTGTAATTGGTGCCTCTATATGGGTTTCTGACATTACCATTTAACTCTTGGTATGTTCTTCAGTGTGCACTCCTCCCAATGTTCACTATTTGAAACACTATTGTTGTATATTCTACATCATTAGCCTGCAAACAATCAACTTCGTCCCCCCTTTATGTCTCACATTTAGGAATTGTACCTCTTCTTTTTGGATATATTTTGATGTACCTCACGTTATGATATTTTGTATGTTTTTATCATATCCATTGTCCTTTTATGTGCTTCTGTTTCTTGTGACCCACACACGACCTGACCACCCTGATGAAGGTGTGACCCATACCTGGGTAAGACACCGAAAAACGCGTTGGTGCTGGAGAACCATGTGCCTCCGTTGTTTCCACATTCCCCAATGAGAAGATACGTGACTATGGACTGTATCAATCCATCAGACTACTGATAGCTGGATGTTCACTATGTATTTTTGTTCCTAGCCTCAAATTATTTATGAACTACCATGTATGTAATGTTTTATATTTCAACACATTGTTTCTAGAGTCTATGAGTATGTTTGGGTCTGTGGTTGTTTGAGTGTATCGAGAGAGTGTATGTGTTGGGACCATATATATGTTCACCAATGCTGGAATCCAATCTTGTTGTATTTCTTTTCTGTATGAATTTTGATAAAATGGTATAAACAAACACTATATATTTTTTTTTGTATGACCGTCTTCCTACTCCTTTGGGGGAATCTCTTTCTTTGTTTGTATGGCTATGTTTTAATATAGTAGTGACTCTTTAGTGCTTTACAAATTCTTTCAGGCAGTTTGGGTCTTTTCAGATTGTACAGAGCAGGCTGTAGCAGGCCAGCCGAGGCTTTTGGTAAAACAAAATTATAATCTGGATCCCCACATAAAGCCGCTTCCATCCTGACTTAAATATAGAATGCAATATCCTAGTTGGTTCTGACATCCTTAGAATGGAGATGGATGGTAACAGTGTTGGGACTCTGATTCTTCTAGGTTGGTTAGCTGCCTTCTGTTTTGTTGACCATCCTCTCCTTTTGGCACAGGTCTTTGGATCTGTCATTTGAGATGCTGGATCTTGAGCAGCTTGTCCCTGCACCCATAATTTCCAGAATTGTGTGTCAACACCCCACCAGTACCATAGTATCCTGCCATTTATCACCTGCTCTGAACAGGTACTAAATTGGATCAGGGGCTCCTCTGTGGGATGGAGTTGGAGGAAGGAGGCTTTGCGGGAGCTACAGTTGTCTGGTAAGAAAGGAGCATTTTATGTTCCCCTCTTTCTATGGAATGAGGACAGATGGAAATGGGGGTCCGAGGCGTGATTTCTGTTACAGCCAAAACCTTGAGTATTTTCACCGGTTGGAGTTTTCACTGTACAATTGGGTCTGGTGTTCCCACACTTGGGAAAAGTAGGTGGTGTAACACTGGGCCAGTCGTTATTCAGGCCACTGACTCATAATCAGGGTCTTAGTGTGAAATTTTATATGTACAGTAATGACCTGTAAGTGCAATTTCTAGCAAGGAACTGTGAAGGTGCCAATACATTATCTCTCTATTCCCTTTCCTCTTCCTTGTATTTTGGTGGTAGGTTTGAACCTTCTTAAAAAGCAGTCCAGGAAAAGCTGCTAATTTATGGCCACTGAAGCCTTCCCACACCTTTTCCTGTGTTATGAAATAGGGGCATCATGAGACTTAATTAATTGAGTGTTCTCCCATGTCCCTCACACACATGCGCCTTGCTCTCTACTGTTTAAGTGCCCTCTTCTCTTATATTTGTATTCTACCTATTGGGGTTAATATGGCTATTACATCTCATCTTTCCAATTACCTGCAGAGTCTAGGTCAAGGGTATTTAATGTACCTTCAGGAGGGCCAGATCCACGCGATTTGTTCAGAATGATCACTAGCTGTGCATATAGTACAATGTATGTAAATTTACCTTTTATGAATATGCTGAACATCTAGCCGGCATTCGATCACACTGCAACTACAATGGGCACTGCTAGTTTGCATGTCTAGAATCCCGATCCTCCAATTATTTGGGTTGTGAGTTAAAACACGCACCATTTTGGTAGTTCACCTCTGGACTGGCTGCCAGGGCAAAATGGCTAAATATTCAATACATTACATATTGTAGCATCTGCTACATTTTTAAGAGAAGAGTTTTTATATATTTATTTGCTGTAGTGTAAGTTGACCATGGAAAACTGGATGGAATTCATGGTTGATCTATACCTCTGAATTGCTTCAGCTCATGTCTTTGCACTTCATCAATGTTTATGGATCTGGCTCCAAGCGCCTGCAGCTGTTAGTAATAAGCATCTTGTTCCCGCTCTCCTCAGCTATAAAACACAGGGTTTCGAGTTATTGACATTTGGAATATTTAGGTGTGAACCTGGGAGTTCTAGGCATGTTTGCTTTGCAGCGGCTGCAAATTTGTTAATTTGCACTGATGTGTATACATGACTGAGAAGCACGCTTTTTTACTGCAGTGTGAGGAACTAAGAAATATTAAAATCTCTTTCCACATTCACCAGGGTGTTTGTGTGGAATCATTTGTGTAAACTTTATTACTTTCAATTTCAGCTGGGAAAATCATCTCACTTGCTTTATTTCTTAGGCAGTATGTAATGTTCCCCTCAGTGTATAGATCCACATTATCTATCTACATTGGTCTTAAGAAGAAAAAAAATGCCACATTATCTGTCTGTTTCTTATTGTTTTTTTAATTACTTGTTGTTTGTGCTTTGTAGACCACTGTATGTAGTCTTGCAGTAAGTTCATAGCGTAAGCTGGTCATGCGGTTGCTGGTGGGAAAGTGTTTTCCAGTTGGAGCGGGCTCCTGGTTCGATCATCTAGGGCTGAAAGAGCTGGTTTTGTCTACAGCAGCTGCAAATGTTTGGTATACGGCTTTACTGCCAATATTAAATCCTATAGGAAATAGGTCAATTTACTGTATTCAGCACAGGTGTAAATAATGTTGATATACTCCTTACCACGTTCTTCGTCATGCCTGATCAAGGGGTTAACAAGAAGATGGGCTAGTTAGGCCTCGCATCAGGCATCTTGCCTTCTAGACCTTTAAGTCCTAGAACTCAAGGGTCTGTCAAAAGGTTTGCTGGATTGGTTTCAGGACACCCATAAATGAGGGTGGCCTCATTCTTTGGGTCCTTTGAGTGAGAAGCATAGAGCGTGAAAACGGCTGGTATCTTCAGAGCTCTGCTGGGTTGCTTCTATCACAGTGGAACCTGGAAATCCACTCAAGAAGGAGTTAAACTCCTGTGGACATTAAGCTCACATGCCCGCCGGTTTATCCTCCTTTTTTTCATCAGCCATTTCCTTGTACTGCTGAATGGGGGCAGCAGTGTTAACTGAAGGGCAGACAGACTTTAAGTCTGCTGGCTTGGACCTGTTATTTTGCTGATACTTGATGGACACATTCAGTTGTGGATTTATACAAGTGTGTCTGCAAACACGCAAATGAGTGATTACTGAATGACGAGTGACCTTTGGAGAAGAAAGGCATTTAGAATGCCTAAATATATGAATAAATGAGTGAGTAAAGGCACCTGTGTCTGCGGTGGTCAGATTCAGGGTGGAAAAGTAGAACCAAAGTGCCAAAGAAAGCTCGTCGGGGCATTCCCTCCTTAGTCTATCACCATCAAAACTTGCCCCTAAATTCACAATTTTTAATTGAGATGTGTTTTGAAAATTTCTGCTTTGTTCAGGTGATTTGCTTGTCAATTTTAAGTGTCCCGTTTCCTAGCTTAATTAATAAAACAGGCATTGTCATGCCATATAAAGTGAGCCAAAGTACTAAAACCCTCCTAGTCCAAAGTGAGAATCGTGCACAATCATTTTTATATGAGTTGCGTTTAGATAAAGGGAGGAATCCGTTGCAGGAACAGCTTAGGTAGATGTCTGGTATGTGTTTTTATTAATGGTTCTTCTGTGGCGTTACTAAAGTGGTTTCTCAATTTGTTGCACATGATATTTAATGAGGTAGGACATTCCATGGCCGCATGCAAGAATTGTCCTGTTATCCATGCACTTTCTTGTATTGGCAATGGTATTCCAGTAAGAAACTCTTCATTGCTCTGAGATGTACTTAACCAGGCATGGCGTGAGGTGGTGGTGGTAGTTTGTGTGTGAAGCTACCTGTCAATAAGATGCGCAGATATTCCATATGGGTCTGAAAAGTGACTGGTTTGCTAATCTGCAAATCTCTCTGGCTCTCAGATGTACACACACTGCATTTTGCTCAGCCACGAAGACGGGTTTATCTCTGACGATGATACATAGCAGTGAGCCCTAGTGCTGGAAAATATCTACTGAAGATGTTTCCCAATTGCCTTAGTAAAGCTGATTGTAGATGGTTTGCAAGTGCCCTTGGTACATTGGGTTCAGCTTGCAGACGTTTGTGAATAACATAATCCAAACAAGTTTGTAACTTCTTGTGTCTTAAAAAGTTCAGGGAGATTGTTTTACAAACAAACATTCAAAACGTGGCTTCAAAGCATGAAAAGGCCTGACAAGGTGGAGAATGTGTAGGAGAGAAAGAGAGACGGCGAGAAAATAGCACGAAGAAAAGAGGGTTGAAAATGTGTCCGCATATCGCCAGATGTCAGAAAGCACACAACACAACCCTGCAAATGAAAGAGGCTGGAAAATGCAATCATCACTGTAGTAAAATGTGTTTTAGGCTATGTTTTCAATGCCTCACCCTTGTTGATGCTTGTTGAAACTAGTGTAAATAAAGGAGCTGAAAGAGTTACAGATGGAGGAAATTCATACATACTTAAAACAACTTTAAAAAGCTAGTAGATAGGCCGTCTGTATTGTAAGACTGAAGTATTCACAAAGAAAACATAACATGTTCTGCGGATTCTGTAATTGATATTAAAGACATTGTACAGATTTGTTTTTAACAAATAGGAAGGTCACTGCTTACAAGACTGTCCGTATGAGACACACAGAAATGCATAAAAAACAGGATAAAATCACAATATAGTCCACTGTACCACAAATACTGTAGAGTGAAACCACCTCGCTGTTGATGAGATCGTGTGTATATCTTACTGCTGCTCCATTGCTTGACTAAGAATTCTTTAGTTTCCGGACCTCACCTCCTTAGAGCAAAGCCAGGGTGGCAGGAAGTCATATGCACCGCTCCCTCCCAGCTTAATGCATTGTTCCACGCATGAACAGCTTCTACTGTTATACCTGGTAATAATGTGAGTATTAATCACCAAAATCACAGTAACTTATTTTTCTGGTATTAAGAGGCACTACCTCAAAGCCTCATTTGGGGAGTTTTAGTTTATATTAACCTTTATTTGACTAACTAATAAGTTCTTCTTCTACAACTAATGTCCTTTCTAACATATGTTATTATTCAAGAATTAGCTGGGCTTGCATTAATACCCACTGTTAATATTGAAAAATTGTTTATTGTAATCTTTTAAAAGTATCAGCCTGCTCTGCAGTTATGGATGCAGCACAGGGTCAGGAACATTAACCCTTTGTGTCTCACCTGCATTGTTACTGGGTCTAATCAAAGCAGATGAGGCTGGGGTATGATGAATATATCCGATTTCATGCCTCTGTAGTGTATCTTTTTTTGCACATTTCATGAATTATCCTCATTGACATTGAATGTAGCAAGAGTTAGCGTCCATGATAAGACGGAGAATATTACAGACAAAAGTCTGAGCTTTGAAAATGTTATTTCCCAATCAAAGATGGTGACCAGTTCGACAAGCGGTCTGTAGTTTCGATAGAGTCCCAACTTGAACGGTCGGTGGTGGACATTTTTTGATCTTCAGTGTGGAGATTATTGCTTCCCAGTCAATGTTTCCTGTCTGCTTACATCTCTTCATGTTTAACCCGTTGGCTGCTTCTGCTTTTTTGCGGCAGTGCGGCCGTTTTAAAAAACGCGCGCGGTCGTGTTGGCCATTGGCCGACGGCAGCACCAGCGAGGTAGTGCTACCGTCGGACGGCAGCAGCCAACGGGTTAAAGCAAATTATTTTTAATTCCAGTGGTCTTCACTCTTGTTTTTCCTGGAAATTCTTCACCGAACACAGTGTTCTGCTGATATTTCCACTTGCTATTATATGGAATTATATTGTGAAACAACAGTGGTACCCAGGTAGAAAAGGTAACACAAATACTAAACAGCATATGCAAATCAAACCAATGTTTTTAATATATAATAATCCATTCATAAATAACATAAATGACCCCCTTACCTTTAATACCTGACATGGATTTGAGAGTCCCCAGTCAGCGTAACAAATTCTCTATTCCTCCAACTCCTCATTAAGATTTTTGAGATTGCTCGCCTCTTGTGAACCCCTATAGTATCACAATTACTTATTACTATCATCATCATCATCATCATCAATCATTGCAGTCAAAAACAACAAAAATCCAATTAGAACCGGAAATATGCAATTTTTAAAGATTTAAGTGAAAACATTCCTTAGAAGCAGAAAGTGCTAACTGTAGTTATTTGGTCGCGCCAGACCGAGACAAAGTCACAAGATCATGCCTTCCGACATAAAGCTTGGGGTAGGTGCAGGGACCAAGTTAGGCCCACTGGACAAAGTACCTTAAATCTGGGTTTTGGAGCATTGCGGGGTCCTACGCAGGGGATGGGTTGTGCATCAGCAGTTCCGATGAGCTGCGGGGCTGTGATGTAAGGTCCTGCATCGAGATGCCTCGTGCAGCAGTGGTTCGGGGAGCTGCGGGACAACATGTTGCACTGCGTCAATTCGGCAGGGACCACTTCTGGGCTGGCAGGGCACTTTCAGCCCACTTCCAAGGCTCTAGGCCTGGGGTGGCACCACATAGAGGGCAAATCTCACAGTAGGCAGGGTCCAGGGTGCTGGGTTCTAGGTGGTTGGAGCCTTTTCTGTCCTTGAGGCTCTGATCAGTATGCCTGCCAACTAGCCCTTGGAGTTTCTCTGATGGTTCTGGTTTCAAGATACAGGTCCAGTCCTTCTCACTCAGCAGAGTAGCAGCCCTTCTTGCAGAGCAGCACAGCAGTCCTTCTGAATCTTTCAAAGGTCCAGAAGTATACTGAAGAGTTGAGACTGAGGGTCCAATATTTATACCTGGTGCCCACTTTGAAATAGAAGACGTTTCTAGAGGTTTTCTCCCCCAGAGGTACTGGGAATTTCCTGCATCCCTGCTCTGGCCGCAGCTTGTCTAGAGGAACAAAATACCCATGTCAAACCCTTTGTGAGTGTGCTCAGGCAGAGGCTTTGTGATGCCCAAGTGTGGTATGTGACAACTCCTCATCAAGTCTCCCAGGCTGCCAGCACCTGTTCCCCTTTGTTTAACTGTCTGGGAGCAGTAAACAAAGTCCAACTGCCAGCTACACCGAGTTCTGTGACAAAAGGAAACAGGCTGTAGGCACCAAATGGTTAGGACAAGAAAATGCCTACTTTCTAAACGTTGGTTTAAAGGAACAAGGTCCCTATGACAAACAGTCACACATTTTGTTAAAAAAGAAAAGGTTACAACCAATGTCAATGAAAGCAAAAAAAAATGACATTTATGAACAATTGTGTCAAATGGCAAGTGGCAACAAAAATCAGAAGAAATTAAAAAATCACATAGAAAGACTCAGGCAATAATATGTGACACAAATTAGAACATTAGTCTTAGTCACAAATGAACACATAGCAACAATTCTGCCCTATATTAAGTATTATATACAAAGTACAGGGTCAATGCGAATGAGTCGATAATAATACAAAGATCATCATCAGGACCTTATAAAATGATGAACTGATGCCTGAGTGTATAGTCAATAGAAACAAAGGAATAACGTGGGGAAGACCACCAACACTAAGTAATGGGACAGTGCCCAATAAGGAGGAACCAAAATCCAAGGCACAATCGCGGCACCCGGAGACAAAAAAATCTGGTAACTATGATAAGGAGTGCAAGCCCAGTCAGGGCTCTGCGTTGTCAGACTCAGAGTGCCGTATACTGGATGTGAATGCATTTTTCCCTACTTCACACCCTGTTTCGTAGGTGTATTCTGGTCGCAATTTTCGCACACGCCCCCTGACTGGGTTTGCGCTCCGTATCACAGTCCCAGATTTGAAGTCTCCTGGTGCCATGATCGTTCCTTGGATTTCTGTTCTTCGTTACTAGGCACTGCCTGTTGCTAAGTATTGGTGGTCTTCCTCACGCTGTCCCTTTACTTCTATTGAGTAATACTCTTCAGGCCTCATTTTGTAATATCCTGGTGATGATCCTTGTACTATTTTAGCACCGAAACATCATAGACTCCTGTGCACTGATCCTGTACTTGGTATATAATACTTAATATAGGGCGGAATTGCTGCTAATGTTTATTTGTGACTAAGAATAATTTTCTGATTTGCATAACAAGTCGTTCTATTTGATTTTTTTATTTTCTGTTTTTAGTTTTCGACCCACTATTTGACTTAGAGTCTCATTTCGATGTCGAGTTGCCTTTGACCGACACCGTCACGATCTTGGGACCGACCGATCTTCGGCAACACAATTACAATGTTGCGTACTCTCATTTGTCGATGGGAGCTTGTGCTGCAGCCGTAACTCCGCCTTAGCACAAGCTCCCATAGACAAAT
This sequence comes from Lissotriton helveticus, assembly GCF_964261635.1. Taxonomy (NCBI): domain Eukaryota; kingdom Metazoa; phylum Chordata; class Amphibia; order Caudata; family Salamandridae; genus Lissotriton; species Lissotriton helveticus. The sequence goes on from NC_136067.1 coordinate 1,704,991,184, forward strand.
GGGAGGATCTGTTCATACCTGCACCATGTGGCAGGCACCAACTGAAGGCCACAAGGTGAAGGGGGCCCTGCCAGGGAAATCCTGTCAGAAACCTACATCAAAATCCCTACAGCTGATACTCAGTCCATAGGGATTACTGTCCGGTCTCCGACTGGCTGACGGGCTCCGTCTGAATCCAGCCGGAATGACCGTCCGGTTTAAATTCCGACCATAGTATTCAAATTGCGGCTGTCGTTCAGAAAGTCTTTGACTTGCGATCAGAGGCTTTCCGACCAACATCTAAATCGGCCGTTAATTGTTAATAAATGTGATTTTATTTGAGATCATAGACATTGTTTCTAGTTCTTATGTTTTGTTTTTTACTGATTGTGTGACTGTTGGTCATATGGACCTTGTTTCTTTAAACCATGATGTACCCCTGGCCCCTGTATATCCTCAATTTTCCCTTGAACCTTTGTGGAATACTTTCTAAAAGTGGCAGTTTCAGTGTTGTGATTTAAAATCTGACTTTACAATTAAGAGACGTTTAAATTACAATTCCTTACACACCAAACTCGACTCTCCCACCTACTCCCAATTGAAAGTGAACACTTATTACATGTAATAAGCTAACCCAATGTTATGCTATGGGACAGGCAGGCCTTGCGTTACTCAAAAGAGCATTAAAGAATTTTTCATTACCAGGACATGTGAAAGCTAAAAATACATGTCCAATTTTTTGAATGCACAGATCCCTGTCCTAGGGGCTATTTAGGGCCTACCCTTAGGGGTGACTTGCATGTATTAAAAAGGGAGGTTTAAATCTGGCCAAAGGTTGTTTTTGAAAGGTCGAAATGGCAATGGCAGTTCTGACACATATTTAAAGGGCTACTTAAGTAGGTGGCACAATGAGTGCTGCAAGCCACTAGTAGCATTTAATTTATAGGCCCGAGTACAAGGGACTTTACTAGGGACTTAAAAGTAAGTTAAATGTGCCAATGGAGTGTAAGCCCATGTTACCATGTTTTAGGGAGAGAGCACAAGCACTTTAGCACTGGTTAGCAGTGATAAGGTGCACAGAGTCCTATGGCCAGCAAAAACAGTAGGATTGAAGGCAAAAGGTTAAGGGAAAACCACACTGAGGATGACAGGTCCACTTATAGGTTCTACATCATGCCATCATAATTTCATTCCTTGAGTGCCCTTTTTCATGAGTTGGATCCAATCACTCCTTATAAAAATCTTGGTTTTTACTTTCAGGTCAGAATCATCTGATCTGACCAGACATGACATGAAAATGCATTTTATCTCTTTATTCTTTTTCTTTTTATGTGTTGGATACCCACACACCACATTTCTTCCTCCAAATCAATCCATGCATCATCACTTTTTTAATCTTCTGATGCAGACCCCGGTGCCCCTCCGCTATTAAATTCTCATCCTTCTGGTTTCTTCTACCACCTGCCACCTCCTGACTTTTTATTTTTTCACTTAGCATCATTTTGTAAATTCAGATCCACTCTCATATACCCCAATTAAAGACCTCCTTCCCCCCGTAGTACATTCCTATTTCTCCTTACATGCTTCCTGCAGAGCTCCTCTTGTTTGTTAAATCCTGTTTTTTCTTCCTTCATACCTGATATTGAGGTAGATATGGACAAAAGACTACCACAGCCTGTTTTCATATTTTAGTCCAATATCTCATCCCTGTAACAATTGCTGTGTTTAATGTTTCTCCTTATACATTTGTTCTGGGGAAAGCATTCAGTATATCACATTTTCAAACTAATGGGGCTTAGAATTAACTGGTCCATTTGTCAAGATAACATTAATTATATTTGATTTGTGCAGAGGCACAGTTTGTAACTTTTGTCAGTTCAGCATAGGGCTATACCATTTCAGTCAAATGTGGTTCAATATCTTGAAGTCTGAAATATTTATGCAGTGGCTGTATTTCAAAGGTTATTTCGCAGAGACCTGGAGAGCACAATTGATTTGCATGAAATCTAAATTAGGTTTATTAACAATCCTATAAATATCTGTCACTTTTTTAAAACTTACATTATGTAAAAAAATATTTCTAAAATGAACTGATATATTTTTAATGTATTAATTTTTAGTCAATTGAACATAACATATGTAATCATAGTAATAAAAGCATTAGCTATACAGGACTCATAACATACCAGGAAATGTAAATCTAAGCACCAATTTAAGATGTTTTGTGTAAATTTGTTTTTATGGTTGCAGCAAGAAGCACATACATCGTATTACACACTCTTCCATTTCTAAACCAATATACAGCTACTACCAACTCCTTGGCAACCTTTCAATTTAAGATGTTAGAGCACCATCTCCCTATAAATGCAACACGAGTTGCTCTTTGCACTTATGTGGCAATATCCTGAAGGTTACAATGCTGACAAATTAACATCAAATGTAAGGTTAGGTCTTCCCGGTGATTTAGAACATAAAAACATAGAAATTATAGGAGCATTGGTTAGTGTATTATCAAATACATGCCCAATCTCTAAACATGTCTTGCTTATAAATGGTGCATGTGCTATATTAGACATATTTACAGTGTATGCAAGAGTGATAACACAAGCCCAATACAGTATCTACATTGCATAAAGTTAAAGATAGGATTTCCGTATTGCATTAAATGTATTATCTAGTAGTCTTTTCACTCTATTCAGTAACCCAGCCTTTTATTTTGGCAGTTTCTGCAGACTTTCTTTTTTTAGGATTACTATTTTTCCTGCTGATATAGCTTTCTCAATCCATCTTTTATGTTTTAGATGGCTAGCTCTTCATTATCTAGTTAGTTAAACATTATAAATAAAATTGTTCTCACCAATGTCTTCTCTCATAACTAGTTGAATATTTTACAGTATTTCATTTCATAGTCCATTAACTACTGGGTATGTCATGAGTGCATGGCATAGTGCTTGTAATTCATGTATTTCCAACATCTGTCATTTGAAATCACTTGTAGTTTGTGGATTAAAACAGGGCACCAGAACGATATGAAACAAATTGACTGTAGCATTTACCTATGCTGCATATTCATAGGAGCTAAAAGGTTAGAAACTTGGAGTGCCTAAAGGTTTCCTGATCTAATATTTAAAAATATAAGCAACTAATGTGGAAAAATAAGCATTAACAGCTCCATGTTGGGCTGTGACACTAAGCATCGAATAACAGATGCATTGTCTAAAAGACATGACATGCTTGCAAACAGTAAGAACATTTGAAACTATTAGATCGTTCATCTTTTATTGGACTTACATTGTCACCCACAGCTTCATTGGGAAGTAAGAAACAAAATGAATTTGACTATTGTGCATCGTGAGGTAATCACACACTGTACTCCTTATGTGTAAAGGGCCTTTTATTAGGAAAGGATTGTAAACATTTCAACCACTTCAACAATTTATCATAACATCAAAAACATCTTTAAACGTAATCCCTCTCTCCACCCCGCCATTCTCTCATCACCCCAAGCTGTCACCCCAGCACACCATTGTGCTTCACTCCTCCTTTCACTTTTCTCTCAATAACCTCCTTACATTCCCAGTCTCTTTCTTACTTCTTTTTTCCCAAGCATCCTCCAATGAAGCCTACTTCTCCTACCCCAGGCATCCCGCATACTGTCATCTTTCACCTGTGCCACCACCCGAGGGGTAGGTGCACCCGCATCCAACTCTCTACACCCCACAACTACCACCCCCTGGGAAACCCCAGAGGGCATTTTACTGCAGCCTCCAGTTGACGCAATTCTCTATTTCCCCCTTGTCTATCTTGGGGGACATGATCAATTGCATGAAATTCTTTAATAATATCACTATTCATATTTTTTCGGTCTAACCATTTGAAGAGTGTTTAGTGTGATGTCCTTCTGAGTACAGCATGTCACAAAAGACAATAAAGTAGTGATATAATTCAATTGGTATAATATTTAATGTACATGTATGAGATCATGGAATGTGTGTCTTGATTACATCTATGTTATGTTTACAGCCCTGAGGAAGCCCTAAAAGGGCGAAACGCGTTGGCTGTCTGTTTGATCATCCTGTACCAAGAATACTGGCTGTCTGTTTGATCATCTTGTACTCAAAAAGGATACATTAAAAAGAATTTTTTTCGCATCAGTGAAGGGCATTTGTTTCGTTTCGGTGTATTGCAGCACTTTACAATTACTCTCATTGTTGCCTCTCTATTTGCTTGTTGTTTGTTTGAATGTTCATGGTCCTTTAACAGTGCACTAGAGAGGTGGGCAGCATTTGTAGAGCAACCCATTGTGATTTTTGTGTATAGTGAGGTGGTGCAACTAGTAATTCCTTACTGCCATTTTTTGCTGTTTTGTTGTAACACCTACTAAGTATTGCACAGATTAGCGAGATGAACCCCATCCAAATGAAAAGCTCAGTTTCCCTTTCCTTGATGCCCCCATGTACCACCACCTTAGTGTCCTTTGCCAAATGGAAAAATCCTCATCGCTTGAATTAGTTACCTCCTGTCCTGCATATTTAATCGCCCCCTTCCACTTCCTACGAGGCACGAATTCAGTCCATAACAGGCAAATCCCCGCCAATTTCTGTCTCAGTAATACCAAGTCCCATTGCATGTGTTGCAGAAGAGTTAGCCCTGATAGCTGGACTAGATCCTTGTCACCCAGACGTATAACAAGCATGTCCCCATTTTGGTACCTTGGTGGCTAAAAAGAAACAGATTGGCCCATCTCAACCCACTTCCCCCACCAGAGCACCACATGCCTGTTGCAGGGCAATCCCATGTTCCGTCCATAAATCTGCTGCTCCGCATACATAGGTGCCCAGTGAATAAACGAATGTCCAACCATCCGAGTCATCATCTAATGGCTCCCTGGGCTGCTCACACACCCTACAGGAAAAATAAATATTAGCGTGCGTCATGAACCCCTCTCAAATTCCCCTCCAAGCTAAAAGACCAACCTTCATTTCTGCACATATCTATCACAACACCTGGACCTCCACCTACCAATCCTGCGAATCTGAGACCAACTCTCCTAATTGTGCAGCCGAGCACGGTTGCTGCCCCATTTCAGAAAGAATGAGTCCCAAAAAAGGGAGTATTCTGTCCCAGTTTCTTCAGGGCCATACGTATTACTGCCATTCGCTGGAAAGCAGTGACCCTCTTCCCTCCTTTGTGACACAATATTGCCTCCTGTCTGCAGCCTGGCCACTTATGAAACCTGGGCCAGTCACTCACCTGACACATCTCCTTCCACCCCTATCTTGCAACCATATCCACTGTCCTCCCCCTGTCTGATCCATCTCAGATTTTTGAAGTCAAATCCCTATTGACCTTGCTCCTAGTGTACTTTATTATGTAGCAAATTTGATTCAAGTCCTGTCCCCAATAGCTCGGACACCCAGAAAAGCAAAAACATCCATACCATAGATAACCTGAACAATGCCCACTTCAAACTTATTGTAGCAACACCCCGATAAACATTTAGAATTTACAACAGCAATTCAAAAGTGGAGATTTCCTCCAACTTCCCACACATTGTACCCCACCCCTTCAGAATCTTCCTTAGAAACGGATCCCTCTCTGAGTCAAACCCCCATTACAACTTGCCATGAAAAGACAAACCTGCCTACTTACCTGCTCTGATCAGGGGCAATAACCCCATAATAAATAAAAACATAACAAACATATACCTCATCCTTCCCGGTGACTGTGATCCTAACTCAATGCCTCCCAAGCATGCCTCAAATGCCGCTGCCTACAGAAATATTTGCACCTGCCACACTGTGGTCTCCATCGGAACATCACGGACACACCATTAAAGTCATCTGGAAAAAAAAACCATATGCTGAGATCTGACGTCACCGCCCTGGAAATCTAATATCCTGTGGAGGGGTAAATATTACATCTGACTTGGCCATGTCCAATCTCCTGCAGAACGTCAGTGTCCCCAGCACCACTCTGCATACAAAAAATGTTAAAAACCAAAAACTTGTGTTCTTTCTTAGTTCCAATCTTCGTTCCCTGATCACCTCCTCCAGAAAAACTTTGCATCTCTTGAAACTTTACCTCTGGGCAAACCCACCATCATATTGACCATGTCCAGCCCAATGCCAAAGATGTCCTCACCATTCTAGGGACCTCCATCTGTTCCCAGGTCCGCTGCAGTATATTCAAAATGCTTCTGATCCCTGCAGAATTCACCATACCCCACCCCTCCCTACAAATAGAAAGTCATCCAAGAAGTGCGACACCCCCCACCCACGGAGCCCACTCTTGTCTAGTAAAAAACCCTCTGGAAAAAAAGGCACTAAAAGGTTGAAACAAAACACCAGAAATGGCACATCCCCTGGGAGGTACCCAGGCAAAATAAACGGCCCCATCAAATTGAATGCCCAGCAATGGAAAGTCATCGGGCGTATGGGCAAGAGCTGAAAACATTGACTTGATATCACACTTCGGCAACTACACTCCCTGTCCACACAGCCTAACTAACCTGACACCATTGTCTACTGAAGCATACCCCATTCTAGTGGCATCTGCAGCAATGCGGTCTTTCAGAGAGGCAGCCTCCGGCCAAGGCAGGTGATGAATCCACCTAAATTCCCCCTCACTCACCTTGGGTACAACCCCCAAACGAGAGTTGATCAGGTCATTCAAAGGCCAGTCGTAGCCACAAAGCTGTCTCCTTGTCCGGATATTGTGCTAGCCATGGCAGTAAGCCTACCAATCTAAATGGCATAGGAGCCTTATTGCCCAGCAGGACCCTGACGTCCTCCCCTCCTAGTTCCCTTCCCCTGTTCCGAGGGGGTGGCCGGCGTGAAAACTCCATATAATGGGATGTCTGCTCCTGCATTTTGAGCACTCATGTTTGAGCTTACACGGGCTTCTAGAGCAAAACCCTTGTTAAAATTTCAACATGCCTCCTGCATTGGCACCTGCGGACCCTGGCAGAGAGCCCGGCCCTTGTTGGCGGGACAGGGTTGAAAGGCTTACATGTAATGGGAAGGACACTCGCCGCATGGGTCGAGGCCATTGATTGTGACGAAGAAATCCACTGCAGCCACAGTTCGGAATCAATGTCCCCCCAAGGATTGTCTGTGTTCACATCCACCCTAGTTCTAAACTCCTCATCATGACTGAGCTAAGCATATCCCACACAATGCATGTGGGCTTTCCTTAAAATATCCAGATACTAAAATAATGTAATGGCCCTGTCTGCATAATATTCACAATAGATGCTAGCAGATATCAAGAATGCCGATGCCCAGTTCCATAGTAATGGGTATACAGCGCCACCTGGCCAGCACCAAATGCTCCCTCTTTAGAGCCTTCTTTCCACTGAATGTTGCCATAGTCTTATTACTTGTCTTGTCAGAGACATGAAACCCAAGGGCCATCGCCAGGGCCGTGTACAGCTGCCATTTTTAATGCCCGCCCCTTCTTTGTTCTCTCCCACCCCATCATGATACTGCCATGGAGTCTGTTTGAACACCGGTACCGACCACCAGGTTAGTGTCATGGGGTTCCCACATGCATCCTTTCCCCCCCTCCGAAACCTTCACTTTCTCTCCCGCACCTTCTGTTACCCCGTCATCCACATCCATCGATTTACACATATACGCACCAGTCCCGCCATTTAGTGTATCCCATAATGACCACCAGTCTGCCTTCCTGTCAGGTAAGCCTCCAGCTCCTAGTCTTATTTTGCGACTTCCTTTGCAAGCCTCCTTCTGCTTCCCAATGGTGCCTCCATCTTACTCACTGAACTTCTGTAAAACATCAACAGACAGGTCTGTTACCTCCCCCTTCTGTGCCTTGCCATGGAGTCTAGGGTCATCCACTGGAGTAGGGCCCAATTTGACGCTGGAACCCTGTAGCCCCCTCAAGCGCATACACATGGTTGTGCATTATAGGCCCGCCCCTTCTGCCAAGTGTGCCACTGGCAAACCGCTTACCAATGCGTCTTGCCCAAATGATGCAGAGGGAGGACTCCGCCTCCTCTGAGCCTCCTTCACAGTCACCACAGGCAGCATGCTGCACTCTCGCCCTGCCTACATACATTCATACCCCGAGGAGGGGAACAAGCCATGGTGCTGAGCTACGCCGTCTGCGTTGGGCAGCACATCTCGAACCAGGCCTGGTCCTAGAATACCAGGCCTGAGTAAGTCGGCACCCGCGACACACCGAGAGTTCGCCGGGCATTATGGAGTGCTACCGCCTGGGCCGCAACCCAATATAGGGCTGCAGGAGCCTGCAAGTGTGAAGGTTGACCTAACGTCCAAATTTTACCAACCCTCTGGTGGTGCAAGAGGAGTCCTTCCTAACTTGGCTGTAACCCAATTCCTGACTCCTTATATAATTTTCCTAACACCTCACCCACAACCCACCTATCATTTCCGGCCTCATCACAACACCATCAAGTTGCCCGGGGAAAGACTAGGTTGTGCCTTCTGTTTCCCCCCGGATCCTCCAATGTCTTTCAGGTTATCCTTACAGACTGTCAAATGGAAAATCATGGTGTTAGGAGCAAAAAAGCAAGGATTTTGTTGTCAAAACATGCACTGCTAGTTGATTTTATATACAATGGCATTTCTCTAAACTGGGCATGATAGTTCACCGGTGGCCTTCAAATGCTCATATGTTATAATTGTGACATTTTTTATCTGCTCATTTCTTATGCAGTGAGATTGTTTAATGCTCGCATCACAAGCAGTGTGAATCCACTCTACTGACTGTGAAAGCCTTGAGAAATGTATAAGTACACTTATTGTTTTGAATTAATAGTACATTTGGGACAATATTAGCCTTAGCAATCAATAACATCCAGTTATTGATATATTATAAATCCCAGATTCTCTATTTTCAAACCTACATAGTTTCTTTTGAATTAAAAGCAAGTTTATTATTAATATCTTTGAGGTGCTCCAACTGTATTTTCATCATTTCCTTAAATATGACCTGGTGACAGGAGCCTTCCTTAGTCACCAGTGTTTTAAATGTATTAAATATAAATCTCTAAGAATGAGTGCCCAGGTGCCGGCTACGTGACCTGTATAGGTTTAGAATGAATTGCTGCACTGAGAACCTGCTTTGCCTGAGGCATGCTCATCCATATTTCAAACCCCAGAATAAAAAAGGCTTTGAGCTGTCTTAGGTCCAGGGCGCCTGGGGGGTCTTCTGCTACCCTAGTGGGGTTGAAAACAGCGATGAAAAAGAAAAGATATTGTGGAAATTCAAAAATATAGGAACAAAGCATCGTTCTGGGGCATGGAAGAATAGGTTAGGCACAATTTCTATTGTACTTAATGCTATAACAGGGACCCTAGACAGTTTGTTGTAGGTCTGGCAGCCAGCTCTGACAGATCATGGGTTTTTGTTAAACATATGTAATTTTACGATTACTAGCAAAGGCACCTTCTGGGTACTCCTGTCTCCATACCTTTCACCTTAGACAGGAGCATTGGAAGTATGTAGCACTGGTAGAACAAATTGTGAGACACTGACTGTTGACAAACATGTGCTACAAGGAAGGCTGCATTATGCTGCAGTGTAAGCGAAATATTGAATGCTTTATGCAATTCAAATCAAATTACGCAGCACATTGTGGGGCATTATTATCTAGCTGTTTTTACATTGTAGCACACCAATACAAATGGGATTCTTTCCAGTGATGTAAAATGGTTTCTTAAGAAAGAAAAGTATACACATTAAACAATTAGTACAATAAGTAAGTAACTATTCTTTCGGCCCTGCTTCAAATTAAAGTAAACTATTTAAAAAGGGTTGCTTTGTTTGGCACATAAAGGCCATTTCTCAAGTCTGTGAACTGAAGCGTTTACCCCACCTGGGCAAATAGTCACCTTTTTAAATGGCTCATGGAAACGGTGAACAACTAATAGCTGGCAGGTTAACTCTTCCCAGTGCTTGATTGGGCATTGCACCCTGTGTGCAGCTGTGATAATAAGATTTGAGCCATCTGATCTACAAACCCCATTTTGTGTTTATTAAAATCTGAACATTTAGCAGCAGATGATGGATTATGAGGCCAATTCATATTTATGTGGAAAGAAGCAGATGCCGCAGGGTCACAATTTTCAGTGGCTCTAGTTTAGTTTATATTCATAGAGGAACTTAAATAATAGCATTCACTGTAGCTGCCCTTCTCTCTTTATTATTTAATATACATTTGAAAAGCATTGCTACAGAAATGAGATGGAAAATAAAGTGCCTGCATTTTTGTTAGACGTTTTTATTAGACTAGAACATAGCGAATTACTGAAGACTGTTGGTTCTTTAAGCAGTGTCTTTCAAACTTGAATTGCAATTCGAGGTGATATTTTTCTTAATTTGCATTCAATTTATTTGTGCAAGTTTGAAACCCAGCTGTGAAAAAGAACAATTAGTTGGTTGTTGCCAGTTTATCCTCTCTTCAGCGGTTGCTGTCTGTGAGGTCCAGTCACTGAAGACAACGGACTTCCATGATGTATTAAAAAATGTAAAATAATGTTCTAAAATTCCACACTCTTGTACAAACACCTTCACATTTCGCTTTTTAGTTTACAGAAAAGGGTTGAATTCCCTTCTTATGGCTCAGATTTTTAACCCAAATGTCTTTTTCTGATGCTTTATTTTTGCCAACATGTAATAATCATACGTAAAATACATCTACGTGTATATAAACATTTACATGCACATACATGTATACATATAAATACAGGAGCTTTGGGTCAGCCCTCTTCATCCATTGGTCGGTTCCACTACCATGCTCATTTTGCTTATGCCCACCACTGCAGACAACATACAGCAATTGGTCAGCCCACTTCAGCCTTTGGCTCTCTTCCCCTGTAGGAGACAGCATTGTTCCTGGTGACATCTGTCAGTCACCTTAAATGTTAACTTCAGTAACAGGGCTTGTGGGGCAATACTTAACTTTCCCATGCTTTGTACTTTCTCAGTTACTACTAAAAAACTTTTTTAGTCATTCTGTGTGCATGAACAGTGTCTTCAAGTTGCAGCAATTCAAAGACAAAAATACATTTTCTTTGTGCTACTAAGAGTGATAGTTTTGGTGAATGCACATTAAAACTAAAGGCACCAAGTTTAGGTGGCAATGTGTATATTTCTCTTTCTATTTGGGTGGCATATGCTTAAAATTAAAAGTGACCGTAACAGCAGCTTGCCAAGGCAAGGTGTGTAGGCTTTGCAAAAGCTTGTTGTAGATGTGTTACAACATATGGGCCTCATATAGCCTTATAGCCCGCCGTAGAGGGCTATACCGGCTATTAAAGGCCCTCTCCAGCGTTAAAGGCCCCGAGCCGAAGGCGAGGGCCTTTAACAAGGGAGAGGGACTTTAATAGCAGTATAGCCCATCTACGAAGGGCTATAAGGCCATTAGAACATTCTGTCACTAGAGGACAGAATGTTATAAAAAAAAAAAAAAGCCTTTTGGGAGCGTGAGGGGATTGGAATCCCCTCAGGCTCCCTGAACCCTTTGTTCACAGCCAGAGCTGTGAACAAAGAAACATTGGAATGTTGGAGCTCCAGGCTTATACCAGCCATTATAAGCCCAGAGCACTCCATTGTTTTCAATGGAGCTCCCAACATTCCAATGTTCTAATATAATATATAAATTACTTTCTCTTGTAAAGTGCCTTTTATCACCATAAAATGTTTCTGTACTCTGTACCATCCATTCATGTTTTCATATTTGCAAAGTTCCCATGTCCAAGTTACTGGTCACTCTGGTGCCTCGTTGGAGCATGGTGTGTATTAGGTAGCAAACCATGGACAGCTCCTAAGCGGGTCAAAGTTTCCAGAGTATGGGATTCTTATGTCATATCTGATTCTATACAGTTGACTATCTTAGCTGGTACCCCGGGCACTCAGAGTAGACAGAGTACTAGTTCAGGTACCAGATCAGTCTCCATCTATTTCAACCCAACTCGGCTGATGAGTTGCAAACGTGCTAAGAGATGAGAGGAGATATTTGTTATGATCCACAGAGATTTTGCACGTTACGTCTGTAGTGAGCATGCCTGGTCTTCCAGCCCAGTTTCATCTCACAGTAGTGTATTCCAATCCAAATAGGCACCAGAGAAGGGCTAGAGGCTACCTTGCCTTTATGCCATGAAAGTCACTTTTTTAGCTTAATCATGACCTGAACCTTTGGGAGCGGTATTGTTTTATTTACTGCTTACCCATAGCAGTAACTGGTAAGATTCTGAGTAGGTGGGTGATGCCTCATTATTTATCATAAATCATACAATTTCGCGTTTTGTGCACGTGACGGATTGTTAGCACAGTTGTGTCTGTCCTTATTCTCCTGCTGAGTTTAGGTTTATTGGAAGCCCTAAAAGGGGAAATTCATCCTGAAGGGGCACACTTCGCTCTGATGAAAGGCAAATCTACCTGGAATGTTCCCATATCACAGAAGAAGACATCTCCCTGGCCGGTACGGCAGATTACATAGGGGCTCCAATGCATGCTTATGAAAGAGTGACAGAAACAAAAGTCAGTGGCTACCAGGGCAATCATGTGAGAGTTTGCTGTAGATGCAAACGCGAACTGGGCTTTGCAGAGTTAGAACATGATTAGGGGCCCTCTAATGCTGGTAAAAGAACAGCAGTAGCGTCTGGCGCCGGTCTGCATACTGAGTTCAGATCTCAATTCAAGAATGAAGGCATAACTCTCTTTAAGGCTGCAGCTTCCCTGTGGATACACTGTGTCCATTACTACAACCCTTAGTCTGAATGGGACCAGTATACTCTCTATTGGCACAAAGTGGCAGATGAAAGCATTTTTTCTGTTCATGAGACTTCCTTTCTTGATAACAGATATCATTTGGTTCGCGAGATGAGAGAACTACTCCTTCCAACTTACAGACCTCCTCTCTGTGCAGATGCTTTTTTTTGGCCCTGAGCCAAGCAATCTCAAACAAATTAGAGGCTCTCAATTTGCTATGCTTGGGGAACAGCGGAGAGCACCCAACCACCTATTTAAAAAAATTATTCTAATCAAATAATTTTCTGGTAGGAAATAGGTTTACAGGCCATTGTGTCATCCTTGACTGGGGAGACGTGAAACACTTCACAGGGCATATATGGAATTGTCACATATGTATTTTCCACCCTCAACCCCTACTTTTTTTTAAAAGTACCCTTTCTTAAGTTTGCCAAATGTTGTGGTTTGACACCCTGTTTTGTTCTGCAAATGAACCAGTTTTATATCCATCTTCTGAATGCCTACTCTCCAGGTCCCTGTCTAGCTGCGTTACAAAATACGATACATAAGATATCATGTCTGGTGGGTCTATAACCACCTTGTGCAGGATAATAGATCTCGCCCTGTCTGTCACAAAAACACGTAGTCAAACTATAGAAACTGCAGTAAACTTTTCAAAGTAAAATTGAAAGTGTATGACAACTGGTATACTGTTGTGACATATGAGTTGAAATGTGAAGGTAGTGGAATACAGGAACATACTACCTTAAAAATAGTTTAAACCATGATTCATATGTACATTGTTACCTAAGAAAAACATAAAATAAGTAATGGGTACCTGCATAAGGACAACACTTCGAAAAGGAAAGATGCTGCCATTAGTATATCTAGGATAGTGAACTTTGGAGCTGGGATGTTTGCTGACCTGTTGAACAGAGGTCAAAAGATGTGTTGTGATTGATTGCTCTCTAACAGACCAGCCTCAATGCCTTGTAGGTGTTTCCCTTGATTTTAATAGACCTCCCTCTCTCTATGCTCTCTCAGTGTATATTGGAGCTATGAGTTGTATACTTAAATGTTGAACTACAATGGCAAGTTGTGGTGGCCCAAATTCCCTAGTTCTAAAGAAAGGAAATCGTGGCTTTGTGAATGCAGAACTGAAGGTCTGTTGTCCCTTGGAGCAGCGTCGGATTGGTAACGCGGGCATTCGGGCAATGCCCGAGGGGGCGGTGTCCTAGTGCTGCTGTGGGCCTCTTTTTTGAGCAGTCTGGGCGACCATTTGGGCGCTGTCTCTATTGTTCGAACACAGCCAGCGGCCCAGTGGGTCTCTGAGTGGCCTTTCTGGGTGCAGATGGGCGCTCATTACCTCCGTTTAGCAACAGGCAGAGGTGTCACTCCCTTTGTCTCACTGGCCGGCCCATTAATGTGTGCACATACTGAGCGGGGCAGGGGGCCTGAGTAGAAGTGGCCTCACTTGTTTCACCACTGTAAACGAACGCGTGCATTAAAAAAAAAAAAACACTCCTAAAGTTTTTTTTAATAATATGAAGCCAAAGCAGTGATTTGAGGAGTGATTATGCAAATGTGGGCCGATTTTTTTTGGCCTTGCCCGGGCCGATTTTCAATCCCAATCCAACCCTGCCTTGGAGGCTTCCATCCCTGCGCGCGGCACAAACATTCCCAAGTAAGAGGAGATCCTGCATCATGAATATTCATGAGGCAGGGTTTCTGCGAGCCCTTGCAAGTGCTGTGTGACGGGATAGTGTACCCAGCACATAGCAAAATAGTGCTATCATAGACAAACTGTTGATTTGACGCAACCCCGCTATTCTTACATCTGGCCCACAATCATACTGGTTCAGTGAAATAAAAACAATACGAAAAAAAGGCAAACAGGCCTCCTCGTGCTCTGAACCAGTTTCTTAAAAGGTCTCTCCTTATTTCTTAATATTTGTATGTCGTCTCTAAAATCATAGGTCAGAGACACTTTATTTTATTGACATTTACAGCGGTATATTGTATAAAGATGTGCAGACCAGTTGGTCCGATCTGAACCAACTTAAGCAATTGCGAAAAGCTGTCCAAATGTGTCCTGTCAAGAATTTATTAAAACCGGAAGCACTTTGGCCTCAAGCAGTTATGATTTTTTGCCTTAAAGGTCTATTTTAATACTCTAACGCTTAATCATTTCCAGCCTGGGATGGTCCTGGGAGCCATAATCCAAGTGCACGCGACAGCCCTCTGCAGAGTGAAGCGTCACTTAATACCCCGGCCCGCTCCCTGCCCTTTTGACTGCCGAGGGCCTGCGAGAATGAAAAAGATTAAACAGCCGTTGGAAGGTGCCTGTTACAAAGGGAGTGATATCATATCAGCACTCACATGTATTGAATTCCCTCAGAGCCTGAAGTGTCCAGATGATGCGCTATCAATTTAGCGGCTGAGCCCTGGCGCGAGGAATTAAATTTTCGCCGCCATTTTGCAGTCTGTCTCTCTCTCCGGTACTTTGTTAGCAACAGATGCCACGCGCCATTTGAGCCAAAAGAAAAGCAGGCTGGAGGGAGCAGAATCCATCGCCCTCGCCTTTTGACCGGATGAGACTCCAGCCCGCTCACCGGCTTCACCTCAGGGGCGGCCGGTATCTACCCTGACTTTCAAGATGCCGCCATCAGACCGAGGTTCAAAAATCATTAACATCTGAGTCTGACAATCGAAGAAGCTGTTAACCGACATGAAACAGTTCTCCTTTCTTCTGGAGGAGGGAGCGGTGACCTTATGTGGCTTTTGATTCCAGAACATCCATCAGTTTAATATTATTTTTCAAAACTTTACAGTGCAGAGGAATGCAATTCAAAGTCTATTTACACTGCATAGTGTCTGCTCATTTCTTTATTTGCGTGTATTTAGAAATTCTGTATACGGCCAACATGCTGCTTGCCAGATGCTCCGAGCCTTTTACAGTAGAGAAGCAGCAAAAATAGAAAATTTATAAACAGTCGCAGATTGTAAAAAAATGTTTGGGCAATCTACCTTACTTCCCGAAGAAGTCAGTTATAGTATTTGTCACACCTTATTATTATTTTTATTAGAATCATTTGCACAGCCAAAACCACAAGGGCAACTTTACATGTCAGACGAGCAAAATCCAAATTTGTGTTGAAACGGAGTTGGCAACAACTTAACATAATGCCCAAGGCCAAGGAAGAGCAATTGTATCTCGCTGCGCTCTCTTGCATCTAAAGTCCAAAGAGCTCATGCCATCAGCAAAGTTTTTGGTAAGTTATCAAATGCACCTTATACTGTGGTCACACAGGATGAATGAGGATTTAGGTATAATCCTATTTAACACAATCCCAAGTATTTTATTTTATATATATTTTAAATTCACAATTGGTACACAATTATACCATGTTTTGCAGAACGACCACTTCGGAGGCCGAGTCACGTCGATCTACACTTTGTCCAAGTACACTATTCTGGTTGGATAGTCTCCATCAGCATGTGCTAGTCCTTAATTGAACTCGCAAGTCTGTCATCGGGCTTTGGCTATCATACCATTGGCACCGGATACTTTAACTAATCTGCGCAACTGATCGCGTCAAATAGCATGTACCAGCTTGACATGGACCACCAGGTTGATATTTCAAACAGAAGCCATATTGAAAGTTTAGCTCAGGATATTCCTTTCAACCTGATCCTAATCCAGTGAATCGGGTGGCTCCTTGAATCAACATTGCCCATAAGAAGTCCTATGTTAAAAGGACGAAACACGTTGGCTGATGGTTTTGTACGAATTGGAAGATAAACATGATATAACTCGCATTGGCAGTGAAGTACTTTTTCTTTTTCTTTTTTTTTTTTTTTTTTTTTTTTTATTTAAAAGCTTTTATTGGCATATAAAAAAAACATACACAAATATATATATATATATAGGTGGAGTGTACATTACTTTTTCGAATCAGGAATTTATAATATTCATGGATAATGTGTCATGGACTTTATTAATAAGTGATGGTGCAGTTTCAATTTAGCTTTTTCGTTTCCACAATTATACCATAGGTAACTGTTTTGGTTGGTAATGAAACAGGGACTACCGAACGAACAAACAACAACCAAGTTGTTAATTAAACATAGGGGATGGTGGATTAGATTCAAATCGTGAATCTAGTGGTGGTTAGGGACTTTCCGTTTTTAGAGTGTGCCATCTAAATATAAAATAAAAATAGACACACTCATGCATGCTATTTTAGGAGTAAATTGTACTAAAATATTAGTTGTGCTGCATGCTCAGGAATTTGCAGAAGGAATAAGGGAACCTTGGAAGAGGTCAAACTTGAACACCTCTTCTGATTATCACTCCCCTGAACATTCCCATCACTCTCTAGGAAATCCTCCCCAACCCTCTGAACTCATCTGAGTGTTGTAATGCATTACAGATGCGTCGTGGATGTGTTCTATTCATGATAACCCAAAAGAAAGTAGGGTGGCTGTGAACTGGGATGGGCATGAACCAGAACAGGATGCCTGGTTGAAAAAAAGCTGTAAAACAATATAGGGTGAAAGTTATGAACGGCAGGACGATGTCACCTTTTAAGTGCGTGGGCAAGTCTCTTTATGTGACAGAAACTATTAATTTCCATGTTCATCGTACCATCATCATGCTTTTAGGGTGTAACAATGAACCATTCCTCATTGCCCCACTGCTAAAAGGCCAGTAGATTAAACCACATATCACTGTATATACTTTCACTCAAGGTCATTGGAGATCTTTTTTTTTTATCCATCTCAATTGGTTGCTGTTTTGCACTTTTTGCACTTTTGAACCAGTTGTGAAATCTGCTATTAGTGAACACATTATTACGCTTGTTTGCAAAATCCCACAAAATGAGAGTGGCCTCTCAGAAATGACCCTTCAGGACATACCTTGGTTTCTTGATTGGCGTTGACGGTCTGCCGTCAAAGCAATAGCTTGTGATCACCACTGCCCTTACAGAGGCTGATAAATCATTCTGAAATACCAGTGCTTTTAGAAGTGACCGTATGAGTGCCTTCAGCAGTAGCATTCTTAAAAACATATTTGATCATCTTTGGGCCACCAAAAGCACATTTGGAACCACTAAGATCAGAGGAAAGGGGAAGGTCTCACAACGATTCAGTTGAATCCTATTCAGTTTGGATAAATGCAGCAGTGTTTACCTTGGCCTGCCTGCTCACCATCAATCTGATACGGTGTATTCAGAACTTTGCAATACAAACTCCGACACACTCCTGAGAGAGACGAGCAATGACCTGGAACCCGAACCATCAGGCTCCAGTCTACTACAGACGAACCCGCCCGTTTTTTCCCTTTTAATTCACCACGCCTAAATACCTGACGGCCATACCGGCCCACGAGAACCCACGTACCGGGTTGGAATTAACACCGGTCTTGAAACCCTGACTTCCCAACGCTACAAGCCCTGAAGAGTCACAGGCATTGACCTGCTGACAAAACACGTGTCGGCTGGCGTTGTTGTTTTTACATGAGTCTTCATAAAATCAACCCTATAGAAAACCACCGGTGTCGACCATTTCATTTTTTACAAATGTATCAAATACTTTTGATCATACATGTGTGCCCAGGACTGTGTTATTTGCAATACAAACTATATTCAGTGTTTGCAAATGTGATCATGTACCAGCCGTGTGCGTGATTTCCATTGGCTTGTGGTGGAACCAAGAGTGCAGTTCTCTCTGCCTGATCCATTAGATCTGTTATGGGCATGGAAACTCAGAACAGGTGGCAGTCATACAGCCTTACCTTCATGTACGCAAAGAATCAGCTTGTGTTAGGTGTGCCACAGGTTAACAGTGCCTGTCTTGGGGTCCAGTCTGTTCACCACTTAGCCACCTCTGTACTACTTCCATAGACCCTGACTCCCTGCACCAAGACAAGACGGAGACTGTTCTGGAATTCAACCAATCCCATTCCAAATACTTTAAATGTAAACTGATGCATGATGCCTCTGAAATAGAACTGGAATCGGCTGGGGGGCAGAAATTTAAATAAATTGCATACTAGGAAAGAATTGAGAAGAGAAACATTATAGTGGGCTGGGGCATGTCTACAGCAGGAAACGGTTGTTGAAAAGGCAAAGGTAGATTATCACGAAAGCGGAAAGGCCAGCATCTGAGCATATTATCAAGAACTCAATAAAAAGACAGCAGAAGGCAACTGTAATTCTTAATGAGGAGCTCTGTCAGAGAATTAAATCGACCTTTAACAAAAACCCAACCCGAATGAACTGTTCATTACAAACTGTTCCTTCACTTGAAATCACAAAAACTTTTATCTCTGAAGCTAAAACGTACCTCGCAAAAGAAAATTGGAACCAATGTGTGCCCAAGCATGACCTTCCCACCTGAATTCCAGCTCTTGTTATTTTCTGCAGATTGCTCATACAATATCCATCGGCTTAGTCTGAGTGCCCCCTGCGCTTCATTCTTTTCTATGCTCTTGCATGGAAGACACTGTGATATAAAGTGACCACGCTTCCTTACGAAAGAAAAGGTAATTACAATCATAGTATATTTAAAAAAGACCTACTTTCCTAAACAACCAGTGGGGAGCCGCACGGATCGGAGGGGGGGGGGGGGGTAAAAAACTGTACTTGATCACCACATCTCTCCTCCTTCTTTCTCTCCGGCACCGTTTCTCCCCTAGGGCCGGAACAGGAAGAACCCAGGCTACCCAGAGCCAATCACAAGGCTGGCGCTCAGCCAAGGAATGGGAGCCTGGGGAATGTTATCCACTCAGGCTGTAATGCAGCAGGCCCGGCTCCAGGATTTTTTTTTTGGGTGGGCCATGGGTGCATTTGGGTGGGCCACTGCAGGCTCGATTCGTTGCATACATGTCTGGGTAGGCCTGCGTCAGGGCCCTCCTTTATCTCTTCTTAGTCTTACAAGCCCCAGTAAAACGCAATCTTTTTCAAGTCTTTTTCTAAATATCATCACTCTCAAAAAGTGCTTTTTCCATGTAGTGTTCCTTTGATGGGAAGAGGAGGTTTCTGAGGTGGGAGTATCAGGCAAGTGACACTTCTCGGGCTCCCTCTGTGCGAGCCTTCAGGGAGAATCCCTCTTCATTACTACCTCCACCTGAACCCGGACTCTACAACGCACTCCCTTACAGGCTTGATTATCCACTACTCCTCTTCATGGCACCATATCTCACAGCTGACCTTGGGCCCCAGCCCCATATCAGGCACCATCGGGCTCCACTTTCATTATTCCCGGTAAAAACATTAGTAAAATCACCTTCAAACTTAAAACATTGAATATAGCAGTAAATATAATTAGCACACACTTTTAAAGTATGTTCCACAGTAGCCCTTATGACCCGACTGCTAATTAAATAAACAAAAACAGAAAGGCCGTGACAGGGCCGGCTTTAGCACTGATGTGAAAGTCTATTTTGGCACCACACAAATAACCTTTTTCTCTGTAAATACCTTTACTACCACCCTCCCCCAGTGCCCCTTATCTCTCCCTAGCTCCCCCCTCCACCCCATGACCTCTTCCTCGGATTCCCTCACTGTCACCCTCCACCAATGCCCCTCATCGCTCCATAACCCCTCCCCCTATTGACCTCCTCCTCGGACTCCTTCACTGCCACCCTCCACCAGTGCCCCTCATCTCTCTGTAGCCCCTCCACCCTCCTCAGACTCCCTCACTACCACGTCTACCAGTGTTCCTTATCTCTCCCTAGCAAGCCCTCCACCCCTCCAGCCCATGACCTCTTCCTCGGATTCCCTCACTGCCACCCTCCAACAGTGCCCCTCATCCTTACGTAATCCCTCTCTCATATGCATTTCATTTATTGAATAGCACTACTCATATCAGTGTAGTGTGTGTCAGTACTTTACACCACGCACACATTATACAGAGACAACGAATCATACCAGTATGTAAATCAGTCTACAGGGAATGTCACATAAGCCAATGAGGATTACAAGGTGTATGAATCACATGTCATCCATACTGGTGGGCAGTATATTTTAAGAGGGTTTGGTCTTTGGAACCAGAACCTTAGGATTTAAAGAGTATTCCATGGGGGTCAGCTTTACTGATAAAAATGTATATCTGCCCAAAAATACTCATTTTAGTAACATTAGAATAATGAAAGACATAGCAAGTTCTAACTATATCAAAAAACAAAAAAAGTGAAGTTCTAACTATACCATTCATGTTTGTAAGCAGCTCTTTGGTGACAGTTCATTGTCCTATGTTAGGATTGTAACTTCTGAACTGCAAGTAACACAAGGATCTCTGTGACAAAGGCAGTAACCCACTGAGCTGTCACATAAAATACAGTTCATCTGCATTTAAAAACTACTAACAGACAAATGATTGCTCTCCAGCAGGATCATTAATCACCAGCATTATTTGGAAATTTTGTATTGTCTTATTGTTGCCCTGCATCAGCCATGATAATGATAACAAGCATTTGCAATGCAATAGGTCTCGCATTAACACAAGTTTAAGCTATTGGCATTGTAAATGACAATGCCTTTTATTTATGTGTTTATTTTTAAAACATAAATAAAAGGCATTGTCATTTACAATGCTAATAGCTTAAACGCTCACAAATGTGAGACCTATTGCATTGCAAATGCTGTGTTATTAAAGCTGCCTTTCTTTTTCAAAGCAAACCCTCAATTTAGGAAACAGCAACCTAGCAGTGGAACCTTCTTTTGACCAGCACCTAACAGGAGATACCCCCACATATAATTTGAAACCCCCAAATTACTCAACGGGTCGTTGTGTGCACACCGTATAGCACCCAATACAACAATGCTTATTCCCTCAGGAACTTCATACATTAATTACACCAGCGAGGGTGCACCACAACATTCAGCATTGCATATATAGACTTTAACAAGTCACAAAGAGTGTTGTTCCTCAATAGGATTTTATTTCAAACAACACAGTTGAAGCATCACACAGCCGACGCGTTTCGTCCCAACATGGGACTTCTTCAGGGCTTCTACAAATGATGTCAATCTTCTGCGAGCACCAGTCTGGTCACAGAGGCACCGTGAGTGACAAAAAGAAAAGCGTCTCCTTACTAACTAATGATAAATCCAAAAAGGGTCCCGTAGGTATAATCAATAGTCACTCAAAAGGAAAGCTCTACTGGGTTCAGTCAGAGTTCCATCTGGTATCATGTAATAAACCGGTTTCCTATCTAGAGTCCGTACGTCATGAACATTCACAGTTCTCAGATGGACGGGAAAGATGCAAATATATTGCAGTGCCACTATCTGCCGGTCTAAGATTGGACCGTGTGGCAAGGATTCCAAATGCGATTCCCCGAGGCGACGCGATGCGTCCTTCGGGCCCTCAATTTATTCTGCCGCTTTAAGAGGCAAATAATATGGTGCCTTTTAGTAAAAGAAAAAAATTCCATATTACTGCATCAGACATACTGGAAGGGCTACTGGAGGGTCTGTGACAGGTAAACTACAATAGTCCAACTCACTAGTACTTATTTTAATGACTACAGCAGGATAAATTGTAATGCAAATTTCTGCAGTGAGTGCAAGGTTCCTGAGAAGTTTGGCGCCCTTTGGTGGGCTCTGGATGGTGTAAACTTTGAAATGCTTAGAGTGCAATGACGGTCAGCCTGTGTGTCCCAAAACACAGTGCCCGCACCCTGGGCACACGCTGGAGTCTCTACGCCAAACCACTTCAAAGAGTGTGGCATCCAAAGAAAGGCACAACCATCTAGTCTTAGACCTAGCAGCGCAATATTTAATAACATTTTCTGCAGCCAGGAGTGCGCGGGACACTGGTGTTGTGTGGAAGACGGTGCTCCATGAGGCAGATACCTGCTCATAGCAACCCTCTGGCCACTGGAGTCTGGTCAAGAAGGCACGCCAGACTAGCCCTTGTCGCGACAGATGCATGCATTAACCGTTCTACGGGTGTGATAGTGTGTGGAAAGTAGGAATGCACCTAGTCACAAAATGAGTCGGGAACTGTATCAAGCTGTGTATTTTCTATAAAGTGCCCCCTGCCACAAACTTGTAGGTCCATAGCGTTGCCACTATCTGGCAGACTACAGTTTGCATCAGGCTCACTGAGCTATCTTTTTGTGACCTCATAAGTAAATAACAAGTAATATCCATGAAAAACAAAAATGAACACAATTGGCGGTAAGGACTAGCACACAGGAATTTAAATGAGAAGTATGAAACTGTAGAAGATAAAAGGGAGTAAACATATGAAAATCAAAGCAAAACGTCTGATACATTTCCAACCATCCTAAGTGCAGGCTTAAACCCTCCGATGAGGGCAGTGAGGTTAAGGGTTAGCAAGGTGAAATCTACAAAAAA
Organism: Lissotriton helveticus; assembly: GCF_964261635.1. NCBI lineage: Eukaryota > Metazoa > Chordata > Amphibia > Caudata > Salamandridae > Lissotriton > Lissotriton helveticus. The sequence continues at coordinate 1,705,014,271 of NC_136067.1, forward strand.
AAATATAAAGAGGACATGCCTCTTACCAGCAGACAGTCTGCCAGAAGACCACAACACACCAGCCAACTGTTTTGTGCACAGAGAGTAAAATAATAATTATAACGCCAAGATTGAGTTTCAGAGCAAACAACCACTGAGGAAAAGTAACCTAATTCTCACTTTGTGGTTATGTGAAAAAACTTAAAAAACAAATATATTAGTGAATCAAAAGCTGCTTCCTGCACATCTCCTCAGTCGCAGAAACGGGCAATCCTACATGTCATGTTATGGTGGTCACACAAAAGTGGCAAACCTCATTCCACGTTAAGGTGTTCTTTATGGATAGGATTGAAACATGAATTTTAAAAAAAATGCAACTTCATGCACAATTCTTAATTTCTATCTGTCTGCTCCATCCTAAATGCGCTCAAAAAAGGAACAGGTAAATAAGATCATCTTCAATAAAAAGAACTGATCCGTACAAGGTTAATCTAATCTGATGAAGAGGGCCCCACATACTTCCTCCTACTCAACCCGTGATGCAAGCCGAGCCTCTGAGAAGCAGTGGTGGATTTAGGGTTCACTGGAAAACAAGTAACAGTAACCTAACTAAAAAGACATCTCCCATCTGTGCTACTAAATCCAAGTGCGCAGAAAGTTATTTAAATTGGACCAATACCAGATGTTCCAGTGTGTTGTTAACTCTGAATGCCTCAAACTCCTGCTTCAAGCTCACAAGTCTATTTTTCTTTATCCAACAGCCTCGATTGCACTTCCTCTATGCCTAGATCCTCAATGCCACCATCACCACCATTTAGGTCACATTTAGCCTGTGGGAGGAAGAAGGTACTGAAATGAATTATTACAGCAGAACAGGAGGCAAAGGTGACCGTTGTCGCCTTTCGCCAGTGGAGATGAAGAGGTGAAGAAATAAACAAAGCCTCGTTCACATGTAAATAGTCTTTTAAAGACCTGTGAAGTACTCGGATGCGGCTGCGATAATCTCTAAAACTGACTGTGTGTGTATTCGCCGGGAAGCTGTCTCAGCCCGGGCGCACACACCCAGAGACAACCCTTTGAGCCTAATGCCGTTGTGCGCCTGCCTTCAAGCCCTCACTGCGAGGGCCAAGGCTCCTGTTTGGATGGGCCAGGCTCATGTTTGGGTGGGCCTTGCCCACCCGGCCCACCCGCTAGAACCGGGCCTGTAATGCAGCCTGCATGGAGAACGTGCAAAGTGTGCAATATGGGTTTGGCTGTCCATTCTTGACCCCTTGGAGTGGGCAAATCACTCCTCTCCCTGTTCCCTATATCATTGAAGCAGGCCCGCCCTGCCCGCTAACCTACCGCAGCAGGAAAACATAAAAGTTATTATCATTTTATGTTTCCTTTATTTCACTACTGTAAAGCAGTGGGACGACGCTCGGAGGAGCCACCGCTGTAAACAACGTGTTTCTTCTGGATGAGAAGAGCCTTCATCAGAAACACGTTGCAGTACAAATGAACCATGGGCCTATCCCAAATGAACAAGGAAGGCATCGCCCTTGGAGCAAAGGGGAAAACGCAGAGTTACCAAATGCTGTACAAGCAAGAGCGATACGAACGCTAAATAATTTGTAGCCATTCTTCTTTTTAGTTTCAAAAGAGAACTTTATTTGAAAAATAAAGAGGTGTCAATATAAAATACATGTGACTAATCATCAAATAATGCAATACAAATGTATTCCAGCAGTAATACTTGAATAAAAATAAAGGGTAACAATCACTATAATGAATGCAAGAAATAGTTTGTTAAATAGTAGCCATTCTTCTGTTCCCTGTTTTCTGCCTAAACTCTTGCAGCAGAGAGATTTTTTTCAGGAATTTGAATAACCTGAAGAAAAGAAATTAGCAACAGATGGGCCGTGTATGAATGTGTAAATTAGTAGAATTGCTCTGCACTGGCATTACCATGGAGATTATAGCTGCGAAAAGAAATGAGAGTTCTCAGCTACCGAGATCTCCACTGTGGCATCTTTCAGTTTTCGAGGGGGAGGGAGGTGTTTTGCCTTTATATTACAAAAAAACGCATTTCTAGTACTTGCCGCCTGTTTACTGCTTTGCCCCTTTGTCACTTCACAACCCCCCAGCGAAAGTTTTCAAACAGCATATACTGTCGAAATTCTAACTTGTGCTAGGAAAATATTGTACAAGACAGACAGACGCACGCGTTTCTTTCCTTTTAAATTAGAAAAAAAATCATAGGTGTATTGCTGTGAATATTTCAAAACATGTTGTAAGTTAAGTTAGATTTATCTTGAACGCATAACCAATGTTTATTTGCTCATCACATTCTCAAGCACAGTACCCACGTCTCGTAGCACATTTCCGAGGTATTGTTATCTCTGATCAAAAAATGCATTCCATGACACATGTTCCACATACACTTACTGTGTATTTAGTCATAAACAAATGTGTAAAAAAAGTCACAAATGCACATTTTCTTCTGGTTAGCCTAAACAACGGAAACTTTCATCCATCACAAACGGTGCGCTCCTTTGTAGGCCTTTCATTTTCCATTCTCGTCATTTCTTCTTATGTCTTAACTAGGATTTCCACTTTTACCCAGTTTCGGCTTTCCCGGGTATATAATGTTCCCTAATTGCTCGCCTCTCGCAATTAAGTAACTTTTTCAATTTTGTGGTTATTTCTTACTAGACCTCAATCAGAGTCCTTATTTTACAGGAGTGGTGTAGTGTTACATGTGAAATATTTTAAAGATCTTTAGAAAGATGCATAAACTTTTCTAGCTGATTCATACCCCCAAATCCCTAAAAATAACATGTTGATTGTGATTTGGGAAAAATAACATCAAGTCGATGCCTCTTAATGTGAGCGAAACAGAAGCAAAATGTGGATTTCGAATGAGGGCTGCCCTTGTGTGCTGCGGCGTCTGATTAACAGTTTATCAATTCAGTTTGCTATTTTTGATGGTTTAGGATGAAAAGGCATTATTAAATGCCTTTCAGATGTAACATTTTAAATGTAGATTATTGTAATAGAAGAGGTTTGTATGTTTTTAGCTGCTTCCAATTTGCCTAGAAAGTGGATCTGAAACACATTACCTGCCGAGACATATACAAGTTAATAAATTGGAGAAGCAGGAATTATGGGCCAGATGTACGACTGGATTTTGCATGCGCAAATGGGTTTGCGACCCGTTTGCGCATGCAAAAATCCTGTGGGCCATATACTAACACTATTTTGCGAGTCGCAAAATAGTGTTTATCGACTCGCTATTAGGAAGGGGCGTTCCCTTCTTAATAGCGACCTAACAACCCATATAGAAATGTTTTGCAACTGCAATTGCGTTTGCAAAACACTCGCAATTTACCGCCCTCTTCAAGAAGGTGGTAATGCAATTGTAAAAGTGAAGGGGTCCCCAGGGGACCCCTCCCCCTGTGCAAATGCACGAAGAAATACTTTTAAAGGACAGGCACTGGTCCCAGCGATCACTAACTGTCCTTAAAAAAATGAAACTAAAACGTTTGATTCTTTATTTTTTTGTTTTAAATATGTCCCGTTTTCCTTTAAGGAAAACGGGCTGCATTTAAAAAAAAAAAACGACGGGGCGTGGCTAGCAGCCAAGCATGGCGGCCGCATAGCGTGAGAGCTCCTAGGGGCACTGTAGCCTTACAGCATATCCGACACATTTATCCGCTACCCCGCCCGCCTGAAGCGGCGGCGTTCGGGTCCAGGGCCGATGCGGTGTCACCGCTCTGACTTTTGAACAATTCGGAGGACCGGAGCCTACAATATTCCCAGTGGCAAGTCTGGGCCTACCGCCGGAGGAGCAGCACCGGCCTTGCGTACCACCCAGGCCCCGGCGGAAGTGCAACCGAGCCGGCCGAGGGGGGCAAACACATCCCGGTACCCACCTACCAACGCACGGCCGGCCTGAAACATCTGGTGGCATCATCCGGCAACGCACACTCGGATAATTCATCCACACGGGGCCGGCGCAGCGCACTGGAAAGAACTAATCCAGCCTTGGCCGCGCTGAACAGCGCTGGAATCTCGACCTCTCTTTCCCCCCCCCCCGGGGGCTGGCAGGCTGCAGACGACGGCTGCGGCGATCCCTGAGCCCCGCTTGACGGTGGGGCCGCAGTGGACAGACATACCAGCTCCGAACAGGGGTAAGAGACATCGGTGCCCCCGGGGGACGGCGCCATATTGTGGTTCAGCACGGAGCTCGAAGGGGAGCATCAGGGCCCGCATACTGCCTGGTAACAGCAGCAGCCCTGACCTGGTGAGGACATAGACCCGGTACACTGAGGCTTGCCTGGCCTCTGGGTGGGCGGCTGCCCGAGATCGGAACCTGCGCCATCTGGTGTGCCCGAGGGTGGTAGAACACCACGGAAGAACGTACTTAGAGGCTGCGGCGACCGTTCCTGCTCAAGGTGAGAGTATCGAAGGGCGAGGGCGCGAAACCCGAGACGCGGAATACAGCGACTCTCCAGAAACCTGCACAGCCACCGCCGCAGCTGTCCTACACCGCCATACCGACCGGTGAGACCTGCACAGCCGACGGAGGGCGAAACTCTGTACGAAACCCATCGACCCGCTACTCCCGGGCTGGTGCCTACAACCGGCGGAATCGGCTGTGGCACACATTGCGAATAAACTGAGCAAGACTCCGACATTCACGAGCCCCAGCACCATGGCGGGCAAAGGCCTTCGGAGCGGATCCACTCAGGCCAAATTGGACAAATTTGCTTACGGACATCAAGGGCAACAGCAGCATACAGGGCGATCCTCCGCTGGCCATACCCATACCCATGACACAGAGGGAACGACAAAAGTAACGCTGGAAGACATCATGAAAACACTCTCAGAGGTCAAAACTACGGTGGGCGCCATCTCCTCTGAAGTCTCCTTGCTGCGAGCGGACTTTCACAAAATGGCGGAGAGGGTGTCGCAAGTGGAGGTGGTCACGAAGTCGCTTGTGGAAGACACCTCGGAACTCCAAGTGGCCATGGAAAAAATGCAGAAAGTAACCAAGCTCCTGCACGACAAGCTGGACGACCAGGAAGGGCGTTCGCGACGCAATAACGTGCGCATCCTTGGGCTTCCGGAGACGGAGGGGAAGGGGGCCATGGACCTCTATGTCGAGGATCTCATCAAAACCTCACTGCAGCCCAAAGGCCTGTCCAACTTCTTCTCGGTAGAAAGAGCACACAGAGTCCCGGGAGGCCCGCCCAAGACGGGAGCAGCACCAAGACCTGTGCTAGCCCGGCTCTTCAATTTCAGGGACAGGGATGCGATCCTACAGGCGGCAAGGAACTCACCACCGGTGCGGATCCAAAATGCGACATTGGCCTTCTTCCCCGACTACACGGCTGAGGTGGCCAGGCGCCGTAAGTCCTTCACGGAGGTTAAAAAAGCGCTACGGGACAGGGAACTACCGTACTCTATGCTATTCCCCGCTAAACTGAGAGTTGTGGCCGAGGGGAAAACTTGGTTTTTTGATACGCCGGAGGTGGCACAGGAATGGCTGGAGGGCTGGAGACCGGTGGGTCAGCGAAACCGCCCACATCGAGACCGGCCGCGACATCGTACCAACGTGGCATCGCACAGTCAGGCCTCCCAATCGCCCCGTCAGGAAGGCGCGGAAGAGACGGAATCGGATCTGGAGAGGGACCCGCTGGACTCTGGACAATTGGCTCCGGCTTGAAACCAGACTATATTGGTATAAGACTGAATGTGCCGCAGACGCCGTGGATCTGACGCGGCTGAGTAAGGTGGGCACAGGCAGTGCCCGTGGGAAACTCACCAACCCCACAAGCAAGTAAGATGACTGGGGAAGGACTGAAGCACTCTGCGCAGTTGGGGACACGGGCGGGGGTTGGTCCGTGGAGCAGGGTAGCAGGGAGGGGGGTCGGGACTGAAGTTTTCTTGTTCGAACTCATGTTTTTGTTTATAGTCATCATTCAGCACTTACAATGTCTTACCACCCTGCCATTTATATGTCTCCTGCACGGCATGACACGACACTGTCCGTGCGCTAATCCGAAGGGCACGTTGTATGCACTGCTCTCTTACCGACTTAATGGCCAGGCCAATTAATCATACGCCCACAGTGGGCTCCCCTGTGGCTAGAGGGATACCCCCACTGCGCATGCTAACGTGGAATGTCAGAGGCCTGGGTGATAAAATTAAAAGAGGCTTGGTCCTGCAGGCCATAAAACGACACAGTCCGGATGTGGTACTCCTACAGGAAACCCACCTCACAGGGTCCACCTGCAAAGCACTTGATAGGCGTGGCTACACAATGGCGATACACGCAGAATTCACTGCTGGCTCCAGGGGGACGGGTATACTGGTAAAAAAGTAATCCCCCTTTATTATAACACGCCGGGTGGCGGACGACCAGGGTCGTTTTGCTGCAGTCCATGGGCAATGGGAGGGCAGATCTCTGAATGTGATATCGGTTTATATCCCCCCAGCACTACACTCTGTGGCCCTGCCTGCACTAGGCAAGTTCCTCCTTGACCTCCCTGATGGCGACATGATTGTTGGGGGGGACTTCAATGCAATCGTGGATCCACTTAAGGACGCATTTCCCTCTAGGACCCGAACGCGAGGTGCTACACCTCTATCGGATTTCATAGAAGCCCTGGGTCTTATAGACGTCTGGCGACAACTGCATACCGAGGCCACTCAATACACTTATTACTCAGCTGTACATAATAGCTTATGCCGTATAGACTATTTCATGGCACTGGGGTTGGGACTGGACATGGTGGACAAGGTGGACATACTGCCCAGGGGTATCTCCGATCATTCTCCAATTGTCCTGTCGCTTACCACCGGGGGGAAAAGTTGCGCACGGATCTACCCAATTTACCCCAACTTTTTGAAAATCCCCAAGATTCGGAAAAAGCTCAAACTTGTAACAACACAATATTTTGCTGAAAATACAGGCACAGTGATATCACCATCCACCCTGTGGGAGGCGTACAAGACAGTACTCAGGGGGGCGGCCATTGCAACAATAACGGGGCACAAGCGGTATTCCCGAAAAGAACTCACAGAATTGGAACTTACACTCAACACGGCTAACAATGCACACATGGCAGACCCCTCCCCGTCCACGGCACACACCCTAGTAGTTCGGCAGCAACAATACCTAGCTCACCTTAAAACGACAGAAAAGGGTTACATCGCCAACACCAAACATAGAATATACGATGTGGGAGACAAAGCGGGTCGCATGCTGGCATGGCTAGATAAGAGGGGGACTGGAGCGAGAGGCATTCAGAGACTACACACAGAGGACGGGCGGACACTGATGCACCCAGAAGACATAGTTTGCGCATTGGCACAACATTACCAAACAATCTACACACCAGACCGAAGGGTCACACAGCAGATGGCAGCAGCAACATTAGCGGATATTGCCGTCCCCAGCATTGCACAGGAGGATAGGGATGCCCTAGAAGTAGACCCGACGGAGGAAGAAATCCAGCTGGCGATCCAGGCGTTACAGTCGGGTAAAGCTTTGGGGCCAAATGGGATACCGATAGAGTGGTACAAGTCCATGGCTCCAGAACTCAGTGCCCCATTACTGGCCATGTATTTAGACAGCAGGGATAGAGCAGAGCTGCCGCTGGATCAACGCACGGCCACGATAGTAGCGATACCCAAACCGGGGAAACCCCCGACTGACTGTACCTCATATCGCCCGATATCGTTACTGAATGTTGAGGCCAAGATATTAGCTAAACTTCTTGCCACCCGCTTGATGCCCCACCTCAGCACCTTGATCCACCCTGACCAGTCGGGCTTTATGCCCCACCGAAGCACTGCGATGAATCTCCGAAGAGTTCATGGTGTGATGGCCCGTGCGCACCTCCTCACAGAGCAGGCTGTGATTCTCTCTCTCGACGCTAAAATGGCATTCGACCTTGTGGAGTGGGAGTATCTCTTCACGGTACTAGAACGTATGGGATTTGGGCCGCAGTATATAGCATGGATACGGCTGCTTTATACGAAGCCCGTCGCGCAGGTAGTAGCCAATGGCCACATATCGCCGACGTTCCTATTAGGCAGGGGGACTAGACAGGGTTGCCCCTTGTCCCCCTTGCTCTTCGCACTGGTGCTTGAGCCCCTGGCAGTTCAGATCAGGTCTACGCCCTTATTCGCAGGCATTAGGTGGGAGGAGGGGTGGGAGGACAAAGTCTCCTTATATGCAGATGACATGCTCATCTACATGACTGCACCTGAAGCCGGCATCCCGGCCCTGCTAGAACTCTGTAACACTCACGGACACACGTCGGGCTACACCTTGAATTGGTCGAAATCTACCATATATACATTAAAAGGCCCGGCGCCGAGATTGCAGGAGAGCTGTCCTCTGCTTACGACAACGGCCTCCTTCAAATACTTAGGTATTATCATCACAAGTAAAGAAGCAGACTTTTTTGCCAGCAACTTAAAGCCGCCCATAGATCGCCTACGGGCGGACGTTAAGCACTGGGCGGCCCTGCCCCTGACCCTACTGGGTAGGGCAGCATTATATAAGATGATGGCCCTCCCGAGACTCCTCTATGTTCTGGAAAATACTCCGCACCTGGTGCCACCACGCTACTTCAAGCAGATCGTGGCGCTGGTCAATACCTTGCTCTGGAATACTGGCCCGGCACGTATAGCTTACGACAAGCTGGTTAAAAGCTGGTACGAGGGGGGAATAGCGCTCCCCAACATTCAACTATATTACTGGGCGGCCCAACTGAAAATTATAAACTACTGGATCCACGCCCCGAAAGAGGACCCTGCCTATCGAGCAGATTGGTCGCAACTTGGAACGGACTGCATGCTGTCTGTTCTCTACAACAAATCACAACTTAAAACCCTCCTTGGCCCAACCAAACATACGGCGGCCCTGTGGCACGTGGCGCAGGCCCGACTGGGATGGGTGGGTCGAATCACCAAAATGACACCGTTATGGGACGCGAAGGCATTGGGGAACCTCAGAGGCTGTAAGGGATTTGAGCGGTGGGACTCCGTAGGCATTTCTACGGTAGGGGACCTCTGGGACAATGACACAGTAATACCCTTTTCACACCTGCAACAGCAGTATAACCTTAGACCCACAGAAACATTCAGATATGTTCAAATCAGACACGCATTACTACAGGCGATTCCTGCAGGCACCACTCTACCAGACTCCTCCCCGTTAGAAGATAGACTGCTAACAGAATTCATGGTCCAAAGCGCTACATCCCTTACGTATAAAAAACTGATTAATAATCTCAAAGACCCAACGCTGAAATTAAAAGAAAAATGGGAAGGGGAACTAGGTGGGACAGATGAATTTGAATGGAATGAGGCGTTGGCCTCCCCGAGGGAGGTGGGAATCTCAAGTAAACTCAGACTGGTGCAGCTTAAAATCCTGCACCGCATCTACTATACAAGGACGCTATTGCATAAAATACAGAGAGCACCACATCCCTTTTGTTTGAGAGGCTGCGGGGAGGAGGGGACACTGTTGCACACACTGTGGGAATGCTCGTGAATACGTGAATTCTGGAGGCAAATACTGCGCTCGATCTCCCAAGCCCTTAAACTCTCTATACTACCTGAACCACGTAAGTGCCCTTTGAACATCTGGGACCCCAATGACCTGAATAGATACGAACTGATTTGGGCGACTCTGGCCATGACAGTGGCTAAGCGGGATATAGCACAGAAGTGGGGCGCACCAGACCTACCCACCGCCAGTAGATGGGCTAAGAACATGGACATCCTAATGATAACAGAAAGGGCAGTATACGTGCTCCGTGCAGCACCCTGCAAATGGAACAAAGTGTGGGCGGCATGGAATGTATATAGGGGAGAACTCTGTGACCCCTTACCAGAGGGAGAAGACCCTGACTCGGAGGGGGAAGAGGAGTAGCGGAACGAATAGGGGGTAGTCACCTCAGTCACAACACATTAAGACATTATTGGATCTGACCTGGCTGTATACCGGCGTGCACGCTCGGACACATGATGATAAGGGTTGTGGATGGAGACATAACGGCTATGATGACACATGGTTGGGGGGGGGGGGAAAGGGAGTTTGTTGTTTCTTTACTGTTAAAAAGTGATGTGATCATTGACTCGTGTGTGAGGGAAAGGGAGACGGAGGGACACAATACAAGCAACAGGACCATTGGTTGATGTATCTACAAATCTCCTAAGGTTTACTGTAACAAAGTCCTTGCTACGAGGCAGTTTCTTGTCGCAAACGTAAAAGTTGACATGTACTGACTGTAACAAATGTCGTAAACATGTATGTAACTGATTCACCACTATTCCTTCCTATTAATAAAAGTTAAAAAAATAAAAAAAAATAAAAAAAACGACTTTATTTAAAAGCAGTCCCAGACATGGAGGTCTGCTGAGCCCAGCAGGCCACCATACCTGGGAGGGCCAGCCATTCTCAATGGGGTTGCAAATTACGGGTGCCTCATGAATATTGATGAGGCCCCATTGAGAATCACAAACTGTGTCTCTGACACTGTTGTACATGTCATTTTGCAAGTTGCAAATTGCGACTCGCAATTTGCACCTCGTGAAATAACATGGTCGTACATCTTGCCCTATATCTCTAATGTTTTATTCGACAGCAGACAGTTAAGCTAGTAGTTATCAATGCCATGATTAGCCTAAGTAATGAATATTGAATAGTTTGTCTTAAATGTGGTGACACCGAACAGTCCAGCCGTGCACAGTTCCTAAGAACTTCGAGATGCAGCATCCTTATTAACATCTTTAGAGCTCTGCTACACTACAAATAAAGCAACAAAATATACATGCCTATGTAATGATTTTTTTTATCATTCTCTGAGTTGTCTCCCTACCTGAAAAGTCCATTCATGGAACATTGACATGAGAACTGGGCATGGCCTCGCAGACCACCACCCCGAGATGGATCTGCAACTGAATTGCCTGTGATTAAAAAAATTCAAAACACTATGATCAGTCGTCATCTGAATCCTCTCGGTGTCCTCAGTTCACCAACATCTTATTGCCTGAGTTCAAAAGGGAATCAAACTATTCACTCTAATTATGATGTAGAAAAGTTAGTTTTCAGCTAAAAGTATAAAAAGGAAAATAATTACTGTTACTTTACAAAGTATGCTACTCTGTGTAGCCTGCATTCATGATTCTTAACTGCCAACCTAAACGAAAGACAACATGCAAAAACGTCTTATAAGGACTTCCAACTCTCTATAATTGACCAGGGGCGTAACACAGGCCCACGCATCCCCCGCAGTGCGGGGGGGCCCTTAAGCTCAAGGGAGCCCCCTCAGCACTGCACTTCGGCCTGAGAGCTCCTAATAGAGTCCGAAGGGGGCCCTTCCACGTACCTGGAAGGGGGGGCCCCCTCAATTATCGTTACGCCACTGTAATTGACCTTCCAATCCTTCTATGTTTGTGCCTGGCCATCTAACCTTACCCTTTAAGTCTATTTCCATGGCCCAAACCAATCAACCTAAGCCAGCTAAAGTTGTAACAATGCCACTGAGTAAGACACCTTGTCCTGTACCCTAGATATCCTATGTAAAGATCAAAGACTGCCTCTGAACCCAGATTTCCACAGGAGCTTAATGCAATAATAAGCACTGGTCATCAATCAGTTTGCTGTCTCAATCAAACATCGTTAAAAGCAAACCAAACTGAACTTTGATAGTCCCATGAAGTTCCTGGATTCCTTGAAAGCACTTTCAAACAAACAAAATATTTAAATTCCTCTTCACTCAAGCTCTTGCGCTAGAATTTCCAAACCACATGAAATTAGCTTTACACCAGCCACAATTCATGCTCCTCATGGTAAATCACTGTTTAACATACTCCCAGTCTCCTAAAACTTCATGCTAAAGACCTTGCTTCCAAGGTAGCTCCCCTTTACTCTGAAAGAGTCTCAACATTACCATGATTGTTAGAAATAAACCCTTCTTACTAATTCCCTCATGAGCATGCATAGCTTCTACCTTGAGACCTCTAAACCTTATTTACCTGAAGCATGTTGTCTCAAATATCAAACCTTATGCTGATTGTGCCACCCCAGTAGACCTAATACAAATGACCGAAGCTGCAGCCGCTGGGACTAAAACACCAATCATGCTGATAATCGAAAAATACAAGCCCACTGGTGAGTGCTTATTTACAGCAAATGCACTCTCTGCCGTGAACACACTACCCTCTAGCAACTGATTAGCAGTGTTTGGCATTCAGAACTATTACCCTATAACGGATGTATGACGTTACAACGCATACTTTTACATCGCATGCCTTTACAACGAGGTTTTTACATCGCATACCATTACAACGCATAGTGCTTTTAGGCGCTGGATAGTGATTTATTTAATTTACTATTCCAACTCCAGTCCCCGTGGATAGTAGGGAAGGTGTTGGATAGTATATTAAATACATTCCCTATCCTAGAGCGCCCCCCAGCGCTATGCGTTGTAATGGTTTGCGTTGTAAAAGTTGCGTCGTAATGGTAGTGCGTTGTAAAAGTTTCGTTGTAAAGGATGTTTCCCCCCTATAACACACTGGTTGAAGCAAACCTTCAAAACCTCACAAAAAAGTAGGCCTCTCGCACGAGCCAATGCCAAATCAGATTTGCATGCACACTGTTCTGTCCAAGAGCATATACCTTTAATCTCAGCCCCTTTACTAGCTCATATTTGCATGACTCTGCCCACTGCAGTCCAACACAGTCCGGTATATACGTTTGTGTCTTGTTAAACCATTACTGCTAACATGAAGCATGATAGAACGACACACCTGTAGCACTAAGTAAATACAGACTAACAAACATCTCAACAATGAAAACTTCACATCTGGGACTGCATTTGATGCTACCGAGAGTGTAAAATAGGCCCTGCAGCACAAGGGGCTCCAGCCCTCCAGGGGTCTCCAATCCTTTCACAGGGGCCCCAATCCACCCGTGGTCAACGAGTGTTTATTAGGTATGAGAGGCTCCCTGACCCTGCTTAACATTCTGCAGGTGGGTTCTTCGTTGTATGTTATGCCCCTTAATTTGCCAATTTGGAGAGGCTCGCCGGGTGATGACATGTTTCTTAGCATGATACATATTAGTGCACGCCTGCATCCTGCACATTGACTCTGAAGGAAAAAGACTAAGCAGAAAAAATTATGTTACTTAATGATGATTATTTTTGTCAATTTTAAATACCGTTTAAACGCTATTTTTGTTGTTTGTGTGTGACCACATTTTGCTGCTGATGCTTCAATTGTGTATTCAGTCGGACTGCCCCTTTAAGGAGGGCAAACTGCTATTGGCAAGGCGGGGGCTATGTCTGATGGACATGGCTGTGTGCAGCAGTCCCAGGAGACACGTGCAGGTGAAATGGAAGAGATGCCAGTCTGATCCTGGGGCAGCTCCAGCGTTCCATCTCTTGCTGTAATACTCTTGCAATTGAAATGACACGATTGTAAGTAAGCCTGAGCTTTATCTAATGACTTGTCATCTAAGTGGCAGTAAAGGAACCACAAAAGAAATTGCATTTCAAGTAATAAATGGGTAACCTGTCGCATACCGAGCTTTTAATGCTGGGGAGAGGTTCAAGGATTTCATTTTCAGCCATTCTCCTCTTGCTTCTATTAGTCTAGAGTGTGTTCAAAGAACAAAAAGTATTTCACTAAACTTTTTAATTGCGTTTCTCTTTAAAAAAAAAAAGTGGGGCTCTTGCATAGAATTAGAGGTATGATATTCAGTAATTGAGTGATAAGCACAATTATACAACACACAAGCTACAACCACCAGTAGTGGCAGCTAACGGGCATCAGTGGTGAGGCGGGGAGGGGGTGGGGTTGAAAAAACAAAAAGGGAAAACAGAAACTTTACAAAAAATAAACTTAACATACCGGCGGCTGCCTCTCCTCTGCCCTTCTTCCACGATGGAGGAACAGGAAGCACTCAGGCTTCCAGACTCCTCTAGCCAATCACAACGCTGCAGCGTTGTGATTGGTCTGAGTGCCGTGGCTCAGCGCTCAGACAGGGAATGGGAGCCTGGGTAAGTTCCTCACCAGGCTGTGCATTACAACCTGGTGGGGAACGTGCACAGTGTGCATGACTGTTTGGCCGGCCCAACCTTCTTGAGCACTTGGAGAGTGCCCACCACTCCTCCCCTGCTCTTTGGGCAGCCCCGCCAAGCCACACCCGCACCTGGAGACCTGCTAGGGAAAAATAAAATGATACCATGGCGTTATTATCATTTTATTTTTCTTGTGGGGCGACGCTCCTCAGCTTCCACACATATTCAATGGAAATGATATGCATTGCTTGTTTGTGGGTGTACTGTCTGTCACATATGTTCATACTTCATGTATGTTTCTTACAGAGAAACCGTTGCAACTTTGTAGTTAAGTGTGACACTCCACGCCATAGAAATAACATCTGGGCCCCTTAATAACTTTGAATTCCCCTTGACTAGCCTGAAATTAGCTTAATGGTGAGAAGGTTCAAAATTAAACTATTAGAATTTATTGTGGGGAGGCGATGAGATTCAAATCCTATAAGTATGCAACCCATGACTTCTCAATTTAATATGTAAATCGTCATATGAAACTTTCTCTGTAAAGAATTCAAGCACTTTTTGTAAATGACTACCAAATGTTGCAAGCCTGACGTGCCAAGTTCCATTCAATGCATTTTCCTTGTTTTGTGAAAATGTTTTCCAGGGTGTTTTTTTGGCTTACTGAGCAAAGCTGAATTCCAGTGACCATATACTAGTGTTGTCTATGTGTGTAAATGTTCATAAACAACAGATAATCCTTTGAGAACAACGGAGGTAAAGGCTCTTGCACCTGTCAAGTCAGCACATACATTTATGTACGCCTGCCTTATATGTTCACATGCATCCGTGGTTGCAAACATCACCCGTGGTGTGAAGAACCATATAGTTTTTATCTGGGCTGTCCAATTATGCAGTTAAAGAACAGATCCACAGTCCCATTTTCCAACAGGTATCCAAACCTTTTCCAGTTCATGGCAATACAATGCTGCAAAACGAACTCAGAAAACAGAACCCCCAACCAACCTTATTAGCTGCCCACCATCTTATGCACAGTCTAACGGCTAGAGCGGTGGACCTCAAAGCTGACCGTCTGTAAGGCAACTGGTGCTCATGTAAAGCGCTCAGATACCCTCAGGTGAAGTGCGCCATATAAAAACTCTGAAAAAGAAACAGATATGTCCATAAATTGTTTACAAATTAAGCTGTGGGTTATCATTTATATTTGATATCAGAATTGACATTTATACACCAAAATATCATGAATGCAGAGTGTGGCATAAACATTCATTGATGATTTTAAATCTTTGTCCTGCCCATCTCCAGCCTATTAATTTATCCATCGGGGATAGGGGATGAGCTAGTAGTACATATAGAGACAAAGGTTTACAGGGCTCTTGAATAGGGTGACCATGGGTCCTGAATTTGCCGGGACAGTCCTTGCTTTTTACTAGCTGTTCTGGCAAATTTGGCTCATGTCCCATTTTTTAGGTCGAGCATTCGAGACCTCTTGTATATACGTTAGTATATACTTATATGTGTATGTACTTTGTGAACTCTGGGGATCAGCCCTAGGACTTGTCTGCTTCTGCCTAGGGATTTTTGTTTTCTGTTCAACTGCCTCTATTTAACTCTCTTGATAGAAAACGACCAGTAGAGGTCAGTAAAATACCAGAATTGATTTTTGGTGAGGGACTTTCTTTTTTGTATTTTTCTGGCAACAGCGGGTGAGGCAGGGGTGGCAGCTTCTACCTCGGAAGGCTGTTTACATGACTTTGTTGGTTGATTTGGATTTAGATCTTAACAATGTAGCCATAACCGAAAAGGCAACCCTGTCCCCCATCACTCTGAGTAATAGTTTCAGTATTATGAAGAAGAAGTTTTCTTCAGCTGCTCAAAGGGAACTTTAATGAGTTTTTCTTGTTGCAAATAGAAATGAGCTTATGAACAATCCTGCCATGATGATGGCGACGTCGGTGAAATTTAAACTGGTGCATATTTATGTGCGGGATTCTTTGGGGGATGTCATTTGGAGCCCATGAGTGGATGTTAGACTGAAAATGCCAAACCCTCTAATCAGAATGTTTTAATATCCAAGAGTAAAATTAAAGTAAAATTAACAAGTAATTGAAGTTATTTTCGTGATTTTTGTATTCCTTCCCCAGCTCCCATGCAGGGGATGAGATGTGTTGATGTTGTACTGAACACTACACTGCAGCATGGCAGAGCATAATATTGAATTTTCATAAAAGTGTTTGTAATGTAAATGAGGCGCTCTTCAAAAAAAATGTATTAGCATTTTTTCATAAGATGACACTCGCTTCATTTTTTTCAGTTGTAATTCAAAAGCTAGATGGCATTCTAAGTTTTGGGAACTGAAGTAAGTGCCTTTTGTATTTTCCGCATAATTGCCTCGTATTTGAATACATATGTGTGCACATTTAAAATACAATTCTTGGGCTCTGAGAGGGTCAAGTGTGTTAAGGTTCTGTCTGTTTCTTTTGGGACCTTCGGTTTAAAGAACAAGGTATCGAAGTTCCATTTTGCATTTCCTAAATAGCAAATTTTAGGTAATCGCTATTTAGGGAATGCAAAACGGTATGAAAGAAAATAGCGATTCCCTAATAGCAATTCCTACAGAGTCGCAATCACAATTAGGAACCACTATTAGGAAATGCTACTCCATTTGTTAAGGTGTGAATGGTGTTGCATTACCTAATTTGCGATTCCTGATTGGTAAACGCAAATTAGGAAATGCAAAACCAAGGGTGCTGGAGAGCCAAAGGCCCCCCAGAAGCACTCCCTAAAAAATGTGCACATGTAAAGTGCACAAATGCCCTGGGGGAATGTGTGCGCTACACGGCACTTTGAATTTTTTTTTTGTGTGCATTTTTGAAACTGCACATGATTACCACCAACTTGAAGTCGATGGTAATAGCATTTCCTAAATGCCCAGTTTATATTTAGGAAATGCTTGGTACATGTGCTTAGGAAGTCGCAAATTGCGATTCCCTATTTAGAGTCGCAGTTTTTGGTAATCACAAAAAATTGCGATTACCTAAAATGCACTGCCAAAGCCTTTTTCACATCTTGAAAGGCTATTTTGCATTCGCAAACAGTCAAATTTAGCGTTTTGCAGCGTTTGCAAATACAAAATAGGTTTTTACATGTGGCCCTAAATCGGCTGAACTTGAAGTGCAGCCATTTCAGCCCAGAAGCTGTGAAAGTTAGAATATGAACTACCACCAGAGTCCTTGTTACCTTTCTAAAGTAGCCGACTAAACATCAGAGTCCTCCTTGTATATGCAATTCAGTCCCCAGTTGTTCAGAGAGTAGGACTGAATGGACAGGCTGAGACAGGTTGGTCACAGTACGCAAACAACTCTGCCATTCTTTCTTATCTGTCACATTTCATTGGTATTCACTCCTTGTAATAATGTTGATAATGTACAGTGTGCCATGATGGCATGATGCGGACGGAGCATATGATACTGATCCGGGTATCATTGGGGGATACTAGCACCCCCCTTTTCCACCTGGAACTACTATTGAGCTTGCCAAACTTGGCAGTGGATATTAAAATTTACTGATTGATGGAAAGCCTCTCATGCCCACTGTACATTATCAACATTAGTGCAAGGAGTGGATTCCAGTGTACAACAAGACCTACAAGCCCTGATGAAGTTCAGTGCATATTGAACGAAACACGTTGACTTTGTGCTTTGGTTTCTGGAAAGTTTATTTTAAAATAGGAATTAAATAGAAAAAGACCTTTTCTTATTACCTATAGGAAGATTTGTGGACTCTTTTCTGCGGGTGCATTATTCCATTTCTATTTTTGAATCTAACTCTGCTTTGCAGTAACATCACACAATGGCTGATATTGGAGTTGAAGTGTACCAAAATATTACTATCCGAACCGAGTGATATGTGCGGTTGAAAGGTCCGCTATAGGGTTGTGTCTCTATTTTATTGATATATTTGTGTTTAGGTATGGTCTAGGAACAACTTCAGCTATTTTGCTTGTTTTACGTTTTCATAACAATTTATAAATACAAATAGATATATTGCACAGTGGCAGTAGCCACTGTTTAGTTACGGTTCAGTCCACTTTCCTTTAAAAAGGCATATTTTGATATGCGTTTAGCTTTTGACCCTGTCAGCTAATTTGCAGCATTATCATTTTTGGGCAGATTTGGTTGCTGGTAAAAAATATGTCATTGGGAGGAGGGGTCAAAAATGTTGGGTTTTTCATTTTAGCTTCCACTTTTAGCGAAAATCACTTAACAGATTTACACCAAACTGGGCATGAAAGTAAAACTTTATCCAGAGAGCACACTTTTATTAATTTGATGTTTTTGAGATACAAACATTAAAAATGAGTTGCTGAACGAGCTTTAATGTGTTAACACCTTTGTTTGTCTCTGCAATAAAAAACAACTCACATACACTGTCAATCACATTAGAATGTATTTATTAAATGCGATTGGCTGATGAACAAGATAATATTTTATACCGGCTTGAAATTCTCAATTTTTTTTGTGCTGTTGAAAAATTATTTCTACATCAATGGGAGGACCCCATGAGAGGTGCTCAGCTCCAAGGGAGTACTTTGAGCCTCCCAGTAGTATGGAAAAATGCCCTTAAAAAACAAAGTCAATAGATCTCACCCACTAGAGGCATTGAATTTGTCAATGTTTTTAGTCATATTGTACAGAAGTGCAGCAAGGCTGAACTTTAAAGAACAAAAGTGCTAAGATGTGGTCAGTGCTGGCCACATCATAGTGCAATTTTTTTTATTGCTGGGGGAAGGCATCATGGATGGAGGGAGGACATGCAAAACCGAGAGCCTGGAGAAATAAAGCGATATGACATGGCCAGCAGTGTCCATGTCATAGTGCATTTTTAGGTCGAAGCCTACCAGACAGTGCTGCTGTCTGGTTTGCTAAAGACATCTTGGGTACAATCGGAAAGCTGAACTAGGAATAGATTCCGCCCATTGCTTATCATTGGCTTTGTGGTTTGTAACTCACTTTTGCTTGCTTTATATTTGCTGGCATTATTTGTTTTAGGCTGTTCAGCTTGGATTAGTCCATACTATTATTTCATAGTGCTCGCTTACTGTAAACAGACCTTTACATTTTGTTCTCATCTTGTCACATTTCCTGTGCATTCAAACACACAGGGGTCAAATGTCAATTTCTGACTTCCTAGGGAGCTTCATGTTTACTTTTCTTTGTGAGACTTCAAAGTGAGAGGCGTTATCCTTTAATCTAGGGGTGTAAAAGAGGGTGGCTTTTTTTCTCATCATTTTCATTTGCTGTCCCTGCCTCTCCTTCTAGGTTGTGCTAGCGCCGCAATACCTTTGGGTACTGTGTGCTCTTCCAATGTATTTTACTTACTTCCTAAAGGCTTTTTTTCTAGCAAACAACAACATTTAAATGTTTGTAAATGAACTGTGCAAATATTTCAGAATATATCAGAATTAGGAAAACACAAATTAAATTGTCCACTGTACACTATGCCCCTCCACAACACTTTACTCCACACTACGCCCTCCACTCTACGCCCCTCCAACCTACGCCCCTCCAACCTACGCCCCTCCACTCTACGCCCCTCCACTCTACGCCCCTCCACTCTACGCCCCTCCACTCTACGCCGCTCCACTCTACGCCGCTCCACTCTACGCCCCTCCACTCTACGCCGTTCCACTCTACGCCCCTCCACTCTACGCCCCTCCACTCTACGCCCCTCCACTCTACGCCCCTCCACTCTCTGCCCCTCCACTCACTGCCCCTCCACTCTCTGCCCCTCCACTCTCTGCCCCTCCACTCTCTGCCCCTCCACTCTCTGCCCCTCCACTCTCTGCCCCTCCACTCTCTGCCCCTCCACTCTCTGCCCCTCCACTCTCTGCCCCTCCACTCTCTGCCTCACCGCTCTACACCTCTCCCCCTCCCCGACCCTCCACTTTACAATCCTCAACTCTACACCCCTTCACTCTACGACACTCTATTCCACTCTAAGACACTCTACGCCCCTTAACTCTAACATTTCCTTCCACTTTAAACCTCTGCAATGTTCCACACTCATTGCTTCTTTACAATACTCCAAGCCACTTCACTTTATGACACTCATTGCCACTCCACTACGGCATGGCCACCACATACTACTACACTCTAATCTACTCTGCTCTACGCTTCTCTACTCTATTCCACTGTGCCTTAGTCAACTGTACCCTTGCCACTGTACCCTACGCCACTCTACCGTAGGCCACTCCAAGACATTCCACTCAACAACACTTTATGCCAATCCATTCTAGGCCATTCTGCAACACTCCACTACTTTGTATGCCACTGTACTCCACTCAACAACACTTTGCTCCTCTCCACTTTGCTCCTTTTCACTCAATGCCCCTCCACTCTGACACTCCACGCCACTCTACAATACTCCACTCTGTGCCAGGAGACACTACGCCCCTCCAATTTACACCTCTTCATTCCACAACACCCTACTCCTCTCTATGCCACTCAACAACAGTCTCCTTTACTCTATGTCACTCCACTCTATGACACTCTACTCCACTCCACTCCAAAACACTCTTCTCCATTGGACGAATGGATGGAGGGTATTAATTTCTAGGAGGAGACCCAGAACAGTTGGTCAACAAGGACATTGTGTTACAATCAAGTGCATTCTGGGAGTAATGGTCCAAAGACATTGCAGTTAATATAACTGACCTAAAGCATAGGAAAACATGATTTAAAAAAGTTATCAAGCTCTCAATTTGCTTATGTGACATTTCCCTATTTACAATGTCCATGTGCGTGACAATTCCAGGCCTCAAGTGTAGCAGTTTATCAAGTGTGGAAGCCTTACACTGAGACACCCCCCAGTGGTATTTTTGTCACCGTAGGAGTCCTGTAATTTAGGAATTCCACTGGGGGATCCTCCTGTAACTTTATCCCTGCTTCTAGTAGTCAGGATCCCTTGCCACAAATCCAGCCCTAAAGGCCATCTGCTGTCATCGTCACCGGCCCAGTGAAATCTTGTGATTGATCCAGCTCTTTGCAGGCCTAGGATTAGTGGCTAACACACACGAAATTAAAATAACAAATGCAGTTGTATACTCATACTCTGGGAGCTACCAATATGAAAACAGAAACGTACCTCGTGGAAATATTGAAGAAGGCTCACGTGCCCCACGGATGCCCAAGAAATATCACTTTGTTTAATTTCTGGTGCAAGTAGTTGACCCTGTGCACATTTATTAATCACACTTTGATACTTGTCGTTCTACATCTATATTAGGAAAAACAAAACTATAAGTACCAGAATGTAAGAAATAAAAATAGGGGCTGCATCTGACAGGGAGCTACTTGAGATCTATGCTTTACACTCAGGCTTGCATATGCTATTGACTGAAGCTGGATCAATTTTGTTTGTTGACTTTATTTTTCCAAATAAATAAGCATTGTGCTTGCAAACATTTGTCAAGTTTATACTTTTATGTGCAAAACACATAGCAGATATTTTTCACCCAGCAGTGTTACCTTGTTATGACTTTTCTCATCACAAGTTATCAAAGCATGCCAGTGAGAATAAAAAAAAAAAAACATTTATTCCCTCAAGTTTGTTATTATTTAAAAATTGGAAAGCCAATTGAAATTAACAGCATTCATTAGTTAAGGAATATTCGGTTGCTTCCTTTTATTGTTGATTGGTAATTGACGACAAGTAAGGTTAGCAAGCTATATCTGACATGTTGCTTTTTATAATGTGTGACACCTACCGGCCCCTGCTTTCTAACCACAATTGCATTGCATTCTGGAACTTGTAGTTTCACTTTTGTAATTAGGAGTTTCAGTTTAAATATCATACAGCGATATTTGAAAAATAAATGTGTGCTGGGGACAGTTAGAGGGTGTCAAATAGGACAAAGGTACTTGACAGCTCTGACAATCCAAGTTAGAAACTGCCAGCATTGTTCTAAAGGTCAGCTGACGCCAGAGTTCTGATGAATGGACAAATGTCAACGACATTTGATATTACTCGAGGTACCAGGCAGGGCTGTCCTCTTTAACGCCTGCTCTCCGCGTTCTACATGGAGTCACTCGTGGAACGGATCCGGGACAACCCCCAAATAACAGGCATTTACATGGGCGGATGGGAATACAAAATTGTTATACGCCAACAACATTCTCCTAACCCTCGCCAATCCAGACACTACCTTATAAGCGTGAAGCACCTTTCCGTGGCAATTCCCGATTCAAGACTAACCTACAAAAATCTTCCATCCTCAACCTGACTGTCCATGAGATGGTGAGGGTTCGGCTTAGCTTGCAATTCCCCTTCCAAAGGACAGACCAGGGCTACAGATTCACCCTACTTTGGCGGCATGGCTGCGCCCAACTATGGCAGCCTCCTGACAATCACAAACACATATCTCAGCAAGTGGAGGAGTCATGGCCTCTCTTGGCTAAGCCGTATAGCAGCAGTAAAGATGACGCTTCTGCCTAAAATCCTGTACGTGATGCAAACCCTCCCTCCCCAACCTCCTCCACGGTTGCTAGACAAGCTACAATCCCAGGTTTGGGAGCTCATCTAGGAGAGTAGATGTGCCAGGATGGCTAGATCCCGTGCCTATCTTCCACTATCAGCAGGGGGACTGGGGATACCGCATTTACGCTCCTACTACCAGGCCACACAATTGTGCTATATGTTGGAATGGTTCTAGGCATGTGCAGATAAACAGTGGTGCTTTATAGATCAGGCGATTTCAGGCATTCATATCTGGAAGGTACCATTGCTTCAAAAACCTCATAGGCCAGCTAGTGTCCATGTGTCACCTTTGGTGAAGGCCACGGTTGGGGTGTGGGACACCGTACAATTGAGACACAGTTTGTCAACGCCTCTGTCTTCACAGACACCAATCATTAGCAACCCAGACTTCCTGCCCGCGACCAAGGGAACAGAATTTCAGGCCTGGCAAGTGGCCAACTGCAAGCGAGTCGGGGACCTGTTTGTCTCCGAAGGTCTCATTAACCTCCCAACATTGCAATTGGCGTGTCACCTCCCCGCCACGGAACAATGGCAGTACCTTTTTTTTTTTTAATCCTTTATTTAACAGTTTTTAATCAACAATACAGTCAGATAGGTTACATTCATGCAAGATACAATCTCTTGACAATCTTATAGGTACATCTTTATGAGCATGTGATCTGAGCGAACATAAAATACACTTGGGCCCCTTGTCATCACAATAACATGCCCTCAGTATAAGTCCATACGCATACACCACGACAATGGCAGTACTTGACAGTGGCACACTGGGTGACACAAAAAGCTCTTATTTGAAATTTACGACTACCTCATTATACCCCGGAGTCCCCAACAATCACCTGCAGCAGCCACATGGGAGTGGGAATGTGGACGCCCCTTTACTGACAGGGAATGGAATAATATTTTGCATCGCGCACGGACATCAACACTCAAAACCACCAGTAATGAAATGTTTTTAAAAATCGCACATTAATGGTACCTCACCCCAGCTAGGATTGCCTCTTGGGAGCCCACCAGCACCAGCTGCTGTTGGCGCTTATGTGGCCAACAGGGCACTCTCACACACTTACTGTGGCAATGCCCTAGATTGGAGTCCTTCTGGGAGTGAGTCTTGAATGCTGTAAATGCAATGTATGGTAAGGACATCCCTAGATTTACAAGTTATGTCCTTCTAGGTCTCCCTAACCCGCTCACATAACCATTGAAGTCCAAAAGTGGTAACGTCTTGGCATTAGGCGCAGATGTTGCTTGCCAGATGGGACATTGTTACCATCCCTACACACACCAACTGGTTATACAAACTGTGGGAATTATTGGGAATTGAAAAGCTACCTGCTGTGGACACACACTGTCTCCCTCTCTTTGACAAGATGTATCAACCCTGTTTCAACTACCTCTCAGCAGAGTTCAGGGAGCTGTCCTGCCCACACTACCTCCGGATACTCCACCTCACCTCAACAGACGACCCTGACATACACGAAGATTATAAAGACCACCTTGACAAACAAAACAATTAACTCAGGCCCGACATAGCATTGTCTAGCCACACGCATTTTCCCCCCACGCCCTCCGATCCCTCCTCTCTATTTCTCTTTCTCTGTTATAATGCACGTATATTATGTTATCTTACTTAATGTTTCACCACCGGCCAGTGGATGTAGGTGGTGCTTTTTTGTACTACTTTTTTCATATAAACAAATAAAACATCTAAAACCTCAAGGTCAGCTGAGCTCCTTATTGGCTGGAAAACCTCTTGTCACAAAAGGACATGTTCTTTGCAGCAGGTATCTTAATCATCTGCGCTACTTTAACATGAGTGGAACCAGCAACTAGATAATATTACAATCTCTTTCATGCAGAAACATTAATCGCCATAGTTACCTTTACATTTTTATTGTTGCCTGACAACCTCTGGACACACAAGGACATGTTCTTTAGTCACTAGATAAAACTCTGATCTCTCTCCTGCAGGCTCATTAATCGCCAAAGTTACCTTTACATTTTTATTGTTGCCTGAAAACCCCTGAACATGTAAGAACATGTTCGTTTCAGCAGGCATCTTAAGCCTCTCCTCTACTTTAGCATGAGTGGACACAGCCAGTAGATAAACTTTGATGTCTCTCCAGCAGGAACATTATTCGCTAAAGTTACCTTTACATTTGGTCCCCTCCCCCGCACCTAGTCTCTAGAATTAAAATGTGTTTGTTGCGCGCGTCGGGCAGGGACTCTTAAGAGCTCAACCCAGGGACCCTCAGAATAGGCAGCATACAAGGAAATAGGCAACTTGCACAGCACTGCTTCCTAGCAACGTGTCAGTCATCAATGGTTTACGTTTTAGTACTTACAACATCCTGTTAACATGCCATCTGCCACAATCCTTTAAGAAGTCCTTGGCACAGTAATTTCTTGTGAGCCAGCAAAGGGGCAGTACACTATCTCTGGAACGCCCTCCCACCCCACGCCATTCGTGTTACTCTTCAGTTGCCATGTAATTGCAATGCAATAGGTCTCACATTAGTAAAAGTATGAGCTATTGCCAGTTTGCATAATTTGTTCGATTTTTTTTGCCCAAAGAAAAAACATAGCAGTAGTATAAGTTACGTGAATTTTCTTTTATTACTTATGCTAATGCGAGACCTGTTGCATTGTAAATGCTTGTTTTTGGTTGCATCCGCTCTGGTGGTATCACTCTACCAGGGTGCGGATAAGCACCTGATGAGGAAGCATGTCACGATCAGGTGAGTGAGGCGTCTTCTCCAGTATCATTGGATACCCCACTAGGACAGCGAAGTAGTGGCTCTATTGGACCCTGCCCCCTCGGCCAGTTGTCCTTATGTGAGATAGTGACTATGTGGGAGAATGCGACTGGGTATGTAATCTCCCGCTCTCTTTTTGTTAGAACAGAATAACGGATCGTGTCATGGCTAGAGAAATCGAAGTACTTCTGCTACATCGAGGTATGTCGGTAGCGGCATTAGGGAGTGATATTTGTTTAAAGACATTCCTTTTGTTGTCAAATGACTCAGGTCATCTTGTTTGTCTCACTACCTATGTACCAGCAATCATAGCCATTGTTGTCCATTCCTGCCCCTGCTCTCCCGGAAAGACGCGGCTCACCTCACATTTCTTTCACATCCAAGCAGAAGATCTGGCAGTGCAACCTTAGATTCTTCAGATGCAAAACAACCCCTTCCCACGGTCGGACTGAAATAACAAAAATTGGCCCAGATGTCAAAATAAAAGTGGCACCCATTAATAAAGCAATTAGCTCAAAAGAAAAGTGGGAAAATCCGGAAAATCCCCAGGAAAAACTGGCCCACCTGACCATAAAACCATCCCACAACTGCTAAAAAAGCCATCCCATACACAGATCTGTCAGGCCAGCCCACTTGGTTGGGTGATAATACCCCTTATTTACAACCGTAAAGAGCTTCAAAATTTAGTAACAAAGCTACACTCAGCACACATTTCTAAATGTTTGTTTTACTCTTGGTTGTGGAGTTTCGGTTTGGAAGGTTATTCCATTGCTTGCAAAGAGCCTAAGGTCCAATATCACTTAGGGGTTGAATATTTCCAGTCATGTTTATTAAGCTTGCATAAGAGTATGGAGGGTTGTAGATTGTATCACCTATTGGTTTAAGCTAAACGCTTGGTATTTCTCATTGGCCTACAGCTTTATATAGTTGTTTTTTGGGTATTTCCGCAAGCCCTTGTTCAGAATTGCCAGGGTGGAAGGACTTATTCTCATGTTTGTTTACCTTTGAGGATACCTTTTCAGCGCCTGCCATTTTGTCCGACCCTGGAGTTTAGCAGCATCTTTTTTCTGGACCTCTATCAGAGTCAGTAACTCCTGCAATTTTCCATCTGCATAAAATGTGGTGCTGGTTCCTGGTTTCTTCTCAACTGCGACCACTTTGTTAGGGGCTTGCTGTGAAAATGGTTCTAGAAGGACACTAAAGCCCATCTCTGAAAGAATGAGTGATTAAAAAAAGGTGCCTAGAGCACATTTATCCGCAAACAGAAAATTTGGCACAGGCTATGCACACTGAAGATACTTTGAGCAAAAGGCATACATATATACATACATATGTACATAAATACATTGTGTCCTATCACTTACAGCTCTTGAGTTTTTGTAGGTTGACATTCCAGTAGCAGGTTACCTCAAGATAGGTTTTTCCTTAGTTCCTAGGGGGGTGGCAATCAGTCCAGTGGGGCCCGGAAACTCAATCGTCCTCTCAACATTTTTGAGAACACCAAAAGACTTAGACATGCTTAAGTGACAACTGTCGTTCCCATCCTATTTCCAGGGTCCTCTTAACATCTCCAACTAACTTAAGACCAGTTGTAGTCTTATAGTCGTAATCATGCTCTGAGGTTTGACCACTACCCTCCCCAGTCAATACTAGAGCCTTGTGGCCCCACAGTACAGATACCCCTTGGTTTTTTCCAGGTCCTCTTCATCAATCAAGATTCTCTCTTCATCGGTCTTTGTGCGAATGTCATTGACCTATATAGCCATGTAAGCAATTAAATAGGTTTTGATATTGTGGTTTTGAAAACCTAAGTGCAAAGACCTCCCTTTTTTGTATATATTTTAATTATAATGTTTAAATTCCTTTTTGTTATCTTTAGTAAAGGCCATTTTTAGGTCGAGAATTCAAGACCTCTTGTATATACTTTAGTATATACTTATATGTGTATGTACTTTGTGGGGTCTGTAGATCAGCCCTAGGACTTGTCTGCTTCCGCTTAGGGATTTTTTATCTGTTCAACTGCCTCTTAACTCTCTTGATAGAAAACGTCCAGTAGAGGTAAGTAAAATACCAGAATAGCTTTCTGCTTGTTCTACTGCCTCTATTTAACTGTCTTGATAGAAAACAACCAGCAGAAGTCAGTAAAATACCAGAATCACTTTAGCATTCTCTAGATTCCAGTCCATATAAATTGTCTTCCATAAGCACCCATGGAAAATAATTTTTTTTTCAAATCTTGTATTTTCAGTGATATAACCACAGAAGGCCCTGATTATATATTAAAAACAGAACTTTGGACTATACCATTTCCTGCTGAAAGACAATATTTCTTTCCATGTTTCCCATACCTGTAGTGTCACGCAGTTTGGTGCTTACTTTCCCTCCATGTTAAAGAACAGTAGATGTTTCAGCACCCAGGCTAATGTGCTGCATAGCTAAATACATATAAGTTCCCAAAGGTGAGACCAATTACCTTGCAAATGCTTGTTAAGTGTTCGGGCTTTGCCTCCAATAAGCATGACAGTAGTATTCAAGGCACTGCAAAACTAGTTGTAAGCAAAGGGTACTCACCAGGTACTTCAGAGTAGCCACCAGCCTTTCCAGTGGCTGAAGAGATAGATTGGAACATATTTCCTTACTGGTCCTTTGTCCTATATGCTACATCCTTTATCCTCTCTCTCTAGCTTTCTTTCACCAATTGTCCATGGAGTGGTCCAGAAAGTTGCCATTGATACCAGACTTCACAAGGTTTAAACAGGCTTGGTCCATTTTTTCATTGATTTCATCAATTTCTTGTCCACTAAGCCGTTAAGTGTAAACAGACTTCATCTCTGTCAACAGTCTGTTTAAAGTGCCTCGAAAAGGGGTGAGGTGGGAAAACTTGGGTTCCTAGGCCACGCATAGCAACCACGTGCAAAGTGAAGTGAGGTTAAGAAGTCCAATGCAATGTTTTCCATAAGCCATGGCTGATGGAAGACTTGTATCGTGGCACAGGGCAGGTACTCAGCGTTGTTTTCAATTAAAGACAGAAACGGCAAGACTGCGAGGAAGAGGGAATTGCAGTTGCTACCAGCCAATTGCTTCTGATGTTACCCTCTCCCAGCTCAAGCATTGTTTCCTAAAATAATTTGTATTGTTTTTTTCATCAAAGAGAAGACATAACAAGTGATTGGAGCAGAGCACAATACACCAAGTGCATTGCAACTCACAGAATCAATATTACCTTTCGCCAAAGGGGTGGTAATTCAGAGCAGTATCAAACCATGTGGTAACATATTACCCTCTCCCTTGTATACCTGGGGCACACATCTGCCACCACAGGGACCACAGTATGTAGTCTGGCCTGGGCAAGATGCATGTAGTGTATGTAATTGAATTTGAGTAATTTAAAGCAAGTATTTCTAAAAACCTTAAGGATTTGTCAGTGAAAGACTACTAAGTCTCCTTCCGTGAGCTTTTCGCCCAATTTCCCAGTTCAAGTTGTTAATAATATTAATAACTTTTGTACAATGTTTCATATCACACTTCTGCCACTTCTAAGTGTTGAATTAACATGTATTGTTACTACTCAGTTTAAATTACTAAATGTACCGACCAATAAAGTGACAGTGCTTCTAGTCCTGAACCTCTCACCTACAAAACATTTGCTATTAGGTGTGTCAGTCTAATTAGGTCGATGGAAGCAGACAAAGAGAACAATCCCCAGAATGCATTAGGGTGACACACAAAAGCCCAGGCGTGTGGCACTGTCCTTAATGTCATGGAGGAAGGTGGTCCCCCAGCCAACCTACAAAAGAATTGAAGGCTAAATCTGTGTCCTGGGATTTACACCTATGATCTGCAGATAGGTGCGAGTTGTCACCGACTCTTCAAACATTGGCGTAACAGCAGCCCTTGCGGTGCGGGGGGCGGGGGAGATCTCCAGGGGGCCTGAGAGCTCCTGACTGAGTCTGGATTGTGGGAGCTACCCTCCATGAACTTTGCAGGGGGCACCCCTCAAGTTTCGTTACGCCAATGTCTTCAAATAGAATTCAATTTACTGAACTCTTGCTTACAAATGAAGAAAGGGACGCATGGCATATTCATATGCGACTGTCCTAGCTAAGAGGAGTCTGGCTCAGTCGTGAGATGTGGAAGGTTCTGTGACGTGTACCTGTAGTTAGGCAGATCGTTTTGTAGCCACTCGTCAAAAGCTGTGACAAATTAATGTAGTAACAGTAGATCCTTCTTTGCAGACCCTGCAGCGTAATCATTTCCTACTGTTTTTTCTTAGCTGGTACACTTGTGTCTTTAGGCCATTAATTTGTTTCCTCTTATTAGCCCCACGTTGAATCAATTTCCCTTTTAAAATCATGTTAATTCAATATTGTGTCATTGATTCTAAAAATGATTGTATGTGGCTTTGGGCATGTGTGCTCTGTTTCCCTCTTATTTATATAAATGTAGATTCAGAGTCAGAAGTGACCAGCCACAATATCTTACAACCCCTCTTAAAACTCTGCAATCCCATGAGTGACACTCCCCCACTTACCCACATCCCAACTCCCCACCCCTGGACTTCCAGGGCCAAGGACAGCAAGAGCCTGCTTATTGCAAACAGCTAGCTCAAGCACATCTGGATGCCATGTAAGCATTTAGAATGCAGTTGTTGTGGCTTTACTTGATGTAGGTAAGAGTCACATAACCTTTTTAAAAAAAAGAAGAATCCTTAGTTGGATCTAATTTCACTCAATTTTTAATCCTCTTTCGGAAACGTAATCATTCTTTAATTGTTGTGGAAGACCGAGATTAAGAGAGAAACCGAAAATAAAACGCTGGTCTAATTACTGACACATGCCTACTTTCATACCACATTCATGCCCACTGTTAAAGCACTTCCAACTCAATTTTAGACATTTTATATTTTTTGAGGTTTATTGAACTTTCAGTAAAAGTTAGGCCAATTCAGGTTTAAATGTTGAGTTGTTTTTTTAACGAATATTTTGCTGCACTCGCTGTAAATGATTTAGCCACATTGATATACTCTCACAGTTGTATGCGCCTGCTTCACCATAGCAAGGCTAGTGCTGCAATATGCAGCAGCGCTCTACAGAATTAACATTAATAAAATTATGTGGCATTGCGCTGTAAATTTGTACAAATTTAAAGTTTCTTGAAAAGGAGTG
The DNA here is from genome assembly GCF_964261635.1 of Lissotriton helveticus. Taxonomy (NCBI): domain Eukaryota; kingdom Metazoa; phylum Chordata; class Amphibia; order Caudata; family Salamandridae; genus Lissotriton; species Lissotriton helveticus. The sequence goes on from NC_136067.1 coordinate 1,705,044,799, forward strand.
CAACTATTGGTCACCATTAAAACAAACATTGGCAAGCCTAATAAGTCTAGCGTCTGCTGCTAGCCTTTTGGATTTGTCCGTGTTTGTTTTGCCATAGTTTTTGCGAAAATTGTTGTTGTGGAATATGTTTTGGTCTGAAAGAGCACATATTGCCATAGTAGTTCTTAGCACTGAATGGAACTACTTTTTGTGTAGTTGTGCTCCTCGTGAAAGAGCAGAACGATGTCATCCACCGTAAAGTTAGCTGATGGCTGAAGTGGGCTGCCACATTGCCTCATGTCGTATGCTGTAGTGGGTGTAAGAAAAATGTGAATTACATTGTAACCGACCAAAGGGTGAAGAAGGCTGGCTGAAAACCCCTATAAGAATAGTATAGTATACATATAATTTTATTAAAATCAAAATATTATTGACTAAGTGTAACTCTATAAATATATACAACTCTAAAACCTTTCAGTCAGGATAAATTATGTGCACCTATAATAGAAACCCACTCAACAATCAGTTCTACACAGACTCTTTTGTAACATTTAACCATAGTATGATACATTTCAGCCTTAGACTTTTTAAGATCTGGGAAGGGAGATCTATGCTGTACACTGTGAATCCAGCAAAGCTCCAGTCGATCTGCGTATCAAAGTTTTTATACTTGTGAGCTCTTTTGAGCAGAGTGAACCGCGCCACAACCCCTTCCTTCCCAATTCATCTCCCCAACACCGTGTCAACTGCTGGGAAAAACAGTGTACTGTGAATGCCAGTTACATTTTCTTTCTGGTAGTAATCAAATAACCCATATTTACTATAGAATTGGTGCATGCCACTGCTGGGAGTCCTGGGTGCCTGTAGTATAAACATGCTGAAAGGATCCTTTCAAATCTCAGGATTTTCACTGGTGTTCTTTAAGGGTTGAACTGTGTCACAGTTCAATTACCTGTACAGTAATACTAGCTCCGCAAAGTGGCCATGATACATTCTATAGGTTACGAAATATGTTAATAGACGTCTACCACTTGCATCTACCAAAATGTTTTGTTAAACAAAGTCTATCCACAGTGTTTAGCCTGGATTGTTTAATTAACGGAGAAATGATGAGTTGGACTGGTGAGCAGGCTTCATTTTTAGTCCTCGCCCTCAGACAACTTAAGCTTCCTGCTTTAGAAAGACCTAAGGACATATATTGGGCATTTTCCTCTGCTTTTGTTTATCCCTACCATGGAACATAGCTTCTTAATCACCCTTTTAATTGGATGATGCGTGACCTATATCCTTCCAAGATTTAAATTAATGAACAATTTTTGTTCATATTCTTTCAACACTATGGGAATGCATGAGTTTTCGTTCTTTCTCCCCCATGTGCTGCTTTTCCATCATATCCCCTCCCCTGCACCTTTTCCTGTTGCTCCACTCGGTTGTTGCTTTCCCCGCCTTGACATGCCTTCTGTCTTGTTTTTTTCTTACCTTCCAGCTCTTCCAGTGGCAGCCGGCATGACTCGCGGGAGGGTCGCGCCGGCTCGCGGGGAGGGTGAGGCCAGGGGGTATTTTAATTGAAACATTTTAAATACGTACCTTCCTGGGTCCCCTGACGTCACGGTTTCTGGTCGGTCCCGCTTTTCTGCTGAACAGGAAGCAAGTAGCCTCCCTCCCATATCCAATCACAATGCTGCAAAGGCAGCATTGTGATTAGTGGGGACGGCGGCCAGCCGGGCACCTATGAGGAGGCCATATTCTCTGTGTAGGCTGCATGCATCCTAAATGAAGAAAATGGCAGAGTGCGCATGACTGGTTTCGTCAGCCCAAGAGGGCTTACCTAACATTCAGGACCCACAGCATTAGGCAAGCCACTCCTCCCCTCCCCTCCCCGCCCCGCCCACCCGCCTGCCCCCAACCAGGCATACCCTTCTGCTTTCTTGCAGTGCGAGAAGTAGAAACATAAAATGGTATTTAAAATACCATTATATGTTTCTGCTTCTCGTACTACGAGAAAGCAGTGGGGCAATGCTCCTCCGCCCTAATGGAGGAGTCGCCCCTGAGCTCTAACATAACTCTCCCACCCCTCCCTGCTCCTTCCGGCTGCTCAGTGGGTTGACCTGCTCCTCTCCTCTTCTAAGTTGCTGTCGCACCTTACACCCTTACTATTTTTTGTAACTTATATTTTTTTTTGCTATTTCAGAGCTTTTTTTAATTGAAAAGTATCAGAAAGGTAAAGTATAGCTTGTACAAAATATAGTTCTAATACATTCAAATATGTCACCATGCCGTCAATAAATAACTATAAAGTACAATGCCATACAAACGTTACCAGCAAAATGTATATAGTTTCTGAATGATTTAAAATCTCAGAAAGGTAGTCGGGCATACCAAGAGCAAAGCCTTTCCTGACTGGAACCCACATTTTCCCCAGGTTGCCTCTTAGGATTAGAGTGAATAATTGTGAATTCCAGACCACAAGAAAGCAAGAACTAAACAGCTGCAATTTGCCTCTGGTCTACTCCTTTCTCTAGTATTTCTTCTCATACTTTTTATTTTTAATTTACTCCTCCAAATTGTCTCCCATAATATTGAAGTGGAAGATTAACAGTAAAACAAAAAAACAGAGATAGCTGAGGCATCATGACGCCCACATGTGCATGCTTGGTATTGCTTGAACATGTGCAAATCATCAGGCTGGTTTGTATTTTCGTAGATGCTGTGTAGCATTTGCTAAAAGGTACACTAAAGGCTAGGCCTATTTGCTTTGCCTGTGTTTGTGTCTCATTTTGTAATCTCCTGTTGAAACAGTGTGAAATCAATAATACCCAGACTGGCACCCAACCAGAGAGGGCAGTCGCTAATAGGACTTCACACGGTCTGGAGCTTGCATGGTCTGTCTGCTTGAGAATACTTTTTTCATGAGCATATTTCCCTCTGACAGCAGGATCGAACACAGATCTGTACACTGCTGAGAAAGGCGATGATTGCAGGTGCTCACTCTCACCAGGGTACCTAAAGAGTGACTGCGTGATGAAAGAGTGCCTCACTGTGAGGATAATACGATGGTGCACAGGCACTGGAGAGTAACAGAAACAAATAGAGCTGGGAGTAGTTTCAGTAAATCATCACTGTGCCAGTCTTGGACAGAAAAAGGTCCTGTGCATGGCACGGAAAGGCATGCCCCCTTGCCACAAGTTTGTCACAGCAAGCTCCACCTCAGCACACACTACAATCGTGTGAGTGCTGGAGAAGTTTTTGTGCGCAAATCATGAAAAAATGAGGACCTGTGGTCTGGAGGGGGAAGACTCAGTGGCGGCTCCTCCACTAAGGCGGAGGAGCGTTGCCCCACTGCTATTTGAGCAGTGCAAAAAATTACATGATAATAACAAGATGTTATTAGGTATTTTATGTTTCCTTGCGGGACTGGAGCCAAGTCGGGGTTGGGCTGGGCTCGCCAGAGTGAGGAGTGGTTTGCACTCCCTAAGTGCGCATGACTGTTTGGCCGGTCCCCTTGGGCCAGCCAAAAAGTAATGTGCAGTTGGCATGGTCCCCACCGGGCTTTATTCCACAGCCCGATGGAGAACATGCCAAGGCTCCCAGGTACTGCCTGAATGGCCATAGAGGCCCCTCGGGGGCGTGCGGCAGTGAAGGTAAGTTTATTTGATTTTAAATCCATTCCCCCTGCTCCACCACCCCGTTCCGAGGCAGCTGCCACTTGGTAGACTATTTGCATCCTCCTTACTGAATATGACTACAGTCCCCTCACCAAGATGCAGAGGACTGGGAGTAGTGGTGGAGACACAGATTTTATTGGCAAGGCAAAGACAACCCCCCCCCCCCCCCTACTGGCCTTAACTACTTTTACAATTTGGTATGCCTGTTCCCTGGACCAGGTGTGTAACCCATCCATGTAGGACATGGAGGTCGCATGTGTCTGCACCTTTCTGCATGTATAGAGAAGGCATGCAGGGTACACCAACATCCTGCTGACGCTAGCAGCAGGAGTCGCGAAGCGAAACATTGCCAAAGGATGGGGGGCGCCACTTCTTCCTTTAGTCACGGAGTGGGAGAAGGACGTAGACTAGTGTCAGAGGGCGGATAAAATGGTCTATAAAACCAGAGGGTGTGCCAAGAAATGGGAGAAGGTGTGGGCACAGTGGTGTGCATATCGGGGGACATTAGAGGGCCATGAAGAGGCCGAAGGGGCTCTGAACGACCAAAGTGAAGTGATCGCCTAATTATTATTCATTTCCACAGGTGCTGGACATTACTGGGAATGAGGCTAGGTACCCCCTTTGTATATGATGTCTCACCCCCTACCTGATCCCATGTTCTTCTAAACTACAATGTGTGAAAGTCATCATGTCTCAGATGTGCATGCTTTTGTACAGATTAATGCATTGTCTATGGAGCTTGTTTAATAAAAAGATTTAAATTAAAAAAAAACAGAATGCATGCAGCCACAATGTCTGACTAATGTGGCCAATCTATTTTGTATGTACTACATCTAAGTGGTACCTACTAGAGTAGATAGGTGTGAATTGCATGGCTCAGCACGGACATCCCAGGAATCTTTTGTAGTGGGTCAAACTTTTGTGTATGGCGAAAAGAAGACAGTGTGCCCTTTCCTGGGTTATTGTTCACTGGAAGAGATTGCATGGAGGGATCTGGATATTTTTGCTAACAGTGATGTTGTGTGAGCCCCCGCTCTGCTTTAGGGAATTCCTTGGCCTTGTTCGATGCACCATAATGTAAATATAAATGCAGGGGCAAAAAGGGCCATGGAGTGATATGGTAACGATCTGCCACTCAGGAGGGCTGCACCTCTCTGGGCACCCTTTGAGAGAGGGTGAGGTGAATGCAGTCCCAGACCACACTTCCTCATCGGAGTGTGGTTTAATGCCCCGTCCAAAGGTAGGACAGCAGTGACCCTGTTACTCACAGAGAAACAGGGAGGAGGCCATGATTATGCATGCAGGCTCATGCTGACTCTCTAATGGAGCCTTTAATTGCCCGCGATGATGGGTGCAATTTTACTTAAATTGCACCCTCCTTCGTGGTAGGCGTCAGGCCCCTATCAGTGGGATGGGGCCAGCTGTGCCTTCTCTGCAGTTTGTGCATGAAGTGCAATGCATTTTCTGTCTTGGGACCAACAGCCCTAGATCGTGCTGGGCTCATGTTAGTTCAGACAGAGAGTTCTGTTTTTATATATGAATGAATTTCTCTCTTCTCGTTTAACCCCTTGCATGCTTGTGACGGAACCGTTCCGTCACAAGTCTCGGGTGTGCTGTGCTTGTGACGGAACGGTTCCGTCACGGCCCGCTCGCCGCGCCTGTGCGGCGCGAATTTCACGCCTGCGCTGAGCTGAGTGTTCTATTGGGCGGGCGGGGCCGTGACGGAACCGTTCCGTCACAAGCACAGCTCGCCCGAGGCTCGTGATGGAGCGGTTCCATCACGAGCACGGGAGCGCCGCGCGGCCCCCCCTCCCCCTTAGCACTGCGGCGGAATAGCCGCCGCAGTGAAGGGGTTAACATAAGTCCACATTCCAGGGTATCCATACTCTTGTGTGCTAAGAGGCCGCAATGCATATAAAATGCCCAAAAATCATTGCTGTCTTTCCATTATGTAAACATTGAGTTGCTTCTGTGATATTGATGGGCTGAAATGTAGAAAAATATATATATTTTTTTTTGACAGGAAAGTTCATTTAAAAGAATAAAAACACATTTTAAAATAATGGGCCTATACATTGTGAGCACCTGAATATAAGACACACACGTAAGTAAGATTTGAAATACGTTAAGCTTGTGGGCTGTCCTCCCAAAAAATACAAGAGTAGTAAGTCATTCTGGCTCTAGGACCTCTGTTACTTCACAAAAGAAGAAAGATAGCTCAAAGTGCTTCCTGTTGTGAATGACAAGCGGTGAGAGTTGTGTGGGCTGTATATGAGGTATGCAACAAGTGGCCTAGATAGTTCTTGCAGCTGACATTAGAGCGGCCTGTGCGCCACAGGGTATCCATTTGTCCTCTCTGCACACTCAAGTAGAGTTGTCTCAAGTGCCTAATCAAAGCATCATGTCATCTGGACTATAATAGTCCTGCTCCACCTACTGTTTGATCCTGGGCCAGTATGACATAATGAACACTTCCTGCCTTGTCAACTGCTGAGCCGCTCAGCGGCTCAGTAGTTCTTTTCAAGTATTCGAGTTTATCCTTCATGATAAACTTTTCTTTCTTAAGCCAGGCTGCCAACACTTGACTCAAGCTTCAGAAGGCTATCCTCAATATAAGGGCAGGCTGTTGGAACTTGCCTTTGGTGCGCCCTCACCTCAACATGTCAAAAGGGGAAAAAGTTTAAAAGCACTTCTATACTGTTCCCTAACCCTGGTGGCTAAAATCCTAATATTCACAACCTATCTTTAAATTTTGCGAGCTGTATACTTCCCATGCAGGCACCCAGGGTTCATAGTTGAGTACATTGAGGAACAAAGCAATCAAGAGAATTTCTGGTGATCACGCATTTTAGTCCGGGGCTAGGAGGTGGGCCAAGAGCTCTTGTGTCATGTATCGCAGTCAACCACTACACTGTGTATCGGAATATATCAGTCATACACTAGTTATTTTAAAGTATATGTCAGTTACTGCAAAGTGAATGTGGCAGTTAAAGTTTTGGTCGCACAAATAAAATTATCGTCAACAGCATCCGTACCCAATGGCACCGTGGGAATATTGCTTTGAAGGGAACCGAGGTTCCGTGGACCTGTTTAATACTTTAGTTTTGCAATGCCCCTCTATTATATCCCTGTTGGGGATCCTCCTATTAGTATCTGTGGATATAAGTTAACATTACGTACATTTTCTTATAAAGGAAGCAATAGAAAAATATGCGAGCACACAGCTAACTCTTGTTGACAGCTTTTGTACTCTAGAAGGTGCATCATTCTTTCTAAATACTACAAAACAGACCCTAGGGTCATTAATATGATTAGCTGGTTCTGTTCTGTTGATTTCAGTAAAGTGTGACCTGATGGGATATTGCCTTAAACAGGCGGTTTGTGGTGATAACAATATTTTAGTTATTCATAAAGGATACACAAGAGCATTACTGCTGCACATTGTGAGTGAGGGAGGCCTTCTGGGCCTAAAGGCTCATTTCTTATTGCTTCATAATAATGCAGTTTACTACACGTATTGGTGTCTAAATGCAAAATGGAGCAACTAGTTGTGAAACCACACAAAGGAAAACCTCCTGAAGATGCCTCAAGCTTCTCTGAAGGATCCTTAGCTTCATCTTGTCTTCTGTGGTCAGTACCTTAACGTCCCCATTTGTTTGGTGACTTGTTCTGAACTCAGGACACAGGCAGACAACAGTGTCCCTGGTGTGTTGACTCGAGACAGGGAATTGCACAGCAATGCTAATCCTAAAATTCTTTTAAACACAGACTTAAAAAGTATCCTTTAAGTAGCCAGACAACAATACCAATATCTGGTGTGTGCAAGAGAATTTGCAACTCAGTCCTGCCCCACCCCCAGAGATTGGCTGGTTAGGTATTGACAAAATCCCCCAAAACATCTTCATGGCCAAAATAGTGAAGAAACCACGGCAGTCCTTTTACTGTCAGTGGTCTAGGTCAGGGTTCTCCAAAGTCAGCCCTGGAGGGCCGATCCATGCCAGATTTTAAACATATCCCGTTTAAATGATTGTAGTTATCTTAAAAATCTGGCATGGATCCGACCCGCCTGGACCGACTTGGAGAACCCTGGTCTAAGAGAAGTCAGATATACCATTGGTTTTAGAAACCTTCTCCATTGCCCTATTTCAAACCTTTCCCATTCTCGTTTTGATAAAGAAACAAACTGAATGAATGATCATTTTTTTTTTTTATGCTTAGTGTTATTTTTGTAGAATCTAAATTCAAGTGCCTCAATTTTTCTTGCTATTTTGCTTGTAGGTACTTTGTGGCTGAACATTAACATGAAAAGTCCTCCTTGATTTTTTAGCAATTAATAATGCATATGGCAATGTGCCTGCATGCTTGATGTGCCTGATCTTTAAGGCGGTGCTGTTTAGAATAGACCTGTATTGCATGTGATATTGTAGAATCTCTTGTGGAGGATGCATTGGGTTTCCAGACTGAACTCTTCTGCCGGGGAAGCAAAATACCACGTAATTCAGGACTTGATTCTCCGCACTTTATGTGTATTTTTATACCCCACCTCTCCAGTCACAGGCCCAAAAAATATATTTTTTAATTTTAAATTTTTGGAGAGCCTGGCAGCTGACTTTGCTGCCGTCCGCTCCGTTTGTGAAACGCACTTTCACGCACACATTTAAATTATTCATTTTTAATTTGATTTTACCACCCAAGTGCTATTTGCCATCTTGGATTGGTAAATTTTAAAAAAAAGCAAAATGGTGGCTGCTGCTGCATAATTCATTATCACGCATGTGTGTGCAAATGTCGGTATGCTAGGCTGTATTTTTTCTTTATCTTGTTGTTTGCTGGTATTATACAACATCAACTTAACATTGGCAAAGTCAATAGGTCGCAATGGGGAGACCTATTGTCTTTGTCATTGCCTGTTTAATTCTTCTTTTGAACCTGGCAAAGTTGTTTCGGCCTCCAAAGGTGCTGCCTTTTTCAGCTAGATGTGGTCGCATGCAGTTTGTTACTGTTCTGTATGGGGTGTGGACTTGGGGATGATCAAACAGTCTGAGTGATGAAATCAGATTTCTTAACTATTTTGAGGACATAGAAACGTCACACAGATTCACTCAGAGCTTAAATATAATAAGAACAAAAAAATTATTCTCTTTAAGGAAAACAATTTCATATATTTGTAAAGGAATAAAAGGGGTGACATAACGCCCCAAAAACGCCACACGTAGATTCATTGATAGTTGCACTCCTCCTGCTTAACCTAGTTCTCAATACAGACCTGTTCCATAGAGCTCTGATAGGATAGTAAGGGTTATCATACAGACACTTAGTCCAGGAAGGTAGTCAACACATCCTAATAACTGCCATACATTATATTACCAGGTATATAGAACGGTTTTGCTATACATTCAAAATTGATAACATTGATTGATAAACCTGACCATTTATTGTCTTTTTAGACTGCGTCTGTTTTTATGTATTTTCTGTGCATTTCAATCACGTGCTTTCTGGTTTTTCTTTGAGCTTTTTCCTCCAAGTGATCAGAGGAATGTAAGGACCTTTGAGATTAAATTAAGGATCACAGACAAAAATACTGTGCTGACTGAGATATGCATGCTATCTGAGGTATACCATGGCTGTGCTAAGATCTAAAAAAGAAAATCCAGTGGGTTAATCCTTTCAAATCCAGTAAAAAGCTAAACTATAATGCAGGCATCAGATAATTAGCACCCATGTGGCGAGGACCCATCCTTGTTAAAGGCATTATATGGAAAATAGTCATTTAGAAAGCACCTATGTAGCCCAGAGGCTGTTTCAAAGCACTGTTGTTGACAAAAATGAGAAAGCAATGCTGTGGAAAAACTGAATATAAAAATAAACGTTTTTGTTGAGCACAGGTGATGTATGAACACTTATTTGAATAGCTAAGTTTTGAGTTATTGCCCTTGAGATTTGGGTGAATAATGTATATGCAAGATCAACTTTGTGAGACAGGGATGGGACACCTTTTTATGCTTTAGATACGGATTTTGAGTTATTCTCGGCACATTGATTGATCTCATTTGTCTTTGTGGACTGGCATTTGGTGACACAGGATTGAATATACATTGCACCATTGTTCCAGTAAGGCCTGTATGCTAGGTCAAGATAATCCATCCTGCTGGTAACCAACTAAGGAACTTGAGTGTATCCTTTATAATTATGGACATTTCTCTGAGTGCTCTGCCCCCTTTTAGTCCACTTCTCTCCCTTATGCACTGTAATGTTTTTGGTAAAAATTCATTGATGCTTCATTTTTCACAGAAGTAATTGAATCAAAATGAGCAATCCTTTCATTAGATGTCTGGGTGTAATAACATCACAAGTAAATAGATAGGACAAAAGCTACCTTAGTTTAGCGCAAGTAATTATGTTTGATTTTATTAAATGGCCATCAGCCAAAGGTGATGATAAGGACAACTTTAAGGGGAATTGCTAGTTAAATATCGCGATATTTACATTCACCAATGCTTCATTTGGAACCCTGCAGTGTTTTTGTAGTAACAATTCACCAAATTCAGCACTAAAATCTAAAGAACCCACTGCACTAGGTGACCTCATTTATAGTATCAAATGTATTAAGACGTATGAATCTACGGGCCCCACAGGTTTTGATGTTTAATATCTCAATCTTAGATTGAGAATTTTATTAATACTGACAAGTCTCAAGTCAACGCCTGTTTCAGATCTAATAATTTAGTTATAGGAAAGAGAAAGATCCCAAACAACAATATTCCTACTTACTTGCTTCTTGTTATTTATACAGTAATATTGTATTTCCTATTCATGAACATATTATCTTTAGTCGACATGAAGATCTGACTTTTTTTTCCTGTAACTAAATCACATGATGATCACTTTGTTGTGGTCGTGGACCTGGTCATTAAATTCTTCAGGGAAGTGTTTCATAGAGAAGGATTCCCTGAAGAATTAGTGACTGATAAACGCACACAAATAGTTTCCGGAGATGTTGAAAGTTTTCTGAACAAATGTGCCTTTAAACACTTTCTAACCTCATTATATCACCCCCCTAGTAATGGAGAGAGTGAACCGAGTCATTAATGAAAAGTTACATTTGGCTCTCATTAATGGGTTGCATTGGAAGGAGGCAATTGAGGATATACTGTAGGCCATGAGAACAACCCCTCACATCACCACAGGGATATCTTTGTTGAAACTAAGAGGTCAGATTGTAGGGTCCTAACTGAGCAAAGATTGGATGTCCAGAAAGGCCACTGATTTGTAAGAACAGAAACACAGAAGAAATATAGTACCATGGACAATCCACAGAGAATCTTGCTGGTTCAGACTGGGAATCGGGTCAGAATAAAGAAGCCTGGTTTTGTTTGTAAGGGGTTGGCACAGTTTTCAGCACCCGTTTGGGTGAAGGAGGAGAAAGATCATGTGGTGGTATTAGAAAATGGTAAAACTTGAAACAAGGGCTTTCTCTCAGTGGTGCCTGAATCCAAAACGGAGTATGTAGGTAGCAAAATGGGTGTACACTCTGATTTTGTTACCCACTGGTGGGTTTCACCCAGAGTAAAGTTAAGTCCTATGCAGTTTAAAAATTACACCAAGTATTAGCCACATTTTATTCTGTTCTGTTAGATGTTTTTAGCTATTAAGCCATGCTTTTAGGTATTCACTACATGTTTTTCCATGTTATATTGTGCTCTTCGTACACACCATTTCTTCATCTTGAATTGTTTTCTTTTTTCATTTTGGGAAAGAAGGGCATTTGTTGGGATGTGCTGGAAGTGCTTGTGGGTTTTGAATGGTTGGCATGGGACGTGGGTATGCGTTCCCTGTGTAAAACTTTGTGCGGGGTTCTGTGTCAGTTGCTGCCAGGAGTTGTAGCCGATAGGATAATAAAGAAGTTGCTCCTCACCCCGAGTCTGGAGCCTCCTTTCAAACTAATACTCCAACTCTGCACTTTTAACCTGTTGCTTTGCACTATCCCCTAGGGCCTGCCCCTCTCGAGGTCGCTCTCATCAATGAAGGTTGTTGGTAGACAGGGGTCCTGTTCTTTTGCTCCCTTAATTTTTGCAAGAAAATGCATGGTGCACTCTAGACCAAGATATACTACAGAACAGTGTTGTGGCCGACTTCTTTAAATGGCGTGATTCTTTGATAATCATTGCTTTCATAATTGCCAATTTTCTTCTTTCTTTTTGCAATGTCTAATGACAAATGCATGCAAAGAAAATACGTGCTATGGATCTTGGTATTCATACATTTTGTTGTGTACTTTTTAAACTAGTTTTAATGTGCTTTATAAGGAATTTTTAATGCTACTGTGTCTGCAACTTTTATAGCATTGATTCTGAATAAAGACTGAAATGAAGAAAAAAAAGCAATATGTTTTCTGTGCAACTGGAAATAGGAAAGCTCTTAAGTTTGTGATTAGGCCTCTAACTGACTTCTAAATTCTGTAATTTTACTTGTTTAAGCACGAAAGCATATATATAACTTGCTTGCAATGATGTATTCCCCTCTCCCTTAAGTGGCAGGTGGGTACATTAGAACATGTTCGTCAAAGATTAAGATAAATTATGTTTTTCACTCTGAGTGGAAATGTATACTTCACATTAACATTCATATCACTAATTAAGAAGAATTATGCTGTATCTAGGACGACTATCATTGTGTATGTGCGACTTACCTTTTTAGTTGGGAGCTATTGCTGAAGATCCTTTCTCTTAACTTAACAAAAAATCTGACAAATTGCTTGCTATCATGGCAGACGCATTCCCTCTTGGATGAAGACTGGATATTGTCAGAAACAACTAATCTTGCGCTCTCTGTTAATTAATTGCTTTTTCAATTGCTCAATTTCCAGTCTGTTTCTTTGCTCATATGCTTTATACCATTACTCATGTCCGTTTTCTTGTTTGTTTTTCTGCTTTTAATTTTTTGGGATCCTTATAGGCCTTTGTTCCATATTTTGGCCTAGAAGTTGGTCTTTCTCCAGGGCCCTGTGGAGACTGATTGAAAGTTTTGAGAACAAGCATTAGCAAAGCCAGTAGGTTTCGCTATGCAAGATCCATTGGTTTTGTCAATGTTTTTAGACATGTGCACAGCAGTGTGCTTTTCTGTGCAACATGGCTGAAAGTAAAGAAAATAATAGTGCTATGAGGTGGCCATAACACTGCGCTGCCCCATGAGAAGCAAGGTAATGAGAGTGGCGTCAAAGCTAGCCATTGGCAAGTAATGGGTGGACTCTAAGCACGTGAATTGTCGAGATCAATAGCGGCTGTAATTTGGCAAGAAACATGTCGATCCACCTCCAGCCACTCAATGTTTTTATTATAACAAGGGGACCCACAAATTAAATATGCATGGGTACCTCTTAGTTTGTTTTATACTCACATCACACCAATCAACACTAAATAACAGATACAGCACTGCCACTCATACTGTACAATGGCAAAATAAAAAGATCTCTGGTAAAGAGCCCCCTCGAGGGGCATGTTGGGCATTGTAGCGTCGGCCTAACAAGGAATTGCTCCCTGATGAAGCATTGCACCCATCAAGGTGTGTGAAGCTGAGAGAGCGCAAACAGACCTAAATGTATGAGTGCATCACACTTACCTGTAGTAAGCACAAATCATGAGGAGAAATGCCATGAGTGCTAGTAGTATCTGCAATTATATTCTGAATGTATAGCTAATGTAGAGATTTAAGTAGCAGTGGAACTAATACAGAAATGTGTGACACTATATGATTTTATTAGATGTGATTATTCCTGAATCCATGTCGTGTAGGTGCTAAAATGTAAGATGGCATGTGGTTAAACGCAGAATGTGGTAGGCCTCAGGGCCAGAGCTAGAAGGGAAGGTGTTTCTTTTCACGACATAGATTGCACTAATGTTTTGGTCATCGCATTAATGGGCCATGATTTATAGATGTGTTTACTGAATAATAGAATAAGAGTATTAATATGCTTTAATTAATGAAGAAGTTGAATGCTATAATTATTATGAGAAATGCTGTAGGCCTGAAATGTTTTAACATTGATTTACACGTATTGGTCTGGGCCGAGAAATGTTGCGAACCTTTTTGGAAGTCTATGAGAGTTGGGATCTTGGCTGCAGATGTCTGTCTGCAAGAGAAAAGGGAGGATCCGATTATTAATAAAATGAATAGAGGTCTGTTCAGTAGACGGCCCAGACATGGAGGAGGGTTCCGGAATGTTTTAAGGGGTATCAGCGGGCCGGAGAAGAGTCTGAGAAGCAAGGTCAACTCCAACGTATGAGGCCCAATACAAAGCAGCATGGAAAAAGCCAGAAGCTACACCACGTGAGGGGCGTCTCACGAGGGGCGTCTCAAATGTTGTTGACTGTTTTGTATTAGGGACAGCACCCCTGGGTGGAGTTAGAGCAGATGCCTGAGGACCCTTTAGAGAGCGGATGGGTAGGCAGAGAGGGGTCATGACTGGAGAACTATAGGTTTTCACCAAGAGACTAAGAGTGAGTGACTTCCCTTGGGGGTCATTCACTGCTGACACCGTTTGTTAGGTTGAGACTTGGTTAAGTAGGGATACCATCTAGAGCAGGGTAGGGACAGCCTAACCTGTGTGTTTTCCTCCAACTTAAATGAAGGAGAGATCTCAATATGCGTCAATGCTGATAGCTTTATTATTCTTAGAACTTGTGCTGGTAATTTCCGTTGCTCGTCTGAGGGCTTTCAGAGAGCACATGTATATAGTTGGACCTGTGTATCTCGTGAATCTCATTCTGAGATGCCTGTATTTGCAGCTTATCCTAACCTTACAATAAACTTTTGAAAGCTAGAAGTTGTTTGTGATCTTTTGGAGCGGAGTCCTTTATTGGGTGAACTAACTTGGTAAGAGAGGCACTTTCTTCCTTCAATGACAGGCAACAAAGGTTCAGTCGACCAGATCGGGGTTTAGATCAATAGGGATAAGGTATCGATCAAAATCTCGCCCTTCCAGTTGGTAGCTATAGAGGATGGTTGCCTTCTTGAGGACGGTGACCTAGGCCAGGTTAGCTTACCCCAAGGCCCCTAGAGATCGATGATCGGAAGAATCGCCCGCCGAAGAAGATCCGGATGACGTGAGACAGAAAAAGCAGCAGTATCGGTCGAGAGTGAGTATAAAGGGTCATGCGTGTTAGATTGCGGTGTTTTTGTATTGTATCTATGTTGTAATGTCTGGCGGAGTTGAATGTCTGTAGAGTGACTGTGGAACAGGTTGTGAGCGCGCGCAACCGGTGGAAATCTTAAGTGAGAGCTTAAGTGGTTCGGGTGTATCGGACACCCAGAGTAATTGTCAAATAGTGTGAAGGGGGTCATGAGGTACCATTGATCACCCGAAAGACCGAGATAGGGGGAACGTAAGAGTGAGTGCGTGAGTAACGGACGCTGGTCGGAGGTTACTGTGTGTGTAAGCAACCTATCAGAGAGACGATAGACATTTCGTCAGTTGTGTTGACAATTACATATAGACTGTGGACGTACAGTCGAGGGAAGTGACCGCTTGGTCGGAAGTAGTCATTTTTCGGTGTATGAATGGGACGCATGCATGACCGGGAGACGAGTTGAGAAAGGAGGGGTGCTGCTGCGAAGCGGAGAAAAGTGACGTCAGGAAGTGTCGCGCAGTGATTGGCTGACCGGAGAAAGACCGCGCTGTGATAGGCCAGCTAGCAAAGACGTCAGAAAGTGTCGAGCTGGGATTGGCCGACCGGAGAAAGACCGCGCTGCGATAGGCCAAGTTAGCAAAGCCGTGTTAGGATTGGTGGATTGTCATCAGGAAGTAAACAGAGTAGCGAGGCTGGATATTGTGCGCATAATTATGAAGTGTTTTAAATGGCTGAGAGCGGCGTTTAAAAAAGAGAAGCGGGGATCGGATGAAGGGGAAGAAGCCCCGCCGGAGGGTACGCCGGCTCGTTACATGGCAGTGAATGTTGGGCTGCATACGATCCTTTGGATATCAGAGTGGAGTAAGATTACGGAAGGAAATGAGGAACTGACGTTCCCGAAGTACGGGACGTTCAGATTAGAGGTGTTACATCGATTAAAATCAGTCATGACCTCAATGAAACCCTTGCCTAGACCGACCCAGTTTGAAGCCCTTGATGCATGGATTAGGGCAGCGCATGAAAAAAATATGAACAGACGACAAGAAAGGGTGAAACGATCGGTAAGGGCAGTGCAGGATGCCAGGTGGGATGCGGATGCTAAAAGATGGAGAGTGCATAACATGGAAGTAAATAAACTGTACCCAGTGTTAGAGGTGCCCGGAAATAAAAGCCCCCTAGAAGAAGATGAAGAGAGCGAAACAGAGGACAGCCTGATAAACAGATTATTGACAGACAGGCCACCCCCGTATAATAGAGCAGGGGGAGAGGTCGAGCATAGTGAAAGAGAAAAGGGGGGCAATGCAGGAGAGCATGGACCGCTTCCCAGTTCAGAGTGGGATCCTGAGGCAAAGAAAGAGCTGTCCCAGCCTAGTCAGGTGCAACAGGTAGTCGGGAGGTTTGTGGTACAGAGAGCGCCGGAAACGGAGTGCGCCACATCCTACGGATTACCAGCTGCACTGCAGGTACCTGTTACCATAGGTCCTATAGTATCGATATATGACCCAGAGAGAGCAAGAGGGGAAGAACGGGTACGGAAGGACGGAGAAAGAGCAGAGACGGCAAGGAGGAACGATACGATCAATTCCCCAAGTCAGATGCCGATACCCAGAGAGTGGAGCACCCCGATGCACACAGCAGGGGATCCAGGAGGGGATCCTGGGGGCCCTAGATGGCCAGTGGATCTGAGGGGATCTGGACGAAAATCCTTTCAAGAGCTAAATGAGTACATGAAGAAGTGGGATGAGGCAGTGGAGGCTCACAAGAGCATCATAGCTGCAGAAGCTGAAAGGGAAAGTCAGGACAGCAGAGCTCGGACTCACTGCGGGGCTGGGGAGAGCAGCCCGGAGTGGGACTGGAGAGAGAGAGATAGTAGGGGAGTCACCCATTGGGCCCGGAGTGGAGATAGAACGGACCTGGAAAACGGGGGCCCCGGGAGTGGAGGGGTGGCGCGCCCAATACTCAGTGAAGGGGAGAGGAGAACGCAAGAGTACAGAAACAGCTTTAAGTGTACCCACTGTGTGCCCGGCACCAGAGAACTGAATGGGAGTTGTGAGAGGTCGCACCATAGTCCCTGTGATGACGGAAACGAGCGCAGCCCAGGGAATATGGGGAACCAGGAAGGATCGTATCGGATATTGAGTGATACTAGGCAAAGGGAGAGTAGCGACCAGAGGGAAAATAACAGAGAGGCGTACGGTGAAAGGAGAGAAGCAGGAGAGAGTGGGGGTAACAGGCCCGTGTTCCATCACCTTCCAAGATCGGATGGCCGAGCATGGGACCTGGAGAGATGGGAGCAAGGTAGAGCACTCATTAACTCTCCCGAGCCCAAACGTAGAGCTCGGAGTTGGGATGGTAGGGAGACCAGTGAGCCCCCTTCGAAAGACATATTGCGAGCTGAGATAAAAGCCAAGAGACTCGATGTCGCCAGCTTAAGGTCAGACCTGGATGACATGATAGATGGTACCCTGCCTTTAGAAAGAATGGAAATGTATGAGCAGGATGAAATACTGTATATGGCAAAGGACATCACTCGAAAAGCGAGAGCAATCCATGAGAAGTTAGTCGAACTAGCAGGCAAATATATGGTGGACCTGTCAAGAACCAAAGCATTACAGGGTAACCACAGGCTACATTATACAGATCGAGACCTAGATGAGAGGAGAACGATCGGGCTGAAAACGCACATAAGGGAACTGATCACTGGAATAAGGACATGGAGGGCACTAGATAAGTGGGAAGAGAGGTGGTCCAAGAAAGGGACCGTCAGGAGAAGCACGCTTGGTACGACACCAGGAAGGCTGCAGGGAATAGAAACATACCCTTTGCGTGAAGTCGCAAATGGGAATTATGTACATGTCCCTTGGAGTAGGGGAGATTTAGCTGCTTTTACCACCTCCTTCCCCAAATTGCGGGAAAACCCAGTGGAGTGGTACAAGCAAGTTGAGAGATTTGTAAAAATCTCAAAGGTCCTATGGATAGATCTGAACACGCTGTTTGACATTGTAGTACCAGGAGATCTGTGGACAGCATGCAAGGTTAGCGCTGAGTGGCCCACAACGGAGCCGGAGAGAGATGCTAAGACTAATGGGCCGTCCGAGATTGTGATGGCAAAATTCGAGAGAGTGATGACTTGGCTGAAAGAGAAAGTGCCAATGCAAGACATAGATTGGGTCAGAATAGACCGAACTAGACAGGAACCCAAAGAGACAGTCCACGAATATTACGAGAGATTGCTGAAGGCGTTTAAACAGTATAGCGGCCTGGATGTAATGGATCCAAAAGACATAGGGCAATTTGTGTCCAAGTTCGTCCTGGGACTGAGACCGGATATTAGTTTAATGATTCAGCAACACTTGATTTGTTGGCAAAATAAACCCCTAGACGAAATACTGAGATATGCCAGGTACTGCTGTGATGAGATAGACTCCAAGGCTAAGAAACTAAAAGAAAAATTGATGGTGGTACAGATGCAGGCAGCAGGGAAGGGGGGACAGCAGCAACAGCAGCAAGGAACAGGTACAGGAGGAAAGAAGCAGTACAGTCAGAACAAGGGCAATGAGGAGAGTTCCACCTTTAGACCCAGAATAGACATAGCTGCCTTGAAGAAAACGACTAGGTGCCACCAGTGTAACGAGGTGGGGCATTGGAAACGCGAGTGTCCCTACAATGTAGAGATAGGAGAACAAGAGGAAGAGGAGGAAGAGGTCCAGAGAGCGCCTACGAGAGGGGTGACGCCATACCAGGGAAAGGTGCTCAAAGGGGGGGGGGGCTCCTCCCCGAGCCCAGTTCCCGCAACCTCCCCGAGTAGGGAATATGGGTAAGACCTATAGACAGATGCCCCTGTTTGTAGAAGGAGAAGAGTGCTATTATGTGGACCCATTAACCGGACAGAGAGTGGAAAGAGAAGACTGCACCCTCGGGGCAGCCTTGGAGGTGGACCAGAGGGGACCCTATGTCGAAGCAGAAGTAGCAGGGTGCCCCACGACATTTCTGGTGGACACAGGAGCCACTAGATCCACGATCAGATCAGCTGCAGTTCCAGACCTGCCCATGTCTGGAGAGACCATACAAGTGGTGGGGGTCGCAAACAGGAGAATAACCAGCCAATTGACAGAACCGGTACAGGTGAAAATAGGGAAGTACAGCGATGAGCACCAGTTTGTGGTTTGCGATTCAAGTCCTGTGTGTCTGCTAGGCAGAGACCTGTTGTGTAAATTGAATTGTACAATATACTGTACACCTCAGGGAGTGGAGGTATTGACCAATGATGATGACGCAGACTTCAAAGTTGCAAACTCAAGAATATGCGTGGAGCTGTACCCTACTTTGACAGTAGATGAGCTCCCCTGGGACTTGAGAGAGACAGTGGCACCAGAAGTATGGGACTTCACTGGGGAAGAGATTGGATTGGTCAAAGGGGTGGACCCAGTGAAAATTGTAGTGAAACCGCATGCTGAGTTCCCAAGAACACCCCAATATAAATTGACTCCAGAAACGATTGCAGGCATAAAACCCGTGATCGAGTCCATGATTAAACAGGGAATACTGAAAGAAATCGTGGGTAGTCCATGCAACTCCCCGATTATGGGTCTGCAGAAACCAAATGGGAAATTCCGGATAGTGCAGGACCTTCGAAAGATTAATAACATAGTCGTTTCGTGTTGTCCAGTGGTACCGAATCCATCAGTGATACTGTTTCAGATTCCATTCCAAGCTGAGTGGTTCACTGTGATTGATCTTTGTCAGGCTTTCTTTTCGATCCCTCTGGACGAAGAAAGCCATTTTCTTTTCGCATTTAAGCTGGAAGGTCGCGTCCTAACATGGTGTCGTATTCCTCAGGGGTATACAGAGAGCCCATCGATCTTTAACCAGCTTTTGAAGAAAAATCTTGAAAGTCTAGTGCTGCCCCAGAAGTCAGTTCTGGTCCAGTACATAGACGACCTCCTCGTGGCGTCAGAAACAGAAGAAGCTTGCAGGGAGGACTCCATTGCTTTGTTAAACCACCTAGCTGCCAATGGGCACAAGGTGTCCCCGGGAAAGTTGCAGTACTGCCTGACAGAGGTGCAGTACTTGGGACACAGAATAGAGAAAGGCAAACGAAAGGTGTCACCAGACAGGATAGAGGCGATCATGAAAATGAATGCGCCTAAGACACAGAGAGAGGTCAGGATGTTCTTAGGGATGGTGGGTTATTGCCGACAGTGGATCGCGAACTTTTCACTGAAAGCAAAGCCCTTGCAAAAACTGACGCATAAGGAGGTGAGCGATCCGGTACCATGGGACAAAGACTGTTTGATGGCATTCCTACAGCTGCGAGAGGACCTGTGTCGTGCTCCGGCATTGGGAATGCCTGATTACAATAAACCATTTTTGCTTTACTGTTGTGAGAGAGAAGGTTGCGCGTTGTCTGTGTTAGTCCAAATCCATGGGAATGCCCGTAGACCAGTTGCTTATTTCTCGGCTACTTTAGACCCAGTAGCCGCAGCGTTGCCCGGATGTCTCAAATCCGTTGCTGCAACGGGTGTCAGCATTGAGAGATGTGAAAATATCGTCATGGGGCACCCGTTAGAGGTGTGCGTGCCCCATTCTGTTGAACTGTTGATGACCAGGACCAAAACACAGCATCTGACCAACAGCAGGCTCACGCGCTATGAGCAAGTTATTCTTGCTGCAGAGAATGTGACCCTCAGGAGATGTTCTGTTTTGAACCCTGCCACCTTGATGCCACTCCCAAATGATATCGAGGATGATGATGAATGTACAGACCATGACTGCCTCGATGTGACTGAACTATGCACCAAACCCAGACCCGACATCGTAGATGAGCCACTGACCGACCCAGACGAAATTTTCTTTGTCGATGGCTCATGTGTAAGAGACGAAGTTGGGCAGTTGAGAGCAGCTTACGCTGTTTGTACAATTACTGGAGTTGTAGAAGCTGGGTGCCTGGAAGGAGTACACTCCGCTCAGGTAGCAGAGATTATTGCCTTGACACGTGCTTGCTTGGCAAGCAATCAAATTCGAGTCACCATATACACCGACAGCCAATATGGTTATGGGGTGGTTCATGATTACGGGCAGTTATGGTCTCAAAGAGGGTTCATGACCTCTTCAGGCTCTCCCATTCGCAATGGAGAGTTTGTGCGCCTGTTGTTAGAGGCGTTGCAATGTCCAGCAGGTATCGCAGTTGTAAAGTGCACCGCACATACCAGAAATGAGGACTTCGTCTCGAAAGGCAATAGATATGCCGACGAAGTCGCGCGGTATTGCGCAGAACAAGGGTACTCTTTCACAGAGGTGGAAGTGGGTGGAATAAATGTAAGGACTGAATTAGCCATGATATTGGAAACTGTTGATACTTGGGACGAACTGGCAAACATGCAAGAAAATGCTCCTGATTTTGAAAAAGAAACATGGGAAAAGGCAGGATGTGTAGTGGGTGAGTCCAATTTTTGGGTCTCAGCAGACGGCAGAGCAGTGTTGCCCAATGAGATGGTGAGCCCAATGGCCAGACACATACATGGTCCCGTACACCTAGGGAGAGACGCTATGCTGAGAGTGTTTAGACAGACTTGGTATAATCCTAAGTTTAGAATAGCAGCAGAAGCAGTGTGCCAGCGTTGTGTGACCTGTCAGCAGCTGAATGTAGGGAAAAGAACACCAGTTGCACTAAGCCACATAGGAAGGTCTGGAGGTCCATTCAATCGAATGCAGATAGATTTCATTGAAATGCCGAGGTGCAACCGCCTCCGCTATGTCCTGGTGGTTGTTTGTGTATTCTCCAGATGGGTTGAGGCATACCCTACACGTAGGTGCGACACCCTCACAGTGGCCAAGTTACTGCTTAGGGAACTCATTCCGCGCTTCGGGGTGCCGGCCTCTTTGGAATCAGATAGGGGAACGCATTTCAACAGCGAGCTTGTGAAGATGATTTGTGCGGCTCTGAACATAGATCAGAAATTGCATTGCAGTTACCGACCAGAAGCCTCAGGAATTGTGGAGCAGATCAATGGCACGATCAAAGCCAGAATTGCAAAAGTGTGTTCCTCAACGACCCTGAGTTGGCCTGACGCCCTGCCATTGGTCCTCATGAGCCTTCGTAGTACCCCAGACAGAAGAACGGGGTTGTCACCACATGAGGTGTTAATGGGGAGAGCAATGAGGCTGCCATCTGTCCCAACTACTGCACTGTTAAATATCACAGATGATATGATCCTGGACTATTGTAAGGGGCTGTCTGACGCCATTCATTCTGTGTCCCTTCAGGTGCAGGCTGCCGAGGTTCCATCGTGCCAGGGCCCGTGCCATGACCTGTATCCTGGGGACTGGGTCCTGGTGAAAAAACATGTGAGAAGAAGCTGCTTGGATGTTCGTTGGCGTGGGCCCTTCCAGATCATCCTGATCGCGAATACGGCTGTGAAGGTGGGAGGCCTGCCCAATTGGATCCACGCGTCACATACGCGAAGGGTTCCAGCACCTCGGGAAGAAACAGCTCCTCTCTCGGATAGACGTCCAGCAGAGGACCGAGAAGCCATAGAGGGGGCTAGCCAAGCTGTAGAGGTGCCAGCGGAAGCAGGGAACGAGTCTGACCAAGCTGAGGACGGTCAGTCCAACAGCGAAACAGACGACGCTACAGAAGGAGAAAGTAGCTGGGAGTACGAGTCAGACACTGACAGGTCTGACAGAGAGCGAGAACAGACAAGAAGGAGAAGGAGTAGAAGGGCACGTGGAGAAGCTAATTGGCCGCAAAGAAGGAGCTCTAGCCTGAGGTCAACTCCAGAGATAACCCTTCCTCCGATATCAGAAGACTCAGACCCGGAAGAAGGTGCTCAGGGCGCTGAAGCACCGGACCGAAGAAGGTCAAGAAGAGTGCGTGTGCCTAGCAGAAGATACTCCACACCTGAGTGGACATATCTGGCGACAAATGTCTTTGAAACAGGAGACAGGGAGGATTCGAGCGGTGGTGGTGTCCAGTTCTGAGCCCATCGTCACCGTGGAAATACGACTGTTGGTACCCGGAGTCGAACAAGAAGGGTCACTAACATTCATGCTCCCCAGACCTCCCCGCCTCAGCAAGTTAAAACACATGTTTCTCTCAGAATTGCAATTCCCCGACTTTGGTACAACGATAACAGCCCATGAAGAGCACAATCTTCGTTTGGAAATACTGAACTTTGCTATCGAAGCTGCAGGCACAAACCTGATAGTAGATGCTTAAAGGACTTTGTAAATAAAGCGAGCAGAAAAAGAAGATTACCTAGCGCCCAGGAAGCAGAGAATATTAGGGAACTTCCCTTGAGTTGATGGAGAAGGGCTAGGGTTGTCTTTATTGAACTGTTAAAGGACTTTTGCGAAGAAGGTTGTCAGCTTCCAGTTGTGTGGATTCTAAAGACAAAAAGAGTAAAAAGAGACTGTAAAGAAACGAGAAGAAAAGAACTTTGTGCCAAGATAAGAGAGAGCCATATTGTCTGACGAAATGGAAGCCGGCACCCAGAACCGCAGAGCTAAATGTATAATAGGTACACTAATAGTAGGAGTGATAATATTAATAGCTTTAGTGGTAACAATTTCTTATGTAAAGGGACATGAGGAAGAGGCGAAGGTAACTGATGTGAAATCTGTAGAAACGCTTACACCCACTGTTGCTGGTGAGAAAAGGGAAAACACACAAGAGAAAGCGTTATTAGCTGCAGAAGCCCGCAGGTTACACGTAGATGAGTCCCAAGGAGACTTTAGGTCAAATGCTTATGCTAAACTCTTATATGAATACGTGGATGCCATGGAGGTTAAGGACTGTTACGTCTGCATGCAGTTGCCGGCGTCTGTAGATGAAGGCATTAGATATCATCACCTCCCGCTGACATATGGCATTACATGTAGCTTATTGCTTAGTATATTTTATGGGAGAGATAGTTTTGAATACTATTTCTCCAACTATGATTCAGTGTTGCCAGAAGTCCCAAATTATAAGCAGATGAACAAATGGGACTACTGGAAGAGTGAAGACAGACTGGCCAAGTTCTTCATTCCTTGGATTACCTTAGATACTTCACATGCCCGTAGAAATAACCTGACATGCAAAGTGTCAGAAGTCGAGAAGAAGTTCATAGGGCAGGTGGATGATCGTTACAGGAGACAAAAGATTTTGAAAAAATCAGGACAATGGAAAACAGATTGGACCGAGGAAGAGAAGGCACACAAGAGAAAGGGTAGTAGTGGTCCAATAGCTTTAGATAAGACGCAGAGAGGAAAGCTATGTCTTCACCGAGCCAAAACGTATTACGAAAATGTATACGTGGGAGAAGTCAGCTGTGAACATGCTTTCAATATAGAGTACTATACTAAAGATTTCCTGAAGGAAATGCAAGTGATTCCAAATGTGTATTTTGTATGTGGAAGAAATGCCTACGTGAGACTACCTGACAACTGGTATGGATCATGTTACCTAGCAATTGTCTTCCCCAAAATATATCATGCACAAGACTTAGAGATCATCGAGGGCAAGACATCATCGAGGGGAAGGAGAGATATAGGAGATGCAGAAATGGTTGGAGATGTCTTTGGAGCTATGTTCCCTCTTTTGGGACTAATCCTTAATGATGTTAAAATTAGACGACTGGCAACAGTCGTCGACAGGTTGTCTGCCAGCACTGCTCAGTCCTTAATGCTGGTAGAAGGAGAGATGCAATCGATAAGGGCTATGGTTCTTCAGAACCGTCTTGCGTTAGACGTCCTACTAGCAAAAGAGGGCGGAGTCTGTAAGGCTTTGAAGGTCCAGGAATGTTGTACCTACATTCCAGACAATTCAAAGCCCCTTGAGAAAGTTATTAGGAACATAACTGATATTCACAAGGAGATCGAAGACTTGAGTAGAGAAAATGTCTGGGAAAAGGTGGGCCACGGAATGAGTGAAGTTGGAGGGTGGATCTCCACCTTAGGCAAAAGCTTTGTGTGGTATATACTAAAACCTATCATCATAATATTGATCTGTGGGATCATATTGTGGGGATTGGTGAGGGTATTCAAATGGTACAGAGCAAGAAGGTCAGAAAGGGCCCAAAGAGAGCAGCTGCAGAGATTGGCTGCCATACAAGATAATCAGTACCGGAGTCTGAGGGCTCTGGAAGCGCAGAGACAAGTTATGCTAGCAATAACTGCAGTTTAAATGTTAGTGATGACCCCGAGAGGTCATCAAAGGGGGGAACTGAGAGAGCGCAAACAGACCTAAATGTATGAGTGCATCACACTTACCTGTAGTAAGCACAAATCATGAGGAGAAATGCCATGAGTGCTAGTAGTATCTGCAATTATATTCTGAATGTATAGCTAATGTAGAGATTTAAGTAGAAGTGGAACTAATACAGAAATGTGTGACACTATATGATTTTATTAGATGTGATTATTCCTGAATCCATGTCGTGTAGCTGCTAAAATGTAAGATGGCATGTGGTTAAACGCAGAATGTGGTAGGCCTCAGGGCCAGAGCTAGAAGGGAAGGTGTTTCTTTTCACGACATAGATTGCACTAATGTTTTGGTCATCGCATTAATGGGCCATGATTTATAGATGTGTTTACTGAATAATAGAATAAGAGTATTAATATGCTTTAATTAATGAAGAAGTTGAATGCTATAATTATTATGAGAAATGCTGTAGGCCTGAAATGTTTTAACATTGATTTACACGTATTGGTCTGGGCCGAGAAATGTTGCGAACCTTTTTGGAAGTCTATGAGAGTTGGGATCTTGGCTGCAGATGTCTGTCTGCAAGAGAAAAGGGAGGATCCGATTATTAATAAAATGAATAGAGGTCTGTTCAGTAGACGGCCCAGACATGGAGGAGGGTTCCGGAATGTTTTAAGGGGTATCAGCGGGCCGGAGAAGAGTCTGAGAAGCAAGGTCAACTCCAACGTATGAGGCCCAATACAAAGCAGCATGGAAAAAGCCAGAAGCTACACCACGTGAGGGGCGTCTCACGAGGGGCGTCTCAAATGTTGTTGACTGTTTTGTATTAGGGACAGCACCCCTGGGTGGAGTTAGAGCAGATGCCTGAGGACCCTTTAGAGAGCGGATGGGTAGGCAGAGAGGGGTCATGACTGGAGAACTATAGGTTTTCACCAAGAGACTAAGAGTGAGTGACTTCCCTTGGGGGTCATTCACTGCTGACACCGTTTGTTAGGTTGAGACTTGGTTAAGTAGGGATACCATCTAGAGCAGGGTAGGGACAGCCTAACCTGTGTGTTTTCCTCCAACTTAAATGAAGGAGAGATCTCAATATGCGTCAATGCTGATAGCTTTATTATTCTTAGAACTTGTGCTGGTAATTTCCGTTGCTCGTCTGAGGGCTTTCAGAGAGCACATGTATATAGTTGGACCTGTGTATCTCGTGAATCTCATTCTGAGATGCCTGTATTTGCAGCTTATCCTAACCTTACAATAAACTTTTGAAAGCTAGAAGTTGTTTGTGATCTTTTGGAGCGGAGTCCTTTATTGGGTGAACTAACTTGGTAAGAGAGGCACTTTCTTCCTTCAATGACAGGCAACAAAGGTTCAGTCGACCAGATCGGGGTTTAGATCAATAGGGATAAGGTATCGATCAAAATCTCGCCCTTCCAAAGCCATTGCTCCTGAGCATTCAGATCCCGTGATCTGGTTTCTCAGTTGACCACCAACCACTTTTCTCTTACATTTTCTTTGATAGGAACTCTTTTGGATTTACGTTGGTTTTGTTGCATGCTAGGTTAAAAAGAATACTCCATATAGCTGGGATACTCCAGTACAGCCGGGAGCTGTTTGCGGTCCTCCTGACCTTCATATGCAGCCCCATTTTTTCCCGCCCTCGCAGCAGGACGACAGGGACAGTGTCTTTAAGCTTGCATGGCATGCTCTCTATTTCTTCACCTAATCTATGACTTGAGGCAAGGCAACAGGCTGATGTGACATCACCAGTTTCATACAGTTACTATACGGCCTTCAGCCAAACTTTCAAAGCGGTCTCAACTACGTTTTTTTGCTTGAATTTGTTTATTGGTTTTTATTAAAGAGCAAACATGTACTTACATACTCTTTTAAAAAAAAAAATATTTTTATTAATTGCAAACAACAAATAAACATAAAAGAAAAAACAGAAAACAAGGCAATATGGTACAAGTACGTCATGTCGGTGCTAGGGGGGGGGATACATATTCAAATCAAATGCCAGAAGTAGGTGATGAGACTGGGGAAGGGGGAAGAGTACAGGAGCAAGCAAGGTAGCTAAATTCCCGTGGAGGAAACATCAGGTTGGGGGGATGACAGGTCAGTATCCATTCCCGAGAGGGGTGGGGGGGGTGTACAGATGCCACCACGGTATTCGTTCCATTGATTCCAAATTTTCCCCCATTTGCGGGGCGTGCCACGAGAACCATACACAGTCTTTTCCCTAAACATGCACCAGTCCATGTTCTGTTGCCACACCAGAGTTGTCGGTGGCCTCTTGGCACCCCACAACTGAGCAATGTCTCTCTTAGCAATCATATTACCCAAGGTCACCCATCGAAGCTGCGCCAGGCCATAATCATTCGGCTCCCAGACATTCAACAGACACCGCCTCGCCTCTGGCATTGATTGCACACCCGTGACCTCACTCATCACTGCATGCACACGAGTCCAATAGCTCATAACCGCAGGGCATTCCCAAATAATATGGAAAAACGTACCCACCAGACCACAACCACGCCTGCACAGCCCATCCATAGAGAACCCCATTCGCACCAGACGAGGACCAGTCACGTAGACCCTATGAAGAATTTTGAGCTGGACAAACCGGAGGCGCGCCGGGATAGCCACCTCCTTCGGGGAGGAAATCGCCGCCTGCCAATCCTCATCGTCTCGTTCCAGACCGTCACTAGTCCACACCTCCCTAAGGTTACTCAGTAAGTCGGATCTGGCATTGATCAACTTCTTGTATATGAGTGAGATCGTGCTGTCAGGGACATGCCCGTCGAGCACCCGATCTTGAAGCGGGGACGCCTCCGGAATATCCGAGCCCAGGGGAAACGCAGACAAAACCGCGTGCCGGATTTGCACGTATCGAAAGGATTCTCTATCATTCAAGTCATACTCAACTTTCAGCTCCTCAAACGTCTTGACTCTACCCTTGATCCACACATCATTCACCCTGCTGATACCGATCACATCCCACTTATCGAAACCCTTCGACTTCCAGAGGGAGCCGAGTTTTTCCGATGCATAAAGCGGGGTAGCACGGGTCGGCTTATCAGCCCAGCCCAGGGCCGCTGTAGCGCGATGCCACACCTGCACGGCTGTCCTAGTGGGGGCCCGTGAGAGATCCGCCAACAGATTTCGCATACAGAGCCCTGTTGTAGTTGCCACAAGGCAACAGCCATCTATCCATCTCAAACGCCGGGCTCGGTAAAGGACCGTAAGTGCAATGGTTGATGGCCCCAAGCTGGGAGGCCCAATAGTAGCGGCGGATGTCCGGGAGCGCGATACCCCCGTCGTACCACGGAAGCGTCAGCTTCGCAAGAGCAATACGAGAACGGCCCCCCACACCAATTGCCTCTGTAGACTTTCAATCTCCCGGAAGTACTGGGCGGGCACTACATCAAGTGTATTCTGCAACGCATAAAGGAACCGAGGGAGCGACATCATCTTAAATAACGCCGCCCGTCCCAAAGGAGAGAGAGGGAGCCTGCCCCACGCTGTCACATCGGCACGGAGGCGCTGGAGAGGGGCCAACAAATTGCGTTCATAACGGAGCACAGGGTCCAAGGTGATAAAAATCCCCAAGTACCTGAATCCCTCCCACACCACCGAAATAGGACATCCCCGAGGCAGGAGGGGGGCCTCGCCGCATAAAACATAGATGCAAGACTTCGACCAGTTGATGACCAAACCAGAGTTTTTACGGAAAGAAGTTAAAACGTCAAAGAGGACGATCAACGATTTCTGAGGCGACGTAAGATATAGGAGTATATCGTCTGCATATAAGGATATTCGCTCCTCAAACTCCGGAGTCCATCTAATGCCCTTCAAGGACGGTTCCCATCTCAGCCATGCCGCCAACGGCTCCAAAGCAAGGGCGAACAAGAGAGGGGACAAAGGACAGCCCTGGCGCGTTCCCCTACCAAGAGCAAAGGAGGCCGAGACACGACCGTTGACCACCACCTGGGCTAAGGGGTCGGTGTAAAGCAATTGCACCCAGGCAATAAAGGAGGGGCCAAACCCAAATTTAGAGAGAACCGCCCATAAATGAGGCCATTCCAACGTATCGAACGCCATGGTGGCGTCCAATGACGCCAAGATGGCAGGTTCACGCAGAGTCGCTGCTCGCGCGAGGACTCCATGCAGGCGCCGAAGATTAAGTGCTGTGTTACGATGGGGTATGAATCCGGACTGATCTGGGTGAACCAGATCGCCTATAACCGTGACCAAGCGAGTGGCAAGTACTTTGGCCAGAATCTTCGGTTCGGCATTAATCAATGATATGGGCCTAAAGGAGGCGCAGCGGTCACGCGGCTTGCCGTCCTTGTGGATCACCACTATGGAAGCCAGTCTTTGGTCGGGAGGGAGGGAGCCTGCCTCCAATGATTCCAAGAACATCGATCGCAAATATGGTGCTATCACATCCGGACGGAGCTTGTAAAGCTCCACCGGGAGCCCATTAGGACCCGAAGCCTTCCCCGAGCGAACCGAGCGAATAGCCGTAGCAACCTCATCAACTGTAGGTGGAACCTCTAGGAGGTCCCTGTCAGGGTCAGACAAACGTGGCAGCGAAATATCCCGCAGGAGCAAGTGGGAGTCCTGTTCCGGCCTATCAGAAACGGGGGAATACACTTCCCGAAAGTGATCAGCGAAACATGCAACAATATCAGCAGGGTCGGTGATACTCACGTCATTTACATCAACAATCACAGGGACAACCCGACTCGCACGTTCCCTCTTATCCAGCCAGGCAAGCAATTTCCCCGCCTTATCCCCCACATCATACAGTCGTCCCTGTTGCTCCCTGCTCATCTCCCATGCAGCATCAGTCACCAGCGCTCTATACTCAAGTTGTTTCAGACCCAAAAGGTGCAGCCTCTCCGGGGTGACCTCGGTTTCCAACTCCCCCTCAAGAACGGCGATGTCATTTTCAATACGAACAACCTCCTCCCGCCTACTTCTCTTGACATTGCCAATCATGGAGAGAGCCTGGCCCCGAATAACAGTTTTGTACGCTTCCCACAACGTGACAGAGGAGGACACAGAACCCACATTTTCGGCAAAGTAGTGGTCAATCGCTTTAATTAGTTCCGCCCGAACCTTGGGGTCTCGGAGATACCAGGAGTGGATCGGGGCCACCCTACCCTCCGACCCCAAATGAGCGTCCACGACCAACCACAGAGGGGAATGATCCGAGATACCCCTAGCAAGATGTTTCACCTGCCGTATGGAGGAGGCCTGGGAGGAGGGCATAAGTACATAATCAAATCTCGAAAGACTGCCATGGGCACCAGAGTGAAAGGTATACTGCAATTGCCCAGGATGAAGCAGGCGCCAGCAGTCGGTGAGCCCCAAAGCCTCCAGGAAATCCCCCAACCAGGACTGTGACTTCGCAATGTCTCGGGCGGGGGGGGGGGGTAGCGATCACACCTACCCGACACTACAGAGTTAAAATCCCCACCCACTACAAGCAGACCCTCAGGGAATCCCAAAATCACTCGTCCCAGATCAGCATAAGTGGCAGTCTGGAGACCCGGGGGCACGTAGACAAAGAGCAAAGTGACAACCCGTCCCTCCCAGCGTCCCACAATGGCAGCGTAGTGTCCCCTGTCGTCAAGGATGACGTCATCAACAGCAAGAGGGAGGGAGTTCCGAACCAGAATGCCCACCCCCCTGGAGCCAGAAGTAAATCCCGAGTGCGCGACGAGACGATAGCCACGCCTATTCATTGCGTGGCACGTATTGCCAAGCAAATGCGTCTCCTGAAGCAGGACCACATCAGGGGACAACCGTCTCAAGAGCTGCAACACCATGCCCCGTTTAATCCTATCTCCCAACCCGTTCACGTTCCAACACAGTCCCTCAAGTCCCCTAACCCCCATCCCAAAGGTCAACCCCGTCCCCACCCCACACCGTGTACGACACTATACGACAGGAGATCATCAACAATATGCCTTGAAGAAAAAAATGAAACAAAAACTGCAACTCCCCAACCCCCATTCAACCCCATACATCATACCCCCCACCCCGCACCCCTGCGTAAGACTCAAAAGCCACTCCAACTTGCAGTGTGCCTGTCGCCCTAACATACAACTAGTCTACAAAAAGAACCCCAGAGGAGGGAGACTCGCCCATCCCCCCGCCCACACCCCAAGATACTTACATACTCTTAAGAGTTTACATATCAGTGCATATATGTGCAGAAGAAAACAATGCTTGTGTTACCAATATCCATACATATTAGCTTGTACAAACGGTGCCAAGTACATTAAGTCTAGGGGTGTGGTGGATCATAACAAGCAGGTAAAGAAATATGCACATGTGCCCTGTGAATGCAGTACGTTTCGGCCTCAAATACATCTTATTGACTTCTGTGTCTCCTCTGTTGGTGCTGTTCTCCTTAGTGGAAGAGGTGTGGAAGGAAAGGTACTGTAAGAGGTTTCAGGCTGTTTGTTGAAGTAGACCAAGTTTATGCACCAATTTTTAAAATTGGGAATTCTATTTCTTCCCAAGACACAGGCCACTTGTCTCCTGGCGAGTAACATAGCGATAAAAGAGAACCTCCGAACAGATAACGGTATCTTATTTGTACACGTTAGAGGGCTATTTCAGAAGATGTTAATATGTTATTTGTCATGGAAACATGATCAAACGCCGTGTCCCAATACAATACTCTGTTATTTTTGGGAATTCCCAAGTCATATGTTGAAAATCAGTGTTTGATGCCAGACTGCGCCCACAGTTTGTTTTTTATGAAGGGTTACATTGGAAGGATTTGAGGGGGCTACTGTATATTTGGCGCAAACCTTTGAACTGGATTAGTCTCAGTCGACCAATCTGAGTCTTGCCATATTTTTTCCAATAATTTGTGTACCAGAGCATCTTCCCATTTCATTTTCGTAAGGTGTGACCACTGTGGCCTCGGTATGAAATATTCTGTATAGTTTGCTAACAATGGAAATGGCTAGAGCAGTGGACCTGGGGACTGGGTTCGAGTCTCGGCAACAAAGCTCAACATCCTGTGATACTGGGCAAATCACGTAATCTCCCTGTGCCTAACAAAAATGAATGTGTTCATCTGTAACGAAACTGCTGCTCATGTAAAACGCTCTGATACCCGATATCTTGGGTCTAGTTCACGCTATATAAACTCTAAAAAAATATATATATATATCAGTTAACGTTTATAGATGCATGCAGGCATCACAACGGGAAACAGACTCTCCAATGCACTGGTTCTGCTTGTCAGGATTTCGTTTTTATTTTTGAAATATTAGTGGTGCATATATATATATATATATATATATATATATATATATATATATATATATATATATATATATATATATATATATTATATGAGCAAAGAAAGTGCTTTTGCAGTTTTTAGGTTTTTGGGGAAAGATGAGTAACTGGCTTTCCGGTGGGCCTGTTTGCCAAGATATGTGATCTTGTCAGCTACAGTAAATTCTATCTTCTTAATAAGTTTGACAGTCTTCCATAGAGGTAGATAGTCTAGAGGTGTAGTGACTACCATAATAATCCACAAATGTAGCCAGAATGCAGTTGGCCTCATAGAGTGGCTTGCTTTTCACATCATCTATTCACACTACACTCTGAGCGACCCAAAGGGGCCATTTTCTAGTGAGGCTAATGTCTAGCCTAATTGTTCTCCATCTCACTGTATACTCTTGGTGTGGCAGGGTTGTGAAGGAGCTGAACTTTCTGTGCCACAGGCTCATTAAGTTAACTTAATTTAGCTTTTATGTCAGCTAGAGTTTGTGTGAATGTAATTTCAGTGTATTACCTTTCAAGGTGTTGTAGTTTGCATTTTATTTTATCAAGACAAACTTTCAAAGTCTTTCTTACCCTGTATGTATTGTTTGGCCATGCAGATCCTCTGTTTATAGGCTTTAAAGTATTCCCGTAATATAGTCTGCACGCTAACCAAATGTAAGTTAAGTTGGAAGAAAGTGTCTATTCCATGAAGGTGTTAGAGGGCCTGTATCTCGAGATTCCTTGTACACTGCAAGGTGGTGTGGTGCTAGACGTTCAGCATATTCATTATAGAAACAGGCAGTAAGGCCATTACGAATCCCCTGCCATACTGCAAATGTCCTGAGCTATATCGTCTGTAGTGAAGGGGGTATCGAGATAAAGCCTGTGATTATTTTCAAGCAAAATTAACTGTATGGAGTCAAAGTAGTTGGTAAGTTTATCTAGCTGCACCTTTTTTTGGGAGGCGTACTGTTCGGCATAATGCCGGAGCATTGTCTGAGTAACACCAACGGAGGAGTAGCGTAGCTCCCCTTCTGAATCCATCAGTTCCATAATATAAGAACTATACCAGTGCCTTCTAAGGAGGGGTGCAAGCGTACAACCTGCCCAGTCACCTTCACCATAACGGCAAGCCACCGCCTCCTTATGCCGGAAACGCACCTCACTAAGCAGCCCACTCCTCATACTCCAGTAGTTTCTCACAAAATTGAGCAAGGTACAGCTCATCATCTGAGTCCAAATAGCACAGTTCAAGCTCACTCAGCTCACGATCCAAAGTGCGCATTCACATACGGAGGTCCCACAATATGCCAGAATGCTTGAGATGCAAATGCCCCACAAATAGACTTGAAGGCCTCCTGGAGAGTCTACAGAACCCAAATTGTGCTCAAAGCATTAAACAATTGTGGTAGGAATCTCAGAACAAAATAGGGGACCACCAAGCGCATTAGGAGGAAGATAAAGCACGAGGATGCGGCTCACCGAAAGACAGAGTTGATAACACTGGTGCATGATCAGACAACCAGGTATTCGACCTCAATCACACAAGCACACAAATCCTGCAAGAGGAACCAATAATCAGTGCACAATCATGCACTTTTAGAAACAGTATCACACGTTCCCACAGTCGCTTGGGGGTGCCTGACCCACCACACATCTACCAGATCATGGTCAGACAGAACAATGTGGAGGCGTGCCTATCAGCAGCTGGTTCTAAGCCGACATTAAAGCCACTACCCCAAATCCCTGTAATATGAACAAAGGCCACAACTTTATCCCATAAATCTACAAAGAAGCAGGGAGTGTCGACATTAGAGCCATAAATGCAGACTGTAGTGACATGCTTATCCCAGATCTCCCCATGCAAGAGCACATAGTGAACCATGAGCAAGAGACCTAATTATCTGCCACTGCAGTCCATGTCAGAGTAGTATAGCGACCACATGGCCATAGGCTGAATATACTGAGAGGTACTCCTTCTTGATCCAACTCAGTCGCAGGCAGCCATGATCATGGCGATTGAGATGATTCTCTTGTAACAGGACAATGTCCACCTGATGCCAGAGCAGATAGGCCAGTGTGCACCGCACTTTACGAGTATCATTCAGCCCACAGACATTCCAAGTTATGCATGTGACCCCAGTCATAACCTAGCAGGGCCAAACCAGGCCAACAGAAGTAAACCAAGCAGGCATGTAACATAGCTTAACACCAAGGTGTGGACCAAAGTATTGGCAATGCATAAAGGTGAAAAGGACAGTATAGTAATGAATGACACGGAAACTACAAACAGACCCGTAAACCCACAAACCCACCCTCCACCCACTTCAACCACCCAAAATAATTGAAGAAGATCCCCAGGCCAACTAACAGCACAGGCAATTAACTTTGTGGGACTCATCCCTTGGATAAACAAGAGTTGAAGGTCGACTACCAATCCCACATTTGGCACAGGTGGCCGGGAGTGGACGTATGGAAGCTGCAAAAGACAGCGAAGGAAATATTTGTCATTTTTGTGAAGGGTGACCTCAAGCTTGGCCGGGGAAAAAAAGAGCATAAGTGAGCCCTGCCTTCTGCAACATGCGCTTGGCAGGACGAATTTATTTATGGGCCGCCTGCACTGTGGAGGTGAAGTCCAGATTGAACAACAGTCCATTGCTGCAGTGGAGCAGTCTCGCTATAATGGGTCGGGCTGGGGCCCCCAGTGAGGGGCGCGGCCCCAGGAGTGGTGAACCCCTTCCACTGAGAACACAGGGGAGATGTGATCTTCAAAAAGGAAGCATAGGAGACTCTACGTAGGTTTAGTGGATTCAGGCAGACCAAGGATCCAAATGTTGTTATGCCTGGAATGAGCTTCCTGTACTTATTTTTGGCTTTGATTACCTTGAGCCCCTTCTCCATATGCAGGAGGTGCTCCATTTGTGTGACAGTGTCATCCTCAGTCAGATGCTTGCTGCTTCAACTGGGAAAGCCAGTCATCATGTTTGTCCAGTTGATTACTCATGAGGTCCAGCCGGCTAGCAAATGTGTCAATCTTGGCATCAGTGCTCTTCAAGCTATTTCTAACTTCCGCCAGCAGGTCTGCAAAGTCCTGGGCCGCCCAGGAGTCCTCCAAGGAGCCATCAGGGCGCTGGCGGTGCCATCATTCTCCAGGTCTCTGGTTATGGCGTTTATTGAAGAACAGTTTGTACTGCTGCTTGTCCAGCTTTCCCATTCCTAGGCCAGAGGAGAGGCAAGAGGAAAAAAACAGGAGCACTAAAAGAAGTAGGAGAGATAACAGAGATAACTGGCATTCCCACTCCACCCAACAGTCACCTGAAGAGGCAGCCCCAGGAGGTTGGGACTACTGAAGGCCACCCAAATCGCCCGTCTCACATTAAACCCCCCAGAGAAAGGAGAAAGGGTATGGGCAGGCTGTAGGGCCATTGGAAGTAAGTATACAGGCAAAATGAACACGCAGCTGGGAGGTAGAAACAGGAGTCCAATGACAGCCCCACTACTCCCCGAACCACTCCGGGGGGCATGAGCAGGCCACAAAGCACGTACAGCAGCAAGGAGCTACAAGAAAGCAGTCTGTCCATACCCGCCACACCGGTCCAAGGAAGAAATAAGCTGACAATCCATCGTCGCGGGCTGTGAGGCAGCATGAAGGACAGCAAATTTTCCAGGGTGCAGGTGTCAAAAGTCAGCCCCGTCACACCCCAACTCCGGCCAGAGGGCACATCCAGACCCAAATGATCTAGACAGAAGGCTTTAAAACTTGCAGACTGGTCGAGGTCGGCAGAGAATCAAAGCGGTGGCCCTGGCAAGCAGGGAAAGCTGGGAGGAACACCTATGTCGCCCGCCATAAGGAGCCGCAATAGGAGCCCTTTCGATGCAGAAGAGGCAAGCCACGGCGCTACCACTACCATAGGCGGAAGAGCCTTTTCCTACATCGCAGCCAAGGCCTGGAACAAGCTCCCGGCTAACATCAAACGCTCCCCTAACCTGCACACTTTCAGGAAGGACCTCAAGACCTGTAGGATTTTCTGATATCAATAAATCTTTGTATTTACTTCCTTCTGCGTTGTCTTCAATGCTACAACCTGGCTCTATGACTGAACTGGAGCTGCACCTCCCCCTCCGCCTTCAGACCCTCAAGGGTGAGTAGCGCGCTTTAGAAAACCCCTGATTGATCGACTGATTGATACCACGTGATCGCAGCAATCAGGAGCCATTGCAATCGGACTAGGGCTCAACTGCAGCCTCACAATAATGGCCAAGCGACCCACCACAGGAGTCACAGGACTGACAGGAGGCGGGGAGGAGACTATAAAAGAAAAATAATCCAGGTGGAGCGGCCGTCCCCATGCAGCCTGTCTGAGAGACTGATCTGACCACACCGCAGCGCGAAGACTCAGCCGAGAGTCCACACTACAACATACAAGCGGTCCTCTCAGCCCCAATAATACCACCCCGGTATCATCACGGGCGAATCCGGTGCCCAGAGGCATGAAAGGCAACTGGTGCAGGAGGGTGATGTAGGATTTTTTCTCCAAGCCCACAGACCCTCACGGGTTAGCGGCCATCTTGAAGCCCAGCTCTCTGGCACCCCCCTCAGATATTGTTCTAGGTCCGGTAGCAACATTCCTTTCCACTCCCGCTTTCTTCCCATACTAGCTCCCCAAACATGCCAGTGAAAGTTAACCTCAAACACCTGCAAACCTCATGCCCGTAATCAACTTTAAAACATGACACTATCATCCATTTTAAGGTATCCTCTAGGGGATGTACTAGTAGCTGGCTAACCAACACCCTCAACGTAAGAGGGTGTCTGTCAGGAAATTATTCCAGAGCTTGAGTGGGCTGCAAATCTTAATTAAAGTATGAAGCAATATTGGTGCCTCTGGTTAGGAAGGGAGCCGATACGCTATCCATGATATGCGGGATCCCCTCCCCAAGGAATGGACACTAAGCTAAATTAACCCATTGCCAAACAACTGAACCGTAGAAGATCAATCAGAATCATTGCACAGATAAACTGTCTACCTCAGCGTCAAGTAATTATCAGAAAGTTTGAGTTCCAAAGGGCAGCATGATTCCTGGTCTAATCTTTATACTCCCATCCAGCCAATCAGTGTCCCTGAGTGCCTTATCTAGTGTGTGTGATCTTCATGTTGAGCCAGCGCTCTTTGGAGGCAGGAGCTTTATAAGAAGGGATTGGTACTTTGTGGA
Source organism: Lissotriton helveticus (assembly GCF_964261635.1). Taxonomy (NCBI): domain Eukaryota; kingdom Metazoa; phylum Chordata; class Amphibia; order Caudata; family Salamandridae; genus Lissotriton; species Lissotriton helveticus. Next base: position 1,705,082,265 of record NC_136067.1, read on the forward strand.
GTGGAAAGGAGATGTGGTTTATTTCAGTGTATGATTTTCAATGTTTGTGTGTAGTTTCTGTTTCAAAGTCGGGTATTCTCTGCAGGCCTCTTGGACCATGATGGTGAAGTCTGGATCTATGAAGATGTTGTTTCATTTGTGCGTCAGGGATTGTTTCTTTCTGGCCAGCCTTAGGACATTATTGTGGTCCTTATAGTTAAACAGTCTCTCCAAGATAGGCCATAGGGCTGCTCCCAGTGGAGGGGTGAGGTCCAAGAATGCGGTGCACCCACTCCACCGTGAACATTGAGAAGAAACTGCATGTGCCAAACAGATTTCAATAAGCCTAAGAATACTTTCTGTATTGGGGTTCCCCAAAATTCGTAGGTTATTACGCCTCAACTTGGCCTCCAAGTATTTGTTCTTGGCTTTGATGATATTGAAGAGTTTGGCCAGTTGTGTCGCCCTCTGGAGCAGAGTTTCAAGATTCTGCAGCAGAGATGCGCTGTTCTTTGTTGATTGTGTTTGACAACTCTTGTGGTGAGAGTATCAATTTTGAGGTCCATTGAAGTTAGACTATTTTGCATTTCAAGGAGTAATGTTTTTATGTCTTGGCCATCATTAGAGCCAGAGGGGTCGCGTGGCATTCCTGGTCTTTGTACTGATGGAGTCCTTATAGTGTGCCCAGTGTTGAAGGCTATCTTTGCCTGCTTTGGGTGTCCCATAGCAGTGTTTAGTTGTGTGGTATCCAGAAGCTGTTAGTCTGGCGCAAATGAAGGTAGCAACTTGAGGTCGACATGCTACACCAGCACTGAGCTCCGTGTCTAGGCTCAAGAGACTACTGCAATTCTGTGCTTATAGTAGTAGAAGTGCAACCTTAAAATCACACATACCTGGCAGAGTTTATATATTGGCACTATCTATAACATGTGATATGAGTTCCTCTGAACTGCAAATTACTTGACCAAAATGTGATTTGCTTTCCCTGCTGGCTATGCTACTACAAGTAATCAAAGCAGGTAGGAGCGACACATACATATAGTACATGTGTGTGACTCCCTTTTGTGGTTCTCAAAGGATTGTTCAGAGCAAGGTAGGAGACCACCTCAACAGCACTCCGATGTCGCTCCTTGGCCCTCTCCTCATTGCAAATGGCCTCAAACAGTGTGCCTGTTGGGCACCGAACACAATGTAAGGCCACAATTTGTCGTCCTGTCGAGACACACTGTTTTGGTCTGTAGCTCTAGGCTAAGCACCATTCACTGGGGTGCCAGTGTCACCATTTTGAAAGCTACAGGGCCAGGCCGCAGCTTACCGGACCATCATTTCTTTGTGCCAGGCAGCATTTATTCTGTGCCCCAGCTTTTCTCTAAGCGCTCCTGCACATTTTCCTTGCCAATTGATAGATGTGATTTCTCGGTGCAAGGAGTATCACCAAGGTGCGGCCATCTTGGAGCTGGCTCTCTAGTGGTGCCCTTCGTGGTACATTCTTCTAACAATTGAGAACTGAAGGGAAGTAAAACATTCTCTCTCCAGTGCGACGTACTTTGTTTGATGTAACCTTTGCAATTTTCAGTCCTTTGTAAGAGATTCAGCCGAAATAAAAACTGGGTATATTCCAATATAGAGATGGGTTGGTGCTTTGGGGGGGAACCACAACTTCACAGCACTAGAAATATCCTCTGCACCTCAACTTTTTACAGTGAGACTGCTAGTGAACACATTCACGTTCACACACTCTTTGCCCATGTAGGCAGCCAACTACAGGACCCTGCATAAAGTTGTTCAACTGTTTCTCACATCACCCATTAAGTAATCTAAGCCTCAATAGCACACTTTGACTAAAAACCCCAGAACAGAGACCTAGTATCAGTTTATAGTCGAGCTATCATGAAATTACAAACGGCAGCCACGTGTGCATGGAGGGCAGAAGTGGCTGTGGTGATCATGAGGAAAGACATAGAAAAGAAAATCTAAAAAAAAGGCTTGTGAGGCTAGGCAATCAGATGTCTACCTTCCTTCATAATGGCCTCTTTCACAAGAATTATGGATCTACTTGGCCCATCTAGTGCACAGGTATAAGCAATAATTGCAATGCCAGAGTGAGAGTGGAATAAAAGGAGAAATACACTGGCAAGCTCAGGGATGCGAGTGTCTGTACACTTAAACCTTCACGCCTTGAATCATACGCCTGTCCTGAGTGAATGAAAACAATGGATGGGGAAAATATCGATATACTTATCGAGTGTTCATCTGCTGGCCCTCAGCTACTGTAGAGTAGCCAAGTAGGTTGGGGAGATTGCTGAAATTCACATCTAAGTTTTAGTGTTGATCATTTTTATTTCTTTTCCTAGGGAAGAGGGGCAAAGTGCAGACCTAGCCAAGTTTTGGGAAGGTCTCAAACTCTTGAGAAACCCATCCCTTCCTTACCTGTTTGCCATCTCATTAAGCACGATTTGGGAGATGAAGACATTGATTATTTCCTTTTTCAGCACGAGGATAATGTGTTGCAACACAGTATCTTCTGGACACTTAAAGGAATGCTTAACGCCTCAATATGCATTCGTAGAACAGGGCACCCTATAGTAGCCTTATGTTTCTGAATCCAAAATTAAAGACTAAGTATTATTGCACAAATGTTCAATTAATCCTAAAGAGGTATATGTTGTTCCATGTTTTATAGCAACTAACAATCACTGCAAATGCACTTGGGTGGATACTCTTATGATGCTGCTCTAATAAATATGTTAACTTTTCAGTTGAGTGAATTAATTTGTTATATGGCTTGATTAAGTGGGGGCGTGACCCCTTCAGCATCAGAAAGCTGTGAATGATAGCTGCGTGGCCATTTACATTTTTATTTATTCTTTATTGTTGTTTTCTCTACATTAAAAAGAAGTGTCAAGTTGATGTTGGTTTTGCATGATATTTTATTCACTTATTGGCTTACCTGTTCCGCTTGCCTGGAGGATACATTGTCATGGCTGGTTAGTTCATATGTGCTTTTGTTCCATTACCATGTTTGGTTAATAGCAATGACACATGATGTGTTAGTCTTACACTCCGAGCATTGATATAGCACGTGTTTATGCTTAGAGATAGCTCCGTATAGGCCAGATGTATGAAGCACTGGTCTCAAAATATTGGTCGCAATTTGTGACCAGGTGTTTTTGCGACCAGTGCAGCATTTTGCGACCCAAGCGATGTCCTCGTGAGATGTTAATTGACCTACCTCATGAATATTAATGAAGTAGGTAACAATTTGCGACTCACTAGAAATCACAACCATCACAGAGATGGTGTTCTGCTGGGGTCAGCAGACTACCATGTCTGTGATTGCTTTTAAATAAAGCAATCTTACTTTTCCCTAATGCAGCCCTCATCCCTTAAAGAAAAAACAGTTGCGTTCAAAAAATAAAAATGTAACTAGCATTTTTTAGAAGTAGGCAGTAATCCATAAGACCGTTGCCTAGTCTTAAAAAATATTTTTTATTATTCTCAAGTGGAATGGGGTCCTTTCGGGACCCCTTCCTGTTTGCAAAGGATTATCACTACATGTTTGCAGTTGGTAAAGTATTAATGTTTTGCAAGAGGATTTCGGACACAAAACATTAATTCATACCATTCAGATTCAGTATTTGGAAGGGATGATCTAAACATGCCCAGGATGCACTGGATAGGTATTGGGCCCCAAACCCAAATTGCAATGCCTTAATGTTTTACTGAATTGCAATTTGCCTTTTGTACATATCAAACGGGATTTTTGTGATCCAATTCTGCATATCGGGCTGTTTGTGGTGGCAAAAATACTTTGTACATCGGCCCCTGTCTCTCATATGTAGCATGTTTCACCTTTCATGGTTTCTCAGATGCAGTCTCTACTTGGACATTAAGGCTGCTTTCCAATAACTGAACTCAATGTCACTCTCATGCCAGTAGGAATCATACATTTGCCATGACCTAAATGGCAGTAAGCATGTATATAGTGCAGACAAAAAAAAACGTAATGTCCTCTAAGGCGCTTGAACAATGTCTGTTATTCTCCAACTCATTGGCACCTGTGTTATTCTCCAACTTGCTGGTAAATGTAAATGTAAATGTACATGTATTTATATAGCGCAAATCACCGACACGGTACCAATGTGAAAGACCTCTGAAGCACAAATGGCTGAGTAAAACCTTTACGGTAACACTCCCCCCTCCCTCAGCCCGTGACTCACTATCCAGTGTGTCAAAGTAGATTTTCCTAAAATGATAAGGAGTCTATCATGCTGATGAATAAAAGCTAATAATTGTAGCTTGGTTCCTTTGCTTGTTTTCGGAAAGATTTTGGTATGTGTTGGGGGGGGTAAAATCAGCAACTGAACTGTTTTTTTCAAACGAGACCTGATCTCCCTCTGCCTTAATCATTTACCTTGTATGTAGATTACCACCTCTAATTAATTCTTTCCGTGTAGAGCAGGAAAAGTTTTGATCTGATTTGTCGATGCATTAAGATGACGAGCGTAACACTTTAGTGCAATTAAAGCGATCTTAATAAAGATAGGGCGGCATGGAACATGGAGTGTAAATTAAGTTCTTAGCTAGGAGCCTGGCTGCTTAAAATTCTGTCATGGAACTTTTCTTTTCCATGTTCTAATCCTAAAATGGCGTCTCGGAATACTAATGAAGGTTCGCGCAGTGAATGAACCTCCTCACGTCCCTGGCAGGGCACACTCTAGAGTTTAATTAAGAACAAGCGGCTGCAAATTATACTTTTAGAAAGATTCGTAGCTGTATTGCTTAGTTATTAGCTCGCCTTATTATGCAGCTTTAAAACGCTAAGCTTTAATGATCATATGACATTTTTCTGTGCGACGCGAGCTTTGATACCATTTGATCTTCTCACCCATTAATATTGTGTGTGCATTTTCCACCCTGACCGTGCAGGGCATGAATTCGTTTTACTAACTCGAGGTGGCAAAAGTAGTGATGGAGCACGAGGTTCCTTTGTCACTTACTTGTCGCCATGAACCCCTGGTGCAAGGTCGATGGAACCTTGATGTCAACAGAGATGCAAGGAGCTGAAGTCAAGTCATAAATGTTATCAATTATTATTACTTTAATTCTGTCAATATAAAGTTAGTTATGAGTTGAAGGGTTTTATTTTCAAATATTTTAGTTCCTTCTGTATTAAGTATTATTTTCCGAAATTCATCAGAAAGATTTGATAATCAATTAATTAATAGTAATAAGATGGCATCAAAACAATAAAAAGTAAAAGAGTGTTCCATTAAGAAACTTCCCAATACTAAGGTAAATTAAATAGGCTAGAGAGGAATCAAGGTGTCAGTACGGAACCTCATGAAGAGTTCTGAAGAGAGATTTGAGCATAAGAAGAAAGCTACTAGCAGTGTAAACGTGTAAGTATGTTCAGCTTAATTAATAGCAAATAAAAAAAAAATTAGGACTTCTCATAAAGAGACATCCAAGAAACTCAGTATGGTTTCAGAAGGAGGGAAAATTCAATCAGTCTGCTCTGCATCAAAGGGTGGAAGATTATGCCTAAGTAGTCTAAAAACACACTCTAATATAAACATGTTTTCTAAGTTTGCAACATTGATATGTTCATCATAATTGTGTTGACCAATGAGATTTCAGCACGCTCCTGGGAACTGGTCTTCTCCCCATCTTCTCACCAGAGTACCATCATCTTCTAACCATGTGGTTGTTGAATGTTACAGGCACATCCTGTCTTGTTTTCCCAACATATCTTCCTATGAATCACCTTCCCTGTCAAGTACATTTCTTGTGGTGAGAACATCAAAACCAGTTGTCTAATACAACAAATGTCTATTAATTAACTGATAAACCGTAGCTTCTGAAATTGCAATGTCTGCAGTACAGAGAAGAAAAACAACTTGCACAATTAGTCTGTTAAAGTGAAAAAACAAGCATTTCAGTATCAATGGGCTTTCATGTTACAGCATGTTGTGTTCACATATATCCATTTAAAGTGAAATCCAGGCCTTATTACAAGATTAGAGGTCCATAGATTATAAGTATGGTTGCCTACTACAATTTTTGCATTAAATATTTCTCATTTTTACACATACATTCTGGACATTGTTATTCAATAAAACATTTTGTAAATAATCAAATTTGTTGTAGCAGCACTTTGGTTGAAAGAGTGCTTACATAGAACAATCTGGAATGAGAAAGGCAATTTGGGGGTTCTGTGTTTGAACTTCTGCCCAGCACCTTGGCATAAACTTTTAGATGTTTTCTTCCTCTCTGTTCTTGTTTAAACATATCAAAACCAAAGGGGATGATGGACGGAGTGTTAAACATTGCAAGCACTCACCCCCAGTCAACTGATCTGGGTTTAATCCATCATCATTCTTTAGCTCACTCCGCCACCCCAGTTCAGACATGGCCATATGCAAATCAATCTGACCCTGTGCATCATGGGAACAGTCCAGTCCGAACTGCCAAGCCATGCCTTCCCTGGACTGGAAACAAGCATCCTGGGACCGGTTTCTGGCTAACCAGCCATCATCAGTCAGGCTAGCTTGAATCCAGTGTCAAAGTGAGCAAGGGACCCACGTCTGGCATACCCTGCCAACTTAGGGCGAACAAAGCTAAACCAAAGGGGATGATGGACGGAGTGTTGAACATTGCAAGCACTCCCCCCCAGTCAACTGATCTGGATTTAATCCATCATCATTCTTTAGCTCACTCCGCCACCCCAGTTCAGACATGGCCATATGCAAATCAGTCTGACCCTGTGCATCATGGGAACAGTCCAGCCCGAACTGCCAAGCCATGTCTTCCCTGGACTGGAAACAAGCTTCCTGGGACCGGTTTCTGGCTAATCAGCCGTCATCAGCCAGGCTAGCTTGAATCCAGTGGCAAAGTGAGCAAGGGACCCACGTCTGGGCATAGCCTTCCAACTTAGGGTGAACAAAGCAAAACCAAAGGGGATGATGGACGGAGTGTTGAACATTGCAAGCACTCACCCCCAGTCAACTGATCTGGGTTTAATCCATCATCATTCTTTAGCTCACTCCGCCACCCCAGTTCAGACATGGCCATATGCAAGTCAGTCTGACCCTGCGCCTCATGGGAACAGTCCAGCTCGATCTGCCAAGCCATGTCTTCCCTGGACCGGAAACAAGCATCCTGGGACCGGTTTCTGGCTAATCAGCTGACATCAGCAACGGCACTCTTAAAAAATAATCAGCCGGATTCTGATCTTTACCTGGATGATGAAGAATTGTATACATTCCATTCTGGGAGGCATTTTGGCTTTGGGATTGGCAAATTTCGTCAACAGTGCTTGATCATCAGTCACTACTGTGAAAGACTTTCCATATAAGAACACATGGAAATATTCACAAGCCCAGACCACTGCCAAACTTTATTTCTCAGGTTGCCAGTAAGCATGTTCTGTCTGAGACAGGGTTTTACTGGCATAGGCCACAATATGTCTTTGAACATTTGGCTATCCGATGTGCTGTGCAAGGATTGCACCAAACCCAACAGGGCTAGTTTCAACGACAACCTCTGTATAAAGTTTAGGATCAAAGAAGGCCATTTCAGCAGCATTCTTGATGGCTTTCTTGATTTTGTGGAAGCTCTTCTCACATTCACATGACTAATGAAATGACAGATTCTTTTTCGTCAGTTCTCGTAACAGTGCACTGACCGTGCAAAGGCTTGTATGTATCTTGAACAGTAAGTGGCCATTCAAGGAATGATCGCAACATATAAATGTCATATGGGGGATTCACAGTAGTTAACACTTGCACTTTAGCTGGATCAGGTTTCATACCCCCATCAGAAAAGACATGGCCAAGGGATTACAAGCTTTTCTTGTGGAATTCACATCTGTCCACATTCAGACTTCAGCCTGCATCATTTGCAAACGACATACTTGCATGAGAGCTTTCTTGTGCTCATTCCTAGGCTGTATGATCTGTCGAATGAGGTCTTGGAAAAGTTCTGCAGCAGAGGACACACCAAAACTCAATTGTTTATACCAAAACAGACCAATATGCGTAGAAAAGGTTGTAATGTACCTGGATTTTTCTTCAAGTGCAAATTGGTGATATCCTTTATTGATGGTGAGTCAAGAGAAGAACGTTGCAGCATTCAGTTGCGATATAATATCAGCAATGTGAAGACCTGGATGTGTGTCTCGCTCAATCACCTTTTTAGCCTGACGCATGTCAACGCATATGCGTGTAGAGCTCCTTCACTGTCTATTTTAGGCGCTACTACAATTGGAGAAACCCATAATGTTGGACCTGTGGAGCGTCATGGTATGGTGTTTAAGTAACAACAGCTTCCTGCAAGTGAAATGCAATTTGTCTGTGTCTTTGAGCAACAGGATAAACCTCTTCATTTATGTGTAACTTTACTTTCATTGTTTTGAGTTTTCCTAACCCATGAAATAATGAAAGAAATTGACTTACAATTTCATGATGAGCATTTATATTGTAGTTCACTGATATCAGTTCAATATCAGCAGCAGTGTTGAAACTGAGCAAACAGGCACTTGAAGTCGTTCCTTGAAGTACATGAATGCGTGCTACATGTTACATTGTGGCTACAAACAAACCTTGACTTTTTAAGGATGTTAAAGCAGTCCATGTATAGACTTTAGTTTTTGACTTCGTAAGTTGTAGTAACGGACACAATTCTTTATACTTCTCCTCAGGCATGATATTTATCGACGCACTGCTGTCAATTATGAATGGTAGCGAACACCCATTTATCTTTAGGGCAATCTTCAGACCATTTTCGAATGTCATTGCTGCTTTTTTATGATTTTCTTCACTGTGAATTTTTCCTGACATTCGTCTAGACCCACAGGTGCATGCCTTCTTTAAAGTAAACATTAACATTGCAGAATTGTCATTGTCACTGTCTTTGATACTGAGGAATTCTTTGTTGATGGTTTAGATGATGATCGACTTTGCTTGTTGTCTATTTGCCTCAACTAGTGTGACTGCTTGGCCTTGTGGGAGCGGCTCGAACATCACTGAGGTAGGGTTTGGTAAGCCATTTTGTCTTCATGCTGTGGCGCACTTAGTTTTCTCTTCACCTTGTAAGTCATCACAAAATGGTTCGCTTTACCACACCCAATGCACATATGTTCAGTGGTGGGACATTTACCTTTGTGTGGAAACATCTGTAACACATTCTTTTTCTGTAGAGACATCACTTTGTTTGTCTCTACCTTATACCGTGGCTTACTTTTTGTGCTCATAACTGACGCACTTTGGGAGCCTCTGGCCTCCATGTCAGTCACTTGACAGTTCGGGCTGGATAGTTCCTATTGGACACAGGGTCACAACTGATTTGCATATGGCTGGGTCCAAATTGGAATGGCATGGTGAGCAAAAAAAAGATGAATTTAGGCCCAGATCTCTGTACTGGGGTGAATGTATAACATTGTTCTGCATTCTGTCCATCAATTATTCTTTTTGCATTTGTCACCCGAGTGGGAAGGGTATGCCCAGACGTGGGTCCCATGCTCTCCAAGCCACTGGAATCTAGCCTGGCTGATGAGGGCTGGAAGCCCAAATTCGGTCCTAGGATGCTTGTTTCCAGTCCTGCGAGGACCTGGCCTGGCTGTTCGGGCTGGACTGTTCCAGTTGGGTGCAGGCTCAAGACTGATTTTCAAATGGCTGGGTCCAAACTGGAATGGCATGGTGATCAAAAAAACGATGGATTTAGGCCCAGATCTCTGAACTGGGGTGAATGTATGATATTGTTCTGCATTCTGTCCATCAATTGTTCGTTTTGCATTAGTCACGTGACGATCAGCACGCTCTTCAGCTCGAGCAGCCAAGAGGACTTGTTTGAAGCTCATTTTCCTTCAGCATTCATTGTCCCGGAATGTGACAGACATCCATCAATAACTCTGAGCCAGGTAGCTTCCTAATCACTAAATTCATTGAATTTACAGTGCTTCACCAGAACATCCAGTCTGTCAAGAAATTCTTCGATGGTTTCACCTGGTCTATGGCGTTCTTGACTGAGCATGTATCTTTTGTGATCTACATTTGGCACTGGATTAAACGTGACATTCAAGGCTGTTTTGGTTTGATTGTATGTCACATCACCTTCTTGTTGTATCTTTTTATGGCTTCTCTTACTCCTTCACCAACCATGTTACTCAGATACTTTATAATCCCTTTATTGTCTTTTTCATTTAGTGCATCTATGAAATCTTCAAAAGTCTCTATCTATGCAGTCCATCTATTGCCAATATTGTGTTTTTTGGCAGCATCAGATGTTGACGGTGGCTTTAAGAATGCAGCAGCCGTATATGAATTGGTGGATAGTAATGGTCTCTCAGGCGCTTATTGTCGCTTTCTTTATCTTCAAGCATTTTAATACAGGCTGGTGTTGCTCTGAGACTCCACCGGTACCAGCGTCGAATCTGCAATTCGACTGTGGCACACGTGGCATACACGAGCAGTTTGCTGCACCACGGCAAACTCTCTCGAAGAGTGCTTTCAGTGTACGTGCTTTGTTTGCTCGATCTCATTGCCAGTTGTAGCGTCCTACCAGCCCAGGTACTCGCCAATAATTACACCACACACAGAGAGTAATTTGACATGTCTTTATTCTGCTGCGCGTAAGTCTGAACAAAACATTCTAAGCCTGAAATCAACTCATCCCTCCAACCCTTACGTTACACCAAGTGAAACAGTGGATACAAATGAGTTAAATCAATAAAATTATCCACTTAATACATATAATAATGGTATTAAAATGATGCATTGAATTCACTTGCATTAAAGTGTTAAAGATTGTGCATCAAGCTCACTGTATAAGTATTGTGTAGCACAGTTCTATGGCTCCATATGCTGACCTTCCATTGACTGGTTTGCATATATTTTATCAAATTGCTGTGCCTGTGACTTGTCAGTAAGTGACTAGGGTAATGCTTAAAAGTAGATGAACTTTACATTATTAATTATCTTTACAGGGAGATTTATGTCAAATTAGGACAGATTAATCAGTATTGCGCGAACATTTCAGGCCTCATGAAGGTGAACCCAGCTGGATTGATCTTACTGTGTAATATATGCCGCACGCTGCATGCTGAGGTGGCCAGCAGAGCAGAACCCACACATTGACAGTGAAGATTAATGAAGCACCTTTTGCAAAGTGATGGTATCTAAAGCTTTTTTTTTTCCCCTCGGCCTGCTGTATGCGGTAGGGCGCAGACTACAGTAGTAGCAGACAGCTCATAGAAGTAAAGGGAAACTGAACGTGCCATGCTCCTCAGCTGATCGCAAGTAACTATAAATATTGCAATCACATATTATATCCCCACCACCACCTACTAGTCATCATGTATTCTACTAATACATATACATATCAGCCAATATGTGTCCTACCTGTACCATTATGTTCTACCTGTCCCACTATATACCAATGAGCCTAAAGGTTGTAAGGGGTGACCTAAACATTCAGGCTCACATGCTACTATGAAAGGGAAGTAAGCCTAGATACACAGTAGAAGTGGTGATAGGTGGCTCTCTTTAAAAAGCAATCTCTTGCAGTTAAATAGCTTGACTTTTTCTTACCAGGGCAGGTCAAGGGATCAGCAGCACTTTGCTAAAGGTTGATGTGAAAATCGCACTGCAAAAAGGCAGGATTATAATATTGACCTTGCTTGTGCAAAATTATTTTGCGGCATTGACAAAATATAACATTTCTTTAATCCTGCCTTTTGCAATCTAATGAAAAAAAAACAAGTCAACAAGAATATAAAGGTCTGCTCGTAGGCTGTGGAAATTGTAAATAAATTCCCTAGATCATCCAATGCGTGTGTTTGGCATAAATGTTTCGAAGAAAAATGATAAGATATTACATAATGTACCCTTGTATTTCTCAAGCTTTTCTGTACTCTTATTTTTCTATTTTTCATAATGTTTTCACCCGTTCCATATCTTTTTTAGTTTGTCTCCAATCTGAAGGAAAGGAAGAGATTTTTCAGGTTAAGTGGTTAATTTGTTACAATACAGCGTTTTTGTGCTGAAATTCAAGTTGGAGGAACCATCCTGAACGAGGGAAGTACAACTACAAGTGTTGACAGCCAGAGAGAATATGGCTAACGCTCATGTAAAGATGCTTCTTGTCTTGTTTGGTGCCAGAGAAAAATGGTGTGGAAGGAGAAATGCAAATGTCAAAGGATTCTTTTTTTTTAATAACTTTATTTTTATTTTTCTGTACCAATGAAAAACAAAACTTGGAGATTGGAAAAGAAATCATCAATACAAGAGATACGATCAATAATGTGGATGGAGGTACAGTAATGGACAGTGAATAATGCTGAGGATTGCTCAAGAAAAAACATACATTCACATTGATAGTGGCAGTCCAGTAAGCACATAAGGTAAAACCTTCTAGAGTTCCAATCTCATACAGATGGTGGGAAAACATTTCTTACAGGCCAAGAACGGATCCTACCTGGGAAAATGTAAGGGCTCCCTTTTTTTTTTTTTAAAGACCTTTATTGTACACTTCCACAATAGCACAGCGTTTAGCCTACAACCCTTTGGGCCGGCCGCGTTGTTACTGCTTAACTCACATCGTTATCCAAGTGAACACAGCCGTTTAGCCGACAACCCTGGGGTCCGGCGGCACTTCAAATTAAGGTGTACTCATTTCAAACATAACCTGTATCGGAGAATCCTAAGGTCTATGAGTTTTTCAATTTTGTTGCGTTTTTTTAATTTCGTTCAAACCTGTAAACTAACATACACGTTAACATATTGCACGACTACAGTTCCATACGTTGCAGAATTATAGCATGTTCTGAGACCAATAATCACAATTATCGCTTCTAAAGTGAATTCCCGCCATATATCCTATCTCCGGCACCAGGGTAATACCTCAGTCTCACTCCCCTTCTAGCTCTTCCTCAGAGCTGTCATCTTCATTTTCCGGCAATGGATCACACAAGTGTCCCCTATACTTATTCCACGGTGACCAGATCTTATTCCATTTACGCGGGCAGGCTCTGGTTATGTACACTGCTCGCTCTGTAATCATTATCAAATCCAGATTCTTGCTCCACTGTGCTAACGTGGGCGGATCAGGTGCGCCCCATTTTTGTGCTATGTCTCGTTTTGCCACCATAATCGCCAATGTACCCCATATCTGTCCATACCTAGATAGGTCATTTGGCTCCCAAATGTTCAGTAAACATTTACGCGGCTCAGGAATCAGAGATATTTGCAGTGTTTGTGACAATGTGCGCATTACTTGACGCCAATAGGTGGCAATCTGGGGCAATCCCATATGGTGTGGAAGAACGTTCCCTCCCCCCCACAGTTTCAAAGACAGTAGGGATGTGGAGCTCTCTGTAACTTATGTAGTGTGGTTCTTGTATAGTATATACGGTGCAGGATTTTCAATTGGACTAGTCGGAACTTAGCTTGTAATATTTTAACCATGGGGAACACATTTTCCGAAATTTACACGGGCAGCCCCTCGCCTTATAAACCTCTTTCTCCGCCACCATGTAGAGATCCATATTGGACTTCCACTCTGTAAGTGTAGGAAGGTGATTTGCACCCCAGTATTTGGCTGTGTCCCTTTTAGCCACCACTAATCCAAGGTTGGCCAGTAGGAGCCCATATCGCGGCAGGTCAAAATCAGTGGGAATTCCTAGGAGGAAGAATTTCACGTCCATCCCCATGTTTACCCCGAGTATTTTGTTTAGTTCTGCCACTATTGTGTACCAGTAGGGCTGGGTGTGACTGAATTTCTAGAGAGTGTGAATGTACGTGCCATGCTCCGCACTGCATCTGAGGCATGCAGGGTGTTCCACCCTCCTTATCTTGTGTAGTCATTCCCTATCGTAGTACATCCTATGAAGGACCTTGTATTGAATAAGGCGCAATCTTAATTTGATCGCGACCTCTCGCGGGTGAATGAGGGCCGCTTCCCAGTCTATATCCTCGAGAGACCCTGTGGTGAGTTCCCATTTTGCGCCAAGTGGGCCAAGATTATCCGGCATATTATTAATTTGCGTTTTATATGTCAGGGATATTGCTTGATTCGGGATCTCCTCCTGAAGGAGTCTGCCCTCAAGGGGGGCATATTCCGACAGCGTCATGTCGTCTAATCCCTATGCCTGCCAGGCATGTCGAAGTCTAAGATATGTGTAAACTTGGGAATTATGAAGTTGATATTTGGATTGAAGGAAAGAGAAGGAAGCCAGAGATCCTCTCTCCAGGAGGTCCCCTACCTTCGAAATGCCAATAGGGTCCCATTTACTGAAGCCCCTCAATTTCTTGATCTCAGGCAGACTAGCCCCTTCCCACAAGGGGGTCTCCCATGTAGGCTTCCCCTCCCATCTAATCAATTTCCCTGCAGATTTCCAGGCCTCTATTACCATCTGTGTAGCCGGAAGAAGTCGCGGATGTCCTGCTCCCCCATATAAATAGTGCAGCGGGGAACGTTCATGGAACTGGAGTCTTTCCAGCCTATACGTCGGGTGATCCCCTGGTGCGTGGTTCCATATGTCAAAGGATTCTTGGTCAATTTTTTCTATTATGAGACTCTTGCTGTGATAAGAATTTTTCATAGGACTGTTGATTAATTTTGGTGCACAGATAAAGTATTTTTGAGGGAGTGTCTAATGATGTAGTGGAATGTAGTTAACACAGTGAATAAAACAAGAGTCCCCTGATTTGAAGTGCAGCTAGATCCAGATGTGTGTGACCACTGTTATTTATTTAATCGTGTAGAAGTCAATCATTTAAAAATTTGGAGCCAACTACTGAAAATCTTCTGTAGCTCTGAGATTTACACGTGATTAGGGTGTTAACTTGCGGATGTGGTTTCAGGAACATAGTTGCAATTTCAGTTGATAAAGAAGATAGTCTGATTGAGTTTCCTGCAGTCACTTAAAAAATGATGTCACAAATTTGAAGTGCACCTAGGCCTTCACACTGAGTCAGAGGTGAAAAACCTATTTGCTCCTGCAAAGCCCAAGGTTCAGATGTATTCACCATTCTGTGCCAGCCATTGTCAAATTAGAGGCATTTCTGGGAAGACATGAGATAAGGCATTCCATAATCTATGTTTTATTAATAATTGCTCCTGCCAGTCAGTTTTTGGTTCTTGGATGTATGAATTATATTATCTCATCAAGCTGGCTCAGCTCAAACCAGCTGTCTTTAATGTCACAACTGTTAGTGGTTTAAAGATCATGTCCGGCATGTAACAGCTAGATAGCTTACCCAGTCAATTAATAATGTTGAGACCCAAAAAAGGCTTGGGGCTGGGTGACCCAGGGATTGAGAAGCATTGAGCTGTCTAGTACCATGTAAAATGACCTTAGTTTTAAAAGCAGAGGACTTGAACTCATTGGCTTCAATACTAGTGACATTATATTTGCTTTGACTATGCTCTTCAAAAGTTAGTCCCGGGCCATAAACTCCCATATGGATCTGAGGTGCCATTTGTATGTGAGAGAATTTCAGCATTTCCAATTGATCAGTAGTAGTTTGGGCCTAATGTATATATTAAATAGCAAAGAGAAACCACAATCTAAAGCTAAACCCACGGAAGGGAAGGCTCCCAGCTGAACTCACTTTGGGATAACATAGATAAATAGTGTGTTGGTGTTCAGATGGTGTGCTGTGAATTTTATGCTCACTAGCATGCATGAGTAAAAATTGTGTTCCTTTTTGGAATGTCAGCAATGTTGCATATACTGGAATGGGATTATATTAGAAGGTGCAAATGAGTCCCATTTTCGTTAAATGCCTGTAAGTGGCCAATTCTTTATTGTTTTGATGTCAATGTATACCACTATTAGGAGAAACAAAGGTCCCATACATGTAGGATCGGTACAATATCACAATTTTTACAATCAAAAAGTTAGAGACGTGCGTCTCTAACTCTATACTATAATTAGTATCATATTGTTGAGTATAAGATGCTAATTGATTGTGACTTTGAGGTGTGGCGCCGCGGCCAGAGCGACTGACCCTGGAATCTGGGACCACGGTTCGATCCCCGGCGGCAGGTTAGCCCAGCACCATGTGACTCTGGGCAATAGCTCGCTTAATCTTCCCGACGGCCCCCAGCGCCTAGAGACCCTTACGGGTGATTGTGCGCTTTACAAATGTGGACTTTACTTTACTTTTTTATTTACGTTTCCACACACTGAAAAAGTCACTTTTTTACTCACTTGCCTGTGGTAAGGAAATCGGCTGATTTCCTTTTACCTCATCAGTCTGCTCACTCATCCCTTTTGTGTAATTAGTGCCTCTAATTCATTGATCATAAATTGTTTCTATTTTTGTGATTATACTCTTAACTCCAATTTTTGATTGTACAAATTGTGATATTGTACCTATCCTACATGTATGGGACCTTTGTTTCTCCTAATAGATGTCTAGCCTTGGTCCCGTCTGACTTGTGCTTCTCTTCTCTTTTTTAAGTCAATGTATACCTGGCTATTAAGGTATTTAATTTTACATCACACTTGGCAAAGGTAGTATACACCTCAGACTTCCACCTCAAACATAAAAGGTTTCCTCAGTGTGGAAGCATTCTAAGAGACGGCACCATCTTGGGAATTTTTACCACCGTCACCATATGCTTAGAGGTTTATGGGACATTCACTTGCCTTTCACTGGTGTAGCTATCAATGGTTGAGGAAGGTGCAGTGGCACTGGGGCCCAGAGGAAAGTGGGGCCCACTGCATTCTTGCTACACATTTGTTGTCTTTACCACTCAGTCCTGGGTAACAGACCCTGGAGAGACAATGCATGTGAGCTGAAATTAGTCTGTGAAATATCTGTAAGAAGCAAAGAACTAAAGGCACATGGAAGATTCATTCTTCCCGGGATGCTGAACTGCTCCCATTTGAAAAGGTGTATTTTTGTTGTGACTTGGGGATCTACAGCTTTACTTGGGCTACCAATTGGAGTTTCAGTAACCCGCTGTGGCTTTTCCCTCCACATAGCTCCTCTCCTTTTCAGCAGCAGGCACGAAAATACATTGAGATGTCAGGCTCAGGATAAATTCAGGCATGGTTGGTAACTTAAAGAGAAACTGGTTTGCACCAAATGATTCTGGGAAGTTCTCTTTTTCTGCTCTAGACATAGGGATAACTGGTAAAGTTTGACTTCTTTAAATGGCATTAGAAAAAGACTGGCACTCCTAGGTTAGGCGTTGATTTAATTAACAACTTGTTAAGCTCTCATTAAATCCTAGGCAGGACAGTTTGGATTGCATTTGATACTAAGGTTTTTTTATAATGCAGCTTGTAAAATTAATTATTTTGTTCATTGACTGCCCAGATCATGCCGATGGTGTGTTGGTTTATATGAGGACAAGTAACCTCCAGTTTTTCTCAAAAAGAGTTTCATGTTTTTATAAAGTCGATCATCTCCTATGCTGTTCAGTGGCAAATTAGATCATTCACACATCGACGTTCCCTAATCAAGTAGCCTTTTTCATTCCTCTGACTTTTTAAAATAATTGGGTTGCAATTTCAGAGTCCTATTTTCCAATTTGTCAGATGGCTCTGTTTTAAACTCGGGCCACTGAAATTTAATTTTAGACATATTTCCTCTTAAAAACGTTTAAGTAATTGTGCTCACTGTATAATTCGACTTGCAGTCCTGCTGGCTTATTAAAGTTCCAAAATGATTTTGTTTCAAAGTCAGATCTCGGAGTTCAAGAGTCAAAGCCGAGAGCCCAGAAGTCTAATGAGCGCATAATATTGCTCGAAGCAGCTTTGGGCTACAATAGAAGACGAGGTATTAGCGGGCTGGGGCTTAATCTCAGACTTAACCCTGTGAAAATCCCCGGTGTACCGCCTGATTGCGAGCTTTAATCACGCAGATGTGTAGCATACCTTATCGGAATGTAAAGATTTAACTCACTTTTTACCCTTTTCATGCTTTTAATTTTTAGAGTTAATGCATTTTGTGAATTTCTAAAATTAGAACATGCTTTTTTTTCGATCAGTCATGAAAAACTCTCTATGTTGGGTGCAGCCATGGCCATGCCAGGTGCTTTGAGCAGATTTCAGACCTACAAAAATTCTCCATGGAAATAAAAAATGCTCTGGTCCACTGTGGTTATTGAGGGCATCTTCTTGTTCCAGGTAAAACCGCAGTTTGATGCTTTCGACTCTTAACCTCGCGATTTACAACCATGGAAATGTTTCTGTCTCTCAGAAGGTACTTGCAGAGGTTGTAGGGCTGACAGGATATGGATAGTGAAGACCAGAGATCCTTGTGCTTTTTACTTCTTTGGACCCCCACTGAATCATCACTGGAATCCCACAGAGCCTTCATTTGAAGCCGGGGACCCAAAGCTTAAGCAATTTCTATGATTTGAACCTCAAAAACAGTACACAAAAATGCAAAAGCGACTATACACTAAGCAAATTTTCACATATTGAAATATTTTAATTCAGAATCACATCTAGAAAACGTTTTCACGTTTTAAATGTTCCTTCTTTATTTGTATCCACTTTTTAAATTTTATTTAGATTCGTAAAATAGTTGCCGGCCCCTTGAGCAGCCCTTGCAGACTCCCAGGGGGTCCTCGGACCACATTTTAAGAATCACTGGTGAATACTGTTATGTGTCTCTAATTGACAAAGAAATTGAGCATGATTACAAAATAAAAGGCCAGGTCCACCCAGTGAATGCCTTTTCCAGTGTGCTTTGACATACAGATCCCATTTCTTCTTCGACTTTATCCATGCCTTTCCACTTTGGTGATGGTTCATCCTGTAAGTGTTTGAATGAATACTGTAGGGTAAATTTCAGTCACTATGCAGATGTACATAAATGATTGTCAGGTTCAAAAATATACTCTTTGTAAATTGTTTGTTCAGTGCTTTTAATCATATTGTTTGTTCATATTGGCTTGTCATTCAAGCCATTTTTAATGTAGGGGTCAAGAACTAATATGAAATACAGAAATTTGCAAGTGAAATAATTAATATGAAATATTTTAGCAATATCATGCTCTAAACCTGGCTAACATGGAGCATGTAGGCATCAGACTTATTAGCCAATGAACTGAAAATTAGACAGAAGTTAGTGGGTATACATATTGCAGAAATAAATGGAGAAAGATTGGTGGTAGTAGAAATTCGAATAGGAAGAGGCCTGGAGTTCATTTTAATTATTTTATTTTAGAAAAAAATAGATATTTTTTTTTTAAAATACTCCCTAATCTCATTCAATTTTAGAATCCCTGATGTCAGAATTTCAGTACAGCATGACATCACCATACATTGCCTGGCTAGAGAGCTGCATAGCAACAATCCAAGCCTGGAAATTAAAGTTATACCTCAATTAAACCTAACCAAGACAGAGATTTCCCTTATACCAGAACACAAGATTGGATGACATTAACCTCGACAACTTTACACAGCACTTCTGCTTAATGGAATATTTCTTGGACTACGAGATACAAGAAAGAGAAAATCAGAGAACAGTTATGATCGTGCTTGTGGGAACTTGCCATACCCCAAAATGTAGACTTACCAAACATTTATTGCACACAGTTCTCCCACAGATTGAATTGCATGTCAAGGCACCCCATTTAACATCAATTAAGAGAGTAAAACAGTTCACATAAGTAATGAGAGCCATTCAATAATTGAGTTCTAGATTGATACAAGTTAAAAGGGTTTTATTAAAAAATCTAAAATAAGCGTTACAGGGTCAATGCCATGAAAGCTCTCAGATACAAAATTGTATATCAAAATCAGTTATTATTCCATGTCCCGAATGGCCAGCAACATTAGATGGAAGCCGGACAGCATCCCTAGTAGCATAGGAAAGGCCTCTAGCTCGCCTCAACCGTAAGGGGTTCTTACACACATTTCTTGCATAACAATGAAAAAAAACTCTGAGATCATTTTGGTGTGAACAAAAGTATCATTTCCTTTGCAAATCAGAACACAAGAATAATACACATCTTTACCTTAACTCCTTTGCTGCGGGGGTTATTCCCCCGCTGTGCTGGGGGGGAGGGGGGCGCGCACAGCACTCCCATGCTCATGACGAGCTCAGCTCATCATGAGCTACGGCGCACCGGTGCTCATGACAAGCTCAGCTCGTCACAGGTGTATTGGCTCCCGTGGAACCCTCAGCACAGCAGGGGAATTCTCCCCGCACGTGAGCGTTCCATGGGCCATGACGAGCTGAGCTCGTCATGAGCACCGGAGTGCCGTGGCTCATGACGAGCTCAGCTCGTCATGAGCGTCCAAGGTGTTAACACATAGGCACCATCCACTTCTGGAAAACCTATACAATACCCTGTATGCTAATTTCATCCGGAGCTGTTCTTACTAATATGAAACATTTACACAGTAGGACTTTCAGCAATTTGATAGACTAGCAATTTCAGCGGAAGGCAGCAGAAGAGACCTTGACAATATTACATATCATAGAGAACTGGGGAAAGTTTATTGAAAGCAATTAAATCACAATGGTAGTAAACTACTACACATCAGCTTGACTGTGCTCTGTGGTGCCTTAGGTGAGAAGATGATGTGTGTAGCGGGGAACAGGTGTGAGTGAATGTGATGCATCCATCTTGTCTAATTTACATAAAAATGTGGCATAACTAAAACACAAACACATTTCTACTCATCACACGAAATTTGTTTCAATTGCAAGTATATCAAATCAGAATATATATATATATATATATATCCAAACAACACAGGAAGCCCCAAGTGAAGTCAGGCCTCAGACACGAAGCTTTGCTCAAAGATTATTTATTGGCGGCTTGCATGCTGGCAGCGGACAAGGAACAGCATCAAAGTCCATGTAACGCCAGACGCGTTTCAAGAGTGTTCATCCCTTCCTCAGTGGCGTGGACTCGAGAAGATCAGCAAAGTTAATCCCACACCTGTCTGATCTTTAAACAACCCGCCCTCATGGGCGTGGCCCTCCCACGGCCTTCTGGTTGTTGTAGTGTGGAATTGTCCTTTCCCTAGTGGGCATGCTGATCATCACGAAAATAAAAACCCCAATTTAATAAAATATTGGCGCCTGGAAAGCGGGACTGGCAACTGGCAGGTGCTGACATCAACCCACTTGGGTTTTAAATTGGGGGTTTTCTCGAGTCCACGCCACTGAGGAAGGGATGAACACTCTTGAAACGCGTCTGGCGTTACATGGACTTTGATGCTGTTCCTTGTCCGCTGCCAGCATGCAAGCCGCCAATAAATAATCTTTGAGCAAAGCTTCGTGTCTGAGGCCTGACTTCACTTGGGGCTTCCTGTGTTGTTTGGATTTAAGCGGCTGCTGCTCGGTCGCGAAGTCGGGCCCGCTGCATCCTAGCAGATCCGTGATGGTTCTAACCAGTGCCGTCACCCATGGAAGACACACAAGTACGGCGCCATTGCAGGGTGGTGTCGCCTTGGGACTCATATTGGCGCCTGGAAAGCGGGACTGGCAACTGGCAGGTGCTGACATCAACCCACTTGGGTTTTAAATTGGGGGTTTTATTTTCGTGATGATCAGCATGCCCACTAGGGAAAGGACAATTCCACACTACAACAACCAGAAGGCCGTGGGAGGGCCACGCCCATGAGGGCGGGTTGTTTAAAGATCAGACAGGTGTGGGATTAACTTTGCTGATCTTCTCGAGTCCACGCCACTGAGGAAGGGATGAACACTCTTGAAACGCGTCTGGCGTTACATGGACTTTGATGCTGTTCCTTGTCCGCTGCCAGCATGCAAGCCGCCAATAAATAATCTTTGAGCAAAGCTTCGTGTCTGAGGCCTGACTTCACTTGGGGCTTCCTGTGATGTTTGGATATATATATATATATATATATATATATATATATATATATATATATATATATATATATATATATATATATATATATATATATATATGTGTGTGTTCCTGTTCAAAAGAAAATATTAATCATCCTGAACAAAATAGAAACTCTGCAAAACAATTTAATATGCTACAGTCCCATAATTCAGAAGGCAATCCCAACAGAGATGTGCCAAGCACCACCATCGTCTGATTAATGAGACAACTCAAAACACAGTTTTTGGTACAATACCTCATCAGTATGTCATTAGAGATCTGCTTACTCTCAGAGACCATCATGTATGTGGAAACAGGCACATTTTCCCCCAACCTCATCTTCCCCAGAGGAAGGCATCTGTCTGTCCTCTTTTCCTTTCATTATTCAGTGACCCCTACAAAGGGCGTCACTCAGTTGCTTTAGAACTAGACTTGTGGTTTATAAACCCAATACTTACATACAGAGATGCAGAATGCAGAAACTGACGTGAGTTTTGATCGCTGTTTAACGCATTACCTATGGTGTATCTGTTGTTGATAAGAATTGCTTGAATACTTATCAGTAATCTTTATTAGTCTGAATAATAGCCTTCCTCATCACAGTCCTTTCTCTAAGAGGTTTAGCCACTGCCTTGAAGTAGGCAACCCCCTGGTTCTGAAGCTTAGGCTGCCAGCTGTTATTTTCTTTTTGATTAAAAGACCACCATGCCCATAAAGCTACTTCCTGCTCCTACTAGATCTTGATGTGCACCCAGTGGGTGGAAGCAGAGGCTCATGAGGCTTTAAAAAACATAAATATACATTTTAAAAAAAGTTCATTTACAACAGAAACGGAATGCCTGAGTTTGTAAATATGTATCCATGCATATATATGGGGTTTTATCCAGTATAATTTTATATCTCCTGACTTTTGGACGTACGCGTATCATGTTAAAATCTCCATGTACATATACCTATTATGTGTGGCCATGTATCTAAACATTTACATATTCCCCTCCCACTGCAGAGAAGAAAAAAATTAACTCATCTTCCCAAAACTCATCTAATCATCACTCTTACTCATCATATTCCTCTTCTAATCTAGGAAATGCTCATTCCTGCTGGGAGTGATTCTTAAGTTGGTTATACCTGCACAGGGATGTTTATCCTTAATGAAAAGTTTTCTCCCCTTTAGTGCCGCATTTTACTGGAAGCCTACAGTTATTTATTTACATGTTTATTGCTGTGGAACGCTCATCCTTGCTTGGTGAGAAGTGGGTAAAAATGCCTGCAGAACCAATGAGATGCAATGTCATTTGGTTGTCTTCTAAATTTTTTCTTACAGGTGCTGGCAAGAAACAAGGCTAAAGTCAGGCCTGTGGTTATCTACACTTAATGTTATCTAATATTCAATATTTTATTTATTTATTTTTTTTAAAAACCTTTATTGTAAAACGTCAGAAACAAATACTGGCCTACAACCATCCGGCCGGCCTCAACAACGTTTCGAAGCACATAAGCGCACAACATGGCATCGCAGCAGTACGTCAAACAAATTACAGTCGAGTCATACCACATCGGCAGACATATACCACTGGGAAACAGGAGAAGGGAAAGGACCATCGTTAAAGGTTTTCTTTTTTATGCTTGTAAATAAACTAGTAAGTCGGAAGGACTAGAAAGGATCAAGGACCAGACAGATCAACAGAATTGAAGCGGGCAACTCACAGCAAAGATCCAGCGCGCATGAGAACATCGTCAAAATGGCGGCACCAACACAATACATAAGGATTGACAGTCGCAGAACACGTCGTGCGCCAATAGCTACCCACCCCCGGACAGCTAAAACCCTTGACCCAGAAAAAGGGAAAGAAAAAGGCTTAAAATAAAAAGGAAATAAAGGCCCATAGAAACCAAAAAGAACGAAATAACCCCCCACCCTACATGCATGCAAAGGCTACGTCCTACTCCCCCCTTGCAATGTGTCTGTCGCCCCAAAAGAGTACCCGAAATGAAGAAGAAGAGAAAAGAACAGAAAGTAAAAGGAGGCATATATTACCGGAGGAGGGCCATCCACAAGTATCCAAAACAACCAAGCAGAATAGTATCGGCCACCCCACCCCCGACCCCTAATGAAACATAACCAACGTCCAGCTCCACCGTCCATCCATCATCAATAAGTAGGAAGGGGAAAAAACAGAGTCAACCTTGTCCCCTACGATCCAAAGTGCCCATGAAGTACTGAAGCAAGGTAGTCGCCATCCGACGCAGGGCAATGTGTTCCAGAGATGCACAGCACAGGTAAGTCCACAGCAACAGTCCAACAAAGTGGGACAGTCCAAGCGCAGACAAAATATCCAGGAGAAGAACGTCAGTCTCGCAAATAGACCCCAACAGAGGTATCAAAGATGGCGTCATAAGGCGATCTCCCAACATCTGTAGCAGCGCAGGACGCATAACATCCACCCGTGCCGCAACCGGCAGAGCTATAATAGTGTATAGTTCCCTCTCCCGCAGCACATCCCCGGATCTCTGAGGCAGTGGCTTGTAACAGTTGAGCCCAGGGTATGGCGAAACGCTCCGCACGCGAGCGCCAGTTCGGCAGGGCGAGGAGAGTGGGGGCAAAATGATATCTAATCGAGCCTCCAGATCTCGGGCGTTGGAACACAGAGCATCACGCAAGTCGGCCAGAGCACACATAACGTCGCCAGTAGTCAAGGGCGCCTCGTAAAAGGATGACACAGCAGTCCCCCGCCCATGGGGCTCGCAGATATGTGGCGACCCCCGGCTTCGATCGCCGGAGTCACTTCCAGGCAGTTGGCCGAAAATTCGGCTCCCCGACCAGCACTGCCAGGGCGTGGGGATCATGGCAGCACCCTCTATGCCAGCGCCGTGTGTGATGGCAACAGAATGTGAGACAGAACAGGAGCCCACGGCAAAGATGAAGACGCGATTCACTGCGCCCAAAATGGCCCCCACTACTCCGCTCGACACCAAGGAGACTCACGGAATCATCCGGGGAGAGGGATACAATTGTTGCAGCGCCAGCGATGGAACCCAGATAGCTTGAAGATGAAAGGAGATATTGTAGCGCCGCAGCGGGAGACCCAGAGTCGTCGCCGCGTCTTGCCAGCCGATGCCGTCCTGCCGTCAATGGCCGCCGTAGTTGTCGTCCGGCAGGGCACAGTTGAGAACAAAGGATCGTTCCCCTTCCCGGAGCATCAACAGGATAACAGGACGTCCCGTCACTTCCAGCACAGGAAAACCGACGGGGAGCTCATTGCTGGAAACAGTGTCGCTTCCCAAACCCAGTACCGCAGCATAAACACAGATTTGCAAGCAGGATAAGAAGCGGTACGGGAGGGAAGCGGAAGGGTCGGCGGAGCCGAGGGCTCAGGCGGCCATCATGGTTGCAGGTTAGGCTCCTCCTAATATTCAATATTTATCCGATATTTAATATTTATTCCTCTGAGTATTTATTACAAAGTGTTGAAACATATGTATTCTGAAGGAAAACTAATAAGTAATTGATATTGTAATTTTTGATTACCCTGACTCTGCTCTATATAAAAGTTATCTAATTTTTATACAAACTAACTGGAGTGGTGTCACTCATTGCGTGCCATTTTACTGTCTCAGTGGAAGCGTGTGCTGGATGGTCGCTTTACACATAAGCTTTCGGATGCCTACCCGCTCGTGCCATGCTACCCTCGGGGAACTGGTGACCCCAGTTCCAACACCCTCCCACTGCAGAGAAGAAAAAAATTAACTCATCTTCCCAAAACTCATCAAATCATCACTCTTACTCATCATATTCCTCTTCCAAAATATCCCTTGCCTGCACTCTGACTCATTCCAAACCTCTTTTACTATTATAAACTCCCAAGCAACTCTTTCCTCTTTTATCTATCCTTTTTCCTATTCATCTAATTAACAGGCTATCTGACTCATCAGTAACCTCTTATGCTACTATACTACTACGAAATCCCACAATATGCTTTCTGAACTCTTCCCTGCTCTAACCATCCTCTATCCTATTCATCCAACTAACAGACTCACATGTATATCACTCTCAATAACAATTTATATTTCCCCGAACTAAGTCACTTCTAATCCACCTTTGGGTTCTGGAGTAGCGTGCTACTTTCCAAAAAGCTCTTCAGCGCCTTATCAGGGGTAGTAAGCGCTTTAAAAATACAATTATAAATACTAGGAGGCAGATGAGGAATCTGGGTAATTTATAATGTCAGTAATTGGTTTTGTTAGATTTTTCCTCACAGTCCTTACTCTGTATGAATTCAGCAATCTGTGCAACTGCTTGACTCCAAGGGGAACATGTTAATACTAAATTACTGTACAGTGGCAAAATATGTGGCTCCCATAAATCTATACTGGCCTCACCTACCACCCAAAAGAACTTATTTTCAAGGGGAAAAAACGAGATCATCTTCCTCCAAGTTGAAATTGAGGTGTACCTGTAGTAAGTCTCTTCACTTGGAGCAGCCTTACGCAGGGGATCTTTTGAATTCTATATGGTATGAGCTTAATTCAATACACTCTCTGGAGACATTGGGGCCTGATGAGTATGTCTCTTTGCTGTCTGTGTTTGCTGGGCGTGTTTGTTTTTCAATTGTTATTTTTCTTTTTCTCTCTGCTTCTCTTTTTAGTCTAATCAGTAATATAAGGATAGTTCCCAATTGGCTCAGTGACTAGAACCCTGTCTGTCTGTCTGAGTTGGGTCTCATTACCGCTCATGCTTCCTGCATTTAAATGGTCCCATCAGATAAGGAGGTTGAGGTGGTCTAGAATAATCTCTGCATGTTTTAAAGGTGAGTTATTCAGTCGCTGTGCTGGTGATTTTATTACTTGTTTGGTAGAAGATTTTAGGTGCTTTTGACATGATTGCTAAATAAAAGTCTTGGATTTGTTGATCATTTGTGGCCTGCCCACATCATCACCTATAAATAGGTGAATGATTCAAATGGCTCTAAATTTCATAGGGAACTCAGCCAGACGCTCTTTAATATCTATGTGGCACCCCTGGCAGTAGTCATTGGATCCTTTGGCTTCCAACTCACCTCCTATGCTGATGATACTCAAATAGTGTCCTGACTGATTGAGGGTGGGGAAAAGGAAACAGGGGCACGTTTCCATGACTGCATGGTGCCAACTGGGGCTGGATGTCCTCTAACTGTCTAAAATTCAATTCTAGCAAGACCGAGGTCATAAAGTTTGGAAGTAATCCCCATGTGTGGACACCAAAATGGTGGCCGGAAGACCTGGGTTCTTGCCCCCTACCCACAAGGAAAGCAAAAAACCTTGGGGTATCGGTGGACAATAAACTCGCCATGGGTGACCAAATAAGTATGGTGATCTCGACCTGCATTCTGGTCCTATGAATTATAATAAAAATTACGTTTTTCTTGACTGAAAGCAGTCTCAAGACAGTGGTAACTGCCCTTATAATGTCGCGCTTGGACTACTGTAATGTCCTATATCTTAATGCCCAAAAGTAACATATCAATCCGCTCCAACTAGCCCAAAATGCAGCTGCCAGATTTTTGTCAGGAACTCCGAAATTTGTCTCCGTAAAAGAGGAGCTTAGGCAACTGCACTGGCTCCCGGTTGAAAAAAGGGACACGCTTTAAGGCACTTTGCACCGTATTTAAGGCCATTAATGGAGCAGGACCCGAGTTCCTTAGGTGTAAATTCCAATGGTATGTCCCTGGAAGAATGTTACTCTCTACTGGAGCTAAACAAGTTCAAGTTCCTGCATTTAAGAGTCAATTGGGGAGGCAGGAGCTTCATCACTTGTGCTTCTAGGGCATGGAATGAGCTTCCTTTTCATCTCAGGAATGCCCCGGATCTCCTCTCCTTTAGAAAGGGGCTCTTCTCCCTGTAGCATACATCCCTGTGTTCCCCAGCAGCCAGTGCTTAGCGCCAGGGCACCCCAAGCTAACTGTGTGCTCTACAAGTGTGATTAATATAACATAACAGGTAACTAAAGAGGGTCCTTAGTTTATGTCCATGAGGTAACGCTTAAGTAGCCTCAAGATTTAGCTTGATAATTATCAGTGACTTGGTCCATGTGGCTGTGACTCATTGTCTCCATAAACACCTTACGTTTCATTCGGTTTTGCAGGTACAACAGCAAGCCTTGGAAAACTTTTATTTTGCCCCTTTTCCAGGATCGCAACTTTAGACGAGTGCGTCCAGCTCTTTTGTCAGGGTGGGTTGTGGTGGCTGGTGGGTTAGTTTTAGCCTTTTATTATTGGTCATGATCTTTGACTTTTGTCTTTGTAATATTTGATATTTTTTAAATATTTGATCTATTTTATGATATTGTAGTTTGGATCTCTTAGATTTGTATTGACCTTGTGTTGTTTTACTGTAAATGTTCATTTTCGTTTGGGGCTTTCTTGGTTGATTTATTCGAACTGAATAAGGAGTTGTGTGGATGATGATGAACACGATTCATCCAACAACCGCATTGCAAGATAACTGCAGGTGCAAGTTTAAGTACAGGATGTCCAAGTGACCTTTCAGGGAAACCCACTAAAACATTATCCTTAAAATAGAGTAGGCATGCCTCGAGCTGATCTGCTCCATATATGTAAAGGACGCAGAATCTAAGACCAACCCACGTAGTACCTATTCCTTAGGAAGAGCAAACCAGTGGTGCAGAGTGTTCATGGCTAATGTGTAGTGAAGCATGTTAAAAAGTCGAGCCCTTCGTGTTTTACAAACCTAATCAATGATGAAATTCTTAATAATTATTGGCATGCGTGTGATTAGGGAAAAGCTGTCATGTCCCAAAGCCTGGCGCCTGATGGTATGCAATGTTTAGAAATCATGAGTAGGATTTGGGGTATTTGAGTAACAGGGCACAAGTCTATGTGAAAATTGACAATTTCCATGTTTAGAAGTTTAAGGCATCATGGGAAACTTTAGGGAGAAATCTCTTCTCCTTTTTACACCAAATTATGCTAAAACTAATATTTTGCAGTGCATGAAGGAAGAGACTAAGATCTCATAGATGATTGGTGTTGCTTGTGTTACTGCCTACAGACAGGTAGTTGGAGGCGATTTAAGTAGATTTTGTTTTTGTATCATACGAATTTTGCTACCCACCCAGCAGGCCCCCAGAGAGTGTAAGTGTGTACCTGTAGCCACTCTAAAACACGATATGTGATCTGTGACTAGTTTACTGGAATTTCCACGTTCGATAAGCTTTTTTGTAGGAATGTAATAAGCTACATCATTGTAATTGAATGAAAAAGATAATGTTCCATTTTGTGAGCGAGTTTGACTGTAGCATTTTCCTCCATGCCAGTTTCAGCTTTCCACGTAAACGAATCTGGATAGGGCTTGGCTGTGTGCATCGTTAGATCGCATCCGAGGCATTAGCTTAAAATGTATGGGTTTTCTCAGGAAATGCTGTTTTGACACTTTAACATGGTCAAATAAAATAAAAATGTTCACATCTTTATTTTGATCCTCGGTTTTAGTTTCACTTTATGAGCTCAAGCTTGTGATGGAAGCTAGAGCTGGAGGAATGTTTAAAGTGTGTGCTTGTGTTACAGCAACCTTTACTTTCTATTGACTTTAAGTACGGTAGCAAAACATAGGAGAGGTGCCACAGTTTCCATTTCATCAGCACACGTCATTAAAGTGCGTCCACTTTTAACCCACAAGAGCAGGATCCTTTCCATATTTTCAGATTGAAAATTGTCTAGGTCAATAGTTCTGGACCTGTGGTCGGTGGACCCTTGGGGTTTGCGAAGCCAACTCAGGAGGTCCGTGACTGCTTCGAATATTAAACACTATTACAATATTAACAAAGTGTATGTAAACAAAAAAAAGCTAAAAGTGCATTTGATATTGGAGGCTAAAAATAAAGTTAGTATCCACTGATTGATTAGTGGGAGCAGTGGAAGTGCATCAAACATAATATAGTGTGGACGAGGAGTGGCCTCAATTTAGAAAAGCATCAACCGTCGTAATAAAATTAAAATTTTGATTATTTGTCATTCACATATTTTATCTGATAAATGTTTCTGTATTTTTTGTGTGCATTTTTTTATGGTTCAGAGCATCAAAAATGCTTAGGCAGGGGCCCCTGGCTTCCAGTAATGACTCAGTGGGGTCCCCGGATTCCAATAATGATTCAGTAGGGTTCCATAGAAGTCAAAAGGTTAAGAACCACTGGTCTAGGTAAATAAGGTCCATTTAGATTTGTTGCTTGCACGCTTATCTAATGTTGATATCTTGAAAATTTGGAAAGGATTCTTCGAGACTGATGTCAAACATGCCTTAAGGAAATGGTCACCAGATCGTTACCAGTACTCCTTCTTCACTGTGAACATCGGGCACTTGTTTTGGAGTTTCAAGGCTATATGGTACACATTCAACTGAGACTCTTCTGGCTGGCATACAGACCTTCTATAGATCAACAAATGTTTGAAGGCTTATGCGTATTGCTTTCATGATGTCATGGCCACCTGCAATTTCTTGGGTCCTTGGGCAGTGACCAGTAGGCTAATTCGGAATTTGCCTCCCTGGACACGCCAAATTGCCTCAAAGGGTGAAATCTCAGACTACCTATGTGCTTTTCCCTACTTGGATTCTTTTGTCTCCTCTAATAGGGCCAGCTATTTTAAACCTTTGAATGTGTGCATCTCTTATCTGGATTGGTACCCAGGATCCATACACATAACTCATGAACAACTCTCATTCCTTCTATATAAATATATAGTATTTTTTCCCAGCTATTTGATGTTGTAAATAATGTTATGTTCATTTCCCATAGGCTACATGATGATCAGCCTATTTAAGCGTACCTCCCAAATGTTTTATGCTTGTTGCCCCACATGTCATTTGGTTTTTCTTAAAGAGACCTGTAAGTGTCAAGATTAAATCTTTGACAGTTGCCACTCACCCCTTTAACTCTCTCAGATCATATACCAAGGTCTCTGAGCTTCTTCTGGGCTTGCATAGATATGGATATCAAAGTCTTTACTGAAATATGTGACTATACCCTTTACCAACCTTGAATCCAGTTCTTTCCTCACCCCCTAAGCAAGGCTGGAGCAAGCCGGATGTCCTCAATCAGGCCTACAAAGCAGAGCAGGAGCACTTGCTTGAGTATCTCTTAAGTCCTTCTCTTTGTGTGTACGGCAATTTTAGCATTCCCACAGTGAGGAATGAGGTGCACTGTGGCAAACAGAAGTTGTATTACTTTTCAATTAACCCTCTGACTAGCAAAGGAAGGTAGGGAACAATGTTTTGCCTATTTTAGGTGTGGGCTAGAATGTAGAATGTAGGGACCCAAAATATCTTAGTTGTACATGGAGGTGCCGCTCATTCATTATGGTGTAGTAGTTGACTGAAGGTGATATTTTCATGTCGGTGTTAAGGTGTGACGAAGAAGTGTGTGTATTAGCTTGCAAAACATATAAATGTGTGCTTGCTATATCTGTGGAAAGCAAAGGAGACTGAGCTGTTCCTAAAGAAAAGAAAGGGAGGAGAAAACGGTCACGGGAGTGATAGGGATAGTGCTCAGTGGAGAACTACCCTGGGTATCCAATTTGTTGGATATAATGGCCTCACACACCCTTGCGAGTGTCATGCTTCATCATCGGCAATGCTCCTCGTTGGGCAGGCGGTGCAATGCCCAACGGGCTCACCTCAAAGAGGGGCTCTTTGGCGGAGATCTTTTATCCAACTGCCTATGGGTGAAGTGTGGGTGAGGGGCCAAGGAAAAGAGGATAGTGTGGGTGAGGATAAAATGTGGCACGAGGTACCGGAGATCAGTTTATTCTGGTAGTCCTCTGACACAATTAAAAACTAGAGGTAGTCTGTAATCGCTGGAACTTAGGATTCCAAGTCACGATACAAGACTAGCGTGCAATTCATGTGGTCAACATGTTTCTCGCCTAAGCCTATTCGCTGCGATTCTTCAGGACCTTTACAAATAACTACTATCTCAACAACATGACCTATTCAAGTATCAGTTATTATTAAAAACTCATCAGTTGTACTACCTGGACGGCACTGCTTCTGCCTGGAGAAAGACAAAGCAGATCGTTACCACAGTAAGGTGACAACAAGTGATCCTAATGTGACCGTGGGCACACAGTGCTAGAGTGAACACAGTGACATACTAGTGAAATTATGTGACTAGTATGCAGTTCAGTAAAATCACATATTTAAAAACATGTATCGACACAGCATTCCAAAACACAAACGTACAACCTTTTGAGCTCGGGTAGACTGTTACTCACCTAATGTTTAAAGTGTGCAGGTGTCAACAGTACCCGGTAGGTATGACATCAAGGGGGAACCAAAAGGTTTATGGCTATAGAAGAAACAATCAAGGTGGCTCTGTTAAAAGACTCTATATTAAGCGTTTAGAAGTGGTCGCCTGCTGATCTCATTAAGGCATG
Source organism: Lissotriton helveticus (assembly GCF_964261635.1). Classification (NCBI taxonomy): domain Eukaryota; kingdom Metazoa; phylum Chordata; class Amphibia; order Caudata; family Salamandridae; genus Lissotriton; species Lissotriton helveticus. Next base: position 1,705,114,502 of record NC_136067.1, read on the forward strand.
CACCTCCAGATCAACGAGCTTGGCGGTGGAGTTAGTAGCATAAAGGATATAAAGGTGGTTTAACCCAGGGTTCAAAGTATGTTATGCCTTTATCCGCTTGAAAGATACAAGCCCCTAAGCCTCATAAAGCAAGTTAGTAGAACAGTCACATAAGCATAGACTGGTGTGGCAAAAAATATATATATATAAGCTTGCGATGGGGTGGTATGTTATGCAGCTGCCTCGAGCTAAGCGCCAAAAATAATGCTTGATATAGTAGAGGCAGGAACCAAGAGGGGTAGCGGTGTCTACGCAGTTGCGTGTTGTATATCAAAGAGAGCAATAATTCGCCGCTTGGCGCCCAACCAAACGGTCTCTATTGTTGAGCCCCAAACGTAAACCTAAAGGTGTGTAAACGCTGCGTCTATCCTGACGCTGTGTTCGGAGCAGGTACACAAGTCTTAGTCCAATCGTGGTGTGGACCTAAAGCCGGGGGACACACGAGATCGCCAGCGCGGGAGGTACACACTCAGAGTCGCGTTTCAGTCGTCTTATCGACTTAACGCCAAGCAATGTAGGGGATCGCCACTTACTTCAAACTGCCTCTGTCAGTGCCCGTCGTGCCTACCCATCACTACCGGGTCCGGATAGTGGTGGGTTCTAGCGTCTTCCCTGGTTTAGTGACGCCGGGGGCGTGGCCAGAGCGGGATACAGACCGGCCCCGCAAGTCATGTGATCAAGGCCGTTACTGTCGGCCATCTTGGAAAGGGGCGAGGAGTGTAGTTGGTGATACATAAAAAGTCTCATTTCAAGTTTTACTCGTGACACGCTTTACTCGTGACAAACTTCAAATTATGTATTTATTCTTGAAGATACAGTTTCATACAAAGAGGGCTGAGGTCCATTGTTAAAGAGCGCTCCATGGGATGTCCTCATTGAGTCCCCTACTATCTGTAAACAAACGATGTATCCACCTCTGTTCCTTTTAAAACAGATTCTGCTTAGATTTATTAGTGGGTGTTTCGAGGATTAACCATCTTATTGAGTCAGCGGTGTGGTTTCGCTCTATATAGTGCCTGCACATCTTCGTATTTGTCTTTTTGCGAAAGTTGCTTCTATGTTCCGAGATGCGGATCTTAATGGGGCGGGTGGTCATTCCTACATACTGTAGGTCACATGGGCACCTAAGTAAGTATATGCAGTTAGATGTGTTGCAATTTGTGTGGCCCCGAAGCTCCCACAAAAAGGTATCTGTCAAAAGGATTGTTTCAAACACATTGGTAAAGGGGCAAGCACTGCAGGATCCACATGGGTAATGTCCCCGTACTGGGGGTAGTTGCCACAGTGTGGTTTGTTTCTGGGTAACTCCCTGCTTGGGCCTAGTGTGGACCAGAATATCCTTGATATTCCTTGACCTCTTAAAGGCGAACCTTGGTGTTGCCAGATTGAGATCACCTGTATTCAAGATCTGCCAGTGTCTCTTGATAATCCTTTTGATTTCATTTGAGGCTGGCGAGAAAGTAGTGACACAGGTTAAGCGATCCGTGTCTTGGGAGGAAGGAGTATTATATTCCAGGAGGGTCCCTCTGTGGTTATTTAGTGCCCGTTTCCGGGCCCTGTAGATTTCTCTTGTGGGGTATCCTCTATCTCTCAAATTGCGGGATAGTAGGGAAGACTCAGTTTTGTAATCGGTTAATTTGGTGCAATTGCGCCTGACCCGCAGGAACTGACCAAAAGGTAGATTCAGTCTCAAGGCTCGGGGGTGGTGACTTGTAAAGAGAAGCAGACTATTACGGTCCGTTGGTTTGCGATACATGGTAGTATCAATCTTGCCCCCCTCCAGCCTGATGGTGAGGTGCTATATCTGTCTCATACGCAAGACAACGGTCTAGCACATTAAACTAGACATACGGAGTGAAGATCCCAATTACAAATACAATTTTTCTAAAGCCATCATTAAAGTTGTGAATTTGTCAGATACAGCCCCTGAGAGCTGCCTTGCATCTGTTGTTTACACCAGAGAAAATCTTATTTGCTACTGAAGATTGTTTCCTTTTTCTCTGCCACAGCACTAGGTTGAATGCTTGTGCTACAAAACTGGTATCTAAGTTTATAGTAAAATTCATAAAATATGCACATAATGACACACATGCCTACCACTGATGCTTTGACACAGATAGCTGGAGGCCTGTGGTCCTCAGAGGGGGATCACAGTCTAGGAAGTGTGGTTGAATATCACTTCACCATAGATGGATGACTTGAACAGGTCTGCCAGGCTTCTTATCTCCAGTCTGCTTCACGATTGAGCCGTAATGAACATTTAAATGTCGTCAATTGTGGTTGAATTAAACAACCCTAACAATGAAAGGATGGCATCAGGCAGTGAATAATGCATGTAGCTTAGTGGAGTGGAATAGTGCTATTGCTATCTCAGTAGGCAGTTTAATAGATCCAACTGGTTGCACATATTTTGGTATCGTACTCCAGAGTGCAATGAGCTTCGCTTGCTAAACCACGGCAAGGTTGGCATAACTTTCCCAAGTTTAATAGATTTTTTTAGGTCTTCCGTTAACCAAGGCCATTTATTTTACTAAAATTTTATACATAACATGCTTACTTCTAGGGTCTTTCAACCAGCCTTCTTCATTAATTGATCTATTGCAGTTTCATTCACATTTTTCTTCTGTCCACCACAGCATACAGTGCAGGACAGTGGGTCGGCCCATTTCAGCCATTGGCTAACTTCACTGTGAGTGATGGCATTCTGCTTTTTCACAAGGAGCACATCTACACACAAATGAGTTCCCTTTAGTGCACAGGTGCACAGTACTACTAAAGCAATGCATACTTTTTGAGACCAAAAATATTTGAGCTTTTAGCATACATACATATATATAGGGGCAAGGATTTGCCAATGACTGCAATAAATTAATTTCATTGTGCAAAAATACCGAAGGTTAAAGTGATATATATTTATTTATTTATTTATTTTTCTTTAGGGCCCAGCAGCTTTCCAAACATTAAAGTTTTACAAAAACAAGGATTCACAAAGCCAAAAGACAGGCAGCCAACACAAGAGATGTTGCCAATGCTTGTTATTTTTTATTTACTCATTTGTGACTAAAACACAGTTTAGTGTATTTTTTAACATGAAACAGCAAAATCTATGTTAATGCTGGGAAATAGTCAAAGGTCTGATTATGCATTGAGGGAAACTGAACTCGGACAAGACGGAGGTCCTCATCTTAGGTCCCACCCCCTCAGCCTGGGGCGACTCCTGGTGGCCGACTGCATTGGGAACAGCTCCGACATCCACGGACCACGCGCGCAACCTGGGATTCATCCTCAACTCCTCCCCCTCCATGTCAAAGCAGGTCACGCCATCTCCTCCTCCTGCTACAACACCCTCCGCATGCTCCGCAGGATCTAAAAGTGGATCTCGACCAAAACAAGAAGAACAGTTACCCAGGCCCTCGTCAGCAGCAGGCTGGACTACGGCAATGCACTCTACGCAGAAATCCCAGCCAAACACCTGCAATGACTACAACGCATCCAGAACGCCCCAGCCCAACTGATCCTCAACGTCCCCCGCCACAGCCACATCTCCTCCCACCTAAGAGACCTGCAGTGGCTCCCCGTCAACAAGAGGATCACCTTCAAACTCCTCGCCCACGCACACAAAGCACTCCACAACGCCAGACCAGCCTACCTGAACAACAGACTCAACTTCTACACCCCCACCCGCCAGCTTCGCTCCGCCAGCCTCGCACGTCCCGCGCATCCAACAAACTAACTTAGGCGGTAGATCCTTCTCCTGCCTCGCCGCCAAGACCTGGAACACCTTCCCCACCCATCTAAGGCACACCCAAGACCTGCTCACCTTCAGAAGGCTCCACAAGACCTGGCTCTTCGAGCAGTAGCAGCTACCCCCAGCCCCTCTCCCAGCGCCTTGAGACCCTCACGGGTAAGTAGAGCGCTTTACAAATCCCTGATTGATTGAGGGAAAGCACAGAATGTAATGGAAATCTGCAAAACTGAGCCTGTTTGGTCATTGTATGCTGCCCATAACACATAAATATTACCAAAGTAACTTTGCAACCTATTTTATGATATTAAGAATTCCAGAAGAGATGCACTACCTAGCACACTTTGTCAGTTGAGTTTCCTTATTGCCCTGAAATGGCCACATGCATATGAACAACTCCCTGCATTCACCCGGGCATGTGTTATTACAACAAGCTTCATTTAGAGATCTGCATTTTGCATTGCATATGGTAGAGGTGATTAAGGCGTGGCTTTAAGTCTCTTATTAGAGAATTCTTGACTCCGTGTGGGAGCTTGGGGGGATAGCAGCCACATGCATGCTGCCTGAATCTTGCTTAGCACTCTTGCCAGAGCTTTCAGTGCGGTGCTTAATTTGAGCCGGTGGTTTCCGGTGCTTGGCATCGACACTTAATTGTCTACACTGGCACCTGTGACAGTGTGGGGAGAGAATGTGGCCTAACAACTAGAGTGGTCGACCTCGAAGCTGGGGAACTGGGTTTGAGTCTTTTCAGGGGCGGTCAACATCCTGTGATTCAGTGCAAATCACTTAATCTCCCTGTGCCTAACAAAATGCATATTTCCATTTGTAGCGCAACTGGTGCTCATATAAAGCTCACTGATGCATTCGGGTCGGGTTTGTGCTATATAAAATCCACTCCAAAAAACAAAAAGAAAGGTGCCGCTGTCTGGTGAATTTAGAGAGGATTACAACAACTAAATTATTATTAAATATCAATTATTCAATAAGCATTAAAAATGACTATTATCTGCCGCCCGGCCGTTCTTATAGCTTTGGGGGCCAGGAATAGTCCGAATTGTCAAACTTGTAGGAGTGTGATAGTAATTGTGTTGTAGCTATCATTGGCATCATAGCAGGGGCAATGTTTTGTGCAAGCTGCAATGACCTCCTGACAAGAGCCCCGGCACTACTTTATTTTGATTTATTTAGCTGCAAAATCTGCACTCTACCAAAATCGGCCGAAAACCAGCCCCGGCAAACTGCTCGGCGGCACCTCCAACCCCCCCCCCCCCGAGTGGGGAGGGGAGGGGCCGGTCGAGCACTTTGTCAGGGCCGGTTGTGGTTCCCAGTCCGGCCCTGCTTGAAGGGCTCTGGCCTCAATCGGGAGCTCTGCAGCCAGTGTGCTGTACTGAGGGGGGCTCCAGGAGCTTGGAGCCCCCCGCACCGCGGGAGCCTGTGTTATGCCCCTGACAAGAGCATTCCAAATTGGTAACTGTAGTGGCTGTTGCTTGCAACACCTTTGTTTTTCCTGCCATTTTTTGTGCGAAATAAATGCTTATGCCAAAAAACGACTCGAGGGTGAATTTTACTAAAATGTAAGAAGATGTGGCCTAACGGCTAGAGTGGTCAACTTCGTAGCTGTGATTTTTGGCAAATCACTTAATTTCCCCGTGCCTAACAAAAACAAAACAAATGAATGCGTCTGTCTGTAACAGCAACTGGTGCTCATGTAAAGCACACTGATACCTTCGGGTCAAGTTCGCGCTATATCAAATTCCAGATAAAGAAATACATAAATGTCAGATGTGCATGTCATTAATTATGTATAATTGCGTATAATTTTCCCAAATTTCACCTAATTACGAGAATTTAAATCATGTGAATTTATCACACCCCTTATTAGAAGTGAATGAATGAATGCAAAGGACACTTTCAAAGGAGCTCATTTCCACTCCATTTCTTCGATTAAAAGCTTGTTGACCGCACTATGTAATGAGGCTGATCATTTCTCAGGAGCCCCTGCACACAAGGGCTGGCATACCGATCTATCTCGCCAAGCACAGAGAGTATCATATAGATAAAAGCCGACCTGTTACATGTCGGGCATTTCAGACTGAATTCCCCTTGACATTTATGATGATAGTTGCTTTAATCACCCATTATAATGATACTTAACGAATTACACCCTTCTGACCTTAAAGTTGCACACAGAGTTTTCCATCAGCTGCATTAATTCCCCCAGATTTTCGGTCTGATTGGTAAATAGTTATACTTAACTTTTGTAACTTTTTCCAGACCAACCAATTACAATTTTATGGAAACACAAACCGTTTATTAACTTTCCCAACTTCTGAATACCTATTTTAACGTATCCATAACCTAAGAACGCTGCAAATACCACGAGTAATATTCCAACCCAGGCTTCTTTAAAGTTGTAAAAACATTTTTATGTGTCCAAACTAAAACACCACGAGACGGTTTCCAATGAAAATCTCCACTTTGTCTCACACGGCTAAAAAGTAGGACTCTGCATTTTGTCCGTAAGTCGAGAAATACTTTACTCCTCAGCACTGGAAGCACCTTAAAAGGCCCTCAGCTCGTGTTTCTCGGTGGTTAACCAGCTCTTAATCATCATTGTAACTTGTTGTTTACACTCCTGAAGAGCACAGCAAGGCGAAGTATTCATTTTTCTAAACTTCCCTTTTCTGTAAGACAAGGACTGTCAGCAACCCTTACTGTCACAATGGCCTTATCTGACTATTTGATAGCACCCTTCTGTTTGTGAACGCAGTCAGTCCTTTTTTTAAAACAAATATAGCAGTGACTGTCCATCTTGTTGTCTTATACAAATTGTAATGTAATCAGTGGTGATGTTTACATTTTACTGCAGATGTTCTTAGTATCTTTCCTGGGGATTCATGCCACCTTCTTAGTCAACCAAATTTGAATACACCAGACAGTATTCTTTTTTATTTTATAATTATTTTTATTAACAGCAGCTCAGCCAGTATTATCATCAGGAGATAGTTACATCGCATTACAGGATGTCGTATTACAAACACATGGACACAGTTAACTTTACACTGGCAACACAGTCTCTGCCTACCCTGCCCCTCTCCCACCCACCTTACAGGGCACTGTAGATCTGCCAGGCACTCCATATCTTTTCCCACTTTTTCGGCCAGCAGACAGTATTCTTTTTATCAGTGCCTGCTTTTTAAATTCTTCTTGCTCTGTTAAGACCCCAAAATTGGTACTTAAGGTAATGTTTCAATAATATGGACCAGTCTAAGTATCAATATGATTGACTTTTCGACGCCTGGTCAGGAGTCGTAAGCACTATATAAATCCAATTACAATGCATGCAACTTTTGCAAACGTGTTGTATTGGTTGATTGTGCAGATATGGTGAGGTGGGCAAATGCCATCATTATCCAAGTGATGGCCACAGTTTGCCGATATTACCCACATTGTGTGAGACCCAGCATTTTACTAGGCATAGACAATGGACTTTATTCACATGCATGCCCACAGATTGCTACCTTTCTATGAGGACCTGCATCTCACCACTGATGCTAGTGGGCACAACACACTTCTCACACAAACACTCACAGACACGCACACAAATACTCACTCACGGATATTCACACACACACAGCTCGCAAAACATTTTCATATGTTCCTTCCACTGCCATCCAACTGCGGGTGCTCCAGGCTGCCCCTTTTCCATCATAATCCCAGCTGCTCCTCCCAAGAAGAGGGACAGGAAGACAGTGCACCTCTGGTATTGTGGTGGAGGACAAGAGAGAATGCCTAGATTAAGTGAGGGAGACTATAGTAGCCTAAAACGGGTGTGCTGGGAGGATGGGACAAGCTGAAGAGACTCGGGTGACCTGCAGTGGGAGTGCTGCGGGGGAGGCAGGAGAAAACTCTGTGCCCTGTGGAACTAATAAAGTGCAGAGTTGTAACATTTGACAACAATTTCCAGGGACACTTTGCAGCACAGTTATCAATTACTTACTTGAAAATGTACCACTCCCACTGCCCCAAAGCTCAGCCCACTCAACATAATTCCTCCCTACGTATCATACTGCAGATTATAGGGTCTACTCAATGAAGAGATAATTGCATGGAATTGAGACCGGTATTTCAAACTCAAGGCCAAATTAGCTGAGTTGGAAACATTCTCCCATTCAGCTGTGTTGGAGAATTTTTCCAACTCTGCTAATTTTGCTTAAAGTTTGAAATTCCCATCGCAATTCCCTGCAATTCGCTCCAAAGTGTAATTGCCGGGACTGCCCGGGATAGTGAATTACCCGGGATAGTTTCTAACTTGCCGGGACTGCCCCAGCAAAAATGGGACCGTTGGCAGCAAGGCAAGCAAGAGTGTCTCATTAAGTAAAGTGGGACTGGGCGTCAGGATTGCTTCCACTGCATTTGGAATGCTTTCTACACCTGCATAGTAAAAAGGCACTTTGTTTTCTATGGGGATGTGCCAGGGCATTTCTTCATTAAGCAATAACATTGTTGACTCAGTCCCATTAAGGGCGAAACCTGAAAAGAAAGAAAAAGAAAAATTAATGTATTCCTTGAAAGATTTTGTATATATTAAAATGTAGCTTCTCAAATTATTCTTAAATCACTACGAGCAATTAGGATGTCTCTTTATGGAGTCCCAGAAGGCCCAAAACCCAGAAGCAGATGACGTGGCAGGGAATGCGCGCTTAAGTTTAATACTGAGGCCTAGATGCTCTGAAAGGATTCCATAAATTTGCTGCACCTATTATCTAGCCTGTGCTCCTGAACAGTGTGTCAGCAGGGCGTCTGCCGAGTTACGTGTTATTGTGCTCTACTTCCCTTGCTTGGAATATTAGTTTGAGAATTGGAAAGGCTCGGGGGTGCTAAACCTGATTATGAGATTTGTCTTTGCTTGACAGGATGAGCAGGCGAGTGTGAACGATAAGGCTATTAGGTGGATTGACTGTGGACAGGTTTCAATCACAGAATCATGTTGTGCTTTTTTGCTCATTTTTGAGGTAAGATTGAGGCAAAATTGGGTCTTGAATGGGAAATTACAGACATATTAAATTCCAGGGACAGGTTTGGTGGCACCATTTGTCTGTAGAACCGCTTTGTAGTCAGATAGATAGGGTAGGAGTTAGATTTTTTTTCATCTCACTCAGAAAAGAAGGAATGATGCGGACCAGACGTGCGCAGCACTAAAAACCGCATGAATTCCGCATATGTGGTTTACATATACCCCTTGGAGAGAATTACCACTGGTGCAGTGATTTGCTGAATCAATGGCATACTTAGCATCTGGGAAAGTTATATATATATATATATATGTATGTGTAAGTGATTGGCATCAATTGCTAACGTACATATGGGGAGTGGCTCACTACGTTGTAGCTGCGCATGTTTCTAAAATTACTAGACTTAAAATAAATATATCTATTTAATTTCCTTGTTTTATTTTCATGGCAAATATTTGCTCCTCACTACACCCCCATGTACAATCAAGGCTGGCTTTTTCACTTCCGCGACTGTTTCTACAGCGCTTACACCTGCATCATTTGTTTTTTAGGTGTGCAAATAAGAGAAGGACGCACACAACACTTGCATGTGAAAGCTTATGTAGTATTGGCATTTCTATAGTTCTTTCCTACCCTTTCCAGTGCCCGAAGTGCTTTACAAAGTCACTTATTTTTAGATGTTTGAGTCCTTCGTGTTGTGTTTTACTGAGCACACACATGACACTCCTTGGAGTTTCACAGGAAATTTTAGAAAAGTAGAAATAGCACAAACTTTGCAGAAGTCTGCACAAATAGATGTAATCTCTACATTCTGAGCGTAGACATTTTTAGAAGTTTTAATTATGAGTAGTTCTTGCATGTGGAAGTTTTGAGTTTTCCTGTGCAAGTCTTACTTAAGCAAAGCATAATCTTTGAATACATCATCAAGAGTAGCTGAGAATTTGATGGTCTTTTCTAGGATGCCTAGAGAAAATCAAAATTTCCTTGGGAACGAGGACTCTTTTATACTGCAGTCTGCCAAACAAATCCTCTGTAGACGCTCCAAATTTTGGCAGATCGTAAGACTTGAGAGACAAACTAGTTACAGTGATTTTCTCAATATCACACATATTAATTTAGTGAGAAAGCCAGGGTTAGAACTCCCAGCTCTTGATTAGGCACAGTAGAGCAGAATCGACCTTCCTTACCTCAGAGGCCTATAAATAACAATGGATATAAACACTGGTGTAACGAAACTTGAGGGGGCTCCTGGCAAGGTACGTGGAGGGGCCCCACTCCAGGCTCAATCAGGAGCTCTCCGGCCAAAGTGCTGTGCTAAGAGGGCTGCGGGGGCTATGTGTTACGCCCCTGAATGTATATGTCCAGTATTTGTAAAGCGCAAACAATTACCCAAGGGTGTCAAGGCACTGGGGGCCATCGGAAGATTAAGCGAGCTATTTCCCAGAGTCACGTGGTGCTGGGCTGATATGCAGCCGGCGCCGGGGATCGAACCATGAGCCCCCGGGTTCCGGAGTCGGCTGCTGCGCCACACCTCTTCACAAGGATGGTAGCAATAACATCTGAAATTAGTGTAGCATTGTTGTAGCACTACATTAAAATTATGAATACAATGAAATTATTATTATTGTTTACAGTGTCTTCTTGGGGCACAGCTCAGTTTGGTTCAAATTCACTAAACACATTTTTTAGGAATTTATGGTGACTTCTCTCACAAGCTCCCTAGTTGGGACAGCATGAAGAATTGTTTCAACAATATAGCGTTACAACCCAGTGCCAAGAGCTATCATAGGTGTTAAGGCCCTCTTTGTGAGTTCTACGCCAAGCCACAGGAGAGTGCTCACAGAGCAGGAGAGGGCCTTTAAGCCCCTTACCTGAAACCCATTGGTGAACCTGGAAGGCTATACAGTTCAGAAAAGTAGACGAAATTCAAAATTCAGCTATGGGTAATTTCTGTAGATTGCTCATGTTTTTGTCAAAGCAACTAATCGATGAAAGAAAAAAAATAACAATACGTAGGAAAATACAGAAATAAAAAAATTAATCTTTGCTGTGATAGCTGATTTACAAAGGTAGGGTACTGTTTTGTCCATCAGGCCCTGTTTGTCATACACAGTGTTTATGGCTTGTGATAACAAATCCAACAAATGAGCAGCAGCCTATAATAATATCTCCTTCTGTACTGACAATGCAGTAAAAAATGTATGAAGAAAACTTGGAATTTTTTTGAATGTGCCCAAAATACTAAGTTTAGGAATGGTGACCTAGAGGGCAGTTTCCAAAATGTGAACTGTCATACATTTTGAAGTCAGCGTAACATCCTTTGATTCTGGCAAAATCACTTAATCTACCTTTGCTTAAAATCTGATTGTGACCTTATTAATGTAACTGGTGCTTATGTAAATTTTTCGAATACCTTTGAGGCGGAGCGTGCACTATATAAAATTAAAAAACAAATTGCTAAAAACAAATGTTCTACTCTTTTGTTTTTATACACTTCTCCAATAAAACGGTACCACACTGGTGTGGCTGGACCTATCAAACCCCAAACACAACAGGACAACCTCAATTTTTGAGTGCTCTACTTGCAAAAAGAATGCATACCAGAACAATTTAAAACTGTGACCATGTATTATATTTGGTCCATGGATATCACGGGTGCGCCTGTCCCAAAACGAAAGTACCATTTTTACCAGGGGAAGTGTGGGAACACCGGGGCTTAGGAATTTTGTGGATCCCACAGATTGCGGAACATTTCCATCACAGAAATCTGAGGAAAATGCATGATTTTAGCCAAGGTCTGAGGTTTGTTGTGTAATCTACTTAAGTCACATCCCTGTGAACGCTTCTGGGTACCTAGTTTTCAACAAGCATTTACAATGCAATGGTTTTGCCTTTGTTAAAGTTAGAGCTATTGGCATTGCTCTTGACACTCTGAAGCTCCACTCTGAAGCTCCACTCTGCACTCTGAAGCTCCACTCTGCACTCTGAAGCTGCACTCTGCACTCTGAAGCTGCACTCTGAAGCTGCACTCTGCACTCTGAAGCTGCACTCTGAAGCTCCACTCTGCACTCTGAAGCTCCACTCTGAAGCTGCACTCTGAAGCTCCACTCTGCACTCTGAAGCTCCACTCTGAAGCTCCACTCTGCACTCTGAAGCTCCACTCTGCACTCTGAAGCTCCACTCTGCACTCTGAAGCTCCACTCTGAAGCTCCACTCTGAAGCTCCACTCTGAAGCTCCACTCTGAAGCTCCACTCTGAAGCTCCACTCTGAAGCTCCACTCTGAAGCTCCACTCTGAAGCTCCACTCTGAAGCTCCACTCTGAAGCTCCACTCTGAAGCTCCACTCTGCACTCTGAAGCTCCACTCTGAAGCTCCACTCTGCACTCTGAAGCTCCACTCTGAAGCTCCACATTGCACTCTGAAGCTCCACTCTGCACTCTGAAGCTCCACTCTGCACTCTGAAGCTCCACTCTGAATCTGCACTCTGAAGCTCCACTCTGAAGCTCCACTCTGAAGCTCCACTCTGAAGCTCCACTCTGAAGCTCCACTCTGAAGCTCCACTCTGAAGCTCCACTCTGAAGCTCCACTCTGAAGCTCCACTCTGAAGCTCCACTCTGAAGCTCCACTCTGCACTCTGAAGCTCCACTCTGAAGCTCCACTCTGCACTCTGAAGCTCCACTCTGAAGCTCCACTCTGCACTCTGAAGCTCCACTCTGAAGCTCCACTCTGCACTCTGAAGCTCCACTCTGAAGCTCCACTCTGCACTCTGAAGCTCCACTCTGAAGCTCCACTCTGCACTCTGAAGCTCCACTCTGAAGCTCCACTCTGCACTCTGAAGCTCCACTCTGCACTCTGAAGCTCCACTCTGCACTCTGAAGCTCCACTCTGCACTCTGAAGCTCCACTCTGCACTCTGAAGCTCCACTCTGCACTCTGAAGCTCCACTCTGAAGCTCCACTCTGCACTCTGAAGCTCCACTCTGAAGCTCCACTCTGCACTCTGAAGCTCCACTCTGCACTCTGAAGCTCCACTCTGCACTCTGATGCTCCACTCTGAAGCTCCACTCTGAAGCTCCACTCTGAAGCTCCACTCTGAAGCTCCACTCTGAAGCTCCACTCTGAAGCTCCACTCTGAAGCTCCACTCTGAAGCTCCACTCTGAAGCTCCACTCTGAAGCTCCACTCTGAAGCTCCACTCTGAAGCTCCACTCTGATGCTCCACTCTGATGCTCCACTCTGAAGCTCCACTCTGAAGCTCCACTCTGAAGCTCCACTCTGCACTCTGAAGCTCCACTCTGAAGCTCCACTCTGCACTCTGAAGCTCCACTCTGAAGCTCCACTCTGCACTCTGAAGCTCCACTCTGAAGCTCCACTCTGCACTCTGAAGCTCCACTCTGAAGCTCCACTCTGCACTCTGAAGCTCCACTCTGCACTCTGAAGCTCCACTCTGCACTCTGAAGCTCCACTCTGCACTCTGAAGCTCCACTCTGCACTCTGAAGCTCCACTCTGAAGCTCCACTCTGAAGCTCCACTCTGAAGCTCCACTCTGCACTCTGAAGCTCCACTCTGAAGCTCCACTCTGCACTCTGAAGCTCCACTCTGAAGCTCCACTCTGCACTCTGAAGCTCCACTCTGCACTCTGAAGCTCCACTCTGCACTCTGAAGCTCCACTCTGCACTCTGAAGCTCCACTCTGCACTCTGAAGCTCCACTCTGCACTCTGAAGCTCCACTCTGCACTCTGAAGCTCCACTCTGAATCTGCACTCTGAAGCTCCACTCTGCACTCTGAAGCTCCACTCTGAATCTGCACTCTGATGCTCCACTCTGAATCTGCACTCTGAAGCTCCACTCTGCACTCTGAATCTGCACTCTGAAGCTCCACTCTGCACTCTGCAGCTCCACTCTGAATCTGCAGCTCCACTCTGCACTCTGAAGCTCCACTCTGAATCTCCACTCTGAATCTCCACTCTGAAGCTCCACTCTGAAGCTCCACTCTGAAGCTCCACTCTGAAGCTCCACTCTGAAGCTCCACTCTGAAGCTCCACTCTGAAGCTCCACTCTGAAGCTCCACTCTGAAGCTCCACTCTGAAGCTCCACTCTGAAGCTCCACTCTGAAGCTCCACTCTGAAGCTCCACTCTGCACTCTGAAGCTCCACTCTGAAGCTCCACTCTGCACTCTGAAGCTCCACTCTGAAGCTCCACTCTGCACTCTGAAGCTCCACTCTGAAGCTCCACTCTGACGCTCCACTCTGAATCTGCACTCTGAAGCTCCACTCTGCACTCTGAATCTGCACTCTGAAGCTCCACTCTGCACTCTGAATCTGCACTCTGAAGCTCCACTCTGCACTCTGAATCTGCACTCTGAAGCTCCACTCTGCACTCTGAAGCTCCACTCTGAATCTGCACTCTGAAGCTCCACTCTGCACTCTGAAGCTCCACTCTGAATCTGCACTCTGAAGCTCCACTCTGCACTCTGAAGCTCCACTCTGAAGCTCCACTCTGAAGCTCCACTCTGAAGCTCCACTCTGAAGCTCCACTCTGAAGCTCCACTCTGAAGCTCCACTCTGAAGCTCCACTCTGAAGCTCCACTCTGAAGCTCCACTCTGAAGCTCCACTCTGAAGCTCCACTCTGAAGCTCCACTCTGAAGCTCCACTCTGAAGCTCCACTCTGAAGCTCCACTCTGAAGCTCCACTCTGAAGCTCCACTCTGAAGCTCCACTCTGAAGCTCCACTCTGAAGCTGCACTCTGAAGCTGCACTCTGAAGCTGCACTCTGAAGCTGCACTCTGAAGCTGCACTCTGAAGCTGCACTCTGAAGCTGCACTCTGAAGCTGCACTCTGAAGCTGCACTCTGAAGCTGCACTCTGAAGCTGCACTCTGAAGCTGCACTCTGAAGCTCCACTCTGAAGCTGCACTCTGAAGCTGCACTCTGAAGCTCCACTCTGAAGCTCCACTCTGAAGCTCCACTCTGAAGCTCCACTCTGAAGCTCCACTCTGAAGCTCCACTCTGAAGCTCCACTCTGAAGCTCCACTCTGAAGCTCCACTCTGAAGCTCCACTCTGAAGCTCCACTCTGAAGCTCCACTCTGAAGCTCCACTCTGAAGCTCCACTCTGAAGCTCCACTCTGAAGCTCCACTCTGAAGCTCCACTCTGAAGCTCCACTCTGAATCTGCACTCTGAAGCTCCACTCTGAAGCTCCACTCTGCACTCTGAAGCTCCACTCTGAAGCTCCACTCTGCACTCTGAAGCTCCACTCTGAATCTGCACTCTGAAGCTCCACTCTGCACTCTGAAGCTCCACTCTGAAGCTCCACTCTGCACTCTGAAGCTCCACTCTGAATCTGCACTCTGAAGCTCCACTCTGCACTCTGAAGCTCCACTCTGAATCTGCACTCTGAAGCTCCACTCTGCACTCTGAAGCTCCACTCTGAAGCTCCACTCTGAAGCTCCACTCTGAAGCTCCACTCTGAAGCTCCACTCTGAAGCTCCACTCTGAAGCTCCACTCTGAAGCTCCACTCTGAAGCTCCACTCTGAAGCTCCACTCTGAAGCTCCACTCTGCACTCTGAAGCTCCACTCTGCACTCTGAAGCTCCACTCTGAAGCTCCACTCTGCACTCTGAAGCTCCACTCTGAAGCTCCACTCTGCACTCTGAAGCTCCACTCTGAAGCTCCACTCTGCACTCTGAAGCTCCACTCTGAAGCTCCACTCTGCACTCTGAAGCTCCACTCTGAATCTGCACTCTGAAGCTCCACTCTGCACTCTGAAGCTCCACTCTGAATCTGCACTCTGAAGCTCCACTCTGCACTCTGAAGCTCCACTCTGAATCTGCACTCTGAAGCTCCACTCTGCACTCTGAAGCTCCACTCTGAATCTGCACTCTGATGCTCCACTCTGAATCTGCACTCTGAAGCTCCACTCTGCACTCTGAATCTGCACTCTGAAGCTCCACTCTGCACTCTGAATCTGCACTCTGAAGCTCCACTCTGCACTCTGAATCTGCACTCTGAAGCTCCACTCTGCACTCTGAATCTGCACTCTGAAGCTCCACTCTGCACTCTGAATCTGCACTCTGAAGCTCCACTCTGCACTCTGAATCTGCACTCTGAAGCTCCACTCTGCACTCTGAATCTGCACTCTGAAGCTCCACTCTGCACTCTGAATCTGCACTCTGAAGCTCCACTCTGCACTCAGAATCTGCACTCTGAAGCTCCACTCTGCACTCAGAATCTGCACTCTGAAGCTCCACTCTGAAGCTCCACTCTGAAGCTCCACTCTGAAGCTCCACTCTGAAGCTCCACTCTGAAGCTCCACTCTGAAGCTCCACTCTGCACTCTGAAGCTCCACTCTGAATCTGCACTCTGAAGCTCCACTCTGCACTCTGAAGCTCCACTCTGAATCTGCACTCTGAAGCTCCACTCTGCACTCTGAAGCTCCACTCTGCACTCTGAAGCTCCACTCTGCACTCTGAAGCTCCACTCTGCACTCTGAAGCTCCACTCTGCACTCTGAAGCTCCACTCTGAAGCTCCACTCTGAAGCTCCACTCTGAAGCTCCACTCTGAAGCTCCACTCTGAAGCTCCACTCTGCACTCTGAAGCTCCACTCTGAATCTGCACTCTGAAGCTCCACTCTGCACTCTGAAGCTCCACTCTGAATCTGCACTCTGAAGCTCCACTCTGCACTCTGAAGCTCCACTCTGAATCTGCACTCTGAAGCTCCACTCTGCACTCTGAAGCTCCACTCTGAATCTGCACTCTGAAGCTCCACTCTGCACTCTGAAGCTCCACTCTGAAGCTGCACTCTGAAGCTCCACTCTGAATCTGCACTCTGAAGCTCCACTCTGCACTCTGAAGCTCCACTCTGCACTCTGAAGCTCCACTCTGAATCTGCACTCTGAAGCTCCACTCTGCACTCTGAATCTGCACTCTGAAGCTCCACTCTGCACTCTGAAGCTGCACTCTGAAGCTCCACTCTGAAGCTCCACTCTGAAGCTCCACTCTGAAGCTCCACTCTGAAGCTCCACTCTGAAGCTCCACTCTGAAGCTCCACTCTGAAGCTCCACTCTGCACTCTGAAGCTCCACTGAAGCTACACACCGCGCAGGGCAGCTCTGGATGCTGATGCGAGAGGCCAGCTGGGAGGCGCGCTGCTCGTCTTCCTGCTCGTGCTGACTCGGAGAGAAAACTTGTTTTCATTGGGAGAGCGGCCTTCAAAGACCCGGTCACTGCGCCTCTCCGAGTGTTTAGCTTGGGATAAAATGGGCGCAGTGTTGTGGTGATGACAGTAGAGCAAGGGAGGTGCCGGTAATGCCGGACCAGACTCGGGGGCGTTCCCGGCGTCGCGTGACGTCGGCAAAAGGCAAAGAATGTCAGGAACGCCCCCGTGTCTGGTCCGGCATTGACGGACAGGCCCCTCGTCCAATGGCAAGGCTCCGTTTACGGAGCCAGCCAATCAATGACGAGGGCCGACCCAAAGCACCCTACAGTTCTCAACAGGATTTCGCCTGCGCGAAAAAGCTGCGCAGAGCGCAGCTTTCGCTAGGCAAAACCTAAAAATGACTTGTTTTCTAGTTGGTTTCTTGGCCCAAATTCCACAGCTATCCACATCGCCAAAAATTGTCCATTTATATGGCATAATATTGGTACTAGAAATTCTTTCACATTATTCCACAAATCTTTCATAATTCAACTTTCAGCTTACAACATAAAACCCAAAGGGCACATCCCAGATTGCATAGTTACAGCTTTTTTGAGTGCTTGTACTGGTACACCTGTCATACAAAAATAACTCACCAACTGCATTTCTCAAGACCTCGCCCTTGATGTAAGAGATGAAATTATCTCTTAGTAACACGATATATTACTATTAGTGTTGTGAATGACACCACTTTTGATACAGTCTGATCTCTTTGTGTGTGTATATTGTAATTTAAAGACGTGGTGTGAAGTCCTTTTTTATTGTTACAAATTCGGTGAGGACATAAACATGATACTAACTAAGGGCCCGATTACGATTGCGGTGAATCCGCATCCTCCGGGCCGGCGGAAGCCACCGCCGGCCCGGAGGATGCGGATTCACCGCTGCGTTCAGAGAAATGACCCCCCGCCAAATTAGGATGGCAGGGGGGGTCATCTGCAGACGGCAAGACCGTCCGCTCTAATATGGTGGCGGTGTCTATCAGACACCGCCAGCCATATTAGGATTTGCATTTTGATATGCCTTTCCGCTGCGGCAATGCGGCCACGAAAAGGCATACGGTCTTTTCTTTGGGGGCCCGTTGCGGGTCCCCAGGGTGAAGGGGGGTGGGGGTACCTATGGTACCCCCTCTGCATTTGCATGCACGAAGCGGCAGGCACCGCGCGGTGCCTGCCGCTTTGTGCATGCAAATGCACTGCTTGCATTTTTAACATTGCGGCGGGTGCTGCTTCAAGCAGCACCTGGCGCAATGTTAAACATACAGGATGTGACCGCCCGGTTGGCGGTCACATCCTATTTTGCACGGAGGGACCGCCGCTGCCTCTGCGGACGGTCCCTCCACCTCTGGGGTGGCAGGTGGACGCAGGTCCGTCCACCATCCTAATAGGGCCCTTAGTGTGTAAGTCATGGTTTGCATGGCACTTGTACACGCTGTGGACGCTAGATCAAATGATAACTGGGGAACTCATTAGTTTTATTTATTAACGATAACTGCACTTTAACTGTGTTCAGTGATATTATTTTCACACCTATCCTAAGGTGAATTCACCATAGCTTCATATTAACTGTGTTTTTTAGAAGGAAAGGTGGAAGTGTTTTACTGATGGTTTTAGTTGGTGGGTGTGTGGTGGTGAATGACAGTGGCTCTGTGTCCTATTTTAGGCTGCCTCTTGTTCCGCATGGCTTAAGCTTCGGGCAGTAGGAGTTTACTGCATGGCTTGGTAACAGACCAAGCCGTGTCCAAATCCACCTTGAAGCTAACCACCGCTAAACGTATCCTTTGGTTGTGTGCCGCAGTATTGTGCAGTAGACACCCAAACACATCAATGCCCTAGCTTTCAGCTGCACTTGCAGTTTGCAAGTTACACACAATTTAAGTATTGCAACTTAATAGCAAATCTATAAAATGTTATTAGCACATCAGTGCTTTGGACTCCCCCCTTTAAAATAACTCCCTCTTTTCAGATTTGCCTGAAGCCTGGCATCCTTATGTTGGACTTAACTTGGCATTCCAATGAAAATGAAACATTTAAATTCCAGATGGTATTTATAGGGCTATGTCAAAGGATGTCAAGATTATAAGCTAATCAACTCATTTACGTTTTTACGATGCCATCTGGATTTGCATTAAAATCAAATATCATAAGTAGGTTAAATTTACCAAGTGTCTCCCACTTTTCATGTAGAGCTATGAAATGGCGTCAAATGTATCAGCAAATTAAATATTTTTGACTCTACTCTCTTTAACTTTCCCGCCCACAGCGAAACTCATTGAAACCTGTAATATCTGCACTGTGCTTAATTTGATAACACCCTGCAACATATCATGCAGAACAATTCAACAATGCTAAAGGTATTAACAAATAAACACTGTTTTGACCCCCCTCTTTGATCGCCCTCTTTGCACCCCCCTATTTGATCGCCCTCTTTGCCCTCTTGACATAATTGAGTGAAACTCAAAATATGGAGAGTGAGTTAAACTTGTAGTCTGTCAACAGTTGTGCAGATCTGTAAAACTGTCTCAGAGCTATTTGCAGATAAGTACTTTTCACCCTCCTTTTAACTTTTCCCACGTTGTCAGATCTGCATGAAACCTGACATTTCTACAATGAGCCTATTTTGCCAAATTTCATGAAGTTTCATTAAACAGCACAGATGTTATTACCTTTTGAAAACATGTTTGCTCCCCTACCTCAATTAGCTCTGCCCCTACATCACAGATCTTCACAATACTGGCAATGCCCAAGAAAGACTAAGCATGGAAAACCTCTGCCATATTTAATTTGGAGTCATTCAAGAACGCCACAGTTAGCAAATTAATGTGTGTTCACCAAGCCCTTTGTAACTGGCCCCCCAAAATGGATGTGCACAAATGTATAATGCTTCGAGTGAGTCAAGCATGCTGAGAATCTGCCCTGATGTCGTCAAATTGAACGAAAATTAGCAGCAAAGCAAATAAAATCTTTGATAGATGGCTATAACGTTAAACCCTTTTAAGTCCCCCAGTCACACTCATTTTTTGTATAATTCTGATTGGATAAACACCACATAAAGCCACCTCATTGAGTAAAGGTCAGTTTTTGTGCTGGGTCTGCTATAATTTAATTCAGATGTTTTTTTATTGTAGAGAACAAAGGGCCAGATGTATCAATGCTTTGCGAATCGGCTCATTTGTGAACGCAAAAAATGCGTTTTGCCTTTTGCAACTCTAAGCAATATGGGTAATCGTAATTTTTTGCGATTATCTAAATTGCGAATGGAGTTAGGGAATTGCATTTTGCGATTCCCTAAATACAGTTTATGTATCAATCGCAAATTGCAAATTTGCAATTAGGAATCGCAAATGACCACCAACTTCACATTGGTGGTAATTTGCTAATTCCTAGAATAAGGCAAATTTTTGCATTTATCTAAGTGCCATGTGGCACACACACACATGCCCTTAGGGCATGTGTGTGTGTGCCATATGTGCATACTTAACTTTTTTGGGGGTGCTTCAGGGTGGCCTTTTGGCCGCCTTGTGAATGCAATCGTATGGGAAGGCATTCCTTAATAGCAAATCGCAATTCGCATTTTGCTATCAAGAAACATGTAGGAATCACATTTTGCGAGTCCATAATAGCGAATCCATAATATTCACTATTAAGGATTCGCAAAAAACAATGTTGATACATCTGGCCCAAAGTTCTCTGTGAGAAGGAGAATAGGAAACAGCACATATCTGACCCTGTATAATCCCACTCCTGACAGATCTGCATGAAACTTGCCATACCGAATTCATATGGGACAAACCTTTGCTTTGGAAAATGTGGTGCCAAATTATTATCCCATCAAAAATGCCTGGAAACTCCGGCCTAACCACAATATATATTACTGAGCTACTTCTTATTCAATTTCTTATGTACAAAGTAGGTACCAGGATTACAGATAACTACATTGACCTACACCACACGAAAGTTCCTTAACGCTCTGAGTTCCAGCGATCTATAACTGCTTACTTTTGCTTCTATTCCACAGCACTCTCCCTAAAGCATTAGCACAGATCTGTTGAATCATTTCTTAATAGGGTGGTAACCAGTTGCTATTACCTCCACATCTCTGTGTACTCTGCCTAAAACATTTAGTTCAGTAATCCTGCTTGTTCACGAGGAATGCACTTATGATGTTTACTTGCTATATATTTATTTTTTGTAACGCGTAAACCTATCACCCCCTTATGGAATTCAAGGCGCACGGGCCGTTGGGGAGATTAAGTTAGCTATTGCCCAAAGTCACATGATGCTGAGCTGAACTGCCGCCCGGGATAAAACTGTGAGCTTCGTGCTCCGGAGTCAGCTGCTCTGGCCGCTGCGCCACACCTCTCCCACTTGGGATGGAATGAAGATTGTATTTACTGGGGAGCAGCAGATTATCTGCAGTTGGAGTGGACATAAATGGGCCAGCCCTAAGTGGACATAGAACATCTTTCTTACGTTTATGGCTGTGGAGGAGGTCTTAGATTTGTATCGGTGAAGGAATGAGAGGGCTTAAAATGCCTAGCAGGCAGCCAGACATTTGGGTTTGCTGTTGATAAATGTGAGAGGGAGAGATGAAATTTGGTTGCTGCCAAAGTAAAGTAAAAAAGTAAAGAAATAAGCTGTCGGGCACAATGCTGAAATGTTGGGGTTTACTCACAAGGAGAGAGTTGAATGAGGAATGATCGGAGACCAGGAGTCTGAAAAAGAGTGATTGAAGAGCTAGAAGGTAAAACACTTGACTGGACTTTGCAATATCAGAGGAGATAAGGGTCTTGAGCAAGATCAAGTGATCTGCAGTATTGTAAATGTAAATGTAGTTGAGCTTATATAGCGCACAGCTACCCGCAGTGGGTTTCCCGGCGCTTGCTTAGGGAACCCTTCCTGGTATTCCCCTGTGAGATAGCAGGGTATCCACAAGGTGAAAGTCAGGCATCCCGCCGCGAGGGGCCATTGTGGAGATTAAGCAAGCTATTGCCCAGAGTCGCAGAGTGTGAACCCGTGAGTCGAGGAGGCACCGGGGCGAGAATTATCGAGTCCGTGGAATTTTTAGCCCAATTGAACCCTGGTCCAGGACCGATCTCAGCTTCCGGGTCTGCTGCCTCTAACCCCTGAGCCACACTTCTCCACAGTATTCAATGACCCAGTGCTGGATGCAGGCAGATAAAGATGAAACTGGGTAACAGTTGGTTGTGGTATGGACAGAGGATTAATGTGAATGAAGGTTGTTTTATTGCAGTTGACTGCTGAGACCTACGTTTTTTTTTTTAAATCTTTTTATTGACAGGGTAATTGAAAACAATTATGACAGGTTTAGCATGTTTGTAAGTTTCGCTTTGCTTATGTTCATATAATCGTCATTTCCTTCAGAATGTAACCATTTTCATTTTATAAAGTCCAAGAACATTCCCAACACACCCCCCCCCTCCCTTGCCCTCCCTCCTTTGGCACGTACACAATTCACATTCCAAGCACTCATGGTTCTTAGCCCCTTCTATAGACGCACATTTCTGGTTGTGGACCTGCTGCAACCTTGCATGGTGCTGAGTCATACGTTTTTAGAGGGTGAGCAGTTGTTAAACCTGTGGAATATAGATGTTCGAAGTTTTTGGTGATGAAACCTACCTGTAGCCAGGTAGGCTATAGTTGACATGACATGTAGAATTAACTGTTCATTTTGAGTCAAAGTTGTGGCAAATTGATTAAAAGCAATGGGGAACACACAATGTGAAGCCAGATGTTGAAAAAAAGTGTGAAAGTGAGGGGGGTGATTTTTCAGAAGATATTCCGAGGTTTGCCAATGTTGGGGCAGCTGAGATACACCATAATAATTTGTTATATATAGCTTTTCTGCCACTGCTATACCTCATTGTAAGTGACATAATTTACTTTTACCCAGTTTTAAGGTACTTAACATATTGATATAAGAAGGATAAAAGGCTGAGTGGGTCCCTTGGAAGATGAATCTGTGGCCTTTAGGTTATAAGAGATTTCAATGGCAATAATGCAGTGGGCCATCTTTCAGGTTGTATTCACAATGTATTAGTTGCTTTCAGAAAAGAAAGACAGTTCGTAAGAGGAGCTAGTAAAGGCAGTGACGCTGGCTATCTGAGTGGGTGATGAAGGAGAACTTAGGATGCAAAGTGGAAACTTTGTTTTGATGGAATTTTCATGTGGAAATATTTAGTGAAGCCATTGGCTGTGAGTGAATAATGTGACGATGCAAATTGTGGAGGATTTTGATTGTAAAGAATGTGATTGACTTTTTGCGTGTACTTTGAGTAAAGAGATGCATTTTAACTGTTTATTATGGATAGTGTTGAGGGTGCCTGTATGTTTCCAGGTCCTCCAGGATAATCCACTTCTTCTTCCACAAATTTGGTTTCTATACTGATCTTCATGGGTCGGGTGTCAGCAAATATCCTAATAATGAAGAAGTATGCATCCATGGTT